>NC_074689.1:2928644-3607644 GCF_029448725.1 Salvelinus fontinalis | reverse complement strand
TCTCCTGGAAAAGCCGAACCTTGAACAGGAAAATCAAAAAAACTAATCGGCTAATATCGAATCTCCTATTCTTCAAAGTTTTGGGGGGAAAAAGATGTTACTCAGCAACTCACTGCCTTCCTGAAGACAAATAATGTATACGAAAAACTCTAGTCTGGTTTTAGACCCAATCACAGTACTGAGGCCGCACTCGTGAAGGTGGTAAATTACCTCTCTGTGCTCCTGGACCTTAGTGCCACTTTTGACACCATCGATCACTACATTGGGCTGCAGATAGCCTAGCAGTTAGAGTGTTGGGCCAGTAACCGAAAGGTTGCTAGATCGAATTCCCGAGCTGACAAAGTAAAAACTCTGTTGTTCTTCCCCTGAACAAGGCAGTTAACCCATTGTTCCTAGGCCGTCATTGTTAATAAGAAGTTGTTCTTAACTGACTTGCCTAGTTAAATAAAAAATACATTATTTTGGAGAGATTGGAAACGCTAATTGGTCTATGCGGACAAGTTCTTGCCTGGTTTAGATGTTATCTGTCGGATAGATATCAGTTAGTCTCTGTGGATGGTTTGTCCTCTGACAAATCGATGGTAAGTTCCGGTGTTCCTCAAATGTTCTGTTATAGGACCACTATTGTTTTCGCTATATATGCTACCTCTTGGTGATGCCATTCGGAAACACAATTTCAACTTTCACTGCTATGCAGTCGACACACAGCTTTCCATTTCAATTAAACATGGTGAAGCCCCAAAATTGCTACCCTGGAAGCCTGTGTTTCAGAAATAAGAAAGTGGCCATTGGCAAATGTTTTACTTTTAAACTCAGACAAAACAGAGATGCTAGTTCTAGGTCCCAAGAAACAAAGAGATCTGCTGTCTGATCTGACAATGAATCTCTATGGTTGTACAGTCTTCTCAAATAAAACTGTAAACGCCTCGGGCCTTACTGTGGCTCATGATCTCTTTTTATCCATCTTTGTAAAATTGCAAAAATGTGAGAATTTTGGTCCAAAAATGACGCAGAAAATCAAATCAATGCTTTTGTCATGTCAATATTAGACTACCGCAATGCTCTACTCTCCAGCTACCTGGAATAGGCACTGAGTAAACTTCAACTAGTGCTAAGTACGGCTGCTATAATCTTGACTAGAACCCCAAAATTGGATCATATAACTCCAGCGCTAGCTTCCTTTTAAGGCTAGGGCTGATTTCAAGGTTTTACTGTTAACCTACAAATCTCTCCGATTTGGTCCTGCCATACATACCTACACGTACACTACGGTCACAAGACACAGGCCTCCTTGTTGTTCCGAGAATTTCTAAGCAAACAGCTGGAAGCAGAGCTTTCTCCAACAGAACTACATTTTTATGGAATGGTCTGTCGATCCATGTGAGAGACGCAGACTCGTTCATAACCTTTAAATCTTTACTGAATACTTATCTGACAAGGCAGCAGCTACTCTTCCTGGGGTCCATCAAAATTAAGGCAGTTATAAAAACTTTACAATACATTCACAACAGATTTCACAACACATTAAGTGTGTGTACTCAGGCCCCTACTCTACTACCACATATCTACAACTCATAATCCATGCGTGTGTAGTGCGTATGTTATCGTGTGTGTGTGTATGCATATGTCTGTGCCTATGTTTGTGTTGCTTTACAGTCCCTGCTATTCCATAAGGTGTATTTGTATGAGATTTTTAAATCACATTTTACTGCTTGCATGAGTTACTTGATGTGGAATAGAGTTCCATGTATTCATGGCTCTATGTAATATTTTTCTGGACATGGGGACTGTGAAGAGACCTCTGGTGGCATGTCTTGTAAAGAAGCCGGATGTGGAGGTCCTTGGCTGGCATGGTCTGCGGGTGTGAGGCCGGTTGGACATACTGTCAAATTCTCTAAAATTACGTTGGAAGCAGCTTGTGGTTGAGAAATGAACATTCAATTATCTGGCAACAGCTCTGGTGGACATTCCTGCAGTCAGCATGCCAATTGCACACTCCCTCAAAACCTGAGACATCTGTGACATTGTGTTGTGTGACAAAACTGCATATTTTAGAGTGCCCTTTTATTGTTCCCAGCACAAGGTGCACCTGTGTAATGATCATGCTGTTTAATCAGCTTCTTGACATGCCACACCTGTCAGGTGGATGGATTATCTTGGCGAAATGCTCTTTAACAGGGATGTAAACATATTGGTGTACAAAATTTGAGAGAAATACACTTTTTGTGCATATGGAACATTTCTGGTATCTTTTATTTCAGATCATAATACATGGGACCAATACTTTAAATGTTGCGTTTATATTTTGGTTCAGTATATATACCTATTTTAATATTTTTTACTTTCTTTGCTTTCAGTCCCACGGGGAAGGGGTGGTATGGGGAGTGGTATTTTCTCTGGTCGCCGGAATGGGGTGGGGTGTCTGGGGGGTGACTGACGAGCAACCCTAGTTGGGGATGGGAAGCATCAAGCAAAAATAAATGACACAGAAGATGATACACGGCAGTGTGAAACTCTAGCCTCTGTAGAAGAGTAACACCCCACATAATACACAACACCCACGAGCGCAATTGCTCCATGTCTATCTGATCCCCTTCTCACTTTGTAATGATTGCTTCTCGGTAAGGAGATTAAAAGCGGCTTGCACCAATCCAGGATTTACAGAGAAAGAAACCACTGCCATCCTTCTTCTTGAAGGACAAACACTGTTTTATCGGTGTTTTGGTTGGCAAAGACACTTTTGATCAATTTAGCATAAAACAAGCATAATAGAGGATTATATAAAATATAATATCAAGTCCAATGGTGATGTTATGGAAATAACCATGAAAAGGCTTTGGTTTAGCTATAAGACAATGCCCAGTACTTCGAGCTAGATAGAAATGGAAAGATGAGCCTACAGCTCATCTTTCAGCCAAAGAGAGGTCTCATTCATACCTGGGTCGTATTCATTAGGCACCAAACGAACGAAAACGGACTGACACAAGGAGGGACTACATGGATTTGTCCAATAAGAAATGATCATTTCCCTTGTCTGTTGCAAAAATGTTTTCCATTGCATTTAAAAGATAGAGTTTACACACATTCTAGCACCACACACACACACACACACACACATGCATACATCCAGGCCAAACTAAACAAAAGCTAGGTACTGAAACACAATCATATGAAACAAAGAAGTGTGTACTAAAGTAAAGTAATGTAGTAGTGTGTAGTAATGTAAACCTAACAAAAGAGAACATAATTACTTATCTCGGTAAGAAATTAATCATCCCACCAACATAGATAGACGTATACAATTTGGAATAGCTGTTGTTATTTTACCTTAGGCTTCTTTGACATGCTCGTTGTCCCAGACTGCCAGAGACACCTGTGTCCCCTCTCTGTTCCAGCGCGGCTGCAATGAATTATGCAAATCCCCTGGATTTGTTCAGAGTACCATGACCCATGGGTAAAAGCAGCTGACGCCTTACATAAAAAATACCCAACCTATTTACCCTCAGTCAAATCGGAATGAAACGCTCAAACGTAACGTTCTGCTGACAAGTGGTTCTCCATTATAACAATCGACCAATCCCAAAACTATGGATGCTCTGCTGTCTGGGCAGTTCGCTTCCATAGTACCAGTGGGGATGAGACGGGGATGGGGTCAGCCACGGTAAGGTCCGTTCTCAGGAGTGTCTCCAAATGGAAATGACATGCCTCATGTTGACGGAGCCCATCTGAGGATCTCTGGGGCAGATGCACACACACACCGCAGGGCAGGCGCCTCTGTTCAGTGTGCGTGCACACACCCATACACACAAACACACACACACAGAGCTGGGCAGACAGGACAGAGAGAGAGAGAGAGAGTGTGGAGGGAGGGAGGATCAGCGGTGTAATGGTTTGCTCCAGAGTGTTTTTCTTCAGCTCGCTGGGCATTAGGCTTTAATTTGATATTGTGACATCTGTCGCCTGGGCTGGAAGGATACACTATGACCTCAGGCTGACCGCCGGCCTGCACTGGGATGACTTACTTCACACACACACACACACACACACACACACACACACACACACACACACACACACACACACACACACACACACACACACACACACACACACACTTAATATGTTGTGAATGTATTGTAATGTTTTGAAAAATTTAGCTGGACCCCAGGAAGAGTAGCTGCTGCCTTGTTTGTTAATTTCTCTACCATAAGCCACCTCCAATGACGTTTTAGAGAATTTGGAAGTACGTCCAACCGGCCTCACACCCGCAGACCACGTGATTTGCTGATGTCAGCGTTGTGAACAGAGTGCTCCATGGTGGCGGTGGGGTTATGGTATGGGCAGGCATAAGCTACGGAGAACGAACACCATTGCATTTTATCTATGTCAATTTGAATGCACAGAGCTATCGTGACGAGATCCCGTGGCCCATTGTCGTGCCATTCATCCTCCGCCATCACCTCATGTTTCAGCATGGTAACACATGGCCCGATCCCACAAGGATCTGTACACAATTCCTGGAAGCTGAAAAGTCATTCCATGGCCTGCATACTCACCAGACTATAAAAATCCATTAAAATTACAGGTTGTAATGCAACAAAAAGGGAAAAACGCCAAGGGGGAAGAATACTTTTGCAAGGCACTGTATACGCAGGAGTATTTGTACATTAAATTTGTAGAAAGTGACTGTCAGCAGGATAAATAATAATAATAAACAGTACAGCGGCAAAAAAAAACGCTTTCACATGTGGAAAATCACATGATTTCACATGATGCACAGTCGATCGACGTGTACCACAGCGTGTTCCAGTTCCCACCAATATCCATCAACTTCGCACATCCATTGAAGAGCAGTGGAAAAACATTTCACAGGCCACAGTCAACAGCCTGATCAACTCTGTGCAAAGGAGATGTGTCGCGCTGCATGAGAGAGATGGTGATCACACCAGACACTGACTGGTTTTCTGATCCACATACCTACCTTTTTATAAGGTATCTGTAACCAACAGATGCATATCTCTATTCCCAGTAATGTGAAATTCTTAGAATAGGACCTAATACACTTCTTTTAATTGACTGATTTCCTTCCTTATATGAAATTGTTGTATGTTGCTTTTATATTTTTGTTCAGTACAGTATAACAAATAAACACGAGAAATAAGCAACAAGAGATGAAGCTACAGTGCCTTGCGACAGTATTCACCCCTCTTGGCATTTTTCCTATTTTGTTTTCTTACAACCTGGAATTAAAATTGATTTTTGGGGGGGTTGTATCATTTGATTGACACATCATGCCTACCACTTTGAAGATGCAAAATATTTTTTTATTGTGAAACAAACAAGAAATGACAAAAAAGCTGAAAACTTGAGTGTGCATAACTATTCACCCCCCCCAAAGTCAATACTTTATAGAGCGACCTTTTGCAGCAATTACAGATGCACGTCTCTTGGGGTAT
Organism: Salvelinus fontinalis; assembly: GCF_029448725.1. Lineage (NCBI taxonomy): Eukaryota > Metazoa > Chordata > Actinopteri > Salmoniformes > Salmonidae > Salvelinus > Salvelinus fontinalis. Next base: position 3,602,188 of record NC_074689.1, on the reverse strand, counting down.
GTCTCTATAAGCTTGGCACATCTAGCCACTGGGATTTTTGCCCATTATTCAAGGCAAAACTGCTCCAGCTCCTTCAAGTAGGATGGGTTCCGTTGGTGTACAGCAATCTTTAAGTCATACCACAGATTCTCAATTGGATTGAGGTCTGGGCTTTGACAAGGCCATTCCAAAACATTTAAATGTTTTCCCTTAAACCACTCGAGTGTTGCTTTAGCAGTATGCTTAGGGTCATTGTCCTGCTGGAAGGTGAACCTCCATCCCAGTCTCAAATTTCTGGAAGACTGAAACAGGTTTTCCTCAAGAATATCCCTGTATTTAGCACCATCCATCATTCCTTCAATTCTGACCAGTTCCCCAGTCCCTGCTGATGAAAAACATCCCCACAGTATGATGCTGCCACCACCATGCTTCACTGTGAGGATGGTGTTCTCTGGGTGATGAGAGGTGTTGGGTTTGCGCCAGACATAACATTTTCCTTGATGGCCAAAAAGCTCACTTTTAGTCTCATCTGACCAGAGTACCTTCTCCATATGTTTGAGGAGTCTCCCACATGCCTTTTGGCGAACACCAAACGTGTTTGTTTATTTTTGTCTTTAAGCAATGGCTTTTTTTCTGGCCACTCTTCTGTAAAGCCCAGCTCTGTGGAGTGTACGGCTTAAAGTGGTCCTATGGACAGATATCCAATCTCCACTGTGGAGCTTTGCAGCTCCTTCAGGGTTATCTTTGGTCTCTTTGTTGCCTCTCTGATTAATGCCCTCCTTGCCTGGTCCGTGAGTTTTGGTGGGCGGCCCTCTCTTGGCAGGTTTGTTGTGGTGCCATATTCTTTCCATTTTATAATAATGGATTTGATGGTGCTCTATTGGATGTTAAATAAATAAAAATTATATAACCCAACCCTGAACTGTACTTCTCCACAACCTTGTCCCTGACCTGTTTGGAGAGCTCCTTGGTCTTCATGGTGCCGCTTGCTTGGTGGTGCCCCTTGCTTGGTTGTGTTACAGACTCTGTGGCCTTTCAGAGCAGGTGTATATATACTGCTGCTCGTTGAACATCTCAATCCAAAATCATGGGCATTAATATGGAGTTGTCCCCCCTTTGCTGCTATAACAGCCTCCACTATTCTGGGAAGGCTTTCCACTTCATGTTGGAATATTGCTGCTGGGACTTGCTTCCATTCAGCCACAAAAGCATTAGTGAGGTCAGGCACTGATGTTGGGCGATTAGGCCTGGCTCGCAGTCGGCGTTCCAATTCATCCCAAAGGTGTTCGATGGGGTTGAGGTCAGGGCTCTATGCAGGCCAGTCAGTGCAAATAATGTTATTATGGGATATTGTGTTTAGATTGATGAGGAAAAAACTGTACGCAACAAAATGTAGAAAAAGTCAAGGGGTCTGAATACTTTCCGACTGCACTGTACAACCTTTAATACCCACCAAAAGCAGGTCTTAACGGTAACGCAGTTGGTAACGGTATGGATTTTGAGAGAGGAAGCGCACCCTATCCAGACGCGACACACAATGCCCCATGGAAAGAGAGATGTGCCTTTTGTGCTGGTGAATCTTGTATTTAGAAACATAAAAAACTATTGGTTTCCTTCAATTTTGTTTCATTTGAATAAAAACCAAGCATAGCCGACCCTCCCCTTAATCAATAATAGTTTAGCAGTTTCGCATAGCGTCTTTGTATCCTGGCCATGCATTAGCAAAATTAGCCCATGAATAAAGGCTTTTTAATGGTCTACTGAGAGTCCCTTGAAATATTTGAGGTTTTTCCCCTAATGCTTTTTCATGATTCATAATTCACACACCTGCATTATACTTGGGACCAGTCTCTTTATATTGGATCTTTGTCCAGCTCCTGGGGAAAAAACGCCTCGATTGTCTACCTTAATATTACAGTGCCTTCAGAAAGTATTCCTACCCCTTGACTTATTCAACATTTTGTTGTGTTACAGCCTCAATTCTAAATGGATTAAATATTTGTTTTTCAGTGTAGATGTGGCCTTGTGTTTAGGTTATTGTCCTGCTGAAAGGTGAATGTGTTTCCCAGTGTCTGTTGGAAAGCAGACTTAACCAGGGATTCCTCTAGGATACTGCCTGGGCTTAGCTCTATTCCGTTTTTTTTATCCTACAAAACTCCCAAATCCTTGCTGATGACAATATACTCATAACATGATGCAGCCACCACCATGCTTGAAAATATGAAGAGTGCTACAGTGATGTGTTGGATTTGTCCCAAACATAATGGTTTGTAATCAGGACATGAAGTTAATTTCTTTGCAATTGTTTTTGCAGTTTTACTTCAGTGGGTTATTGCAAGCAGGATACCATGTTTTGGAATATTTTTATTCTGTACAGGCTTCCTTCTTTTCACTCTGTCATTTTGGTTAGTATTGTGGAGTAACTATAATGCTGTTGATCGCTTCAAGGCAAGTAACACTGAAACATGCATGAGAGCATCAGCTGTTCCGGACGACTGTGTGATCACGCTCTCCGCAGCCGATGTGAGTAAGATCTTTAAACAGGTCAACATTCACAAGGCTGCAGGGCCAGACGGATTACCAGGACGGGTACTCCGAGCATGCGCTGACCAACTGGCAAGTGTCTTCACTGACATTTTCAACCTGTCTGAGTCTGTAATACCAACACGTTTCAAGCAGACCACCATAGTCCCTGTGTCCAAGAACAATTAGGTATCCTGCCTAAATGCCTACCAACCTGTAGCACTCACGTCTGTAGCCATGAAGTGCTTTGAAAGGCTGGTAATGGCTCACATCAGTACCATTATCCCAGAAACCCTAAACCCACTCCAATTTGTATACTGCCCTAACAGATTCCCAGATGATGCAATCTCTATCACTGCCCTTTCCCACCTGGACAAAAGGAACACCTATGTGAGAATGCTATTCATTGACTACAGCTCAGCATTCAACACCATAGTGCCCTCAAAGCTCATCACTAAGTTAAGGACCCTGGGACTAAACACCTCCCTCTGCAACTGGATCCTGGACTTCCTGACGGGCCTCCCCCAGGTGTTAAGGGTAGGTAACAACACATCCACCACACTGATCCTCAACACGGGAGCCCCTCAGGGGTGCGTGCTCAGTCCCCTCCTGTACTCCCTGTTCACTCATGACTGCACGGCCAGGCACGACTCCAACACCATCATTAAGTTTGCAGATGACACAACAACGTTAGGCCTGACCACTGACAACGACGAGATAGCCTGTAGGGAGGAGGACAGAGACCTGGCCGTGTGGTGCTTGGACAACAACATTTCCCTCAATGTGATTAAGACTAAGGAGATGATTGTGGACTACAAGAAAAGGAGGACCGAGCACGTCCCCATTCTCATTGATGGGGCTGTAGTGGAGCAGGTTGAGAGCTTCAAGTTCCTTGGTGTCCACATCACTAACAAACTAACATGGTCCATGCACACCAAGACAGTCGAGAAGAGGGCCCGACAAAACCTATTCCCACTCAGGAGACTGAGAAGATTTGGCATGGGTCCTCAGATCCTCAAAAGCTTCTACAGCTGCACCATCGAGAGCATCCTGACTGGTTGCATCACTGCCTGGTATGGTAACTGCTCGGCCTTCGACCGCAAGGCACTACAGAGGGTAGTGCGAACGGCCCAGTATGTCCCTGGGGCCAAGCTTCCTGCCATCCAGGACCTCTATACCAGGCGGTGTCAGAGGAAGGCCCTAAAAATTGTCAAAGACTCCAGCCACCCTAGTCATAGACTGTTCTCTCTGCTACTGCATAGCAAGCGGTGCCGGAGCGCGAAGTCTAGGTACAAGAGGCTTCTAAACAGCTTCTACCCCCAAGCCATAGGACTCCTGAACATCTAATCAAATGGCTACCCCCCCCCCCCCCTCTTTTACACTGCTACTACTCTCTGTTATTATCTATGTATAGTCTCTTTAATAACTCTACCTACATGTACATATTACCTCAATTACCTCGACTAACCGGTGCCCCCGAACATTGACTTTGTACCAGTTCCCCCTGTATATAGCCTCGCTATTGTTATTTTACTGATGCTTTTTAATGATTTGTTACTTTTATTTCTTATTTGTCTTTTTTTTATATATTTTTTTTAACTGCATTGTTAAGAATTGGGGATTGTAAGTAAGCAGTTCACTGTAAGGTCTACACCTGCTGTACTTGGCGCATGTGACAAATAAAATTCGATTTGATTTGATCCATTCTAAGTTTTCTGCTATCACAGCCATTAAACTGTTACTGTTTTAAAGTCACCATTGGCCTCAGGGTGAAATCCCTGAGGGGTTTCCTTCCTCTCTGGCAACTGGATATGCCTGTATCTTTGTAGAGACAGGGTGTATTGATCCACCATCCAAAGTCTAATGAATAACTTCACCATGCTCAAAGGGATATTCAATGTCTTCTTTTTGTGTACTCATCTACCAATAGGTGCTCTTCTTTGCGAGGCATTGGACAACTTCCCTGGTCTTTGTGGTTGAATCTGTGTTTGAAATTCACTGCTCGACTGAGGGACCTGACAGCATATATGTGTGGGGTACAGAGATGAGGTAGTCATTCAAAAATCAGGTTAAACACTATTATTGAACACAGAGAGAGAGTCCATTCAACTTATTATGTGACTTGTTTAGCATATTTTTTACTCGTATTTAGCCTTGCCATAACAAAGGGATATTGAATCAAGACATTTCAGCTTTTTGTTTTTTATGAACTTGTAAAAAAACATAATTCCACTTTGACATTACACAACTTTTAAATGTAATCAATTTTAAATTCAGGCTGCAACACATACTTTTGAAGGCACAGTATATGCTTATGGGGAGCAATTATGGTGCCTGTAACTGTATTTAGATAGCCTATTTAAAACAAGTTGTTGTTAAATTTTGATTAGAATTTGATTAGAATTAATCCCAATTTGTTTAAGCCTCATCAATAGTAGATTTAATCTTACTTATTGACAATGTTTGGCATGTCCTTGGCTCAGACATGTCAGACATAATGCAATTTACAGTAGGCCTAGCACCTATATCAGTGTGAATGCTATTTTTAACAATATATTTCCATATTGAAGCCATGCATTTACGGTTCTTACAATGTAGACTGCAAACATGTTCAACATTTCTACCATATATGGGACAGGCATACATACATTTTGTTATTTTGTTTCTGTAGGCTATTTAACCAACTAGGTTATAATGGACTAACACTCACATTGGAGTTAATGACAACGCAATAAATAAAGACCGTAAATACACAACAGGAAGCAACCGCATATTTAGCCATGGAGCATGTTCTGATTGGCCAATGAGGGGTAAAGCCTTGACGCACACCCCGCGCTATTGATGTGGCTGGCCATTAGTGTTAGGTACCAAAAACATCACTGCATTTGTATTGTAACTATTATTCAGATTGCATCACATAGAGATCCTATAACTCACTATTTAATTGTGTTGCGTCATATCTGTCCATGAAGGTCAGGGTAACTGACACCAACTGACTTTTGTCATGATGTAATAATGCAGTTTAATGGAGGTAGGGTTTGAAGGTCAGGTCAGTCAGAGAAAGGGATGAGCAATCGTTGATGGCTCGTTCATTTGCTGTCGTTTCATCTGTGAATGCATCTGTGAATCGTATCTGGCAAGATGGCAGATTTGATGATGGCCCAACTCTATTGAAGACTACCTGATTCGATTGTCGATTTGTCCAGATTGTCTACTATTTTCTATCACCTTCAGATTTCCCTGCTAACTTGACCAGACTCCACCCAATAGTAGATTACATGTGACTCGTTTCAGGAAACCAAGCGTATGTCGCGCGTCACTAGTTCACAGGAGATGCATTTGAACGTAAACTTTTTGGGCAAAAATGCCTTCTGCATAAACTTGTATGCCATCTGTAAATACAAATAAAATGATGAGACTAGTTGGTTTAGACACAGAAAAAGCCAGGGACCTTCCCTCTAGCCATGATTGGCTGAGATAATGGAAGGGCTGGACATGCCGAGAGATGAGTTCGATGTCACGGATCCCTCCGGAACTGTCATTACGCACACCTGGTCCCCAATTCCTTGATTAGTGATTGTATAAGTGTGCCCTTTGTTCACCACAGTCTTGTTGATTATTGTTACAATGTCCGTTGGTCTTCCCTGTGCTGTGTTGTTTTGGCTTTCGTGCCACTTGTTATGTCCAGATGATTACGGGTCTCTCCCCGGTGTATATATCCGAGGTACTCCTCGCTCTTTTGTTTGGGTGTCAACCCTGTGCTTCGTATACGTGTTTGTTTGGTCTTCGTCCCTGTGCCTTTTTATGGCACGCTGTAATTTGGGTCAATGAAAACCCCTATTACGCATTCCTGCGCCTGTCGCCCGATTCCTTCATACCAGCGTGACATTCGGATTGGTCTGCGATGTACAACGCTTCTGTCTATAACATGAGCTAGTCAGTATGTGTAAGCGATCATTTCTAACGCCACTTTTTTTCAACAAACTAACACGTCTCCAGATTTAATCTTCAAGCTAAGGGCAACAATGGCATCTGTGACAGAGAGAGAAAAGTGTCCATCCATGTATACTGGTAAGATGTCTAGCTAGCTACATTTTCAGATATTATATGTTTCTGATTTTGTCAGAAAGTTGTTTTCAGTTCAAGTTAAAGTGTACTGTTAGCAAGCTAGCTAACATTAGCTGGCTGGCTGGCTTGCTAATGTTACATGTATGATCTGCGTAGTAATATTATTTGTATCTCAGAGCCATTAGCATTGCTAGTTATAGCCTAATGTTAGCTAGCTAGCTAACATTGAACCTGGATGGTTAGCTACCTGCAGATTCATGCAGGGTAGTAATGTTATGATTTGGGATTATGGTTCATTGTTTAGCTAGCTAGCTACATGTCTAAACAAAAGACTCCACTATGCAGGTAACCATTTCACTACACATTCTGTATCCCGTGCATGTGACAAATAAACTTTGATTTTTTTTGAAATAGTATGTATTTACGAGAGACGGTTATGTGCAGATCATGATCTGCACCAAAGTCAAATTAGGATATAACGTTAGGACAACAAGACAGTGTCCAAGTTTTACAATTCTCCTGTAGAAGCTGTTTTCTGTAATTGGCTCGCCATTAACTTCTAAATAATGATCTTGGTGTGAGTTTATTTTCCTGTAATAATGAAGACAAATATGCTAAAGTGAAGATGTTGTCTGCTATAGGATATGGTCATTATTTGCACTGTCTAGCCAGATAGCTAACTAGCTAACATTAAGTCAACACGACATAAAGGAAGCAAAACATTGTTTAGAAAGTTGCTTTTAGTTGCCTGGTTTGCTAGATTGACATATACTAAATTCATTTTTAAACGGGTGAGTTTATCGGTGTTAAAATGCACTAGTTATGTTATTTTGGACCACCAGGCTGCTGATGTCACGCAGCCTGTAGTTTTTGTGTTCATACTTTTTCATAACGACAACGACAAGTTTGATGTCGGACGACAATAGAATGTTCATGATGTCACTGCGACCACTGTCGATAGACGTAGGATAAACCAGCCTTCAGTCTTGAAATCTTTGGTTGTTTAGTACATGGCCTCACATGTGAATCCTTAAAGAGATGGGTGGGGCTAAGGCTGAAGAGGGTGTGAACGATGCTGAATGGGTGTAGACAAAGAAGAGCTCTCCAGCAGGTACCAAAATATTCAAGGGCCATTTTCTCAGAAGTGAGTTTTCAAGTTTATCAACTTTCAAAGCAGAAATACTTTCCCATTGTTCCTCAACTGCAGTGTATGATATACCATTTTCTATCTCTGAGTCTCTACTTGTATCCAATCCTACGTCAGACCGAATCAACTTGGTCAGTCAAATGTTACTGCACTGTTCCATATCCTTCCGGTGCAGCATGAGGGTAGAATGTAGAAAGCAGCATGTACACACCATATGGGTGGGCAGAAGAAAAGTGGAGCAGTGTTTTCCCTCTGGAGGGAAAATACATCCACGTTTATGCACACATGCACACACACTTTTAAGTGGAGAAGCACACACAAGAGTGTGAACTAACAGCATTGCGTACCACAAAACAAGAGTGCATTTCTGAAAGCATATGCTATAAAGCTAGTATAGCCTCAAGTTCACCACATCCAATCGCTCAACATCATTTTATCCAAAGGTTACAAGTAATGATAATAAATTACATCATTGAATGGTTTAGTAGCCTAGTGGTTAGAGCATTGGGCCAGTAACTGGAAGGTTTCTGGATCGAATCCCCGAGCTGACGAGGTAAAAATCTGTCTGTCGGCTCCTGAGCAAGGCAGTTAACCCACTGTTCCCCCGGGCGGCGTGGATGTTGATTAAGGCAGCCCCCCGCACCTCTCTGATTCAGAGGGGTTGGGTTAAATGCAGAAGACACATTCAGTTGGGCAACTGAATAGGTTTTCCCCTAATGAGTGAGGTTTAGGTTTTTGAGTTTAGAGGTTGTGTTATCATAGCCAATCTCTGCCTCATCATTGGACTCCTGCAGAGAGAGAGAGAGAGAGAAACTTATCCAACCAAAAACACAGAAAACCTTAGCTTTCAATCTGGTGAAACACTAAAACAATACAGAAATACGCTAAGAAAGAAGAAAGAACAGCATGACAAAAAACAGCTCATTGTGATTGAAGAATCCATAGATTCAAATCATTTCTGTGAAATTGGAACACACTAAACAAACAACACAAAGAGCGATCTATCTAAAACGGAGATGTATGGATAAACCACTTCTCCAACCTTTTTGGCCATTTAACAAAGAACCAATTGCAAAAACATATACATGAAAATTGTGACCGACCGCCTTGATTCAGTCTTAGGTAGCAACATTTGAAATTGTGTTTTTTTTACATTGGATAAAAGCAGAGACACAGAACTACAAAATTGTATATCATACATGTAACGTCTGATTTCCTCCTCTTCTTCTGAAGAGGAGGTGTAGGCATCGGACAAAAACGCAGCGTGTTGTGAAGACATGATGAATTTATTCAGACAAGACGAAACACGAAGTACACTTGAATAAATTACAAAATAACAAAAACGACGTAGACCGACCTGAACATGGGAACTTAACAAACAACGAAGAACGCACGTACAGGACCAGACTACACAAACGAAACAGTCCCGTGTGGTACAAACACTGACACGGAAGACAATCACCCACAAACAAACGGTGTGAACAGCCTACCTTAAAACCTGTCTAGGATCAGCGTGGCGCTAGCGGCACACCCCCCCCCCCCCCCCCACTGAAAAACCAGTGCCGCGAAATTCAAAACAAATATTTTTTTTAAAATATTTAACTTTCACACATTAAAGTCCAATACAGCTAATGAAAGACACAGATCTTGTGAATCCAGTCAACATTTCCGATTTTTAAAATGTTTTACAGGGAAGACACAATATGTAAAGATGTACATCTATTACCTAAAAACACATTAGCATAATCCACCATCTTTTATTTGTCCACCAACACCAGTAGCCATCACCAATTCGGCTAAACTAAGATATTTATAGCCCCTAACCAACAAAAAAACTCATTAGATGACAGTCTGATAACATATTTATGGTATGGGATAGGTTTTGTTAGAAAAAAGTGCATATTTCAGGTAGATGGCATAGTTTACAATTGCACCCACCATCACAAATGGACTAGAATAATTACAATGAGCAACGTGTTTACCTAACTACTAATCATCAAACATTTCGTAAAAATACACAGCATACACGAATCGAAAGACACAGATCCTGTGAATACAGACAATATTTCAGATTTTCTAAGTGTCTTACAGCGAAAACACAATAAATCGTTATATTAGCTTAGCACATAGCAATTAGCAGCCCAGCATTGATTCTAGCCAAAGTGAGCGATAAAAGTCAACATCGCCAAAAGATATTAATTTTTTCACTAACCTTCTCAGAATTCTTCCGATGACACTCCTGTAACATCACATTACAACATGCATATACAGTTTGATCGAAAATGTTTATATTTAGCCACCAAAATCATGGTTAGACAATGTGAAATGTAGACAAGCTGGTCAGAAAATGTCCTTGCGCCACTTAGACAGTGATCTACTCTTATACATAAATACTCATAAACGTGACTAAAAAATATAGGGTGGACAGGGATTGATAGACAATTTAATTCTTAATACAATTGCGTTATTACATTTTTTAATTTATCCTTACTTTTCAATACAGTTTGCGCCAAGCGAAGCTACGTCAAAAAACATGGCGTCCTAAGCCACTAAAATGTTTCGATAGAAACACGATTTATCATAATAAAAATGTCCTACCTTGAGCTGTTCTTCCATCAGTATCTTGGGCAAAGGATCCTTTCTTGGGAGAAATCGTCTTTTGGTGGAAAGCTGTCCTCTTGCCATGTGGAAATGTCAACTGCGTTCGCGATGAACTGAAAAGCGTGCCCAACTTTTCACATCGTTGCAAAAATAAATGTCCCAAAATCGCACTAAACGGATATAAATTGCTATAAAACGCTTTAAATTAACTACTTTATGATGTTTGTAACTCCTATAACGAGTGAAAAGATGACCGGAGAAATATAACAGGCTAAACTAACGCTTGGAACAGGAGAGGGTCGGTGTCTTCCACGCGCGTTACGCAGCAAGAAAAGACTTGCTAGCTAAAGGTTTTTTTCATTTGTAGTGCCTGTGAACGCGCAATCGACCCCATTGGAATCGTCATCACGTAAAGGCATCCAGGGGAAGACGTAAGAAGTGTCCGTATAGTCATAGCAACGACAGTGCCCTTTTAACTGACTTCAGAAAAGTGGCCAACATTTCTCAAATCTGACTCCATGTCAGGGAAATTGCTGTAGAATGGGCTCTGTTCCACTTAGAGACAAAATTTCAACTCCTATAGAAACTATAGACTGTTTTCTATCCAATAATAATAATAATATGCATATTGTACGATCAAGGATTTTGTGGGAAGCCGTTTAAAAAATTAGCCAAATTAGCATAAATAGTCTAAACAGCGCCCCCATCCCCAACAGGTTTAACCTGGTTCTCAATCAGAGGAAACGTCAAACACCTGCCCCTAATTGAGAACCATATCAGGCAACACATTTAACCCAACATAGAAACACATAACATAGACTACCCACCCAGCTCACGCCCTGACCATACTAAACAAATACAAAAACAACGGAAAACAGGTCAGGAACGTGACAATACACTGCATTTAACTTCTTGCAACTATAGGGGGTGCTGTTTCGCATTAGAATAATTTGCTCTACAGATTAAACTGCCTAGTACTCAATTCTTGCTCGTACAATATGCATATTATTGTTATTATTGGATAGAAAACACTCTCTAGTTTCTATAGCCGTTGGAATTTTGTCTCTGAGTGAAACAGAACTCAATCTACAGCACTTTTCATGATAGGGAGTCAGAGTTCAAACATCTTGGCCACTGATCTGGAGTCAGTTTAAAGGTCACTGTAAATGCTATGGAGAAACAGACACTGCGTACGTCTTCCCCTGGGTGTCAGTACGTGATGAGTCGATTGCGCAATCAGTGCCTCTACAAATCACCAAATACCAGAAGTAACTTCCTTTGGCTGCCTGCGCGTGGCGCGCTAAGGACATCGGACTCGCCTCCTTCCAAGCTTTAGTTTAGCCAGTAATATTTCTCCGGTCATATTTCTACTCTTTATAGGTGTTAACAGCATCATAAGGTAGTTAATTTGAACCGTTTTATAACAATATATATCCGTTTAGTGCGATTTTGAGGCATTTCTTTCTGAGACATTTTGAACCGCTGGGCACGTTTCCAGTTCATGCCCGACGTTAGTGGGCATTTCCACATGGCAAGAGGACAGCTTTCGACCAAAAGACGATTAGACCCAAGAAAGCATTCATTGCCCAAGATTCTGATGGAAGAACAGCTCATAGTAAGAACAATTTATTATGATAAATCGTGTTTCTGTCGAAAAATGTTAAACGCTTATGCCGCCATTTTGTTTGTTATAGCTTCGCTTGGCGCAACCTGTATTGAAAAGTAAGGATAATTTAAAAAATGTAATTCCGCGATTGTATTAAGAATTAAATTGTCTATCAATCGCTGTCCACCCTATATTTTTTAGTCAAGTTTATGAGTATTTATGTATAAGACTAGATCACTGTCTAATATGGTGCACAACATTTTCTGACCAGCTGGGCTACCTTTGTCATTGTCTAACCATGATTTTGGTGGCTAAATATGCACATTTTCGAACAAACTCTATATGTATGTTGTAATATGATGTTACAGGAGTGTCATCGGAAGAATTCTGAGAAGGTTAGTGAAAAAATTAATATATGTTGGCGATATTTACGTTATCGCTCTCTTTGGCTTGAATCAGTGCTCGGGTAACGTTTGCATATGTGGTATGCTAATATAACGATTTATTGTGTTTTCGCCGTAAAACACTTAGAAAATCTGAAATGTTGTCTGAATTCACAAGATCTGTCTTTCCATTGCTATGTGCTGTGTATTTTTAAGAAATGTTTTATGATGAGTAAATTGGTAATACAAGTTGCTCTCTGTAGTAATTCTAGTCGCTTTGGTGAGATTTGTGATGGTGGCTGCAATGGCAAACTATGATTTATACCTGAAATATGCACATTTTTCTAACAAAACCTATTCTATACCATAAATATGTTATCAGACTGTCATCTGATGAGGTTTTTTCTTGGTTAGTGGCTATCAATATCTTAGTTTAGCCGAATTGGTGATAGCTACTGGTGGAGAGAAAAAATGGTGGACAAAGAAAAATGGTGTCTTTTGCTAACGTGTTTAGCTAATCGATTTACATATTGTGTCTTCCCTGTAAAACATTTTAAAAATCTGAAATGGTGGCTTTATTCACAAGATCTGTATCTTTCATCATCTTTCATTATCTTTCTTGTGATTTAATGATATTTAGATGCTACTATTTAATTGTGACGCTATGCTAGCGATGCTAATCAGTGGGGGGGGGTGCTCCCGGATCCGGGGTTGAAGCTCGTGAAAGGTTAAGGAACAATGGAAAAGTAATTCTGCTTTGAAAGTTGATCAACTTGTAACCTCACTTTTGAGGAAATGGCCCTGTTTGTTTTGGTACCTACTAGAGAGCTCATCTTTGTCTACACCCATTTAGCATCATTCACACCCTCTTAAGCTTTAGCTCCACCAATCTCTTTAAGGGTTGATGCGAGCATTCTGTCCTAACAGCAGCAGTCAAGCACCCAAGCTAACTGGCTAACAGTTGTTGCAGTGACATTCTATTAACATTTACATTTTAGTCATTTAGCAGACGCTCTTATCCAGAGCGACTTACAGTAGAGTGCATACATTTTATTACATAAAAAAAAAATTTTTTTTACATATTACATTTTTACATACTGAGACAAGGATATCCCTACTGTCCAAACCCTCCCTAACCCGGACGACGCTATGCCAATTGTGCGTCGCCCCACGGACCTCCCGGTTGCGGCCGGCTGCGACAGAGCCTGGGCGCGAACCCAGAGACTCTGGTGGCGCAGCTAGCACTGCGATGCAGTGCCCTAGACCACTGCGCCACCCGGGAGGCCGTGGTGGCGTATTAAAACAGACACTTGCATAGCGCAGTATTTTGCTAGCTAAGCAATGAATCATAATCCCAAATCATGACGTTACTACCCTGCACGAATCTGCAGGTAGCTAACCAACCAGGTTCAATGTTAGCTAGCTAACACTAGGCTATAACTAGCAAAGCAAATGGATCTGAAATATGAATAATACGATCCTACACGTAACGTTAACTAGCTAGCTAACAGTACATTTTAACTTGAAACGAAAATACTTTGTCAAAATTAGAAACGTGTAATATCTCAAAATTTAGCAAGCTAGACTATCTTACCCGTGGTCAAAAATTGGAGTAGATGGCCAGAGCGAATTTACCAGCTATGTCTATCAACAGTTGGCACAGTGACATTCTATTGAAATGGATAATTGCATAGTGGAGTCTTTTGTTAAGACAGTTACATAGTGGAGTCGTTTTGTGAGACAAGGATGTAGCTTGAGCCCCACACTTCAATATATATATCACTGAATTGGCGAGGGCACTAGAACAGTCTGCAGCACCCGGCCTCACCATACTGGACTCAGAAATCAAATGTATACTGTTTGCCGATGATCTGGTGATTCTGTCCCCAACCAAGGAGAGCCCACAGCAGCACCTAGATCTTCTGCCCAGATTCTGTCAGACTTGGGCCCTGACAGTGAATCTCAGTAAGACTAAAATAATGATGTTCCAAAAAAGGTCTAGTAGCCAAGACAACAAATACAAATTCTATCTAGACTATGTTGCTCTAGAGCACACAAAGAATTACACCTACCTCCGCCTAAGAAAAAAGGAAGATAACTTCCACAAAGCTGTGAATGATCTAAGAGACAAGGCAAGAATGGCCTTCTATGCCATCAAAATGAACATAAAACTCAACATCTCAATTAGGATTTGGCTAAAAATACTTCAATCAGTTATTGAACCCATTGCCCTCTATGGTTGTGAGGTCTGGGGTCCACTCACCAACCAATTATTCACAAAATGGGACAAACACCTAATTGAGACTCTGCATGCAGAATTCTGCAAAAATATACAAAATCCCAAACAATTCATGCAGAGAAGAATTAGGACTATACACGCAAGTTATCAAAATCCAGAAAAGAGCTGTTAAATTCTACAACCATCCAAAAGGAAGCAATGCCCACACATTCCACCACAAAGCCCTCACCTACAGAGAGATGAACCAAGAGAAGAGTCCCATCAGCCAGCTGGATCTGGGGCTCTGTTCACAAACCGACCCCACAGAGCCTCAGGACAGAAACACATTTGGACCCAACCAAATTATGAGAAAGCCAAAAGATAAATATTTGACCTACCAGAAAGAATCAACCAAAAAACAGAGCAAATTGAAATGCTATCTGGCCCTAAACAGAGAGTACACAGTGGCAGAATACCTGACGACCGTGACTGACCACAAATTAAGAAAATCCTTGACTTTGTACAGACTCAGTGAGCATAGCCTTGCTATTGAGAGAGGCCAAATGTGTGACCACATTAGCGACACATTTCCCACAGATCAAACAGACCTACAAATAATTAGAAAACAAATCAAACATTGATAAACTCCCATTCCTCTTACGCAAAATACCGCACTGTGCAATCACAGCAGCAAGATTTGTGGCCCGTTGCCATGAGAAAAGGGCAACCAGTGGAGCACAAACAACATTGTAAATACCAGCTACATCTATCTGCTTAGTTCTATTCCCTTTACATACTTCAACTACTTGCACATTGTTACAACACTGTACATAGCCAATAATATAACATTTGAAATGTCTATATTCTTTAAAAAAAAATTGTGAGTGTAATGTTTACTAATGTTTCCCTTGTTTATCACCCTTTTGTTTATTGTCCATTCCATTTGCTTTGGCAATTGAAACATATGTTTCCCATGCCAATAAAGCCCTTTGAATTGAATTGAGAAAGTGAGAGAGAGCAAGAGTGAGAGAGAGAGAGGGGGGGGGGGAGTGAGCGAGAAAGAAAGGAAGAGTCTGATGAAACAGAGGCCTGTGGGTAAACGGGCACCAGACTAAGCCACTCCCCCCTCCCCAACTAGTTGATTTCATCTGAGTGAAACCACTCTCTCTCTCTCTCTCTAATCTCCCCTGATCCATCTGCACTGGCCCAGAGTCAGAAATGACACTCCCACACACACGAACATAATACAGAGACACATTTTTGTAAATCCATATTCAGATAACAATTGTAATACACACACAAATACAGTGCAAGACTATCCCTAAGGTAAATCAATTTAAATGTAAGCTAATAACAAGCTAACACGTATGTAACGATGTAACGATTCGCCGATACGCATCGGTCCTCGAGTTCAAATGTTTAAGATGTGAGTGCATCTGTCCGTGAGACCCCAAACCGATCCAAACGCAGCATGCATTATCAGAAAATCCATTCAAACGTTACGAATCGACGGTTCACAAATTGTTTTTGCTCATATGACTTCCTGTCTACCTTCCGAAAATACCTCTCATCTTTTGTGACAACTGATACGTCTTCTTATTTAGTGTTAAACTAAACATGTAACTGTTGAGTCATTGATCAACAAGTCATTTTGCATGCCGAACAACCCAGGCAATATCAGTACAACCCAGGCAATATCAGAACAACCCAGGCAACATCAGAACAACCCAGGCAATATCCGAACAACCCAGGCAATATCAGAACATCCCAGGCAACATCAGAACATCCCAGGCAACATCAGAACAACCCAGGCAAATATCAGAACAACCCAGGCAATATCAGAACATCCCAGGCAACATCAGAACAACCCAGGCAAATATCAGAACAACCCAGGCAATATCAGAACAACCCAGGCAACATCAGAACAACCCAGGCAATATCCGAACAACCCAGGCAATATCAGAACATCCCAGGCAACATCAGAACAACCCAGGCAAATATCAGAACAACCCAGGCAAATATCAGAACAACCCAGGCAATATCAGAACATCCCAGGCAACATCAGAACAACCCAGGCAATATCCGAACAACCCAGGCAATATCAGAACAACCCAGGCAACATCAGAACAACCCAGGCAACATCAGAACAACCCAGGCAACATCAGAACAACCCAGGCAATATCAGTACAACCCAGGCAACATCAGAACAACCCAGGCAATATCAGTACAACCCAGGCAATATCAGAACAACCCAGGCAATATCAGAACAACCCAGGCAATATCAGAACAACCCAGGCAACATCAGAACAACCCAGGCAATATCAGAACATCCCAGGCAACATCAGAACAACCCAGGCAATATCAGAACAACCCAGGCAACATCAAAACATCCCAGGCAACATCAGAACAACCCAGGCAATATCCGAACAACCCAGGCAATATCCGAACAACCCAGGCAATATCAGAACAACCCAGGCAATATCGGTACAACCCAGGCAATATCGGTACAACCCAGGCAACATCAGAACAACCCAGGCAATATCAGAACAACCCAGGCAACATCAGAACATCCCAGGCAATATCAGAACAACCCAGGCAATATCCGAACAACCCAGGCAATATCAGTACAACCCAGGCAACATCAGAACAACCCAGGCAATATCAGTACAACCCAGGCAATATCCGAACAACCCAGGCAATATCCGAACAACCCAGGCAATATCAGAACAACCCAGGCAATATCAGAACAACCCAGGCAATATCAGTACAACCCAGGCAATATCCGAACAACCCAGGCAATATCAGTACAACCCAGGCAATATCAGTACAACCCAGGCAATATCAGTACAACCCAGGCAATATCAGTACAACCCAGGCAATATCAGTACAACCCAGGCAATATCAGTACAACCCAGGCAATATCCGAACAACCCAGGCAATATCAGTACAACCCAGGCAATATCAGTACAACCCAGGCAATATCAGTACAACCCAGGCAATATCCGAACAACCCAGGCAATATCCGAACAACCCAGGCAATATCCGAACAACCCAGGCAACATCAGAACAACCCAGGCAATATCAGAACAACCCAGGCAATATCAGAACAACCCAGGCAACATCAGAACAACCCAGGCAATATCGGTAGCCTAATCAAACTGTTCACTGTCACCTTCAGTGTTCAAATGTTTGCCAAATGGCTTGCGCAATATTAGGCTTTATCAGTCGAGTGACAACCAATGTAATTTGCTAGGTCATTGTTATTAAATGCACTGTTAAAAGTGATGTTTTACTGGAATGAAGTAGCCTAAGCAACCGCCTGCTACATGACTCTCCTTTGGCTATATGTTGATCTGTCAGTAGGCTAAATAAGATTTGATTTTGATTGTTCAGTTTCACCATCAGAAATAGTTTCGGTAATTTTGCTTTAAACAATCAGTGGTCATTTTTAGATAAACAGGCTAAAGAGGATCATTTCATAACGAGGACAACAATCAATCGACAATCACTTTTTCTAAGGTCAAAGCAGCAGGAACATTTCACTCAGTGGAATCCAAAGTTGTGCTGTATCATTTAAAGATACATTTTTTAAAGATAAATATTGATACATTAATAGCTCAAACTAATTAGTGGGTGATGATGATTTCAGATCAAAAGTGGGGGGACAAAGAGCAAACATTACCCCCCTTATGTGATAGTGGGGTGGTAGATGCCAAGTTTCCCTTATGCCTCAGCTCAGGTGCCTAGATACAGCATTGACACACACACACACACACACACACACACACACACACACACACACACACACACACACACACACACACACACACACACACACACACACACACACACACACACACACACACACACACACACACACACAGCTAGGAAGGAAGTCAGCTCAGACAGAACCAGCTCAGAGAGGCCAAGTTCGAGAGCTCCCTTTAGAATAGAAAATGAACGTGTGAATTGCGGCAAATGTTAGTGCATCGTATCGTATCTTATCATATAGCATCAAACTAAATCACATGAATTTGTCTATATTAAATTTCATGCCGGACTGAGTTCTTTGAAAATAAATACAAATAAAAAAATGTTTGCCGACCGCTCACGCGACCTCCAAAGTTTGGGAACAATCGATGTACACAAAGTTGCAACATTTCTCAGAATTCCCATGAATCGCATGACTTGATCACCATGAGGCTCATGGCAAACTTTCCACCTCCCTTTCGAGTAAACTCATTAACCGCCAGTGCTTTTCCCCACAAAAACACACACGTATCTACAATGTCACTGACTTTCAAGTCGACAAGTTGCACTCTGTCGCAAACATCGGCCGTCATGAAAAGACAAAGTAGTGGACTGATAAAGTGGGTATGTAGTAGTTATATAATTCCAAAATCTCTAAGCCCACCCCTAAAATAGCCATTGGATGGGCTCAGGAGCAAACCAAAACCACAGCTATCTATCCCAGGCTTTAGTACCGCCACTATCAGCTGCCTCCGGGGAACCAGTGGGAATCTCAGCATTCTCCTTCAGATCAAGTCAAGTCCAAAGATTATAGAAATGCTTGAAAAATCCCAAGCACAAATGTTATTGTTGCTTGTTACTTGTCATCACCATAATCTGGGCTAGAAGACTTAAATGATAACTATGTCAACTGTGGAATGCTTTTTTCATTAGTACTACATGCTTAGATAACAGCTGGCGATGGACGGACAGGACTACATGCAAATACTATGATTTCAGCAATAGTGCTTTTTGAATAGGTTAGGTAGGAAAATAAATGCATACAACTTGCAGTTCCTTATAACAAAAGAGCTGAACGATCTGCTTTATGATTTTTTTACAACACCATTTAAACACAATTGACTTCTGCTTAGATGTAGAGGTTCCATAACAAACTCTCAAGCACCGCTTTTAGAATGAACACTAAATTAACAATGAACACTGTCCTTACAATTCATTCTCTCACAATCTAGATTTAAACACTTTCTAAATATCCATTTTTACCTATTGCTATGATTCAATGCGATATCTGACAGAGCAAATGTAGAACAAGTGATTGTACATGTGTTTTAAGAGTGCCTAGATAAAGCACAGAGATGGGTAAGGTGCCTTGCATCACCATCCCCACCACACCCTCCCCCCGCTACCCCATACATCCCAGAGCACCGCCTGCACATACCCCCACTTACCCAGGATACATTTTTATTCTTGGGTGGTTTGAGCATGGCAACAGGAGCAGCCTGGCAGCATGGATGGGGAGAGGAACCCTTCCTCAGCGACTCTTAGCCCCACAGTCGGTGCCTGTTCGGTGGGCAGGTGAGAGCGGGGCGGGGGTAAGGGCCAAGGGGCCACGTCGGAACTCAGCCATGGGTTTTCTGCAAACTGTCAAATCCAAATCCTTGTCCGTTCTAGACGACTTCAACATCTGTCAGGAGTGGCGGACAGATCCAATCTCAGTACCGCAAACAGAAAACAAGGTGTCAACACCTTCCTGATTCTCCAAGTGGTGCCATTGTTGCCATTATCAAAACCTGAGAAAATTTAGATAATTCCTTCAAAAAGTTATACTTCTTCTTCTTACTCCTTCCGGTAGTTCTGAGTAACCTCCTGGACTGATTATGTATTTACACTGGCTATGAATATGCAATGCAAGTTTAAAACCCGCCCTCCTGCTGTGGTCGGAGCAAACGTCCAATCGCTGATCAGGTCTTTGCCGGTGGCTCCCGCGGGTAGGCTTATGGAAGTATTATGAGGAAAACACTGATTCTGCTGGTAACAGAGACGGTTTTATGGAGTTCTCCTCAGACAGGCAGATCAGAGATCAGCAACACTCCCAGATAAGGTTGCAAAATTCCTTTCCCAAAATTCCCAGGTTTTCCAAAATCCGGAATAAACCAGGAAATCTGGAATCCTAAAACCAGAATTTCTGTGAACCCTGGGAATTTGGGGGAAATTACTGGAATTTTGCAACCCGACTCCCAGAGTCCTGAGAGGGTTAGAGAGTCGAGAGAGCGTCCGCTCTGGATGAGACACCATATCTGCATATCTGCACCACATCTATTGACAATTCTGTGTCTCTTACATCTTTCTTCTTCTCTCTTTCTGAAGTAATCGCTCCTTCTCTTTCAAGTCGATCCTCATCCTACATTGTGTTGCTGAAGCTCCTCGATCACATCTCTTTTCTCTCTCCTCCTTCCTCAATCTTTCTCTTCCTCCCTCCTCCCACATCTCTCTAAGGTATTGGATGTGCTCTCGCCTGGCTGGCACCTGTTGTCACGGCACCCCAGCATAGAGACAGGTACTCTGACAAGCCAATGGGGAGGGGGTAAACCACTGGGAATTAAATGTTATTTTGTCTTCCCTCTTCATTTCTAACACTTCGTCCTTTCCCTTTTCTTATCCTCTATCCACACAATTACACTCCCTCCCTCCCACTATCTGACCACAATCTGGTATCTCAATTTTCTATTGACTCTTTCCCCCCCGCTCTCTCACTTTCAGTCCTTCTCTTACTCAATAAACCTCTCTTCTCTTTCATGCTCACAATTTCTCTCACTCAACCTCCCGCCTCTCTCTTTCCCTTTGCAGTCTGTCTATTTGTTTATACAACATGTCAATCCAGATTAACTGAGAAGATTGTCGCTGAGTTTTGCAGCTATCACTGCTGATTTGCGTTAGGTCATTTAGATTGGATAGTGTAGGGTCTTAAGTTACCCTCTATAGTGACACGCATGGAAGTGCACGCTCTCACACGCACACACCTTCCATAATGCCTTCTAAACAACCTAGACCTACTGTACATAATCATGAGCAAACAATTAAAACCCCATCCCATAAACGTATGGGTTCAGGTTTAATGGTAGCCTTTATGTAACGTTTTTATGTAGCCCCAATACATTTCTAACGTCTGTCACTAATTAATTGTGCTCAAGTATCCATATGGGTTAATGAACCTCTCCCAGTGCATGGAGGAGAGGAGAGGGAGTCCTCTACATCCCCACCCTTAATTGGATGCTCAGAAACATCTGTTCCCTTTTGTGGATGCTCAGTCGGTCTGAGGTGTCCGTTATTAAATGAGCATGAGCCGTGCCCAAGAACTGCTACGCTGCTGGGTTTTTCCCAGGTGTATCAAGAATGGTCCACCAACCAAAAGATATCCAGCCAACTTGACACCACAGTGTGAAGCATTGGAGTCAACATGGGCCAGCATCCGTGTGGAATGCTTTCGACACCTTGTAGAGTCCATGCCCCGACGAATTAAGGCTGTTCTGAGGGCAAAAGGGGGTGCAACGCATTAGGAAGGTGATCCTCATGTTTTGTACATAGTGTATATTGTCTGCACTTTCATCACACCTAGCCTACTGTATTCATTTATGAAACGCTGGTAGTAGCACTATTAATATGCACCCAACCCTAGCTGGCAATGACTATTTCTTCTACAGCTTATCAGCCCATATTGGATGTCATTATGATCAGTGTTGGGGAAGCTACTCTGAAAATATAGCATACCAAGCTACCAATTACTTCACACTGGAAGAAGATAAGCGTAGCTTTAGTGTAGCAGTAAGAAAAAGTATAGTTTACTTAACGAAAGTTACTTTGAAAAAGTAGTTTACTACATCCAAACTACTAATAGGGAAAATGATCATATGTAAATCTGAAATGCCATAGGCTACAAATTGCAAGACAGATCACTTTGGGGGTCATATGTAATTTTGCCTCAACACAAAAACAATGTTTCTGGTGAGAATCAGGCAGGTCGGAGTCGGGAAAATAAAGTGTGCGTACTTCACCCATATTTTTTTTGTTTTTGTGTGCAAATATAGTGTGTAGTTCCAGTAGTTAATTACCATGTAGCGGTGTAACTACTGGGACACCACCAAGGTTTGAATTTAGATCAACTACCACCAAGCTACTGCAAAATGTAGTTCAATTACTAGTTAAACTAAATGTAGTCCGCCAACATTCTGGTAAATAGCCTACGATCAATCAAAAATGTCAGAAAGTGCAAACTCTACAAAATGTGGCTGCATTCTCATTTTCCAAACAGATGCTTTCTACTGACAGCAGTGAGCGAATGTCCCGTGTTAGTGGTCAGAGACATTCCTGAAATTAGTTGAGGGGGGGATAAAAAATAACTTCATATGCATCATAAGTTATCATGTCAGGGGTTCCCAAACTTTCAATCAGGGCCCCCCGTCCAGCATTGGTGAACATCTATAAATAGCTCTAAGGTGCTCTACCCAAATTCGAAATTGCACCTTGTGCATTCTACTATTACAACTTTCAAGAGCCCGACCAGACACCACCAGTATGCGAATACATATTCAGCATCAATCTCGTAAAAGCCGAGCCAAAGGAGAGTGGTGCCACTTCGCCATCATCATTACTCCACTGTTTCCAGGATTGTATTAATTAGGAACCAAACAGAAGCAAGCCAACATGGCGAGAGGCCGACATGAATTAGTCCACTAATGTATACGACCCAGGCCTGTAGCACTATTTACAAAGCAGCACCTACAGACAGATCCCACTGATCCAGGATCTGTCCACATCACACCCACTCTTAGTGAGGTATGTTACACACACACAAGGCCTCCACAGACATATATCACAGTTTCCACTAGTCCGAGGGTGAGATGATAGATTATGTAAAAAGCCTGTAAAAACTGTGAAACTAAGACATTCCGTTAGGAGTCCCGTTTCACTGGATGTTTCCCTACTCCACTCTGGAAAAGTGGAGGAACGCACATCCGCTGCCAAGAAAGCCCAGCTCCAGACAAAGTGTCCACAGTGGCCCAACGTTCCGGCTCTGGGCTCTGATCACATAGCCTGGAAAACTGAGAATTCCAGGCCACACACTCACCAGAGGAGATTAGCTCACAGCTAGCATTCATGAATTTAACTGCAGTTTCAGTTAAAATGAAGTATTTTTTTAAATGCTCTGTCTCATTTACATTGTGTAATTTATTAACGGTCCCTAACTAGCCCCGGAGATAGGCTATCCAAAGTCAAACCAATTTTTCTACGGGAGCACATCAGCCAGTTGAAGCTAATTGGCGAAAGAATTTGGCTAACTCTTAAGAAGCACACACACAAAACCAACTCACGTTTGAATTCAGTCATGGCCGCTAGCATTTCTTAATGAACCAAATCCAAAAATGAGGCAAATCAGAAAGTTCAGCCACCCTTTAAAAGCACAAGCACACACATCAAACCACCTACAGTATCAAAACCCCACACTTCCCATGAGAAAGTAAGGGGCGGTTTCCTAGACACAGATTAAGCCCCTGAAATAATAAACACTTTCAATGGAATGTCACCTAAAACCCTCACAAACTTTTACAGATGCACAATTGAGAGCATCCTGTCGGGCTGTATCACCACCTGGTACAGTAACTGCACCGCCCACAACCGCAAGGCTCTCCAGAGGGTGGTGCGGTCTGCACAACGCATTACCGGTGGCAAACTAACTGCCCTACAGGACACCTACAACACTCGATGGCACAGGAAGGCCAAAAAGATCATCAAGGACAACAACCACCCAAGCCACTGCCTGTTCACTCCGCTACTATCCAGAAGGCGACGTCAGTACAGGTGCATCAAAGCTGGGACCGGGAGACTGAAAAACAGGGCCATCAGACTGTTAAACAGCCATTACTAACACAGAGAGGCTGCTGCCTACATACAGACTTGACTGCATTAGCCACTTTAATAAATGGATCACTAGTCACTTTAATAATGCCACTTTAATAATGTTTACCTATCTTGCATTACTCATCTCATATGTATATACTGTATTTTATACCATCTATTGCATCTTGCCTATGCCACTCTGTCAATGCTCATCCATATATTTATATGTATATATTATTATTCCTCCCTTTAGATTTGTGTGTATTAGGTAGTTGTTGTGGAATTGTTTGATTACTTGTTTGATATCACTGCACTGTCGGAACTAGAAGCACAAGCATTTCACGACACTCGCAATAACATCTGCTCACCACGTGTATGTGACCAATACAATTTGATTTGATTTGAAATTCTCCCTTAGTCCAGGACTAGGCTTAAACTGTGTCCAGGAAACAGGCCTTATGAGTAGTTTCTACTCTGTTGCTGCTACGCTGGCTTGGTTGCCGTCTCTGTTCAGCGATTACATTCCACTCCTTGCCACTCCTGTCATTCGCCAAAGAGGCTGGCCTATCGGCAATCTTCAAATATGAACATTCTATCATGAATGAGCTCGAGGAGATTTGATCCTGATTCAATATCCCTCAGAGCTATCATCCAATGACAATGTTTATGCAAATGAGACTGTTAGGAAACACTGAGCATTCTGACATAATACATGTCATTGTAAACATAAACATTAGACGCGAGGAGAAAAGAGGATTCCCGTTTATTGCATTTTTACCACCAGCCAATTTGATCACAAATAAATATTTTTGTTCAAAATAAGTGACCAAATTATAGTTTATTGCTACTTCTGGGACACGCATTTGGTTAGGCTACTGGTTCAAGAGCTATAAATGGGAATACACATTGGATGGAAGAGAGAGAGGCCAGTGGAGATGCCAGGTTAGATGGATGAATTGCGAAAGAAGGAAACAGAGAAGACATATGTGTAAGTTAGAATTTCATTTATTCAGTAGGTTGGGCTATTAATCCACCATTTGTATGCTAGCCAATATATTAAGCCCAGCCTCCTACAGTGAATTTAGGTGACTGACTCCACATTTGCTATGCAAGCCAGAGATAAAACAACATGTCTGATGTATGTTTCGTGCCAATTAATTGAAGTTGAACATTGCTAAACGTGTCAATTTAGTAAAATAAATGAAATACAAAAAGTATAGTGCCTACTGTCTAGGCCGATTGAATGAAACCCTGGCTGTTGACGTAGGGAACAGATTGCAAAGCAGGCAATCACCGATTCCCCTCTGAGCTACTTCACGTTCTCACGTTCTCATCCATAAACACATCAAGTGCAAGTGTGCTGTCCAGCAGCTCACAGCAGGATGGCTTTTTCATTAGGAGGGGCGTCAACTGTCCAGCAGCTCACAGCAGGATGGCCTTTTCATTAGGAGGGGCGTCAACTATGGATTGAAAAAATAATGATTATGATCATATTACCTCAATTTATGATGTTGAAATATCTTCGTGCCTAGAATAGAAACCACTAGGTTTCCATCATAGACTCAATTGAATGTTTTTTTTTATAATTACAGTGGGCAGATTGGGAAAACAAATGTCCATTCTGAAAGTATCCTAAAGTATCCTGTCTGGACTCCAAGGTAGGAGGGACAAATAATATAAGTGAAATGAGCCTAACAACATTGCAGAAATGTAAGCAACTCATTAATGGTACGCAACTGAAGCAAACCTATCTCGATTGAATCTTGCAGGCTAATATTTTCCGTGTCATTATTTATCTTTCTCTCATTTACAGTCCTCTCTTGCCACTTTGATCGACATGGCCTTGCATTGACACTGCCTTCTCACAAGGGAATGGCCGCAGCAGGTCGTAACGGTATTGTTTATTGTTGTTCTTAAAATTATAATTCTAGATTGCGACAAATTTGCACACACCTCATGTTCCCTTACGTTCCATAACGTTGATTTACGGCGCGACTGCGCCGTAAATCTGTCTGCATATTGAACGTTGAGATTGACAAAAGGCCAATGTCTTTGGCAAATGACAGGAGTGGCAAGGAGTGGAATTCTAGCTAAAAAGACCAGTACCCAGACTACTGTTACGCTGAATGTGCTGCTAAGCTCTTATACAGGCTACAAATGCACTACTCTCCAGTCCCGTTGCACGATGGGAACCAGTAAGAGCGAACAAAACAGTTAGGCTGGGCCTGCTGTCTTCAATTAGCCCAGTTTCCGTGCCGAGTGTCTGAGACTGACATGCTCCTTTAGTCTGCTGCTTGTCAGAGTCAGAACGAGTTCCATTCAGCAAGGTCTCCCTCCGTGCTCTAAATATCCATCGCGAGCGGAATTGTGTTCCGCCCCATTTCCGACGTGAAACAGCGGTTTGGGCTTCCATATTGGAAACATGTGAGAGGAGTGTCATAGAAAGAGTGGTGTGTCACGGAAGGAAGCAGTCTCAGAGTTCAAAAGCAGATAGAATCACACGAATGTGCTCGGGCTCTTACCACACCATATGCACCACATACTTCATACTTTTGGCCATAGTGTACACGGAATATACAAAACATTACGAACACCAGCTCTTTCCATGACATAGACTGATCTGGTGAATCCAGGTGAACGCAATGATCCCTTATTGATGTCACTTGTTAAATCGACTTCAATCAGTGTAGATGAAGGGGAGGAGACGGGTTAAAGAAGGATGTTTAAGCCTTGAGACAATTGAGACATGGATTGTGTTTGTGTGCCATTCAGAGGGTGAATGGGCAAGACAAAATATGTAAGTGCCTTTGAACAGGGTATGGTAGCAGGTGCCAGGCGCACCAGTTTGTGTCAAGAACTGCTACGCTGCTGGGTTTTTCACGCTCAACAGTTTCCCAGGTGTATCAAGAATGGTCCACCACCCAAAGGACATCAAGCCAAACTTGACACAACTGTGGGAAACATTGGAGTCAACATGGGCCAGCATCCATGTGGAACGCTTTCAATACCTTGTAGAGTACATGACCCGCAAAAGGGGATGCAACGCAATATTAGGAAGGTGTTCCTGGTCTGCTTGGGAGGGGTGCTCCTGGTCTGCTTGGGAGGGAATATACACGACTGTGATTATTCTCTTCGATCATAATCACAGTCGTGTATATTCCCCCCCAAGCAGACACATCGACGACCTTGAAAGAACTTCATTTGACTCGATGTAAACTGGAAACCACATATCCTGAGGCTGCATTGATTGTAGTCTTTGTTTTTCTAACTTCCGCAACGCATATAAGGCCCTCCCCCGCCCTCCTTTTGGAAAAGCTGACCACGACTCCATTCTGTTGCTCCCAGCCTATAGACAGAAACTATGTAATAAATGTGTCACTAGCCACTTTAAACAATGCCACTTTATATCATGTTTATATACCCTACATTACTCCTCTCATATGTATATACTATACTCTATACCATCTACTGCATCTTGCCTATGCCGTTCGGCCATCACTCATTCATATATTTTTATGTACATATTCTTATTCATTCCTTTACACTTGTGTGTATAAGGTAGTTGTTGTGAAATTGTTAGGTTAGATTACTTACTGCACGGTCAGAACTAGAAGCACAAGCATTTCGCTACACTCGCATTAACATCTGCTAACCATGTGTATGTGACCAATAAAATTTGATTTGATTTGATTGACTGTTTTGCACACTCAGTGTATACACAAACGAAATCATGACATTATTTATTCGTTTCACCGTTCCACAAGGAATGCCTTTAGCACGTTTAAAAGCATCCCACACACAGAGAGTTCTTGGCCTCTGCTCAGAGCATCCTGCAGAGTAGGGAGGAGGACAACAGCCATCTCTCCAGCTGTCCAAGGGCAGGAAGCCTAAACCCTGCCTGCAGTCATGCACTAATCCACTCATCACTCAGATTAAAATCCACTCTTTTGTAAATGTTAATCCAGACCACAGCAGCATGAGTGTGCATGCCGCTCAGACATGGTCAAATTGACTTCGACAGAGACCACTGAGGAAGAGCGGTAATGAGGATTTTGTTGTTGTCGTTGCAGTGGATAATTTACAACCATTATGTCAGCAAAAAGACTTAAGTTGTCTGATATATCAGCTGTACTGGGAGCACATTGCATGTGCTGTATGCTGATTGGACTGGAGAAATTTGTCCATCGAAATTAATGTAGAACCTCTATGGCTTTGTCCTAAATTATACCCTATTCCCCATATAGTGACTAAACTATACTAAATAGGGAATAGGGTGTAATTTGGGACGAACACTCTATGTATGTAGCCTACTGTAAGCACTTAGCTATGATTGGCTCTGATTTGGACCAGTGAAAGCATCGTAACGGGACGACATACTATAGGCCAATTCGAAGAACTTTCTATTCACATTAACAACCAAGCTCTGTCTGAGATCTGGGGTGACATCATAATTCATACAAAGGTGAACCCAATGAAACGTCACTCCTGCACTATTGCATCATGAGTTGATTATAGTAACATAAAAGCTGTGGTACTAGGTGCATGTGTAAAATGTGTGTGTGTGTGTGTGTGTGTGTGTGTGTGTGTGTGTGTGTGTGTGTGTGTGTGTGTGTGTGTGTGTGTGTGTGTGTGTGTGTGTGTGTGTGTGTGTGTGTGTGTGTGTGTGTGTGTGTGTGTGTGTGTGTGTGTGTGTATAAAACATCTAATCTGAAAGGTGCTATAGGGGCATCTAGTGGTGACAGTAGTCATGCAATAAAATGGTGATCTCTGTTATCTCTGCAGTCCTTGTTTTATAAATGGTGTGTGTCCCCGTGTGTGTGGCAAAAACAGTTGCTACTGTGTCAGAGTATACTGTTCAGGCCCAGAGACTTCTATTTCTTCTGTCTATAACTTGGCATGAGTCCACCCAAACACTCATTCCATGACAAGCGGATACTGTTAGAGACGTGAACCAGCCCAAAGTCAAATTGTGGGAGAAAAGCAACACAAATGGCCGATATTTAAACATTTTGGTTGCACCTCGTCTCATGTTGACCAAGTCTGCCGCTGCCCTGCCATTCCCCCACTTCGGCAGACATAAATCCCAGGGAGGAGGAACCCTTGAACGTTTCTCCCACTGCGCTCCATTAGGCTGAAGTACAAAAGAAAAGCCTGTACCCCTTAAACCCATTCTATCTGTCAGACAGCATTACAGCCCAGACGCTCACACACAAAGAAGAGAGATGACATAAACGTTGTAAAGTCCATTAAAAACTCTGCCGTCAGCCAAGCACGAGCCCGGAGTCTGCAGCCATGTGGACATCGCTCTGTGCCACCCACTGACTGCATCCTAAGCTCTCTCCGTCCATCCCCATATAAACATGGGATAAAAGATCAATCGACTGCCTCTTAGTGTGGTTGGCTGGCTGGGCGCACGTGATGCCAAACAGCGGAGTTCTGTAGAGAGAGCTGCCGGTCCGCTAAGAGTCGATAGAGGGGAAAAAATGGTCTCGGTAAGACCGTGTAATCTCAGACAGGGTGCAGAGAAATCTGGCAAGGTTGCAGATAAACAGGTGTGTGTGTGTGTGTGTATGTGTGTGTGTTTACTCTTTCAGGCAAACATGTACATACATACACTCCGAAAACAGGTGCATGTGCCTGCATGCACACACACGCATGCGTACATACACACGACTTTTGAACGAGCTACAGGTATTCCTAGAAAGAGTCATTACATGAACCGTTTCCTCAGTGCATCTGTCGTTGACAACAGCAGAACATTACTAAGACTCATGCAGTATGCAGTATGCCTCCGGTGTTCCCTCTCTGTCTCTGTCCTAAATTGAGAGAATTAGGCAGCAGACTCACGTATGGAAGCTGTGCTCTCCGGCGATGGCCCAGCCCACAGCACGGCATGAAGGGAACCAGTGGGGTTCAGGAACGGACGGCAGCCGCCTCACAAACACCGTGTCAGGCAGCAGCATCCACTCAGCCTCGGTCCATGGCTTTACACTCTGCCCGCAGGGTGGAGCAGGAGAGGAGGGGCGGAGGTGGAGGGAGAGAGAGCGAGAGAGAGAGGGAACGAAGGAAGGAGACGGAGGGACGGAGTAGCAATAGAGAGCAGAGGAGACGTATCCACGCCGAGCCCCCCTCCTCCCCCTCCACACGTGCACTTAGATCCTCACAGACAGACCCAAGCTCTATCTAACTCTCGGCAGGGCATTTTCCCCGGTGAATTCGACTCAGTGCCTCCTTAGCCCTCCAGCCCGCCCACATGTCCCACAGCACAGCAGAGAGGCAAAGAGAGTAGAGTGCCTCTGAGTGAGGCACAGGTCTGTTACAGCACTGCCAGTTACCCCACCTTAAATCCTTGTTCTCTTCAGCACCCCGGGGTTGCTCCTCTGTCTAGCTTTAACCAAATCCTCTGCAGTGCTGCTGCTGTTCAGCTCTCTGCTGTGGCTGGCTGGCTCCCTTGGTTCTGGTTTGTGTACTGTGACACTGTCCTGTAGAGGCTCCTGGGGGACACACGGTGCAGACAGGGGTTCTGACTCAGACGCGGAGGTGGAGCTACCGGTGTCCTTTATTGACCGCTGTTCTTCCTGATGGGGGGGCGCCGCCTTCGCCACGTCTCCCTCTCTGCCACCTTGGGTTCAGTCAGATGGATGGACAGGAAAGT
The DNA here is from genome assembly GCF_029448725.1 of Salvelinus fontinalis. NCBI lineage: Eukaryota > Metazoa > Chordata > Actinopteri > Salmoniformes > Salmonidae > Salvelinus > Salvelinus fontinalis. The sequence continues at coordinate 3,571,363 of NC_074689.1, read as the reverse complement.
GTCAACGGGGCTCGTTCGCTCTCTTCTTCCTCTTTCTCTCTCTTCTGTAGAAAGTGTTTTGCTGACAGGGAGAGGGCAGTGGTCAGGGGCTCAGACAGAGAGCTGGCTGCTGGGCTGGCTGGTGAGAACAGAGACTGTTTGTCTTGTTGTGTCTGTTTGTCTGGTGCAGAGAGCAGCAGCAGTAGCAGGACTCCCTCTCTTTCTCTCTCCCTGTGGTGCAGAGAGCAGTCACAGATTCTCTGGCTCAGTCATGTCTGAGCACTGAGTGGAACGCTGGCTTCATTGCTCCTCTCCCCCCCCCCCCCCTCTCTCCTCTCCTCCTCCCTTGCCCTGCCCAGCGCATTCCGCCTAACAGATGATTAAGTCCAGACCTTATATACTCACTGCTGTGTCTCTGCTGTGATCAAGCCTTCCATCTCCTTACCCCTCCCCCCCCCCTCTCTCTCAACCTACCCTTCCCCCGAGAGGAGAGCGGCATAACAGAAAGATAGGAAAGGAGACGGAGAGAGGAGCTTAGAGAGGAAAGGGGCATAACAGAGGGATAGGGAAGGAGAGGGAGAGAGAGAGACTGTTGCTGTGCGTTTCTCCTATCTTTACCATTGTCTCCTCGCTGCATTGAAGAGACACAGAAGGAATTTCAATTGGCCACCGGCACTACCAGCTTATAACATTAGCTTTACCCTCACGTTCTCTCCCTCTGCCTCCATCAACCCTGACGGCACACACCAACTTTATTTCTTTATTTCTCACTCCCTCTACTATCTGTCTCTCCCTCATGCTTGTTCCCTCCCTCTCTCTATCTCTCACCATCTCTTTTACGTTCTCTCCCTCACATCGATGGGAATTCTCTCCCTGTCGGCGTCTCAAAGGCTGGTATCTATGAGTACATTCGCTCTGCTTTTTCCTCTCCGGGGGGGTAAGCAACAGCATTTCTCCAGACTCTCTTCATTCTACAGGAAACCTCTTGTGTTTTTATTCCTTCTGCCAGGGAGTCACTTCAAATCCAAATCAAATCAAATCAAAGTTTACTGGCCGCGCACACAGTTTAGCAGGTGTTATAGCGGGCGCAGTGACATGCTTATGCTACTAGCTCCGAACGATGCAGTAAAACATCAACAAGTGTCTTCAGTGTCTGCCGTCCTTATAGCACAACGTTGCTCTTTGTTTGATTCCGCTAATACAGGCGAATGTATTAATTGTATGCAGAGATGACATCTGCTGTGCTGTGACTAAAACAGACAGCGGTGAACACGGGTGTCCCCTACACCGCTCCACGGGGAAAGGGCAGCCACTAACGGTGTGTCTCTCTCTCCTCTCCTCCACTGCTGCCGCTAATATACAGCGACTTCGGAAAGTATTCAGACCCCTTTACTTTTTCCACATTTTGTTACGTTACCACATTATTCTAAAATGGATGGAATAAAATACATTCCTAAGCAATCTACACAAAACACCCCACAATGACAGAGCAAAACAGTTAAAAAAAATAATAATAATAAAAAAAACTGAAATACCTTATTTACATAAGTATGCACTTGAGTTCATAAATTGAGCTCAAGTGCATCTGCTTTCATTGATCCTCCTTGAGATGTTTCTACAACTTTTTGGAGTCCACCTGTGGTAAATTGAATTGATTGGACATGATTTGGAAAGGCTCACACCTGTCTATATATGGTCTCACAGTTGACAGTGCATGTCAGAGCAAAAGCCATGAGTTCGAAGGAATTGTCCGCAGAGCTCCGAGACAAGACTGTGTCGAGCACAGATCTTGATAAGGGTACCAAAACATTTCTGCAGCATTGAAGGTCCCCAAGAATGAAAGAAGTTTGGAACCATCAAGACCAAACTGAGCAATTGGGGGAGAAGGGCCTTGGTCAGAGAGGTGACCAAGAAACCGATGGTCACTCTGACTGAGCTTTAGAGTTCCTAAAGAATCTTGCAGAAGGACAACCATCTTTGCAGCACTCCACCAATAAGGCCTTTATGGTAGAGTAGTCTGACGGAAGCCACTCCTCAGGAAAAGGCACATGACAGCCCGCTTAGAGTCAATGTAAATAGTACAGGTGGCCATTTGAAAGATTGTTCAGCAGTCTTATTGCTTGGGCGAAAAAGCTGTTAAGGAGCCTTTTGCACCTAGACTTGGCGCTCCGGTACTGCTAGCATAGAGAACAGTCTATCACTTGGGTGACAGGAGTCTTTCACATTTTTTTTGACACCACATAGTATATAGGTCCTGGATGGCAGGAAACTTGGCCCCAGTGATGTACTGGGCTGTACGCACTACCCTCTGTAGTGGCTTATGGTCAAATGCCGAGTAGCTGCCATACCAAGTGGGGATGTAACCGGTCAGGATGCTCTTGATGGTGCAGCTGTAGAACTTTTTGAGGATCTGGGGACCCATAACAAATCTTTTCTTCACGACTGTCTTGGTGTGTTAGGACCATGATAGTTTGTTGGTGATGTGGACACCAAGGAACTTGGAACTCTCGACCCGCTCCACTACAGCCCCATCGATGTTAATGGGGGTCTGTTCGACACTCCTTTTCCTGTAGTCCACAATCAGCTCCTTTGTCTTGCTCACATTGAGGGAGAGGTTGTTATCCTGGCACCACACGGCCAGGTCTCTGACCTCCTCCCTATAGTCTCGTCGTTGTCAGTGATCAGGCCCTACCACTGTTGTGTTGTCAGCAAACTTAATGATGGTGCTTGAGTCATGCTTGGCCATGCAGTCGTGGGTGAACAGGGAATCCAGAAGGGGACTAAGCCTACCCTTACACCTGGTGGCGGCCCATCAGGAAGTCCAGGTTCCAGTTGCAGAGGGAGGTGTTTAGTCCCAGGGTCCTTAGCTTAGTGATGAACTTTGTGGGCGCTATGGTGTTGAACGCTGAGCTGCAGTCAATGAACAGCATTCTCACATAGGTGTTCCTTTTGTCCAGGTGGGAAAGGGCAGTGTGACGTACGATTGAGATTGCGTCATCTGTGGATCTGTTGGGGCTACCGACGTGAGTGCTATGGGGCGCTAGTCATTTAGGCAGCTTACCTCCGCTTTCTTGGGCATTACAAACTCGGTCAGAGAGAGGTTGAAAATGTCAGTGAAGACACTTGCCAGTTGGCCAGCGCATGCTCTGAGTACACATCCTGGTAATCCATTTGGCCCCGCGGCCTTGTGAATGTTGACCTGTTTAAAGGTCTTGCTCACATCGGCTACGGAGAGCATGATCACACAGTTGTCCGGAACAGCTGATGCTCTCATGCACGCTTCAGTGTTGCTTGCCTTGAAGCTAGCATTAAAGGCGTTTAGCTCATCTGGTAAACTCGCGTCACTGGGCAGCTCGCGGCTGGGTTTCCCTTTGTAGTCCGTAAAAGTTTGCAAGTCCTGCCTCATCCGACGAGTGTCAGAGCCGTTGTAGTATGATTCAATCTTAGTTATATATTGTTGCTTTGCTTGTTTGATGGTTCATCTGAAGGCATAGTGGGATTTCTTATAAGCATCCGGATTAGTTGCCGCTCCTTGAAAACGGCAGCTCTAGCCTTTAGCTCGGTATGGATGTTGCCTGTAATCCATGGCTTCTGGTTGGGATATGTACACACGGTCACTGTGGGGACGTTGTTGTCGATGCACTTATTGAGGTGCTATACTCCTCAATGTCATTGGATGAATCCCGGAACATATTCCAGTCTGTGCTAACAAAACAGTCCTGTAGCGTAGCATCCGCGTCATCTGACCACTTCCGTTTTGAGCGAGTCAATGGTACTTCCTGCTTTAGTTTTTCCTTGTAAGCAGGAATCAGGAGGATAAAATTATGGTCAGATTTGCCAAATGGACGGCGAGGGAGAGCTTTGTATGCGTCTCTGTGTGTGGAGTAAAGGTGGTCTATAGTTTTTTTTCCTCTGGTTGGACGTGACATGCAGGTAGAAATTAGCTAAGTTTGCCTGCATTAATAGCCCCAGCCACAAGTAGCGCCGCTTCTGGATTATAATCTTCTTTTTTGGTTATGGCCTTACACAGCTCGATGAGTGCGGTCTTATTGCCAGCATCGGTTTGTGGTGGTAAATAGACGGCTACGAATAATATAGATGAAAACACTCTTGGTAGATAGTGTTGTCTACAGTTTGTCATGAGTTACTCTACCTTAGGCGAGCAATACCTCAAGACTTCTTTAATATTAGAAATCGCGCACCAGCTGTGACTGACAAATAGACACACCCCCCCACCCCTCGTCTTACTAGACATACTGTAGCTGTTCTGTCCTGCCGATGCACGGAATACCCAGACAGCTCTATATGTTGTCGTTCAGCCACGACTCGGTGAAACATAAAATATTACTGTTTGTAATGTCCCGTTGGTAGGATAATCTCGAACGGAGATCATCCAGTTTATTTTCCAGTGATTGCACGTTGGCCAATAGAATGGATGGTAGAGGTGGGTTACCCACTCACTGACAAATTCTCACAAGGCACCCCAATCTTCGCCCCCTATATTTCCGTTTTTACTTCACGTGAATGACAAGGATTTGGGCCTGGTCTTGAGGAAGCAGTATATCCTTCGAGTCGGGCTCATTAAAGAAAAAATCTTTGTCCAGTTCAAGGTGATTAAAACAAACAAAATAGCATAGTTGGTTAGGAGCCCGTAAAACGGCAGCTATCCCCTCTGGCGCATTTTCCAATGGCACCCTATTCCCAATATAGTGCACTACTACTTTTTTGTTTCGTTTTTTTACCCTTTTTCTCCCCAATTGGTAGTTACAGTCTTGTCTCATCGCCTGTACTCCCATACGGACTCAGGAGAGGCAAAGGTCGAGAGCCGTCCATCCACAGAAACACAACCCAACCAAGTTGCATTGCTTCTTGACACAAGGCCCGCTTAACCCGGAAGCCAACCTCGCCCGCCACAGGAGTCGCTAGAGCATGATGGAACAAGGACATCCCTGCCGGCAAACCCTGCCCGAACCCGGATACCGCTGGGCCAGCTGCGACAGCACCTGGACTCGAACCAGGATCTCTAGTGTCACAGCCTTTGACCACTGCACCACTCGGGAGGCTATAGAGTACTACATTTGACCAGAGCACTATAACATATATGGTGCCAGTTGAGACACAGCCATAATCTCTCTGTGACGCTCCCCTCTCCTTGTTCAATCTGCTCCATCCAGTACGCGCCACAGGTTCCAAAGAGCCATTTGTCACAAGGACAATCGCAATGTTACTAACAACTGTCAAATCGTAGGCTAGAGAGCTGGTCTGGGACAAGGGGCAAACACAGTTCTCTACAGGCCAGGCCAGTTTGACCAAAGAAATGTGTCTGTGTCCCAAATGGTACCGTATTCTCTATACAGTGCATTCGGAAAGTATTCAGACCCCTTGACTTTTCCCACATTTTGTTACGTTACAGCCTTATTCTAAAATGGATTACATTGTTTTTTTTTCACTCATCAATCTACACACATACCCCGTAATGACAAAGTAAAAACAGGTTTTTAGAATTATTTTTGTAAATGTATTAAAAATATAAAACAAACATTTGACATTTACATAAGTATTCAGACACTTTACTCAGTACTTTGTTGAAGCACCTTTGGCAGCGATTACAAAGTCTTCTTCGGTATGACGCTACAAGCTTGAAAGACCTGTATTTGGGGAGTTTCTCCCATTCTTCATTGTAGATCCTCTTAAGCTCTGTCAGGTTGGATGGGGAGCGTCGCAGCACAGATATTTTCAGGTTCGATCGGGTTCAAGTCTGAGCTCTGGCTGGGCCACTCAAGGACATTCAAAGGCTTATCCCGAAGCCACTCCTGCATTGTCTTGGCTGTGTGCTTAGGGTCGTTGTCCTGTTGGAAGGTGACCCATTGCCCCAGTCTGAGGTCCTGAGCGCTTTGGAGCAGGTTTTCATCAAGGATCTCTCTGTACTTTGCGCCGTTCATCTTTCCCTTGATCCTGACTAGTCTCTCAATCCCTGCCTCTGAAAAATATCCCCACAGCATAATGCTGCCACCACCATGCTTCACCGTAGGGATGGTGCCAGGTTTCCTCTAGAAGTGACCCTTGGCATTCAGGCCAAAGAGTTCAATCTTCGTTTCATCAAACCAGAGAATCTTTTTTCTCATGGTCTGAGAGTCCTTTAGGTGCCTTTTGGCAAACTCCAAGCGGGCTGTCATGTGTCTTTTACTGAGGAGTGGCTTCCCTCTGGCCACTCTACCATAAAGGCTTGGTATAGTGCTGCAGAGATGGTTGCCCTTCTGGAAGGTTCTCCCATCTCCAGAGACGAACTCTGGAGCTCTGTCAGAGTGGCCATCGGGTTCTTGGTCACCTCCCTGACCAAGGCTCTTCTCCCCCAATTGCTCAGTTTGGCCGGACGGAATTTACCACAGGTGGACTCCAATCAAGTTGTAAAAACATCTCAAGGATGATCAATGGAAACAGGATCCACCTGAGCTCAGTCTCATAGCAAAGGGTCTGAATACATATGTAAATAATGTATTTAAGTTTTTTATTTGTAGTATTAGTAATTAGTTGTAGTAATTTCTAAAAACCTGTTTTCACTTTGTCATTATGCTGTATTTTTTTATTTAATCTCTTTCAGAATAAGACTGTAACGTAACAAAACGAGCAAAAAGGGAAGGGGTCTGAATACTTTCCGAATGCACTGTAACAGTACGTATGGATAACCTCCAGTGATGCTTTCACATCTATTGTAATCAATCAATACATATCAATCCCCTATCTGGACTGGGTAAACCTTTTTAGAGCTCACTCGTCAGAATTAAACACGGCACATTCTTTCCTCGATGCGTTGATAAATCACGTCAATGCTTCATTCTGTGGCAGGTGTAGCAGGTGTCACTGTTCTGATGGAGGAGCATCATTGCAGGCAGAGACCTCTCGACCTTTCAGAGGCAATGGGAGGAGGGTAGAGGAGGGGGGAGGAAGAGGGGGGTACTTTCACATTCTATCAGAGAATTGATCATCACTCACTCTCTGCTGACACAGTGACCATGACAAATAGCTGAGGGTCGTGATACACCGCTCTGCAACACAATCTGTACTATCTGAATGAGAACACATGCAAATGAGTAGCGTTTTGAGGGTGCAGAGTATCTTTCAGGGACATGGACCTAACAGGACATGGACCTACTATACCACTCGAGGCCACCAGTTACAGTTGAAGTCGGAAGTTTACGTACACCTTAGCAAAATACATTTAAACTCAGTTTTTCACATTTCCTGGCACTTAATCCTAGTAAAAATTCCCTGTCTTAGGTCAGTTAAGATCACCACTATATTTTAAGAATGTGAAATGTCAGAATAATAGTAGAGAGAATGGGTCAGAAGTTTACATACCGTCAATTAGCATTTGGTAGCAATGCCTTTAAATTGTTTAACTTGGGTCAAATGTTTTGGGTAGCCTTCCACAAGCTTCCCACAATAAGTTGGGTGAATTTTGTTCCATTCCTCCTGACAGAGCTGGTGTAACTGAGTCAGGTTTGTAGGCCTCCTTGCTCGCAGACGCTTTTTCAGTTCTGCCCACACATTATCTATAGGAGTGACGCCAGGGCTTTGTGATAGCCATTCCAATACCTTAACTTTGTTGTCTTTAACCCATTTTGCCACAACTTTGGAAGTATGCTTGGGGTCATTGTCCATTTGGAAGACCCATTTGCGACCAAGCTTTAACTTCCTGACTGATGTCTTAAGATTTTGCTTCAATATATCCAGATACTTTTCCTCCCTCATGATGCCATCTATTTTGTGAAGTGACACAGTCCCTCCTGCAGCAAAGCACCCTGTCACGTTCTGACCTTAGTTCCTTTGTTATGTCTTTATCTTAGTTTGGTCAGGGCGTGAGTTGGGGTGGGCATTCTATGTTGTTTTCTATGTTTTGTTCTGTTGGTAGATTTCTATGTGTTGGGCCTAGTATGGTTCTCAATCAGAGGCAGGTGTCAGTCGTTGTCTCTGATTGGGAGCGATATTTAGGTAGCCTGTTTTTCATTGTGTTTGGTGGGTGATTATAGTTTCTGTTCTGTGTTTTGTTTCACCGTACAGGAGTGTTCGTTTGTCGTTTTATTGTTTTTGTTCAGTGTTCATTATTTCGTATTAAAACAATATGGACACTTCCTCCGCTTCTTCAAACCACGACAAGCGTTACAGAATCACCCACCAACACCGGACCAAGCAGCGTGGTAAATTGGAGCAGTGCAAACTGGACTATGAGACAACTTGGGAGGAGATAGAGAGGTGGTCGGTCGACCCAGGGAGAGTGCCGGAGCCCGTCTGGGATTCTCTGGAACAGTGCGAGGAGGGATACAGGAGAATGGAGTTGGCAAAAAGAACACGGTAGAGCAACAGGTACGAGAGGCAGCCCCCCCCCCCAAAAAAAAATTGGGGGGGCACACGGGGAGATTGGTGGAGTCAGGCGATAGACCTGAGCCAACTCCCCGTGCTTATCGTAAGCAGCGCGTTACTGGTCAGGCACCGTGTTATGCGGTGAAGCGCACGGTGTCGCCAGTACGCGTTCATAGCCCGGAGCGCTATAGGCCAGCCCCCCGCAAGTGCCATGCGAGTGTGGGCATCCAGCCGGGGCGTATTGTGCAGGCTCAGCGTGTCTGGTCTCCGGTACGCCGTTTCGGTCCAGGGTATCCTGCGCCGGCTCTGCGTGCTGTGTCTCCGGGGCGCTGGGAGGGTACAGTGCGTCCTATGCCTGCGCTCCGCTCGTGCAGGGCGAATGTGGGAGTTGAGCCTAAGGGAGAGGTGCACGTAGTATGCACTAGATCTCCAGTGCTCACCCACAGCCCGGGTTCAACCTGTGCCTGCACTCTGGAAGGTCCGGGCTAGATTAGTCATCCAGCCTGGGGGAGTGGTGCTAAGGCTGCGCACCAGAGCTCCAGTGCTCCCCCACAGCCCGGTCCTTCCGGTGCCTCCTCCAAGCACCAGGTCTCCTGTAGGTCTCTCCAGCCTGGTGGGTCCTGTGGCAGCGCCACGCACCAGGCTGTCTCTCCGTCTTCTCCCTCCAGGTTTGCCCTCCAGTCCGGAGCTGCCAGAGCCGCCCGCCAGTCTTGAGCTGCCAGAGCCGCCCGTCTGTCCTGAGCCGCCTGAGCCGCCCGTCTGTCCTGAGCCACCCGTCTGTCCTGAGCCGCCTGAGCCGCCTGAGCCGCCAGTCTGTCCTGAGCCGCCTGAGCCGTCCTTCAGTCAGGAGCCGCCTGAGCCGCCCTTCAGTCAGGAGCCGCCTGAGCCGTCCTTCAGTCAGGAGCCGCCTGAGCCGCCCTTCAGTCAGGAGCCGCCCTTCAGTCAGGAGCCGCCCGTCAGTCCAGAGGCGCCAAAGTACGTTCATCTCTAGGAGACAGAACGCGTCTCCTTCCTGAGCGGTATGACGGCTGCGTGGTCCCTGCGTGGTGTTTATACTTGTGTACTATTGTTTGTACAGATGAACGTGGTACCTTCATGCGTTTGGAAATTTCTCAAAAGGATGAATCAGGCTTGTGGAGGTCTACAAAAACAATTCCGAGGTCTTGGCTGATTTCTTTTGATTTTCCCATGATGTCAAGCAAATAGGCACTGAGTTTGAAGGTAGGCCTTGAAATATATCCACAGGTATCCCTCCAATTAACTCAAATGATATCAATTAGCCTATCAGAAGCTTCTAAAGCCATGACATCATTTTCTGGAATTTTCCAAGCTGTTTAAAGGCACAGTCAACTTAGTGTATGTAAACCTCTGACCCACTGCAATTGTGATAAAGTGAATTATAAGTGAAATAATCTGTCTGTAAACAATTGTTGGACAAAAATAATTCTGAGGTCTTGGCTGATTTCTTTTGATTTTCCCATGATGTCAAGCAAATAGGCACTGAGTTTGAAGGTAGGCCTTGAAATATATCCACAGGTATACCTCCAATTAACTCAAATGATATCAATTAGCCTATCAGAAGCTTCTAAAGCCATGACATCATTTTCTGGAATTTTCCAAGCTGTTTAAAGGCACAGTCAACTTAGTGTATGTAAACCTCTGACCCACTGGAATTGTGATACAGTGAATTATAAGTGAAATAATCTGTCTGTAAACAATTGTTGGAAAAATTACTTGTGTCATGCACACAGTAGATGTCCTAACCGACTTGACAAAACTATAGCTCGTTAACAAGACTGTCACGCCCTGACCTTAGTTATCTTTGTTTTCTTTATTATTTTGTTTAGGTCAGGGTGTGACATGGGTGATATATGTGTTTTGGTTCTGTCTAAGGGGCTTTGTATGTCTATGGGTGTTTTCTAGTCTAGGTGTTATATGTCTATGGTTGCCTAGATTGGTTCTCAATTAGAGGCAGCTGTTTATCGTTGTCTCTGATTGGGAACCATATTTAGGCAGCCATATTCATTGGGTAGTTCGTGGGTTATTGTCTATGTGTCAGTTGCCTGTGTCTGCACTGTTTATTATATAGCGTCACGTTCATTTTGTTGTTTTGTAAAGTTTGGTTACGTGTTCTTCGTTATAATAAATAGAAGATGTATTCATATCACGCTGTGCCTTGGTCCTCCTCTCTTCCTCCATACGACGAACGTGACAAAGACATTTGTGGAGTGGTCGAAAAAATTAGTTTTAATGACTCCAACCTAAGTGTATGTCACGACTTCGGCCGAAGTCGTTGCCTCTCCTTGTCCGGGCGGTGTTCGGCGGTCGACGTCACCGGCCTTCTAGCCATCATCGATCCATTTTTCATTTTCCATTGGTTTTGTCTTGTCTTCCCACACACCTGTTGTCAATCCCATTCATTACCTGTTGTGTATTTAACCCCCTGTTTCCCCTCATGTGTTTGTCAGAGATTGTTTTATGTCAAGTGTTATTTATTGGTGTATAGGTGTGCGACGGGTCCTCGTACCCATGTTTATTTGATTTATGTATATTCTCGTGTTTGGAGCATGTCATGTGGACATTTATTAAAAGTCTCCATTTAAACTTCGTTTAACTCTCCTGCGCCTGACTTCCCTGCCACCTATACACACGACGTTGACAGTGTATGTAAACTTCCGACTTCAACTGTATGTATCAATACTACAAGCTGCCAAAGGTTTAATGAAAATACCAGCACACCACTATTTATCAGAAATCCAAAGTAATGATTCACAATGATAAAAAAATACAAGGACACAGAGGATTCAGATACAAGGATGTCATTGTCTATTATTCTGAGGAAAGTACAAAGCGACTTGGCAGGTTTCAGTCAATGTCTGCCCTGCAGACATTCTCAATCAATCACTGAATATGCATCCCAAATAGCACCCTCTTCCCTATACAGTACACTACTTTTGACATGATCCCATACGGCTCTGGTCAAAAATGCTGCACTATATTGGGAATAGGGTGCCATTTGGGTCCCACACATCCTGAAACAGCGGGTGCCTGAAGATAAAAACTGCCCTGCGTGTAACAGAGGGCACGGTTCTCCAATGCTTCCTCTCCTGACAGGACAGAGGAAGGAAGGAGAATTGTGCAGGCATCCATCTTATATTTTGCACTCAGATAAACAAAACATGGTTACTCCTGGATATATTACCCTGATTCTATGCAATTCATTGGCCTGAATGACCATACTATTAACATAGAAACAATCTACTCTAATACTGCAACAGAAACAAAACATTTTCTATTTTAATTTTGTCTCCTAGTTAGTTTAGTACCTATTCCCAGTGGCGACCTGTCATTCAGGGCAGGTCATTCAGGGGCTGTTTTGAATTAACTGTTCGCTGCCAGACATGGCTCTGCTGATGTAGCAGTGGTAAGGTGTTGGGACTGCTGTTGGGACTCTGCTGTTGAGACAGCTTTATGTGGACCATAACAGTGTGTGGGCACCGTTTGTCACCATTATAGTGCAATTAATGTATTGTTTAGGGTTGTGTTGTGTGGTGGCTTTTTCTGCCATGCATTCCACATGTTTTGTTGGTTTGCCCCACCAAGACATAAATGCTAAAATGGCCGCTGCCTATTCATATAACTTCAACTCTAAGGATAGGTCAAACATGCATGCAAACACTGACTGACAGTCATTAGCTCATAGTCATGATGGACATATAACTCTCTTTATTTCTTACCACCTGATGGCAGTCTTGCTGTTCTGTGCCTGTAGCTTAAACTGTCAGAGGAGCCAAGTGAAACAACGTGCTACCGTAAACCCGGCTTGCAGCAGCCAGCCCATCCGTCCTTCCCTAAGCCATTTATTTAGTATTCATGTGCATTTAAAATAAATGGTTATTCTATTAGTATGATAAATACATAAACACTGCATATGTAACCAACAAGAAGCATCATGCTCGAGTCAGTTGTCTTTGGCTCATAGATCACAAAAAATAAGTACAGTTGGAGACTTTGGTACATTCTCTACACATTTGGTGTATCCCTAAACATTGTCAGCAGGGCTCAGGTCTATAAGGTTGTCAGTGGCCTGAACAGAGGCGACTAGGTTACGCCATGCCCTGTCTGTGTCCCTGGTATCCATTACCTAAAACCCCCTAGGGTTGCCAGATCTGATAAGGAAAATAGCCAATACGTCGCTTACGTAACCCCTTCCCCCCATTAATGGGAGAAAACATAATCTGGCGGATGAAAAGAAAATAAAAAAGTCTGTAATCAAGATAACGAAAAAGGGGTTTCCTGCGACCACACCACACCCTGCCTTTTAGACACCCCACCACCACTACCTCCACTCCTATCCGTATGGAGAGAGGATCAGCATCCCAAATGGCATCCTATTCCCTACTTACATAGTGCACAAAGTATTACCAGGGCCCATAGGGTGCATCATAGTGCACTATATAGGGCACTTTGTAGGTTATCGGATGAAATTTGGGACGCATCCTGAGAAACATTCCATTTTGGACGGACAAAGGGCCTAAAATCTCAAACAAATTAGACTGCGATGCCCTTCAAATTTTTATCCCTGCGATTTATACAGTATCAGTTACCGTCCCCTCAATGACATTCAGCTCGGTTCCACTTTATTTATGTAGTCCATAACGCAGTTTAGTCCTATAGAAACTACTCCTTCTTCCCCCAGAGCTGGGCTGTGAGTTAAAGCAGATAGTGACCACACCACTACTACTCCCACTGCTGACTGAGTGATCCAGACCGCCACTGCTCTCCACCTCCTCCATCCTATACTGTAAACCCCATGGGCAGTAAGAGTCACAGGGCACCTCTTTCATTCTTTCTTTGCCCTCTCGCTCTTCTCTCTCTGTCTCACACTGTCAATTCAAAAGTAGCTTTATTGGCATGGTAAACATATGTTTACCAATAATATATACACTAGATGACGAACAGCGGCACTGTTTTGAAGCCAACGCGCCTCCATGTTGGTACTCCTCCTCCGTTGTAAAATAGATTTTTGAAGCTTTAGAAATGCATTTATTAATGTCTACATTCGTTTTTGCCACATTTATTCTATTACAGTCACCTTAATGTATACGTTTCAATTATATGTGAACTAAACATAACATTTGTTAATATAAAAATCCTTAAGGTATAATGTTACTGTCCCCACTACAACAACAAAAAACTGGAATACGTGTAATTTTGTCCTTGAAACATTTAATTGAAATACTGTAGAATTCCATTTATTCTGAAGAGTTCCAATATGGCCAACCGGTGGCTTCAAAGCCTCTTATTGGCCAATACATAGCATCAGAAATCTAGTTTTATGCATCATTGACTGTTTACATTGCCAAAGCAGGTGAAATAAACAAACAAAATTGAGAAGAAACAAAATAAAACTGCAATTAAAAAAACTATTTGAAATTAACAGCAAACATTAAACTCAAAAAGATAAAGACATTTGAAATGTTATTTTATCAGCGGTGTAAAGTGGTTGAACAACGTGCAAATAGTTGAAGTACGAATAGCAAGGAAATATAAACAAAACAGATAAATATTGGTGGTAATTACAATGTTGTTTGTGCTCCATGATTGCCATTTTCTCTGTCTCTCTTCTCTCATTTTGCCCACTCTCTCTGTCTGCCCTCTCTCTGTGTAAAAATGTGTCAAGGAATACTGTTCTTATAGAAACAGTTTGACTGCAGGAACGAGAGTTGAGAGCGGTAATGGATCGATCGCACAGTAACCGGGATGAGCCTCCGATGTACTGAACACTCTGAACACTCGCCCACGTGAATGCTGGGATTGAGTCACCATTGCAACAGGTGTGGTGTTGAGGGAGATGGGAGAAGAGTAGAAGGCACTCAACCAACTCAACCAACGTCAGACAAGTCGCAACCCAAAATAATATGAGCATTTGGAAGGAATAGGAGAGACTCCCCACTTGGCACACAATGGTTGAATCAACGTTGTTTTAGAGCTGGGCGATATAGATAAAAATCCATATCGCAATAAATTGACCAATGTTTTTGGCTCTAGACACATTTTTCTCCAGCGCCAAGTAAAACAACTGAGATGGTAAATAAGCTACACTGAAATGTTCCATACGCACAAAAGGCTTATTTCTCAAAAAATGTTGTCCACAAGTTTGTTTACATCCCTGTTAGTCAGCATTTCTCCTTTGCCAAGATAATGCATCCACCTGAAAGGTGTGGCATATCAAGAAGCTTATTAAACAGGTGCACCTTGTGCTGTGGATAATAAAAGGTCACTCTAAAATGTGCAGTTTTGTCACACAACACAATGCCACAGATGTCTCAAGTTTTGAGTGAGCGTGCAATTGGCATGCTGACTGCAAGAATGTCCAACAGAGCTGTTGCCAGAGAACTGAATGTTCATTTCTCTACCATAAGCTTGTCACGCCCTGGCCTTATTATTATTTGTTTTATTTATTATTTTAGTTAGGTCAGGGTGTGACATGGGGTATGTGTGTATTTTGGGGTATTATATGGTAGAGGGGGTGTTGGTTGTAGTTTATGGTTTTGTGTTGAGTGTATGTGTCTAGCTGTGTCTATGTTGGGTGTAGTTGTCTAGGAAAGTCTATGGTGGCCGGAATGGGTTCTCAATTAGAGACAGCTGATTTCGGTTGTCTCTAATTGGGAGCCATATTTAAGGCTGCCATAGGCTTTAGCTGTTTGTGGGTCATTGTATATGTATATGTCGACGTAAGTAGTTTGTGTGTGCACTTGCGTTTGAAGTTTCACGATCGTTTGTTGTTTTTGTTAGTGTGTATAAGTGTTACGTGTTATTCTTCGTCGTTATAATTATAGAAGATGTATTCAAGTCATGTTGCGCCTTGGTCCTCTCTTTCACGTCAACACGATCGTGACAGAATGACCCACCAAATCCGGATCAAGCAACATGACCAGCGGCAACAGGATCGACACCTGAAACCCCACCTCTTCAAGGAATACCTAGGATAGGATAAAGCAATCCTTCTGCCCCCCCCCCCCCCTTAAAAGATTTAGATGCACTATTGTAAAGTGGCTGTTCCACTGGATGTCATAAGGTGAATGCACCAATTTGTAAGTCGCTCTGGATAAGAGCGTCTGCTAAATGACTTAAATGTAAATGTAAGGCATTAAGGATTCATGGACATGGGAGGAGATTTTAGATGGTAAGGGACCTTGGGCGCAACCGGGAGAATATCGCCTCCCTCGTGAAGAGCTGGAGGCAGCGAAAGCCGAGAGGAGGCGATATGAGGAGGCAGCACGGAGGCAAGGCTGGAGACCCGCGAGTACTACCCAAAAATTTCTTGGGGGGGGGGGGGGAGGCTAAGAGGTAGTGGGCCGAGGGCAGGTAGGAGACCTGCGCCCACTTCCCAGGCTTACCGTGGAGAGCGGGAGTACGGGCAGACACCGTGTTACGCAGTAGAGCGCACGGTGTCTCCTGTACGTGTTCATAGCCCGGTGCGGGTTATTCCACCTTCCCGCACTGGTAGGGCTAGATTGGGCATTGAGCCAGGTGCCATGATACCGGCTCAACGCGTCTGGTCTCCAGTGCGTCTCCTCGGGCCGGTATACATGGCACCAGCCTTACGCATGGTGTCCCCGGTTCGCCTACATAGCCCGGTGCGGGTTATTCCACCTTCCCGCACTGGTCGGGCGACGGGGAGCATTCAACCAGGTAAGGTTGGGCAGGCTCGGTGTTCAAGGGAACCAGTACGCCTGCACGGTCCGGTATTTCCGGCGCCACCTCCCCGCCCCAGTTCAGTTCCACCAGTGCCTACACCACGTAACAGGCTTCCAGTGTGTCTCCAGAGCCCTGTTCCTCCTCCACGCACTCGTCCTATGGTGCGTGTCTCCAGCCCGGTACCACCAATTCCGGCACCAAGCACTAAGCCTCCTGTGCGTCTCCAGAGTTCTGTGCATCCTGTTGCTGCTCCCCGCACTAGCCCTGAGATGCGTGTCCCCAGTCCGGTACCACCAGTTCCGGCCCCACGCACTAGGCCTAATGTGGGTCCCCAGGGTCCAGTATGCCCTGTTCCTTCTCCCCGCACTAGCCTGAAAGTGCGTGGCTTTAGCCCGGTGCCTCCAGTTCCGGCACCACGCACCAGGCCTACAGTGCGCCTCATCCGGCCAGAGCCATCCGTCTCCCCAGCGCCGTCTGAGCCATCCGTCTCCCCAGCGCCGTCTGAGCCATCCGTCTCCCCAGCGCCATCTGAGCCATCCGTCTGCCCAGCGCCGTCTGAGCCATCCGTCTGCCCAGTGCCGTCTGAGCCATCCGTCTGCCCAGTGCCGTCTGAGCTGCCCGTCTGTCCCGAGCCGTTAGAGCCATTAGTCAGTCAGGAGCCGTCTGAGCCATTAGTCAGTCAGGAGCCGCTAGAGCCATTCGTCAGTCAGGATCTGCCAGAGCCGCCAACCAGACAGGATCTGCCAGAGCCGCCAACCAGACAGGATCTGCCAGAGCCGCCAACCAGACAGGATCTGCCAGAGCCGCCAACCAGACAGGATCTGCCAGAGCCGCCAACCAGACAGGATCTGCCAGAGCCGCCAACCAGACAGGATCTGCCAGAGCCGCCAACCAGACAGGATCTGCCAGAGCCGCCAACCAGACAGGATCTGCCAGAGCCGTCAGCCAGCCATGAGCGTCCAAATCTGTCAGCCAGCCATGAGCGTCCAGATCCGTCTGCCAGCCATGAGAAGCCGGATCCGTCAGCTAGCCATGAGCAGCCAGATCTGTCAGCCAGCCATGAGCCGTCCAACCAGGATCCGCCGGAGCCGTCATCCAGCCAGGATCTGCCCCTTATCCTGGTGCTGCCCCTTATCCTGGTGCTGCCCCTTATCCTGGTGCTGCCCCTTATCCTGGTGCTGCCCCTTATCCTGGTGCTGCCCCTTATCCCGGTGCTGCCCCTTATCCCGGTGCTGCCCCTTATGACTATGGTGGGGTGGGGACCACGACCAGTGCCGGAGCCGCCGCCGTGGAAGGAAGCCCACCCAGACCCTCCCCTAGACTATGTGCTGGTGCGTCCGGAGTTCGCACCTTAAGGGGGGGGTTATGTCACGCCCTAGCCTTAGTATTATTTGTTTTATTTATTATTTTAGTTAGGTCAGGGTGTGACATGGGGTATGTGTGTATTTTGGGGTATTATATGGTAGAGGGGGTGTTGGTTGTAGTTTATGGTTTTGTGTTGAGTGTATGTGTCTAGCTGTGTCTATGTTGGGTGTAGTTGTCTAGGAAAGTCTATGGTGGCCGGAATGGGTTCTCAATTAGAGACAGCTGATTTCGGTAGTCTCTAATTGGGAGCCATATTTAAGGCTGCCATAGGCTTTAGCTGTTTGTGGGTCATTGTATATGTATATGTCGACGTAAGTAGTTTGTGTGTGCACTTGCGTTTGAAGTTTCACGATCGTTTGTTGTTTTTGTTAGTGTGTATAAGTGTTACGTGTTATTCTTCGTCGTTATAATTAAAGAAGATGTATTCAAGTCATGTTGCGCCTTGGTCCTCTCTTTCACGTCAACACGATCGTGACAAAGCTGCCTCCAACTTCGTTTTAGAGAATTTGGCAGTATGTCCAAGCGGCCTCACAACCGCAGACCACGTGTAACCACGCCTGCCCAGGACCACCACATCCGGCTTATTCATCTGTGGGATCGTCTAAGATCAGCCACTCGGACAGCTGATGAAACTGAGGAGTATTTCTGTCTGTTATAGAGCCCTTTTGTGAGGAAAAACTAATTCTGATTGGCTGGGCCTGGCTCCCAAGTGTCCTCCCAGGCCCACCAATGGCTGCGCCCCTGCCCAGTCATGTGAAATCCATAGATTAGGGCCTAATGAATTTATTTCAATTGACTGATTTCCTTAAATGAACTGTAACTCAGTAAAATCATTGAAATTGTTGCATGTTGCACTTATATTTTTGTTCATAATAGATGAAAACAGTACTGGTTGATAACTTTTTTCAAATCCAATGTATTTTCCACGTCAGGGCCAGTTCCAGGCATAAGTGAAAAAAGCAAGGGTCGCTTAGGATACACTAGGTGCAATTTAGAAGTTTGTTCGAGAATCAGCAGTTTTTCTCTTGTTATGTCTGTCACTGACAGTCCCTCAATTAGCCATGTCAGCTAACAATTTTTTGATTGGTAGTTAGTCTAGCCAGCTTACTAAACTTGAAGTAATCATGGCCGAATACCGACTGGGCACGCAGGGAACGTGCCCTGGCGCCTTGACCTCCAGGTGGCCCCCCATGATTTTGAGAGTCATTCTCACACAGATATCATATTTATATGGCATAAATCACAAAATGTACCTAAAACTATTATTATAGTCTTAAAAATATATCTAATTTCAATATGTATACATTTGGGGCTGAGCATGGTGAGAGTCCTGATAACAAAGAGGGAAGATGATTAGACAATAAAAAAAAATGTCGGAGAAGATTAAAAAGGAACTTGACAGCTTGATGAATAGGCTAGTGAAACAACACATTTTCCTCCTCATATTTGAAACCCAGTTCCCAGTATGGTGTTAGTTTAACGTTTTAAACACGGCAGCCTCATACTTGTGTGAGAAGTGAAAATAATCATGTCCAACAAGATGGAGAGCGTGAGGAGGAGGGAAAGAAGGTCAGCTTAACCACTGTTATGATAGAACAATTCAAAACTGTGTATTTATGTTAGTTCCTAACAGAGTTCCTGGAATGGCTGCTATTCCTGGGGTCCTCTTCCAGCAAACATCTCAAAGGGGATAGTGTGTCTGCTCTTCGCTTTGCCCGTCCGATCTTGTTAGAACCTTTCTGGGTTTTTTTTTCTTTCTCTCTCTACTTTCCTCTCACTCCCCATCCTACTTGCTACATCATGTCTGGGTATCTCTCTCAGTAGGGTTGTGTCTCAGATGTACTTCAGTTACTTGTCTGACCCCTCGTACTGAGCAACATTCCTGTCGCTCTCTTTTTTCTTTTCCCTCTCCTACTTTTCTTTCTTCTTCCCTATCCTAATTTCCACTTAGATCCTCGTATCTCCTGCAGTGTTGTGTCTCAGATGTAAGTTACTGTAGCTGCTCTCCGTCTAATTGAGTTTAGCCACGATGACTGAGAGAGGTTAAAGGGGGTGGGCCTAATGAGCCTGTTGGAATGCCCAGGGGGACTGTGGGAATGGACGTGTGACAGCTTCACAGGACCAGTCTTCCCGGGGGGTCGAGGGAGAAGGGCATGACATATCACTGCCGAGAAGACCTTCATCACCACCCCCTAATCTACTCAGCAGGTCCTCACTGATCAGCTGTCAGTGCAATATGACCACATGGAAAAAGCAAATGCGATCATCTCCTAGCCTCAATTCAAACACCTTTACTGTCTGAGAGAAAGGAGGTGGCAATTCCAAAACGTGCCATATTGGTCCGATCCACTTCGAATGGCGACAAAGAGGAGGCGATCTTAATCTCCTCCAAAAAAAGGCAGAAATATTTCGGCAGAGGCGCCTGTCCTTAACCCGGTCTCTCCCACTCTGTCCCTGCGGGTCCGCTGCTCAACAAAGACCAGACACGGTGAGTGCTTCACATACACACTGTGTAGCTCAGAGGGTCTGCTTTATAACAGGCCACAGGGTCAGCAGCCACTCTCAAGCACTTTGACTGCAAAGCTAAAGAGCCGCCTGCAGTTCACAGAGACCGTTAACATACTGAACCCAAGCTATGTTTATAACGGGGGCTTTCATTGCAACATGCGTTGATTTATATCAATGACTTTGCATTTTTTGCTCTTACGCCAGTCTGAACATACTGGCTATGTATAAACCATAGAAATGGAATGTTCTAATTACAGTATATGCTGTAAACATCCAGTGCAGACATGATGTGATAAGTGTCCGATGAACGGTTATTGAATCATATATGCTTTGAGATATCATCACATTCATTCCATTAAGGTTACACTCACGGCCCCATCTCTAAAACAGACACAGTCAGATCACTCTCACACCACACACTCTCACTTCAGCTCAGATTCTCACTGCCCACAATTGAAATCCCTGCCTTTACAGAAAAGCATAGACCTCCAAGATACCCAGGTGGTAAACGCCTTGTAAATGGAATGTGTCTTCCCTTTAGATAAGCCGAACACAATGTGCTACTGCTTCCCTTACCTGTCGCACAAAGCTGTTGGCTGTTGTATCTGAAGAGGTGCTGCCGTCTGATCCTTTGAATCGGCCTTTTCTCCGTGCTCCTTTTCCATGTGACTTCGGCAGAAGGAGAAAACAGACAAATAACACGAAAGGACCATTATCAGCAGGTAACACCGTGCTATGATCAAAGATTCTGGTGACGTTGAGACTGGTGTTTTGCGGGTACTATTTAATGAAGCTTCAAGTTGAGGACTTGTGAGGCGTCTGTTTCTCAAACTAGACACTCTAATGTACTTGTCCTATTGCCCAGTTGTGCACCGGGGCCTCCCACTTCTCTTTCTATTCTGGTTAGAGCCAGTTTGCGTTGTTCTGTGAAAGGAGTAGTATACAGCGTTGTATGAGATCTTCAGTTTCTTGGCAATTTATCGCATGGAATAGCCTTCATTTCTCAGAACAAGAATAGACTGACAAGTTTCAGAAGAAAGTTCTTTGTTTCTGGCCATTTGAGCCTGTAATCGAACCCACAAATGCTGATGATCCAGATACTTGACTCGTCTAAAGAAGGCCAGTTTATTGCTTCTTCAATCAGAACAACAGTTTCAGCTGTGCTAACATAATTGCAAAAGGGTTTTCTAATGATCAATTACCCTTTTAAAATGATAAACTTGGATTAGCTAACACAACGTGCCATTGGAATACATGAGTGATGGTTGCTGATTATGGGCCTCTGTACACCTATGTAGATATTCCATAAAAAATCTGTAGTTTCCAGCTACAATAGTCATTTACAACATTAACAATGTCTACACTGTATTTCTGATCAATTTTATGTTATTTTAATGGACAAAAAATGTGCTTTTCTTTCAAAAACAAGGACATTTCTAAGTCACCCCAAACGTTTGAACAATAGTTTACCTCAATTACCTCGACTAACCTGTGCCCCTGCACATTGACTCTGCACCGGTACCCCCTGTATATAGCCTCGCTACTGTTATTTTACTGTTGCTCCTTAATTATTTGTTATGTTATTTTTTACTTATCTATTTTTTACTTAACACATATTTTTCTTAAAACTGAATTTTTGGTTAAGGGCTTGTAAGTTAGCATTTCACTGTTGTATTCGGGACATCTCACAAATACATTTTGATTTGATTTGACTTATCGGGAATATACAGTGCTGTATTACAGGGATGAGATGCTCATGTTGCTAGTAGCAACTGAAAAACACCCAACCATCCCAAAGCTGCTTTTTTTTTCATTCTCACCCATTCCCACAGGACATGTAAAGGATGAATATAAAAATAAAACTATTCTGTTGGTTACTTAGAAACCGGATATGTATGTCTATTTACTCGAAAATACCCATTTTGCTGTAGGCACTCAATATACAGCGATGTTAGGCAATGCTGAATGCCATTTTATAGTGCATATATTTGCTACCTTTTTTTTAGAGTAGTAGTCATTGAAAATTCTGAATTGAATTCATTACATTCATAAAGAGACAGGCAAGTAGAAATAGTGCAGCTTCCAGTAGGCTACTTCCAGCAATTTGCTCATTGTACCACTGACCTGGTCAAGACCATCTATTTACTTAATCAAAGCATGGCTGGGAGACAAACTTTGGATCAACACCAACCCCTAGGCTAGTGTAGCGGACTAAACGGCACTCCATGGTGAAGGAAGTTTCTGATGAACTTCACCAACGGCATGGAGCCGAAACCAGGCTTTGTGGAATCTAGCTCCGACTACATCGATAGCCCAAAAAAATGCCAATTATGAAACGACCACCTTGTAGTGTAACTATATTTGTCCTCTGTAGTCGCAGTGCCTTTCTTTTTTTGTTTGCTGAAAGACATAATTTTTCAATAAACATTAATTAAATTCCACCACTGACTGTTTCCTTGTTGAGATTCAATGAGATGCCACCTTAAGCAAACAGTCGGTGGTTGTCTTTGAATAATGTTTATTGAAAAAGTATGGGTTTCAGCAAAAACTAAATACAACTTGTCCAAATTACAGTTATAACTGTGTAACATGCCTGAAACAACTGTAACCTAGCTGTTTCACATCACAGAAAAACATTCGTCCTTATTAGCAGGTTATACCACCTGACGTAACGCCGACTCCACCAACTTCCGGTTGGAGTTTACTTTATGGCGTTACTGTCGCCAAGACGAGCGAAATGGAAATTAGGTATTTGCTGCTATTTATTACCATACACATGCGAACTATGCATAGAAATCACAAAATACAACAACTGTGCATACTTGCAGTTCAGGGTTTTCGAGCGAATCCATGTGTCTGTCCAAAAGTGAGTGCGTATTTTGCAAGTTATTATGGACCATTTGACATCCAACCGTCGGTCTTTCGTTGAGATAGAAAATACACCTTTTCAAGGGTCGGTGGTCATGCGTGACTCCCCGATCTCTTCAAAATGTAGAGCCGATTTTTGATTGACACGAAGTAACCTCCAAATTAATAGAATAGTTGTGTGAAAGAGACTTTGGTGGCGCTGAAGTGAAGTGACTCGCTCCTATTTTCCTCAGCCTCTGCTTTGCAGTCTTAAGTTTGAGTCGGACCACAATCGGAAAGGCTTGGGAAGGAGGAGCAGTTTGCGTAAAAAGCTTTTTCCTAAAGGATTTGTTTCCTCCGCTTAGCTGCACAAATAAAATATGACTGCATGTCATTCAAAAGCTCAGTCCCTTTACCGAGTCTCTGCCCCTCCCACGTTATCTCACAGGCAGTTTTTTCCCCAACTGATAATAGCTGCTGGAAGCAGGTAAATTCGCGCATATCCAGTAAAGGCACAGCCTATGCGTTGTCTCGAGCTACGGTAAGTATGACTAATCATAGCTGCTGGAGTTTTTAGTATAACAATAGTTCGTTTTATGATGGGGTTGAAACCAAAGGGGGAGTTTTATGATGGGGTTGAAACCAAAAGGGGTTGATAGGTGTGTTTGTAGCCTAATTAATCTTGTTGACCAGACACTTCCGCCAATGGACAATTACACTGAACAAAAATGTAAATGAAACATGTAAAGGATATGTCTCATGTTTCATGAGCTGAAATAAAAGATCACAGAAATGTTCCATATGCACAAAAAGCTTATTTCTCTCAAATATTGTGCACAAATGTGTTTACATGTTAGTGAGTATTTCTCATTTGCCAAGATATTCCATCCTCCTAACAGGTGTGGCATATCAAGAAGTTGATTAAACAGCATGATCATTACACAGATGCACCTTGTGATGGGGACAATAAAAGGCCACTCTAATATGTGCAGTTTTTGTCACACAACACAATGCCACAGATGTCTCAAGTTTTGAGGGAGCATGTAATTGCCATGCTGACTGCAGGAATGACTCCAGAACTGTTGGTAGATAATTTAATGTTAAATTCTCTACCATAAGCCGCCTCCAATGTTGTTTTAGAGAATTTGTTAGTATGTCTAACCGGGCCTCACAACCGCAGACCACCCCTTACAAAAAATTATTGCCATTTTGAAACTGCAGTAAAAGTGCAGTAACTGCAGTCGACTGTGGAATTTTGGAAGTAGTAATTGCAGAATAACTGCACTCTAACTGCAGTTACACTGCAAAATTCCTGCGATAAAAAAATGGTTTTAGATGCAGTATTTGCAGAATAACTGCAGTGTACTGCAGTTGAACTGTAGCTATACTGCACTCTAACTGCAATCTTTTTTTCCGTAAGGGACGTACGTGTATGGCGTAGTGTGGGCGAGCGGTTTGCTGATGCCAACGTTGTGAACAGAGGGCCCTATGGTGACGATGGGGTTATGGTATGGGCAGGCATAAGCTACGGACAATGAACACAATTGAATTTTATCAATGGCAATTTTAATGCACAGAGATCCCATGCCAAGATCCGGAGGCCCATTGTCTTGTCATTCATCAGCCGCCATCACCTCATGTTTCAGCATGATAATGCACAGCCCCATATCGCAAGAATCTGTACACAATTACTGGAAGCTGAAAATGTCCCAGTTCTTCCATGGGCTGCATACTCACCAAACATGTCACTCATTGAGCATGTTTGGGATGCTCTGGATCGACCTGTATGACAGCGTGTTCCAGTTCCCACCAATATCCAGCAACTTCACACAGCCATTGAAGAGGAGTGGGACAACATTCCACAGACCACAATCAACAGCCTGATCAACTCTATGCGAGCGAGATGTGTCACTCTGCATGACGCAATGGTAGTCACACTGACCAGATACCGACTGGTTTTCTGATCCACGCCACTGTGACCAGCAAATGCATATCTATATTCCCAGTCATGAAAAAATCCATAGTTTAGGGCCTAATTAATTTATCAGTAAAATCTTTGAAATTGTTGCATGTTGCATTTACATTTTTGTTCAGTATAGCTTGGGGACAAGGTTCATTGCACCATCAGTGCCATTGAGGCCATCTCCATTTTGTAGTAGTCAATATTCTTCTTCTATGAGTTGGTAAACAAACTGAAAGGGTGCATACTGCCACCTGGAGTGTGTTGTTTGAACAGGTATAAAATAGGGCTTGGCGATATATCGCGTTGTACAGATGGCTTCTTTACGTTTCTACCATTGTAGCTAGATTAAGTATGCCTACAGCTCTATCTAGTGGGCGCGTCGGGGACAACAGTACTTGACAACTGCAGCATTGTAGCTTTTTTTCACCTTTATTTAACCAGGTAGGCCAGTTGAGAACAAGTTCTCATTTACAACTGCGACCTGGCCAAACTAAAGCAAAGCAGTGCGACAAAAGCAACAACACAGAGTTACACATGGAATAAACAAACGTACAGTCAATAACACAATAGAAAAAAGAAAAATCTATATACAGTGTGTGTAAATGTAGTAAGATTAGGGAGGTAAGGCAATAAATAGGCCATAGTGGCGAAATAATTACAATTTAGCATTAACACTGAGGGAGATATAAGTCTCCAGCTTCAGTGATTTTTGCAATTCGTTTCAGTCATTGGCAGCAGAGAACTGGTAGGAAAGGTGGCCAAAGGAGGAGTTGGCTTTGGAGATGACCGGTAAAATATACCTGCTGGAGCACGTGCTACGGGTGGATGTTGCTATGATGACCAGTGAGATGAGATAAGGCGGGGCTTTACCTAGCAAAGACTTATAGATGACCTGGATAGTACATGGGGCTTTGGTGACAAAACGATGGCACTGTGATAGACTACATCCAGTTTGCTGAGTAGGGTGTTGGAGGTTATTTTGTAATGACATCGCCGTAGTCAAGGATCGGTAGGATAGTCAGTTTTACGAGGATATATTTAGCAGCATGAGTGAAGGAGACTTTGTTGCGAAATAGGAAGCTGATTCTAGATCAAATTTGGGATTGGAGATGCTTAATGTGAGTCTGGAAGGAGAGTTTACAGTCTAGCCAGACACCTAGGTATTTGTAGTTGTCCACATATTCTAAGTCAGAACCGTCCAGAGTAGTGATGCAAGTCGTTGGCGGGTGCGGGCAGCGATGGGTTGAAAAGCATGCATTTAGTTTTACTTGCATTTAAGAGCAGTTGGAGGCCACAAAGGAGTGATGTATGGCATTGAAGCTCGTCTGGAGGTTTGTTAACAGTGTCCAAAGAAGGGCCAGAAGTATACAGAATGGTGTCGTCTGTGTAGAGGTGGATCAGAGAATCACCAGCAGCAAGAGCGCTATCATTGATAAATACGGAGAAGAGTCGGCCCGAGAATTGAACCCTGTGGCACCCCCATAGAGACTGCCAGAGGTTTGGACAACAGGCCCTCCGATTTGACACACTGAACTCTATCTGAGAAATAGTTGGTGAACCATGCGAGGCAGTCATTTGAGAAACCAAGGCTGTTGAGTCTGCCGATAAGAATGTGGTGATTGACAGAGTCGAAAGCCTTAGCCAGGTCGATGAAGACGGCTGCACAGTACTGTCTTTTATCGATGGCGGTTATGATATCGTTTAGGACCTTGAGCGTGGCAGAGGTGCACCCATGACCAGCTCTGAAACCAGATTGCATAGCGGAGAAGGTACGGTGGGATTCAAAATGGTAGGTGATCTGTTTGTTAAAGTCGAAGACTTTAGAAAGGGTCTAGAATGCCTTCCCCTTAGAAGGGGGGGATGACCACGGCAGCTTTCCAATCTTTAGGGATCTCAGACGATACGAAAGAGTTTGAACAGGCTAGTAATAGGGATTGCAACAAGGGTCCAGATTGTCTTGTCCAGCTGATTTGTACGGGTCCAGATTTTCAGCTCTTTCAGAACATCAGCTATCTGGATTTGGGTGAAGGAGACGCGGGAGGAGCTTTGGCAAGTTGCTGCGGGGGGTGCAGAGCTGTTGGCCGGGGTAGGGGTAGCCAGGTGGAAGGCATGGCCATCCGTAGAAAAATGCTGATTTGAAATTCTCGATTATCGTGGATTTATCGGTGGTGACAGTGTTTCCTAGCCTCAGTGCAGTGGGCAGCCGGGAAGAGGTGCTCTTATTCTCCATGGACTTTACAGTGTCCTAAAACTTTTGGGAATTTGTGCTACAGGATGCAGATTTCTGTTTGAAAAGCTAGCCTTTGCTTTCCTAACTGACTATGTATATTGGTTCCTAACTTCCCTGAAAAGTTGCATATCGCGGGGGCTATTCGATGCTAATGCAGTACGCGACAGGATGTTTTTGTGCTGGTCAAGGTCAGTCAAGTCTGGAGTGAACCAAGGGCTACATTTTTTGAATGGGGCATACTTATTTAAGATTTTAATGAAAGCACTTTTATAGAATAACCAGGCATCCTCTACTGACAGGATGTGGTCAATATCCTTACAGGATACCTGGGCCAGCTCGCTGAAGTGTTTTGGGGAGTGTTTGACAGTGATGAGGGGTGGTGGTTTGACTGCGGACCAATTACGGATGCAGGCAATGAGGCAGTGATCGCTGAGATCTTGCTTGAAGACAGCAGAGGTGTATTTAGAGGACATTTTGGTCAGGATTATATCTATGAGGGTGCCCGTGTTTATGGATTTGGGGTTGTACCTGGTAGGTTCCTTGATCATTTGTGTGAGATTGAGGGCATCTAGCTTAGATTGTAGGACGGCCGGGGTGGTAAGCATATCCCAGTTCAGGTCAATTAACAGTACGAACTCTGAAGATAAATGGGGGGCAATCAATTCGCATATAGAGTCCATGGCACAACTGGGGGCTGAGGGGAGTCTATAGCAAGCAACAACAATGAGAGACTTATTTCTGGAAAGGTGGATTTTTAAAAGTAGGAGCTCGAACTGTTTGGGCACAGACCTGGATAGCATGACAGAACTCTGCAGACTATCTCTGCAGTAGATTGCGACCCCTCCCCCTTTGGCAGTTCTGTCTTGGCGTAAAATGTTGTAGTTGGGGATGGAAATTTCAGAATTTTTGGTGGCCTTCCCAAGCCAGGATTCAGACACGGCTAGGACATCAGGGTTGGCGGAGTGTGCTTAAGCAGTGAATAAAACAAACTTCTGATGTTAACATGCATGAAACCAAGGTGTTAACGGTTACAGAAGTCAACAAATGATAGCGCCTGGGGAATAGGTGTGGTACTGGGGTCTACAGGGCCTGGGTTAACCTCTACATCACCAGAGGAACAGAGGAGGAGTAGGATAAGGGTACGGCTAAAGGCTATAAGAACTGGTTGTCTAGTGCGTTGGGAACAGAGAATAAAAGGAGCAGAATTCTGGGCGTGGTAGAATAGATTCAGGCGTGGAGTGACGATGAGAGAGGTTTCATCTCTGGTGGGCCCAGCTAAGCCTAACCCTAACCCTTTTCCTAACCTGCTATGTTAATTCACCTAACCTGCTGTGTTAGCGCTCCTAACCTGCCACGTTAATTCACCTTACCTGTCACTTGAATTTTCCTAACCAACTATGTTAGTTATCCTAACCTGCTATGTAAGCAAACCATCTGTGGCGACAAGTCATCAGTATTACCACACCCACACACACACCAAGCCCCTCCCCTTGTCATTATTTTACGATTATGGAGAACTTAACCTTTCTAATGATACCCTCTTTATTAGGGGTGTGACTGGCCAGGCTCGTATTCGTAATCGTATCTGTAGATCGACAGTTGATAGTCGGATTGGATCGGATGATACTCGTGAACAGAAAGCACAGAAGTGTTTTAATATGCTTAAGTAGGCTAAATGTTGACAAAATACTGCACAGTTATAGAGCAAAAAAGGTGCAGATCTCAACAGCGGGCAGACAAGTTTGCTGTCACTCAGTCAGAATGCGAATCAGTGTTTCATCTTTTTTCCCTACCCTCACCCCGTTTGTTAGATGCTATGCACATGGATAGCTTGAGGCAAACGTC
The DNA here is from genome assembly GCF_029448725.1 of Salvelinus fontinalis. Taxonomy (NCBI): domain Eukaryota; kingdom Metazoa; phylum Chordata; class Actinopteri; order Salmoniformes; family Salmonidae; genus Salvelinus; species Salvelinus fontinalis. The sequence goes on along the minus strand of NC_074689.1, from coordinate 3,542,561 downwards.
CTCACTACTATTTATCATAGTAGCAGGCTAACAGGATCCAGCAGCAATCTAAATGAACCGACCAAAACATGCAAGGAGAAGTGATCGGGTGAATGAAGCAAAGCGAGTGGATGGAGAAATACAGCTTCGCCCTATCTAATCAGAGCAGCAGGATCAACGTACACCCCACCCTTCTCTTTACAGACTGGTTAACTAGAGTTATTTAGACCACGTAGCACCTTGCACTTGATTGAAAGATATTAGGAAAACATACTCCGATCATAACCGTATCAGGACAATTACCCATAGCCATTATGATACTCGTTTTGTCCGACTACTCGGCACAACCCTACTCTTTATGTCTTAGTTCCCAAAATTGCACACAGAGCAGACTACTAAATGGGAGTATCAATTAACATTGATTAACATTGAAAAATGCTGAGTTTCTGTCAGCACTGCATTAAGGTACCACAACCTACCGCTAGCGGCATTTTAGCGACAGAGTGTTATGCGCTAGCTGTTTACTCTGTGTTTTATGCATTTGTAATGAGCTTTAAAAAAAAATGTATATAAGGAATTGGCAACTCGTTATTCTTCTGAAAAATAAGCATCTTCTTATCCAGGTACAGTGCCTTCAGAAAGTATTCATACCACTTGACTTATTCCACTTTGTTGTGTTACAGCCTGAATTCAAAATGGATTAAATATATTGTTTTCTCACCTATCTACACTCCCCAAAATGACAAAGTGAAAACATGTTTTTAGACATTTTTGCTAATTTATAAAAAATGAAATACAGAACAATCTCATTTACATAAGTATTCACACCCCTGAGTCTATACATGTTACAATTATCTTTGGCAGCGATTACAGCTGTGAGTCTTTCTGGGTAAGTCTCTAAGGGCTTTGTACACCTGGATTGTACAATATTTGCACATTGTTATTTTTTTATTCTTCAAGCTCTGCCAAGTTGGTTGTTGATCATTGCTAGACAGCCTATTTCAAGTCTTTCCATAGATTTTCAAGACGATTTAAGTCAAAACTGTAGCCAGGCCACTCAGGAACATTCAATGTCGTCTTGGTAAGCAACTCCAGTGTAGATTTGTCCTTGTGTTTTAGGTTATTGTTCTGCTGAAAGGTGAATTTGTCTCCCAGTGTCTTGTTGGAAAGCAGACTGAACCAGGTTTTCCTCTAGTATTTTGCCTGTGCTTTGCTCTATTCCGTTTCTTTGTATCCCTTGTCTCCCCCCATGTCCTTGCCGATGAAAAGCATACCCATAACATAATGCAACCACCACCATGCTTAAAAATATGAGGAGTGGTACTCAGTGATGTGTTTTGTTGGATTTGCCCCAAACATAACGCATTGTATTCTGGACATAAAGTACATTTCTTTGACATATTTTTTGCAGTTTTACTTTAGTGCCTTATTGCAAACAATGTGATTTTTTTGTTATATTATTTTATTCTGTACATTTCTTCTTTTCACTCTGTCATTTAGGTTATTATTGTGGAGTAACTACAATGTTGTTGATCCATCCTCAGTTTTCTCCTATCACAGCCATTCATCTCTGTAACTGTTTTAAAGTCATCATTGGCCTCATGGTGAAATCCCTAAGCGGTTTCCATCCTCTCTGAGTTAGGAAGGACGCCTGTATCTTTGTAGAGACAGGGTGTATTGATCCACCATCCAAAGTGTAATTAATAACTTCACCGTGCTCAAAGGGATATTCAATGTCTGCATTTTTTTTACCCATCTACCAATAGGTGCCATTCTTTGCGAGGTATTGTCACGCCCTGGCCTTAGTTAGCTTTGTTTTCTGTAATATTTTGGTTAGGTCAGGGTGTGACAGGGGGGATGTTTGTGTATAGTTGTCTCGTCTGGGGTGGTTGTATGGTATAGGGGGTTTTGGTAGAGTGTATGGGTTTGTGTTGAGTGTTGGTGTCTAGGTAAGTCTATGGTTGCCTGAATGGTTCTCAATCAGAGACAGCTGTCATTCATTGACTCTGATTGGGAGCCATATTTAAGGCAGCCATAGGCAGTAGGCTTTTGTGGGTAATTGTCTATGTGTAGTGTTTAGTGTCAGCACTATTTGTTTAAATAGCTTCACGGTCGTCTGTTTGTTGTTTTTGTTCGTTTGTTTCGTCTTCATAATAAAGAAGATGTCTTTCTATCACGCTGCGCCTTGGTCCACTTTGCCTCATTACGACGATCATGACAGAAATACCCACCAAACAAGGACCAAGCAGCGTGATTCAAGGCAGCAGCAGCAAACGCAGGATTACAGGAATTGGGAGGAAATTCTGGACAGCGGAGGACCCTGGGCACAACCGGGAGAATATCGCCGCCCCAAAGTTGAGCTGGAGGCAGCGAAAGCAGAGAGGCGGCGGTATAAGGAGGCAGCACGGAAGCAGGAGAAGGATCTGGGCTATACAACCTGGGAGGAAATCGACAGGTGGGCGATCGACCCAGGGAGAATGCCGGAGCCCGCCTGGGATTCTCTGGAGCAGTGTGAGGAGGGATACCGGTGAATGGAGGCAGCACGACGACGCGGTAGGAAGCCTGTAAGTCAAGCACAAAAATTTATTGGGGGGTGGCTAAAGGGTAATGTGGCGAAGTCAGGTAGGAGACCTGCGCCAACTTCCCGATCTTACCGTGGAGAGCGAGAGTACGGGCAGACACCGTGTTATGCGGTAGAGCGCACGGTGTCTCCTGTACGTGTGCATAGCCTGGTGCGGGTTATTCCACCTCCCTGCACTGGCAGGGCTAGATTGGGTATTGAGAAAGGTGCCATGAAGCCGGCTCAACGCGTCTGGTCTCCAGTGCGTCTCCTCAGGCCGGCATACATGGCACCAGCCTTACGCATGGTGTCCCCGGTTCGCCAACACAGCCCGGGCTACGGGGAGCATACAACCAGGTAAGGTTGGGCAGGCTCGGTGCTCAAGGCAGCCAGTACGCCTGCACGGTCTGGTATATCCGGCGCCACCTCCCCGCCCCAGCCCAGTACCACCAGTGCCAACACCACGCACCAGGCTTCCTGTGCGTCTCCAGAGCCCTGTTCCTCCTCCACGCACTAGCCCTATGGTGTGTGTCTCCAGCCCGGTACCACCAGTTCCGACACCACGCACCAAGCCTCCTGTGCGTCTCCAGAACCCTGTTCCTCCTCCATGCACTAGCCCTATGGTGCGTGTCTTCAGCCCGGTACCACCAGTTCCAGCACCACGCACCAAGCCTCCTTTGCGTCTCCAGAGCCCTGTTCCTCCTCCACGCACTAGCCCTATGGTGCGTGTCTCCAGCCCGGTACCACCAGTTCCGGCACCACGCACCATGCCTCCTGTGCGTCTCCGGAGTCCTGTGCGTCCTGTTGCTGCTCCCCGCACTAGCCTTGAGGTGCGTGTCCTTAGCCCGGTACCTCCAGTTCCGGTACCACGCACCAGGCCTACTGTGCGCCTCAGCCGGCCAGAGTCTGCCGTCTGCCCAGTGCCGCCTGCACTGTCTGTCTGCCCAGAGCCGTCAGAGCTGCCCGTCTGTCCCGAGCCGTCAGAGCTGCCCATCTGTCCCGAGCCGTCAGAGTTGCCCGTCTGTCCCGAGCCGTCAGAGCTGCCCGTCTGTCCCGAGCCGTCAGAGTTTATGGTTGCCTGAATGGTTCTCAATCAGAGACAGCTGTCATTCATTGTCTCTGATTGGGAGCCATATTTAAGGCAGCCATAGGCAGTAGGGTTTTGTGGGTAATTGTCTATGTGTAGTGTTTAGTGTCAGCACTATTTGTTTGAATAGCTTCACGGTCATCTGTTTGTTGTTTTTGTTTGTTTGTTTCGTCTTCATAATAAAGAAGATGTCTTTCTATCACGCTGCGCCTTGGTCCACTCTGCCTCATTACGACGATCGTGACAGGTATTGGAAAACCTCCCTGGTCTTTGTGGTTGAATCTGTGTATGATTCAACTGCTGGACTGAAAGACCTTACGGATAATTGTACGTGTGCAGTACAGAGATGAGGTAGTCATTCAAAAAGAATGTTAAACACTATTATTGCACACAGAGTCTATGCAACTTATTATGTGACCTTTTAAGCACATTTTTACCCCTGAACTTATTAACGCTTGCCATAACAAAGGGGTTGAATACTTATTGACTCAAGACATTTCAGCTTTTCATTTTTTATTAATTTGTAAACATTTCTAAAAATATAATTATATTGGCATTATGGGGTATTGTGTGTAGGCCAGTGACACAACATCTCAATGTATTCCATTTTAAATTCAGGCTGTAACACAACAAATTGTAGAAAAAGTTAAGGGGCATGAATACTTTCTGAAGGCACTGTAGGTAGGCCACTTGATTTCAACATCTAAACTAAGTGATCAATCTACACTGTAAAACATTTCCTGTAAAAATGTACAGTAATTTACTGGTAGCAATTGGCCAGTAAATTACCGTAATTTATTGTATAGTCCAGCTACTGTAATACATTTTATGGTGATCCATTTTACGGTACCATAAATATTACTGTAATCTAATTTGCAGTACTGGAATTACCCATGCAGCAACATATTACCCAGTGTTCTTTGCAAGTTCAAATTTACACACTTACATTTTGGGCATTTAGCAGGCGCTTTTGTCCTTAGCAACTTAGTCAGTGCATTTAAACAAGGTTGATAATAAAACACATATGACAGTCATAGCAAGTAAAACGTTTCTGTTACTGAAAATGTTGTTGTCGTTAAGGATATATTGGTCTTCAAAATAATTGTAATTACAACAAGAAATCTTATGATATATCTCTGATTGTTTCTGGATAGTGCCAATACAATACTGAGATATTCACAGTAACTTGATGCCAGTAAGAGTTACTATTAAACTATAAGAATTGTTTTCTACAGTATTTTATTGTAACTACAAGGGATTAGAGCAAGCAGGGTGGTTGTAGGCATTTGCATATTACAGCATATTACTGAATACTTGGTGTCTTATATCTACACTATATATACATAAGAATGTGGACACCCTTTCAAATTAGTGGATTTGGCTATTTCAGCGAAACCAGTTGCTGACAGGTGTATAAAATCGAGCACACGGCCATGCAATCTCTATAGACAAACATTGGCAGTAGAATGGGCCGTACTGAAGAGCTCCGTGACTTTCAACGTGGCACCGACCGTCATAGGATGCCACCTTTCCAACAAATAGTTCAAGAAATTTCCGCCCTGCTAGAGCTTCCCCGGGCAAATCAAAGTTATTTATAAAGCCCTTCTTACATCAGCTGATGTCACAAAGTGCTGTACAGAAACCCAGTGTAGAAGCACGGTGGCTAGGAAAAACTTCCTAGAAAGGCCAAAACCTAGGAAGAAACCTAGAGAGGAACCAGGCTATGAGGGGTGGCCAGTCCACTTCTGGCTGTGCCAGGTGGAGATTATAACAGGACATGGCCAAGATGTTCAAATGTTCATAGATGACCAGCAGGGTGAAATAATAATAATCACAGTAGTTGTCGAGGGTGCAACAGGTCAGCACCTCAGGAGTAAATGTCAGTTGGCTTTTCATAGATGATCATTCAGAGTATCTCTACCACTCCTGCTGTCTCTAGAGAGTTGAAAACAGCATGTCTGGGACAGGTAGCACGTCCGGTGAACAGGTCAGGGTTCCATAGCCGCAGGCAGAACAGTTGAAACTGGAGCAGCAGCATGGCCAGGTGGACTGGGGACAGCAAGGAGTCATCAGGCCAGGTAGTCCTGAGGCATGGTCCTCCGAGAGAGAGAGAGAAAGAAAGAAAGAAAGAAAAAGAGAGAGAATTAGAGAGAGCACACTTAAATTCACACAGGAGAAATACTCCAGATATAACAGACTGACCCTAGCCCCCCGACACATAAACTACTGCAGCATAAATACTGGAGGCCCCGGTCAACTGTAAGTGCTGTTATTGTGAAGTGGAAACGTTTAGGAGCAACAACCTCTCAGCCGCGAAGTGGTAGGCCACACAAGCTCACAGAACGGGACCGCCGAGTGCTGAAGTGCATAACCCGTAAAAATTGTCTGTCCTCGGTTCCAACACTCACTACCGATTTCCAAACTGCCTCTGGAAGCAACGTCAGCACAAGGACTGTTCGTCGGGAGCTTCGGGAAATGGGTTTCCATAGCCGAGCAGCCGCACATAAGCCTAAGATCACCATGCGCAATGCCAAGCGTTGGCTGGAGTGGTGTAAAGCTTGCCGTCATTAAACTGTGGAGCAGTGGAAACGCGTTCTCTGGAGTGATGAATCATGCTTCACCATCTTGCAGTCCGACAGATGAATCTGGGTTTGCCGAATGACAGGAGAATGCTACCTGCCCGAATGCATAGTGCCAACTGTAAAGTTTGGTGGAGGAAGAATAATGGTCTGGGGCTGTTTTTCATGGTTCGGGCTTAACGCGACAGCATACAATGACATTCTAGACAATTCTGTTATTCCTAATTAGTGGCAACAGTTTGGGGAAAGCCCTTTCCTGTTTCAGCATGGAAATGTCCCATTACACAACGCGAGGTCCATACAGAAATGGTTTGTCGATATCGGTGTGGACGAACTTGACTGGCCTGCACAGAGCCAAGACCTCAACTCCATCGAACACCTTTGTGATGAATTGGAACGCCGACAGCGAGCCAGGCCTAATCGTCCAACATCAGTGCACAACCACACTAATGTTCTTGTGGCTGAATGGAAGCAAGTCCCCGCAGCAATGTTCCAACATGTATTGGAAAGCCATCCTAGAAGAGTGGAGGCTGTTATAGCAGCAACCAACTCCATATTAATGCCATGATTTTGGAATGAGATGCTCGACAAGCAGGTGTCTAAATACTTTTGGTCATATAGTGTATATAAACAAAGGCTTCCAAACAGATCAAATGAACATGGGTGTAACGGCTTTCCTCCTCCTCTTCATCAGAAGAGGAGGAGCAGGGATCGAACCAAAATGCAACTGAGTTTGTAGACATGATTTATTAAAGGAAAAACACGAAAACACGAACTTGACTAATAAACTAACAAAACAAATAAACGGTGTAGACAGATCTGAACGACGGACTCACATAACACACGAGAACGCACGAACAGGGAAAAAAGCCTACACATAAATGACACTGAACAAACAAACCGAAACCAGTCCCGTGTGGCGTAACGACATACACAAACACAGGAGACAATCACCCACAACGAACACTGTGAAAACACCTACCTAAATATGACTCTTAATTAGAGGAACGCCAAACACCTGCCTCTAATTAAGAGCCATACCAGGCAACCCATAAACCAACATAGAAACAGAAAACATAGAATGCCCACCCAAACTCACGTCCTGACCAACTAACACATATAACAAACTAACAGAAATAGGTCAGGAACGTGACAATGGGTAAATATCCATCCATAAAAACGTTTAACCCTTACAGAAAAACATATGAATTTCAAATGCTCACATGTGATCTTATTTAAAGTTAATGTGATAACATCTAAAATCAAACATGAGAAAGCTACACATGACATGCGCAAGCTCATACCGATGGGAAACATAGGGAGATAGAAGCGCTGTTTTGTACTGTCAAAACTGATAATATGTACAAGCCAGACAACATAGTTTAAATTAAGCCTTTAATTAAGACTTTAGATCATTATATCCACAAGTAACCAGGAGAGAGTGAGCGGTCGGTTATACACAACAGCGAACCAATCTGTGAGTAAAGCAATGCTGAGACTAGAACCCAACACTCCATGGCTTCCCGAAGAGGAAAAGACAAAGAAAACTTCCAGATGTAAATGAGAGCAACGAACAGCTGAAGGACATCCAGGAATACATAGCTAAACTTCTCTCAATGCTCACCACAACAAACAAACAAACTGTTACAATCTCCCGCGACCGGGGGACCCTTGGGGTGACGCACAATTGGCCCAGCGTCGTCCGGGTTAGGGGAGGGTTTGGCCGGCAGGGATGTTTTTGTCCCATCACGCACTAGTGACTCCTGTAGCGGGCCGGGCCCGCTCAAGAAGCACTGTGGCTTGGCTGGGTTGTGTTTTGGAGGACGCACGGCTCACGACCTTCGCCTCTCCTGAATCGTACGGGAGTTGCAGCGATGGGACGAGACTGTAACTATCAATATGATACCACAAAATTCGGGAGACAAAGGGGTATAATATACATAATTTTTTAAATAAATAAATATAAAAATTTAAAAAACAGTAGATTTACCCAAAAGGAAAGTAGAGTCTATCATGTCAGATATCCATATACAGGGCAGGAACGTGGACGAACAAGACAACAAAATTGTCCTTCTGGAAACAGGTGCAAACTTAACAAGATGAACTCGATCAGCTAGAAAATAGGGAGAGACAAGATAATATGAGAATGTTGTCCTCACCGGAGGACGAGGAAAAATGGGACCTTTCCAGCCACTTGATCAAGCTGATATCGGAGGAGCCTTGCGTAGATGTGTCGCCAGAGGATCTGGAGCGATGCCCTGGCATGGTAATCTTTAAACTATGGAACTATCAGAGCAAAGTCAACATTCCGAGGGCACAGGGGGGAAAGGAGATCCAGGGCCAGGACCAGTCATTCGATTTGTTCAGGACCTGTCTGCCAGACAGGAAAAAACACCAGCAATTAATTCCGATCAGACAGTCACTGGAGGAAAAAGGAATCAAGTCTCAACTCCGATTCCCGGCAGTATTGGCGGGTATGGAAGGGAACACAGAGAATGTAGTTCACAAGCGCTGATGAATCCCTAAGCAAGCTGCAGGAAACATTTCCAATTGAATGAGAGCCCAGTGCCCTGAGGAGAGGCAGATGTGGAAAAAACTGATAAGCACACTAGGTTACATATAGTGATGCCCAAGTCCACCTTATCGTAAAGTTAGTCAATACTCCTTCCCCCACAATACAATGTAGATTCCATTGTCCCTAAGTAACTGTTCTTCTCTATAAAGTAAAGATCGAATTAGCCGATGCCAATGAGATCCATGGACACTGAAAAAACAATATAAAAGAGGAATTATATACTGAACAAAAATATACAACACTGCAGAGCTTCCCCTGTCCTCTGCCGTGCCTTGATTGTATTACTGTTGATGATATCTGGAAATGTGCATGTACACCATGGCCCATCTACAGTTGCTAGCCCCAATTCCCGACTTGTACTCTATCTGTTTCACTGATTTCTGCTCTCGTAAAAGCCTGGGTTTTCTGCTCGTTAACACTAGAAACATATTACCTCAAATGGATCAATTGAAAGGGTGGGTTCACAGCCTCAATCCAGATGTGTTGGTCATTACTAAGACGTGTTTAAGAAAGAGTGTTCTGAACACTGATGTTAACCTTTATTGTTATAACCCTTTTCGGCAAGACAGATCTTCCAAAGGTGGGGTAGTTGCAATCTTTACCAAGGATCACCTTCAGTGCGCGGTTGTCTCCACCAAGTCTGTCCCTAAAACAATTTGATTTGCTGGTTTTAAGCATTAAACTTTCAAATAGCTCTTCGTTGACTGTTGCTGGGTCTTATTGTCCTCCATCAGCACCGGCCTGTACCCTACCTGCCCTAAGTTCTCTCATGGCACCTTACACTAAATCTGAATTTGTCATGCTAGATGACCTAAACTGGGACATGCTTAAACCACCTGACCAAGTACTAAAGCAATGGGACTCCCTAAATCTTTCTCAGATTATTACCAATCCCAAACACACAGAAAAGGCTACTCCCCCTGATGTTATCCTCACAAATAATCAGTTGTGGCTGATTTGCGTGATGTATTGTTATCTCTACCGTTTTGCCCTTTGTGCTGTTGTCTGTACCCAATAATGTTTGTACCCTGTTTTGGGCTGCTACCATGTTGTGCTGCTGCCATGTTGTGTTGCTACCATGCTGTGTTGTCATGTGTTGCTGCCATGCTATGTTGTTGTCTTAGGTCTCTCTTTATGTGGAGTTGAGTTTTATTTATTTATTTTAATTTTTAATCCCAGCCCCCGTCCCCGTAGGAGGCTTTTTGCCTTTTGGAAGGCGGTCATTGACTTGCCTAGTTAAAGAAAGGTTAAAAAAAAAAAAGTAAAGTAAAGTGTTGGTCCCATGTTTAATGAGCTGATCCCAGAAATGTTCCATACACACAAAAAGCTTATTTCTAAATTCTTTGGGGCGCAAATCTATTTACATCCGCTCTCCTTTGCCAAGATAATCCATCCACCTGACAGGTGTGGCATATCAAGAAGCTGATTGAACAGCATGATCATTACACAGGTGCACCTTGTACTGGTGATAAATAAAGGCGACTCTAAATGTGAAGCTTTGTCCCACAACACCATGCCACAGATAACAACTCAAGTTTTGAGGGAGTGTGCAATTGGCATGCTGACTGCAGGAATGCCCACCAGAGCTTTTGCCAGAAAAGGTAATGTTGTTTTATAGAATTTGGCAGTTCATCCATCTGGCCTCACAACCGGTAACCACGCTAGCCCAGGACCTCCACATCCAGCTTCTTCACCTTCCGGATCGTCTGAGAACAGCCACCTGGACAGCCGATGAAACTGAGGAGTACTTATGTCTGTAATAAAGCCCTTTTGTTGCGGAAAACTGATTCTGATTGGCTGGGCCTGGCTCCCCAGTCGGTGGGTGAGGTGAGGACCTGTCTTACAACAGGCCTACAAGCCCTCAGTCCAGCCACTCTCAGCCTATTGAGGACAGTCTGAGCACTGATGGAGGGATTGTGCGTTCCTGGTGTAACTCGGGCAGTTGTTGTTGCCATCCTGTACCTGTCCCGCAGGTGTGATGTTCGGATATACCGATCCTATGCAGGTGTTGTTACTCGTGGTCTGCCGCTAAGGACGATCAGCTGTCTGTCCTGTCTCCCTGTAGCGCTGTCTTAGGCGTCTCACAGTACGGACAATGCAATTTATTTCCCTGGCCACATCTGCAGTCCTCATGTCTCCTTGCAGCAGGCCTAAGGCACGTTCACACAGATGAACAGGGACCCAGGGCATCTTTCTTTTGGTGTTTTTCAGAGTCAGTAGAAAGGCCTCTTTAGTCCTAAATTTTCATAACTGTGACCTTAATTGCCTGCCGTCTGTAAACTGTTAGTGTCTTAACCACCGTTCCACGGGTGCATGGGAAACAGTGTTTAAACCCTCTACAATGAAGATCTGTGAAGTCATTTGGATTTTTATGAATTTTCTTTGAAAGACGTTTTCCTGAAAAAGGGACGTTTCTTTTGCTGAGATTCTTTTGGTTTCTTTTTGACCATATTAATCGAAAACAATCACAGAAGGGACTTAATTGTTACCAAGGAATTATTTGATATAGAGATAAAAACAGCTGCATTGGACCTTTCAAAAAAAGACACCCTACTATTGATTCAATACTATAACTCTTGACACATCAAAACCTGACTCTAACCTCACACACAAGATGCTAACGTCAACATCTACAAGGGAGGTGGCACGTACGGTTGGCACATTTACTGTACACGTATTGCGTCAGAGCAGCACCCCGGTTTCAAATCCAACAGGAAAACATCAGAGTACATCGCTTGCATATCCCATTGTATGTCTGTCTTAGCTTTTCCCCTCATGTCTATGCTCACTGTGTCCTCCTGACCCCTGACCTATGCTCTGCTTTGGGGACTCTTTGCTGAGCGAGTGAGGACTGCTGCAGATCCAGAAGTGCACTCACATTCACAGCCCAGATAAAAAGCCCTTCCTTTCTCTATCCTGGCAGCAGATGCCTTTCAAACACACACACAAGCATGTCAAAGAGTATCTTTAAGAACAAGACATGCGCACATAGACACACAGACACACTCGCATGTGCACAGGCATTGTTGTAGAATGACTAGAATATTCACAGCTTTGACACCAACCCTAAGCCAAACCATCTCAGCACTCTGTATTTGCAGATGTGAGGTTATGCTGTGGTTATTATGAATAAACATATTTTCAGAATTGTAAAGTTACTGGCAGATAATCTCCAGCTTGTGAATCGGGTTTTTGTGAAATGATGTTACTGTACTGTTTCGAGTACTCAACATAAACCAGAGGGGTGTCCTACGAAGGAGGTTTGAGGAGTTAGCGAGGTAACTTTGGTCAGTTGAGTTCAACTCGGGATAACCGGTCATACGAAAGTGTCTCACCCTTTAGCCAGGTAAATTTCTATGGTAACGAATCCTTCGGAACTAACCTGCTCCGTGGCAGGCTAACTCACGGCTAACTCCCACTTACCCTGAAGGAAATTACTAAGCTGCAAGTTGAGGACCAATTATGTCAGATTCCCTCCCTCTTGCAAAGATTGCAGGAAGGCGACTGATTAAATAATGTATTAATCAAAATGGGTTTTTTGGTGTACATTTTTAAATGTTAACCCAGCTAGCAATGAGGAATCGGCCCAGAAGCGCCCCTCTTCCCAGGGGGCCGAACTGATTGAATCAGCCTGGAATCGGGTGTCATATTCGGCCCGGAATCAAAATGAATGACTGCCCAGAATCGGCCCAAGTACATCGGGACGTTTCCGTCTACCAGAATTCAGCCGGCATCTTAACAGAATCCCCCCCGATGCAAATTTAAATAAATGTATACAAAATTACCCGATTTAGTCATTTTAAATATTACTATTTTATACATACAAATTGTACCCATCCACACAAAAAAAACTATTGTGTCAGAGGAAACACCATACACCTGGTGACCGTGTCAGCGTGCATGTGCTTGGCCCGCCACAGGAGTCGCTACAGTGCGATGGGACAAGGACATCCCGGCCGGCCAAACCCTCCCCTAACTCGGACGACGCTGGGCCAATTGCGCGTCACCTCATGGGTCTCCCGGTCACGGCCGGCACGGGTCTCGAACCAGCATCTGTAGGAGCACAGTTTGCACTGTGACACAGTGTCTTAGACCACTGCGCCACTCAGGAGGCTCCAGCCACAATTTTTTTTGTGCATATCAATTGCCTTGCACAAAGTATGAAAATACTATAATACTATGCAGAATTTCATTTAAATGTTAATTGTATTTTTTGATCACAGAAACAACGAGAAGATATGGAGAAATAATCTAATGTTAATTATATAAAGCAGCCCATGCAATCATCTGCCAGAGAGTAGCCCCAATCAGCCCGAGCCCAAAGTAATACATTTGGGTCAGATAACTCACACCGGAATCGGCCGGAGCTCAATCCCCCGCATCCTAGCCATAAGTAATACTGCCAAAGGCGGCCTAGACTCGGGCCACATGATGTCAGCCGAGTTTGACTCAGCCGAGTGCCCCGACTCTCAGCCGGAATCGGCCCAGATCCACTGTACTAGCTGGGAATATTTCACATTACACATTTAGCAATGACATAATGCATTTTAAACTTCACTCAATATAACACTTTTGTATGACTTAATAATCAAAATAATATTGATAGGAGTGGGGAAAAAAGTCCTTGTGCTTTGATAAGCACACCAAAGACTGTTTAACGATAAGCAAGAAAATAAAGTTAAAGTTCAACTTTATGACCATAATTATCCTATTTACACTTTGTAGTCAATTTTGGCACGAGAATAACTGTTACTGACTCATATCGATGCCACATAGGCCATTTTCAAAGGGATTTGTTGCTTTTTAAAAGTAGTCGCTCTTTAAAGCTAGAATCCTTCATTGAAACAACAACAAAGCCGGTCCCCGCCTGTGTTTTGGTAAAAAGCTGAGGGATGGGCCTTAAGAAATGTAACCACTCTCAAATTCATAGACATATACTACTGTTAAAAAGTTTGGGGTCACTTAGAAATGTCCTTGGATGAAAGGGCATGGATGCAAGGACTGACCATCCATGAGTATAGTTTAACCATGCTGTGAAGCTATACAGTGTTTGTTTACATTAATAGTGTTCACAGACATTGGAGTAAAACAAGTTCGTATTTTGGGTCCTGATGGGGTTTAACTAAGCTCATGAGACGTTTATAAGTTATATTCTTCAAGAATCAATGGGTATATATCAATAATTTATAAATCCAAAAATGGATGATGTAGAACTAAGAATTCCTGAGAGCATCTCATCAGAATTGTACATAAACTTGATCTTGTATAATATTGAATCATAGTTGTGGCATCATACAGTACAGTAGATTCAAGATCACAAATGCAACAATTGTCTCATTAATATAAGTTATTATTTTGTATACAGTAGTTGTATACAGTTTGTCCCTCTTATGCCCCTCTTATACCTCTACCTCCACCTCCTTCTCTAGACCCACTCTGGCCTTAGAAAGAGGGAGCGCAGTACAGCACTGTGTGGCCAGGATCCCTATAGAGTCTCCAGCTTGTTGAGTGTGGATTTATCAGCCCAGACCAAATATGTACAGAGAGGTCCTTGATGAAAACCTGCTACAGATTGCTCAGGACCTCAGACGGGCGAAGGTTCACCTTCCAACAGGACAACGACCCTAAGCACATAGCCAAGACAATGCAGGAGTGGCTTCGGGACAAGTCTCTGAATGTCCTTGAGTGGCCCAGCCAGAGCCCGGACTTGAACCCGATCTAACATCTCTGGAGAGACCTGAAAATATCTGTGCAGCAACGCTCCCCATCCCACCTGACAGAGCTTGAGAGGATCTGCAAGGAAGAATGGGAGAAACTCCCCAAATACAGGTGTGCCAAGCTTGTAGCGTCATACCCAAGAAGACTCAGGGCTGTAATCGCTGCCAATTGGGCTTTAACCAAGTGCTTAGTAAAAGGCCTGAATACTTTTTTTTTATAAATTAGCAAACATTTCTAAAAACCTGTTTTTGATTTGTCATTATGGGGTATTGTGTGTAGATTGATTAGGGGGGGGGAAATGAAAAAGTCAAGGGGTCTGAATTATTTCCAATTTGCACTACCTGCCAAAATAAAGGAAACACCAACATAAAGTGTCTTAATAGTGCATTGGGCCACCACAAGCCAGAACAGATTCAACGCACCATGAGATAGATTCTACAAGTGTCTGGAAATCTATTGGAGTGATTCCATCATTTGGTGTTTTGTTGGTGGTGTTTGAAAACGCTGTCTCAGGTGCCACTCCAGAATCTCCCATAATTGTTCAATTGAGTTGAGATCTGGTGACTGACATGGCCATGGCATATGGCTTACATCGTTTTAACGCTCATCAAACCATTCAGTGACCACTAATGCACTGCGGCATAGCCATGGTAGCCAAAATAATGGCCTGCCCAGCATTTTTATACATGACCCTAAGCATGATGTGTTGTTAATTGCTTAATCAACTCAGGAACCACACCTGTGTGGAAGCGCCTTTTTTTAATATACTTTGTATCCCTCATTTACATTATATTGGCAAGTTACCTGTACATACATAAAATGTACCTGTTATAAAGGTTTTGTCTAAAAATAGAGCTCTTTGGCCACACACACCAGTGGAAGCATATGCAGAAAGTACCCCATACCTATGGTAAAATATGCTAGTGGATCTTTGATGTTATGGGGCTATTTTGCTTCCACTGGTCCTGGGGCCCCTGTTAAGGCCAACGGCATCATGAACTTGACCAAGTACCAGGACATTTTAGACAAAAACCTAGTTGCCTCCGCCAGTAGACTGACACTTGGCCGAAAAGTGGATCTTCCAGCAAGACAATAACCCCAAGCACTAATAAAAATCCATAAATAAATGGCTAATTGACATAAAAATCAACATTTTACAATGGTCCTCTCAGTCTTCGGACCCCATTAAAAACATGTGGTTTGAAATGAAGAGGGCAGTCCATAAAAATCTCAGTCTCCAGACTTGAACCCCATTGAAAACATGTGGTTTGAAATGAAGAGGGCAGTCCATACGTCTCAGTCTCCAGACTTGAACCCCATTGAAACATGTGGTTTGAATTGAAGAGAGCAGTCCATACGAGCAGATGAAGGATATCAAGGATCTGGAAAGATTATGTATGAAGGAATGGTCTAAGATCCCTCCCAATGTGTTCTCCAATCTCACAAAACGTTTTAGAAAAAGGCTCAGTGTTGTTAAACCTGTTGAGGATGGGGGCGCTGTTGAGACTATTTATGCTAATTGGGTAATTTTTGAAACGGCTTCCCACAAAATCCTTGATCGTACAATATGCATATTATTATTATTATTGGATAGAAAACAGTCTATAGTTTCTATAGGAGTTGAAATTTAGTCTCTAAGTGGAACAGAGCCCATTCTACAGCAATTTCCCTGACATGGAGTCAGATTTCAGAAATGTTGGCCACTGTTCTGAAGTCAGTTAAAAGGGCACTGTTATTGCTATGACTATACGGACACTTCTTACGTCTTCCCCTGGATGCCTTTACGTGATGACGATTCCAATGGGGTCGATTGCGCGTTCACAGGCCCTATAAATTAAAAAACCCTGTAGCTAGCAAGTCTATTCTTGGTGCGTAACGCGCGTGGAGGACACCGACCCGCTCCTGTTTAGCCTGTTATATTTCTCCGGTCATCTTTTCACTCGTTATAGGAGTTAAAAACATCATAAGGTAGTTAATTTAAAGCGTTTTATAGCAATTTATATCCGTTTAGTGCGATTTTGGGACATTTATTTTTGAAACGATGTGAATAGCTGGGCACGCTTTTCAGTTCATCCCGAACGCAGTTGGCATTTCCACATGGCAAGAGGACAGCTTTCCACCAAAAGACGATTACTCCCAAGAAAGGATCCTTTGCCCAAGATACTGATGGAAGAACAGCTCAAAGTAGGACATTTTTATTATGATAAATCGTGTTTCTGTCGAAACATTTTAGTGGCTTAGGACGCCATGTTTTTTGACGTAGCTTCGCTTGGCGCAAACTGTATTGAAAAGTAAGGATAAATTAAAAAATGTAATTCCGCAATTGTATTAAGAATTAAATTGTCTATCAATCCCTGTCCACCCTATATTTTTTAGTCACGTTTATGAGTATTTATGTATAAGAGTAGATCACTGTCTAAGTGGCGCAAGGACATTTTCTGACCAGCTGAGCTACATTTCACATTGTCTAACCATGATTTTGGTGGCTAAATATAAACATTTTCGATCAAACTCTATATGGATTGTGTAATATGATGTTACAGGAGTGTCATCTGAAGAATTCTGAGAAGGTTAGTGAAAAAATTAATATATTTTTGGCGATGTTGACGTTATCGCTCACTTTGGCTAGAATCAATGCTGGGCTGCTATGTGCTATGTGCTATGCTAATATAACGATTTATTGTGTTTTCGCTGTAAGACACTTAGAAAATCTGAAATATTGTTACGATAATCCTCCTCCTCTTCAACCGAAAAGGAGGAGTATTGAGGGAACCAAGGCGCAGCGAAGTTTGAACACATAATGATTTATTAAATAAACAAAATAGACAAAGACGAAAACGAACTATACTGGATATAACTAACAAAATAACAAAACGATGTAGACAGACCTGAACAACCGAACTTACATATACACGAAGCACGCTGACACAGGAACAGACTACATAAACCGAAAACGAAACGAACAACCGAAACAATCCCGTATGGTGTAAGACATAACACAGACACAGGAGACAATCACCCACAAACACACAGTGATAATGCCCTACCTAAATATGACTCTTGATTAGAGGAAAATGCAAACCACCTGCCTCTAATCAAGAGCCATACCAGGCAAACCGAAACCAACATAGAAACAGGTAACATAGACTGCCCACCCAAAACACATGCCCTGACCATAAACACATAAAAACTAACATAAATAGGTCAGGACTGTTACAGTACCCCCCCCCCAAGGTGCGAACGCCGGGCGCACCAGCACAAAGTCCAGGGGGGGGTCCGGGTGGGCAGTTGACCACGGTGGTGGTTCCGGTTCAGGACGCTGTCCCCGTACCACCATAGTCACTCCCCTCTTCTTTCTACCCCTTCTAATGCCCACCCTAACACTACCTTCCCCTAAATAAACAGCTAGCACCAGGACAAGGGGCAGCACCGGGACAAGGGGTAGCACCGGGACAAGGGGCAGCACCAGAACAAGGGGCAGCACCAGGATAAGGACCATCACTGGAATAAGGGGCAGCACCGGGACAAGGGGCAGCACCGGGACAAGGGGCAGCACCGGGACAAGGGGCAGCACCGGGACAAGGGGCAGCACCGGGACAAGGGGCAGCACCGGGACAAGGGGCAGCACCGGGACAAGGGGCAGCACCGGGACAAGGGGCAACACCGGGACAAGGGGCAGATCCCGGCTGAAGGACTCTGGCAGGTCCTGTTTGGACGGCTCTGGCAGGTCCATGCTGGCTGACGGCTCTCGACGCTCATGGCAGACTGACGGCTCTCTACGCTCATGGCAGGCTGACGGCTCTTGACGCTCATGGCAGGCTGACGGCTCTCGACGCTCATGGCAGGCTGACGGCTCTCGACGCTCATGGCAGGCTGACGGCTCTCGACGCTCATGGCAGGCTGACGGCTCTCGACGCTCATGGCAGGCTGACGGCTCTCGACGCTCATGGCAGGCTGACGGCTCTCGACGCTCATGGCAGGCTGACGGCTCTCGACGCTCATGGCAGGCTGACGGCTCTCGACGCTCATGGCGCTCTGACGGCTCTGGCTGCTCATGGCTCTCTGACGGCTCTGGCTGCTCATGGCTCACTGACGGCTCTGGCTGCTCATGGCTCTCTGACGGCTCTGGCTGCTCATGGCTCTCTGACGGCTCTGGCTGCTCATGGCTCTCTGACGGCTCTGGCTGCTCATGGCTCTCTGACGGCTCTGGCTGCTCATGGCTCGCTGGCGGCTCTGGCAGATCCTGTCTGGTTGGCGGCTCTGGCAGATCCTGTCTGGTTGGCGGCTCTGGCAGATCCTGTCTGGTTGGCGGCTCTGGCAGATCCTGTCTGGTTGGCGGCTCTGGCAGATCCTGTCTGGTTGGCGGCTCTGGCAGATCCTGTCTGGTTGGCGGCTCTGGCAGATCCTGTCTGGCTGACGGCTCTAGCGGCTCCTGTCTGGCTGATGGCTCTAGCGGCTCCTGTCTGGCTGACGGCTCTGTAGGCTCATGGCAGACGGGCGGCTTTGCAGGCTCATGGCAGACGGGCGGCTTTGCAGGCTCCTGGCAGACGGATGGCTCAGATGGCGCTGGGGAGACGGATGGCTCAGATGGCGCTGGGGAGACGGATGGCTCAGATGGCGCTGGGGAGACGGATGGCTCAGATGGCGCTGGAGAGACGGATGGCTCAGATGTCGCTGGGGAGACGGATGGCTCAGATGGCGCTGGGGAGACGGATGGCTCTGGCCGGATATGGCGCACTGTAGACCTGGTGCGTGGTGCCGGAACTGGAGGCACCGTGCTAATGACAAGCACCTTCCTACTAGTGCGGGGAGCAGGGACAGGGCACACTGTATCCTCAAAGCCTACTCTACCCCTGATGCGTGGTACCGGCACTGGTGACGCCGGGCTGAGGACAAGCACATCAGGATTAGTAGGGGGAGAATATATAGTGTGTACAGGGCTCTGGAGACGCACTGGTAGCTTAGTGCGTGGGGCCGGAACTGGAGGCACCGGGCTAGATGCACGCACTACAGGGAGAGTGCGTGGAGGAGGAACAGGGCTCAGGATACGCACTGGTAGCCTAGTGCGTAGTGTAGACACTGTAGGTACTAGGCTGGGGCGGGGAGGTGGTGCCGGAAATACCGGACCGTGGAGGCGTACTGGCACTCTTGAGCATTGAGCTTGCCCAACCTTACCTGGTTGAATACTCCCGGTTGCCCGACCAGTGCGGGGAGGTGGAATAACCCGCACCGGCCTATGTAGGCGAACCGGGGAAACCATGCGTAAGGCAGGTGCCATGTATGCCGGCCCGAGGAGACGCACTGGAGACCAGACACGTTGAGCCGGCCTCATGACACCTGGCTCAATACCCAATCTAGCCCTCCCAGAGCGGGGAGGTGGAATAACCCGCACCGGGCTATGCACTCGTACAGGAGACACCGTGCGCTCTACTGCGTAACACGGCGCCTGCCCGTACTCCCGCTCTCCACGGTAAGCCTGGGAAGTGGGCGCAGGTCTCCTACCTGCCCTTGGCCCACTACCCTTTAGCCCCCCCCCAAGAAATTTTTGGGAGTTACTCACGGGCTTTTTCGGCTTCCGTGCCAGACGCGTTCCCTCATAGCTCCGGTTCCTCTCTCCGGTAGCCTCCGCTCTCCTCAGTGCCTCCAGCTGTTCCCATGGGAGGCGATCCCTCCCAGCCAGGATCTCCTCCCAAGTGTAGCAACCCTTTCCGTCCAAAACATCGTCCCATGTCCATTGCTCCTTCTTTTCCTGTCCCTTTCTCCTTTGACTCCGCTGCTTGGCTCTGGGTTGGTGGGTGATTCTGTTACGATAATCCTCCTCCTCTTCAACCGAAAAGGAGGAGTATTGAGGGAACCAAGGCGCAGCGAAGTTTGAACACATAATGATTTATTAAATAAACAAAATAGACAAAGACGAAAACGAACTATACTGGATATAACTAACAAAATAACAAAACGATGTAGACAGACCTGAACAACCGAACTTACATATACACGAAGCACGCTGACACAGGAACAGACTACATAAACCGAAAACGAAACGAACAACCGAAACAATCCCGTATGGTGTAAGACATAACACAGACACAGGAGACAATCACCCACAAACACACAGTGATAATGCCCTACCTAAATATGACTCTTGATTAGAGGAAAATGCAAACCACCTGCCTCTAATCAAGAGCCATACCAGGCAAACCGAAACCAACATAGAAACAGGTAACATAGACTGCCCACCCAAAACACATGCCCTGACCATAAACACATAAAAACTAACATAAATAGGTCAGGACTGTTACAAATATTGTCTGTATTCACAGGATCTGTGTCTTTCGATTCGTGTATGCTGTGTATTTTTACGAAATGTTTGATGATTAGTAAGTAGGTAAACACGTTGCTCTAAGTAGTTTTTCTATTCCATTTGTGACGGTGGGTGCAATTGTAACCTATGCCATCTACCTGAAATATGCACTTTTTTCTAACAAAACCTATCCCATACCATAAATATGTTATCAGACTGTCATCTGATGAGTTTTTTTGTTGGTTAGGGGCTATAAATATCTTAGTTTAGCCGAATTGGTGATGGCTACTGGTGTTGGTGGACAAATAAAATATGGTGGATTATGCTAATGTGTTTTTAGGTAATAGATGTACATCTTTACATATTGTGTCTTCCCTGTAAAACATTTTAAAAATCGGACATGTTGACTGGATTCACAAGATCTGTGTCTTTCATTAGCTGTATTGGACTTTAATGTGTGAAAGTTAAATATTTAAAAAAAATATTTTTTTTGAATTTCGCGGCACTGGTTTTTCAGTGGGGGGGGGGGGGGGGGGGGGTGCCGCTAGCGGCACGCTGATCCTAGACAGTTTTAACCTCGCAAGGGGAGGGTGCTAGAGTATTGAAAACAGGGGTGCCAATAATTTTGCTGTTTTTATTAAAAAAAAAAAAATGTATTACTTGTTAAACAAACTCCCTTTCTGGGAGCAATTGTATTAGTATAAAATAAGTTAATTTCCTTTATTTTTTTAATACAATATATCTCAGTATTTGTATGTTTTATTTTTAATCTTTTGCTCATTTTTATCAAGGATGACAATTATGGACCTGACTGTAGGTGTGCCAGACATACTGTAAGCTAGCTATGTGCCCTATGTTACACAGTACATCATACAAAATAAATCATCACATAGAAAATGTGTGCATGTCCTAAAACTCACATGCAGGCATCTGATTTCAACAAAAGTGGATTCATCCAGCTCTAACACACATGTGTCACTACTGGATCAAAAATGACATTTGATTGTCACTGCTATTATTCACCTTACTTTATTAGCACTATCACTTGCATAACATGCCTTGTGGCATTTCAAATAGGCAGTTCGATGCCTTCCTCTAGTGTAATACTTTTCACAATTATGACAAGTAGCAGTAAATAATATAGTAACCCACAAGATGTCTAAATGATAAAAAGCAAGACCAGAAAGTACCGTCAACATTGCCATCAATTACATATATTGTATGGCAGATACCATAGTTGTATGTGCCTGCGAGTGTGTCCTGTCATCAAAACTTGAGTTTGTGCTCAAACAGGGTGAGGAGCAGGAGGCAGGCCCAGCCCAGTATTAGGCCAAGGTTCTGCAGAAGGAACATGAGACGGGTCTGTTGGTCTTCACACGACTCATCTCTGGAAGCTGAAAGAGAGAAAGGGGACGAATTCTTGACTGTGTGAGCTGACTGATCAGGGGGACACACGGTCTGGTCAAACTCCAGCCCCTACCTATCACTGTGTTTTACTAAGAACAGCAGTAGCCCAGTCTCACCATCTCTACAAGTGACAGATAGAGGAAGATCCCTGCGGTAACCGTAAAGATCCACTGCTGGATCTCTGGTTCTGAGGAGACGAAGAGGCCGACGAAGGCCGTCAGAGCACTGAGTAAGTTCATCATCACTGCATTCCTCACAGAGAGACCTGAGCTGAGCAACACCACAAAGTCACCTGAGATAGAGAAAGAAGAAGAAGATGCTATTTAAGGTCATTTGGGACCAGCGTTTTCAGTTCTTCGCAACTGGGACACAAATTACTCACGTCGTGTCTGGTTTGGTTTGACAAAGGGACCAAGAGAAGAACAACAACGCTGCCACCCCAAACCAACAACCTTTGACCTTTGAGCCGCTGCTCTGTGACTTGTGACCTCTCACCCATTTCATGAGGGATTTCGTGGCAGAGGATGGCTACGGTGGTCGCCATGCCCGTCTCGGCGGATGAGGAGAAGGCCGCCCCCACCACTAGGCCATCAGCAAAGTTATGGAGGCTGTCTCCCACGATAACCATCACAGCCAGTATAGGAAATACCCTGTCCTGGGAACACAAAGAAAGCCTGTTCGTGTGGCGGCTCATCCACTACACTTCCTAGCCCAGTAATTACACACAGCACAATGGACAGAACTAAACAGAACAGGATCAAATTAAACAGGGAGAGAACTGTGGGACGATGAGTGAAGATGAATGAGAAAGGAGGATGAGGAAATAGCTTACTTACTTGTCTGATGTGTGAGGGTTCTTGGTTCAGGCTCCTCTGATGGGATTTCTGTGCCATCTAAGTCCTCCACAGTTCCCTGTAGGGGAGCGACGACTAATAGGATTTTCCCCTTTCAATACACATCATTACAGTGACGCGTAGTTACTCCCATCCATACCAAAATCAGCAAACCAGTGGCCACAGTTCCCCCTGCCTATATTAAAAAACAGTCTAGAGGAAGTTCACCAAAACCGTTCATTTTCTCTATCTCCTCCTACACCATCTGCATAAGGCCTGAATGATTCAGCAGCATCATCAAGGTCTCCTGCACATTTACTCCCACCCACACCACTCTTCACTTTCCCCGCAATGCAACACTCTGTAGATGTCTACATCAAAGCTCAAACTGTTCAGAATATTGCCAAAATAATTGTGAATCCTGTAGGCCTACCTCTTTTGAATTCCTGTGCTTTTATATTAGCCTCCCACCCCCACGCAGTGATGACAGCACATTGTCAGATCAAGACTGCTACTCCCACTCCAAACCTCCTCCAGGTTTGTCTTGTCCGTGACAGTGAGGGCTGGTTAGTATGACACATTTTGAAACATTTTGTAACAACAATTGTGTTTAACCAGGTGGGTTTCTTTTTTATTTATAATCTCTCATTTTAATCATGTGAACAGGAACACAGTCATACCACTGCAGTCTGCCATCTTCCAAGCACAAACCTCAAAAGCTTTTTTTTTTTTAAACACTGTTTGCCTTTCACAATTCCAAACAAGCCTACAAAGAGACATTTGCCCTGAGGATGCACCTTCAATTGAGTTATCTATTTCTGCTTTCATTTGAGGAAGTGAAATAGGGTTAATACCATATAGCTTCTGCCCTCCATTGATGCAGTCACTGAACATCATTTTTTTTTTAAAGAGCTGCCAATTACACTTTTGGAGTAGAGTATGGGTGCCAGATAGAGACAAACAGACTCACCAGATGCATGGTGGAGACGGACTTGCCCCTTTGTGAGTGGCCATTGCAGTTGTGCTCCAGGGGGAGGTCATGGGAATGGCCCAGGCCCCCGTGACCCTGCCGGAGAAAAAGAGACTCAGTCTCCAGTCACTCTGTGGCAATGAGCCATCAGCCACCTGCACAGTCAGCTCAGCATGTGTCCCAAATGGTAACCTATTCCCTATATAGTGCACTAAGTTTGTCCGGGGCCCATTGGGCTCTGCTCAAAAGTAGTGCACTAAGTATGGAATAGGGTTCCATTTGCGATGCAAATTTAGTCCGGGTTCAGCCAGAGCCAATGGGAACCCACAGATAAGCACCATCATGACAAACTGTAATGAATGACTCAGATGGATTTCCAAAGCAAACGTTCAGACATAGACATGCTGGTTATGCTGAAGAGTAAAACAGTTATTGTTATAATGAGTTGTTACCTCTTGTTATTTGTTGAGTTACCACAGGATGTAGAATTTGTCTTACCGTGGACTGATGAACATCAAGGCTTTTAGAGATACTTTTGTAACCCTTTCTAGCTTTACGCAAGTCAACAATTCTTAATCTTAGGTCTTCTGAGATCTCTTTTGTTCGAGGCATGGTTCACATCAGGCAATGCTTCTTGTGAATAGCAAACTCAAATTTTGTGAGTGTTTTTTATAGGGCAGGGCAGCTATAACCCACATCTCAAATCTCGTCTCATTGATTGGACTATTATTAGCTTTTGGAAAAGTCATTAGCCTAGAGGTTCACATACTTTTTCCAACCTACACTGTGAGTGTTTAAATGATGTATTCAATATAGACAAGTTAAATACATAAATTTATGCGTTATTAGTTTAAGCACATTGTGTTTGTCTATTGTTGTGACTAAGATGAAGATCAGATCAAATTGTTTGACTAATTCATGCAGAAATCCAGGTAATTCAAAAGGTTTCACATACTTTTCCTGTCACTGTAAAACCTGGAAACTTGCAAAATATGTCAGGCAGATATAACTACAGTACAATTGACTTTCCCAAGTGGATTTACTGAGACTAATTTTAATCCAGATTAAACTGATCAGTCATACGCGAATATGGATAGAGTGATTAATAAGAAATCAGTAAATGTGTCTTAATTCTGGTTCTGGTACTGGTTCGGAAAGACATTTACGATTATAAATCTATCTGTGGATACCGTAGGTCGAAATGGCTTGAATTGAGCAATAGCCCTGGTTCCCAAGGACACAGGAGTATTTTTTTCTGAGCCTGTGTGACATAGGATGTGGAATCTGACACCACTTGAAGCTGGAATGTCCCTCCTACCATTTCATTCGCTCTTCTGACTGTCCATCAACTCCTGGCTGAACCCTACATCACAGCCACTGACAAAGCACATACCCGCAATCATTACATAGTAGCGCAGCAGGAGAGAGTGGTATCATCACGGTAGCACATTCAGAGATCAATTTATAGCCATTAATCTAAAATAATTCATAGTTTAAAGAAAAATACTCTCTGTTTGTCATAGACAGACAATATTAATATGAGATGAAAGGCGAGTTCAGGAAGCTCTGGGGGATGTTCACAGCGATGGGGGCAGACGTTTTGATCAAGAAAGACTTTTAGGGGCCTCCCGGGTGGCGCTGTGGTCTAAGGCACTGCATCGCAGTGCTAGCTGTGCCACCAGACACTCTGGGTTCGCGCCCAGGCTCTGTCGCAGCCTGCCGCGACCGGGAGGTCCGTGGGGCAACGCACAATTGGCCTAGCGTCGTCCGGGTTAGGGAGGGTTTGGCCGGTAGAGATATCCTTGTCTCAACGCGCACTAGCGACTCCTGTGGCGGGCCGGGAGCAGTGCGCGCTAACCAGGTCGCCAGGTGCACGGTACTCCGACACATTGGTGCTGCTGGCTTCGGGGTTGGATGCGTGCTGTGTTAAGAAGCAGTGCGGCTTGGTTGGGTTGTGTTGTGTTTCGGAGGACGCATGTCTTTCGACCTTCGTCTCTCCCGAGCCTGTACAGGAGTTGTAGCGATGAGACAAGATAGTAACTACTAACAATTGGATACCACGAAAAGGGGGTAAAACATTTTACCTTTAGAAAAAGACCTTTAGAAAATATGCACATTTTCTCTAACACTAAACATACAAATATGTACTTTACTGTTATAAGGAAGGTGAAATCTTATAGTTAGCCGTTTTATAATTTGATTATGCTATATTTGGAAGCATATGTGTCAGGGATCATCAACTGAATTCAGCAGTGGGCCAAATTTTCTGGAGCGGATCGTCAGGGGGCCAGAACATAATTACAAATAATTTGTAGATTGCAAACTGACCGCAACAACCCAAACAGATATAGTTGACTAAAACATAATAATAATTTTAAACCTTGTATACGATCACGTATATCACTATTATTCATAGGAATACTTTGGAACAGATTTCCCAAATTCAAATGATTTGCTGGTTTTCTTTACAGTCTTTTATGTCCAAGAATAAATCAATAAAACATTTAGTTGCCAATAAAATCACCCACCAAGTGGGGAACCCTGATATAAGTAATTTCAAGCCTTTATTCATACTGTTTTGTTGAATAGGAAATATTTCATATATTCATATTTGTATCATACTTATACTGTGTACTTGAGCTTGTGTCCTCAAAAGTGACTACACCTCAGCAATGTATAACTATTTTTACTAGAAAGGTCAGATAAAAATATAAAAAATGTAGTTGATTGATGTGCGTCAATCTAAGTAACATAATAAAATAAATCAAAGTTTGACAGTTTAAGCTAGAGATGTCTTTTTTTTTTGCATTGGATGCATCTCAATCCACTGCATCCACCGATGTTCGCAGGTGGCAGAGCTAAAGCAAAATCAAATAGCTAAATGATCCATAGTATGACCATCTTAAAATGTTTAAAATAATTCCATGTGTCAGTTTAGAATCCCCCCCCCCCACCCTTTTGGGGATTACGTACACCACATTTTCCATTACATTTAGTGACATTTATTAAAGGATCAAAAGCAGTTTGTGCTAAATATCTAAGGCATGTTCTTTGTCACATAATTTTTTCTGTTGTGAGGTGATATCAATTAAGAGGTACTCTAATGTGCTGTCCCCCTGTGAAATGCAATTATATTCACATATATTTTTTTCTCTTTCCGTCCCTTCATCATCTGCTAATAGGCCTCTTTTACCCATTTAGGGCTTTGTGTTAGTGTGAATACAGCTCTGGCCAGACACACGCAAAAAACACACAAAAGTCCACAGGGGCGAGAGTGGGCGAAGCACTAACCCTTGCAAATATTTTCAATGCACAATTCAATGGTGAACAAAACCAAAATGTTTCAGGGTCATAAGAGTCTGTTTTCAATGAATTCGTTGCTTTCCTAATTTCTAAATGCCCTGTGCAACTGAGAACTTCATTCTGTGCTTCTTACACACACACTGTTATCCCGACAAACTTCAGATAGCAATCTGTCAAATTGACTGACCTCTAAAGCCATAGGGGTCAAGCCCTTAAAGGGTGACTGCACTTCCTGATTTGGCCTAATTTTTCATCAAGCCTCATTAAGAAATACTAGCGGCCATGACTGAAGGCAAACAAGAGTTGTCTTGGGGATGTGGTTTGATGTCTGTGTCTTTGCCATTCAATCACAACAAACAAGTGCAGTAGTGAGTACAGCGAGCTAAGCTAGCTTTGCTAAGGAGAGAAAAACGTTTTGAAGTTGAGGACTTCTCCCCTCCTGACTGACTCGCCTTGATTTGATCTTGTGCTTGGCACCATAGCTGTGTTCGAAATACCCATACTAACATACTGTAGACTACATACTTAATGAGTATACACTACATACTAATAGTTTATTTTAGTATACTGTAAACAAACGGTATCCTTTCAGTTGAGTGTACTAGCGCATCTACCGGAAGTTGATGCTGTTGCTATGCAACTTCTTGCTAGCATAGCTAACAAATTACTAGCTAGACATCGTACGACTTCATTAACAATGTCCATTGAGAACGCACAATGACTGTACCACTTAGCTAAGCGTAACCAAGTCAATAAACGCTGGGTAGTTAGTTAGATAGCATATAGTTAATATACTGGCAAGTTTGATGTATAAGTAGCCAACTAATGGTACATAAAAGCAACTGCTGTAATGATAGGCTACGCGGTTCGTAAGGCTAGCATAGTTAACAAATTCGTCAGCCAACATAACGTGTGACGTAACTTATTTGAAAGGTCATTCATTTATTACATTGCTCCACATTTTCTTAACATTTGTCATAATTAGTTAAAGCAATGAATTTTTATCCACGCTCGTCGGACTACGGCAGCATATTTTCCGCCATTTTCTTAAATCTGAAAATGTTGTGAAGCCACGCCCATTTTCTGAAGAATTGCATTATGGGCCCTAAAATCACGGAAATTGTATCCACTGCTTGTATACTTTGGATTTTGGCAAATGTAGTACGACATCCGGGAACTTTTTGCATACTAACTATATCCATACTATGACCAATAAGCATACTACATACTCAATTTAGTCACAAATAGTACAGTTAGTGTAATTAGTTTGAATATTCGAACACAGCTCATGTCTTGTTTAGAGTTGTTTTGACTGATGTCTATACTAATATGGCAAAACATTTCTAGCTTAAAAAAAAAAAAAAAAATTCTAGCTTTTTGAGTGTAATTCCCCATTAATTGAGGACATAATACAGATGACTGTATTTGTCACACCCTGATCAGTTTCACCTGTCTTGTGCTTGTCTCCACCCCCACATGGTGTCTCCCATTTTTCCCCATTATCCCCTGTGTATTTATAGCTGCGTTTTCTGTTTGTGTTTTGCCAGTTCGTCTTGTTTTGTCAGGTCTTACCAGCGTGTTTCCCAGTTCTCTAGTTCTTGTTTTCGAGTCTTCCTGGATTTGACCTTTCTGCCTGTCCTGACCCTGAGTCTGCCTGCCGTTCTGTCTCTGATTGACTCTACCTTGGAATACGAACCTCTGCCTGCCCTCAATCTGCCCTTTGCCTGCCCCTTTGTTTATAATAAATATTCTGAGAACCAAACTATCCACCTCCTGGGTCTGCATCTGGGTCATATCCTTGAGTTGTGATAGTATTTGGCTTGCAATATTTCTCTACTGCGCATCATCATGGCAGAGTTTGCAAAACAAATGTGAACTGGATCGATACAAATAAGCACGCTATCATTCTGTCAGGTAGGCCTACTTTGTAGTTAGCATTTCATTGAGAAGATTCTGGGGGAAGCTTTTCTGTCTACCCACAAGACAGTTGCCATTAAGCCAACACTGACAGTCAGGGGCGATATTGCTGTAAATTTATTTATTGACAGATACATTGTTATGTTTGTCTTTTTAAGCCGATAGTGTGTCTAACCAGGGGTAGGATTGTGTCAATGTGACTTTGATTGGACAGCAGCAGGGAGCTGGCAGTGGCTGATATTTGTGAGATGTGTTCATGACAGTTTTCGATGGAACCCATGGAAAGTGTATGCTCTTTCAGAATAGTTTGGCGAGCTACTCATAGGTGGGCTGAGAGCTACTCATAGGTGGGCTGAGAGCTACTCATAGGTGGGCTGAGAGCTACTCATAAGTGGGCTGAGAGCTGCGTGTAGCTCGTGATCTACCTGTTGGAGACCCCTGACCTATAGAGTAATATGAGAAGAATGTAATTGCTTAACGTATGTAGATATTTTAAAGAAAGTGTTTTGATGACTTTCAAGTGTAACAGTTCCATGTAGAATAAACCATAATTCACATAATACTGTCGCAGTGTTCTGCTAATATAACAATATGCAAATATTACACTTGTCTTTCATATTTTATTTCCATTCACAACCGATAGATACTGTGCCTATCAACATTTTTTCTGGTGGCGCTGGGGCTACCTTGCCAAACATGTCAGATGTAATACCTTCCTGTATGGTGTCCCATACCCCCCCCCTTTGATAGTACCATTCTATTCAACAATAACAAAAGGGATGTGTCTTGTATAGTTTGAATGCTCAGTACAAGGTCTTTCCAAATTCAGACATCGGTGTCAACCTGTCTTTCAGTCAGAGGACTGAAAGCCTCTCTCCTGTCCTCCATCGGTAGAAAAATTCGATCAAGTTGATGAGTGACACGTATTGAAAGGATGATGTTATCGTGTCCATATATGCATTTTATTGTCTGTCTGTAAAATCTCTTTATTGTGGCAGGACTATTTCAACAAGTCAAATTCCTGTACATGCAAATGTTTTTGGCGAAAAAATTTGATTCTGATATTACTAAACACCTGTGATGTCCTGTCTTATTAGCTATCACCCTTCTCAGGTGTTCGCCAGCGATGGTAGATCAGCTCCAAGCCCCCCTCGTCACGGATACTGGTCACGAAGGAGCCTGACATACGGCTCCAACCCAGCTCCAATCACAGAAAAAGAGAGGGAGACAGAGAAAGACTGTCACCATACAGTCATGGAAGCCAACAAAAATACATGGTTCAACGTAGTCAATCAGAGATTATGAATCACAGCTAATTCACAAGGGATATGTTCCAGCATAGCACTGACTGTTTGTCATTACTCACCCTGGCCCAGAAGTAGTCCATAGATGGGGGGAATCTCCTTACAACATACAAGACACAAACAGCACTGATTACATTTTCAATGGTGGTTATGTCCTCCATTACTCTGAAACAGGACTGGTGTCTGACCACTGCTTCCTTATTTGGTGATCTGTCATTATTATTTTTGGCCCAGAAAATACTGTACACAATAATATTGTTGATTGTTGGTATCTTTTTTGGGGGTTAGCTAGTTTGCTTGATTATTTAGCAGGGATCTTACAATATTTAGCCAGTTCGAGTTCAAACATTGAAAAAAGTGTCAAAAAAGATACACATCAAATAACACTATTTGATGCGTTAAATAAGCTTACAATTTGACACGTCATATAACACAATTCTATTATAGAATGTTGTGTGGGATGAATGTGCACCTGCAAGCCAAGCGCCACCACTGCTATCAGTAGCACTGTCAAAACTGTACAAAAAGTCTTCAAACAAGCACACACTGGCAACTAACGATGTGTTTACAACACCTCGTTGGTAATAAGGCATTATTCGTTCGACCGCAACTTCTGGGGTACCTAGCTAGCAACAGCCTGTTTTGCATGTTATTTTGGCATTAATTACGTGTCACATATCAGTTTGCAAACAATGTAAAAAATATATTAAAAATAATTGAGTTAATAAAGCCTCCATAAAAACATGATCTCTTTTTTGCTTTCTTGAGTAAGGAAGCTCCAAAAGGCAGGTGTTTCAGCCTAGCTCAGTGCTTTATGTGGTAGTGGGGTAACCAGCGGAAAATACAGTGTGTAGGGGTTGGTAATGTTCTTTAGTTGCGCCATGATTGTCTCAGTGTTCTGTCACTCATGGGGACACTACATCACTGCCAACTCTAAGGGTAGAGCTAAAACATTCAAGCCCCTTGGGTGCTGCCATAGAATTATTGATCATGTCAACATCATATTTTCAAAATCGTAGCTACAGACATCATCAAGAATCAAGTCGACAATCTACTGGCAAATCCTTTTTAATCCTTGTCATATGAAGATAAATAATAGATAAAACGTATCGGTGCTCATCGCCCATTGGACATAAATATTACACAACAAGTTGGAAATCGCAAATTCAACAATGAGTGGTTTGGAAGGAATCAGTGGCTAACTGCATTGCAAAGCGATCACTAGCCTGCTATTCAGTGGAATGGGTGTGTGGTCCCAATTCTCTGTTTAAGGGTCTCTTTTCCAAGCTTTTGTCACGATCGTCGTAGTGAGGAGACCAAGGCGCAGCGTGTGAAAAATACATTCTCTTTTATTTAGAGACGAGAGAAACACGAAACGAACACTTATAACAAAACGAAACAAAACAACAGTGAAGCTACAAACGTAAGTGCAATACAAAAGCTACAAACGTTCTACATAGACAATTACCCAGAAACGCATAATGCCTATGGCTGCCTTAAATATGGCTCCCAATCAGAGACAAATGAAAGACAGCTGTCTCTGATTGAGAACCACTCAGGCAACCATAGACATACCTAGACACATTCGCTATACACAACCCCATACACTAAACCCAACACCCCCTTTACCATATAACCACCCAAGACGAGACAAAACACAAACATTCCCCATGTCACACCCTGACCTAACTAAAATAATAAAGAAAACAAAGAATACTAAGGCCAGGGCGTGACAGCTTTGTTTAAGGCACCTGAAAGTGCAAATCAATTTGTTATTTTAAAGAATTAGAGAAGTTATGCTATTACTTATTACATATTTTCACTAATTAGTAGGTTATGCATATAAACCCTTAACAGATAGAGAGTAACAGTTTGAGGTCAGAAAATGGGCTGCCAGGGCACCCTTCACCCGAATTAGTCACCACCACACAGGGATGACCAGTCAGCCTAGAGCTCTGGCCCCCCAGTCCTCCACAACAAAGGAATTAGCGCAAGCAAGTGAGAGAGAACTGGGGACAGGAATTGGGGGTGAGAGGGGGACAGGGGA
Source organism: Salvelinus fontinalis (assembly GCF_029448725.1). Classification (NCBI taxonomy): domain Eukaryota; kingdom Metazoa; phylum Chordata; class Actinopteri; order Salmoniformes; family Salmonidae; genus Salvelinus; species Salvelinus fontinalis. The sequence goes on along the minus strand of NC_074689.1, from coordinate 3,509,981 downwards.
GAGAGCATGGAGGGAAGGGCTTTGAGTTTAAATACAGTAATTGGTCCATATGGACAGAGCCTGCTAGAGTATGTTGGTAATGATACAAGTGCAAAATGGCCAGAGAAACTCGACAGAGTGTATACCCAAAGCAGTAACTTGTGTAATATTTTGGGGAAAGCGTCCTTCTGTGTGAGCTATTAACTGAGGATCAGACAGACAGATTTTCGAAACTTCTGGCTTCACATCTGAGCAACAACATTCCTGAGAGGGCTACAGAGAATGTTGCAGATTAGAGAGTTAAGCCATATTATAGGAGCACAGAGGCTATAACTCCTTTTATTATTATTTAACCATTATTTAACTAGGCAAGTCAGTTAAGAACAAACCCTTATTTACAATTACGGCCTACACCGGCCAAACCCGGACGACGGTGGGCCAATTGTGCGTCGCCCTTTGGGACTGGTTGTGATACAGCCTGGAATCGAACCAGGGTGTCTATAGTGATGCCTCTAGCACTGAGATGCAGTGCCTCAGACCGCTGCTCCACTCGGGAGCCCATGCACTCTCACTGTATAGAAATTGAAGTTCAAGTAAATTAAAAAAATAAAAATCTCACCAACGAGTCACATTATCATTAAACATCTAAACAATAATAATAGCTACAGAAAAGCTACAGATGAATCCCACAACATGAGCATAGGAGGAATTCTAATACAGGAAGCCGCATGCTGTGTAACAGTCCCAGATGCCTGTAGCAGCTCCCCAGACATCAACATACAAAGTACTTATGCTGTAGGATCCCTGAGTCACCACAGATGAAACGCACAAGTGCATGCACGCCAACGCTACCTCTGAACACTTGCACAAGACTCCAATATCTCTCCAACGTCCTCCCACGCACCGTGTACCATGCATGCCAGACAAACCTGAACAATACACACTTCTTTAAAACTCAAATGATATAAAACTGTATTACCCGTACAGAACTACAATTGGAAATAAATGGAACAAAAAAAAAATCATGAAACATGAAGAGACTTACCTACTGTTGTTCCCTCTCCAACTTTCAGCAGCTGTAGCATCTAGACCTGTTGTTGTTTTCCTCCTCCGGTGGATGGAGAGGAAGGGTTTCTGTTGTTTGGGGGAGAATTCTTGGGCATTGGTAAAACCCTCTTACTGAGAAGAAGTAAGAATTGGGTAATATCTTGAAGATTAGCTGCCAGTGCCACTGCCTTAAATGGCTCCGGTTGCCATGGAGAAACTTGCCTCCTTTCAAATATGAGGGCACTGGGAGCAGCACACGAGAGAGAGGGAGAAGGAGAGGGTTGAAGGAGGGGTAGGCAGAGGAGAGTGGAGGTGATCTGGTTGAATGATTGACACCTGAGAGAGCACTGTTCTGAGAACTGCTCATTCCTGCAAGCTGGATCCCCCCTCTGAGCCACAGAGCAATCAATAGGCACACTGAATATATGTAACAGTATAGCTTCTGTCCCTCTCCTCGCCCCTACCTGGGCTCAAACCAGGGACCCTCTCCACACATCGACAACAGCCACCCTCGAAGCATCGTTACCCATCGCGCCACAAAAGCCGCGGCCCTTGCAGAGCAAGGGGAACAACTACTTCAAGGTCTCAGAGCGAGTGACGTCGCCAATTGAAACGCCATTAGCGCGCACCACCGCTAACTAGCTAGCCATTTCACATCGGTTACATATACAGCCGTCTGCTCTTTATGTAAAGCAGTAATACATTTTATTTGCAGATTAACTTGCGTTGCATGTAACTGAATGTAACTGAGTGAGTGACTGAGTGACCGACTAAGCGACTGACTGATTGACTGACAGACAGATGGACTGACTGAGTAAGTGAGCCAGTGACTGATTGATTGAATGACAGACTGATTGACTGTGTTTGATATAAAGTTTGTTCATATTCTCAAAGGTTGTGACCATAACTGGTGTGTAGTTTAGGACCTGCTGACAGTAATGACTGAGTGGGTTTTGAGGCACCGTGTTTCCTTTATGGTGTTGGACAGGGTTGGCAGGCTTGGACAGCTTGCATTCCACACTGCACTCCTTAGACAGCCTAAAGGGCCCACATTTAATTCCACACTGCTCTCCTTTCTGAGACTCTTTGTGGTGGTCATGGTAACATTCATTTGACCCTTCTCCATCTCTTCCTGTTCTAGTCAATACAGTATGTGTAGTAGCCTCTTTAATCCACCTCATACACGCTTAGAAAAAAGGGTTCCAAAAGGGTTCTTCGGCTGTCCCCATAGGAGGACCATTTTTTGTTCAAGATAGAACCCTTTTTTGTGTAGTGATGGAGCTGTGTTTCATTATAGTTGAGGTCCAATTATATAGTTCTAAATACTGTGTGTCATATTAAATGCCTATCTGACCATTTTATTTACATTAACCCCCTAAAAACCTGTTGATTCAGTATGTATTGATTTAGCATGCACTGTAAGTCAGAAGTGTGAGTAAAAGTATAATGCAAAACTTTATTTCTCTCACTTTTTGGGCACCGATTTACAATATAATTTTGCAAAAACAAAGCAAATTACATTGATAGTATTTTGATCTTCAGTTTTACACACCAAACCGATCTGTGCAGGACTCAATGAAACTAAAATAAATTACCGAAATGGTTCGTTTTATATTGTAATGTCGTCAATTCTACATTTTAGAACGGTAGGACGGCACCGAGTCCTACCACGATAAAGAAGTACAGACAACGTAAATGCAAGACAATTCAAAGCAAACATTAACACAGAAATATTTGAATAATGACTCTGATATCATCCCATCTTAAATAGCGGACTCTATCTGCTGAGTCCAACTCACCTTTGGCTGTTTTGCAGATGGTACAGTATAGTCCACCACACTGTTGTCATTCCACACACAGTCACCTGAGACAAGAACAACGGGTCAAACAGTGGAGGCTCCTCAGAGAAGTAAGGGGAGGACCCTCCTCCACTGTGAATTTCAGAACAATTTAAATAGTGAAACATTAATAAAGTTATCATTTTTAGATACAACTATAAATATATTCACGTCACCAAATAATTGATTAAAACACATTGTTTTGCAATGAAGGTCTACCAGTAGCCTCAACAGCACTCAGTAGCACCATCGTGTAGTTGGAGGACAGCTAGTTTCCGTCCTCCCTCTGGGTGTATTGACTTCAATACAAAACCTCAACTTGATTTGGTTAAAACCAACTTTAATGTACATAAAATGTAAAGAAGTAAAGTAAAACATATATATATATATATATACACAGTTGAAGTCGGAAGTGTACGTACACTTGGTTGGAGTCATTAAAACTCATTTTTCAACCACTCCACACATTTCTTGTTAACAAACTATAGTTTTGGGAAGTCAGTTAGGACATCTACTTTGTGCATGACACAAGTCATTTTTCCAACAATTGTTTACAGAGAGATTATTTAACTTGTAATTCACTGTATCACAATTCCAGTGGGTCAGAAGTTTACATACACTAAGTTGACTGTGCCTTTAAACAGCTTGGAAAATTCCAGAAAATTATGTCATGGCTTTAGAAGCTTCTGATCGGCTAATTGCATCATTGGAGTCAATTGGAGGTGCACCAGTGGATGTATTTCAAGGCCTACTTTCAAACGCTTTGCTTGATATCATGGGAAAATCAAAATAAATCAGCCAAGACCTCAGAAAAATATTTGTTTGGCCCAGGAGGAGCAGGGATCCTGGGCCTGGGAGGAAAGCCAGGAGTGGAGGACATCCTGGACTTGGGAGGAAATATTGTCTGGAGACAAAAGCCTGCCATGGAAACAGGCAGAAGCAGCGAAGAAGGAACAACCACGACGCCAGGGTTCGCGGCCAGGACGCAAGCGCAAAACACAGCCCAAATGTTTTTTTGGGGGGGAACATGGAGTGGTCTGCGGAGCCGAGGGGTAAACCAGAGCCAGTCAGGGAGTCGAGTGAGGAACTCGACGAAAGATTCCGGAGAGGTGTTGGCGTTTAGAGCGCTGCAGAGCGGGCGGGCTGAGGAGCGTGACACCATTCCGGTGTTATATGCACCAGGTTCACGCATCTGGCCTCCAGTGCGCGTCCCCAGTCCGGTACGTCCTGTGTCTCCTCCACGCACTCGCCCTGAGGTGTGTCCCCAGTCCGGAGCCTCCAGCGAGGGTTCGCAGCCCAGAGCCTCCAGCGACGGTTCCCAGTCCGGAGCTTCCAGCGACGGTTCCCAGTCCGGAGCCTCCAGCAACGGTTCCCAGTCCGGAGCCTCCAGCGACGGTTCCCAGTCCGGAGCCTTCAGCGACGGTTCCCAGTCCGGAGCTTCCAGCGAGGATTCGCAGTCCAGAGCCTCCAGCGAGGGTTCGCAGTCCAGAGCCTCCGGCGAAGTTTCCCGGTCCGGTTCCTCCGGCGACAACCCACGGTCCGGAGCTTCCCGCGACGATCTACGGTCCGGAGTCCCCGGCAACGATCCACAGTCCGGAGCTTCCGGCAAAGATCTACGGTCCGGAGCTTCCGGCGACGATCTACGGTCCGGAGCTTCCGGCGACGATCTACGGTCCGGAGTCCCCGGCAACGATCTACGGTCCGGTTCCTTCGGCGACGATCCACGGTCCGGTTCCTCCGGCGACCATCCACGGTCTGGTTCAATCCGGTGACGACCCACGGTCCGGTTCCTCCGGCGACGACCCGCGGTCCGGAGCTTCCGGCGACGATCCAGGTTCCGGTTCCTCCGGCGACGATCCACGATCCGGAGCTTCCGGCGACGATCCACGGTCCGGTTCCTCCGGCAACGATCCACGGTCCGGAGCTTCCGGCGACGATCCTCGCACCAGAGTCGCCACCGAAGATTGCGGAGGGGGTCTACGTCCTGCACCGGAGCCGCCACCGAGGCTAGATGCCCACCCCGACCCTCCCCTATAGAGTCAGGTTTTGCAGCCGGAGTCCACACCTTTGGGGGGGGGGGGGGGTGGGTACTATCACGCCCTGACCTTAGAGATCCTTTTTATTCTCTATTTTGGTTAGGTCAGGGTGTGACTAGGGTGGGTAGTCTAGTTTTTTCATTTCTATGTTGGCCTGGTATGGTTCCCAATCAGAGGCAGCTGTCTATCGTTGTCTCTGATTGGGGATCATATTTAGGCAGCCTTTTCACACTGGGTTTTTGTGGGATCTTGTCTATGTCTAATTGCCTGCGAGCACTATATTAGCGTCACATTTCGTTTTGCGCTTTATTGTTTTGTGTGAGTTTCATCTAATAAACATGTGGAACGTTATGCATGCTGCTCCTTGGTCCATTAATTCAACACACGATCGTGACAGAAAAAGCATGACTCAGTTACACCAAATAAACAAAAGCTGAAATAAATCATTCTCTTGACTATTATTCTGGCATTTCACATTCTTAAAATAAAGTGGTGATCCTAACTGACCTAAGACAGGGAATTTTTACTAGGATTAAATGTATTTGTCTAAGGTGTATGTAAACTTCCGACTTCAACTGTGTATATATATATATATATATATATATATATATGTATATATATATATATATATATATATTCATATATATATATATATATATACATATACAGTGGTAAGAAAAAGTATGACCTTCATCTAAGTCACAACAATATACACACACAGTGTGCTAAAACTAATAACACACAAATTAATGTATTTGTTTCGTCCATATTGAATACATAATAAAGAAATTCACAGTGTAGGTTGGAAAAAGTATGTGAATCCCTAGGCTAATGACTTCTCCAAAAGCTCATTGGACTCAGGAGTTGGCTAACCTGGAGTCCAATCAATGAGATGAGATTGGAGATGTTGGTTAGAGTTGCCCTGCCCTATAAAAAACACTCACAAAATGTGAGTTTGCTATTCACAAGAAGCATTGCCTGATGTGAATCATGTCTCAAACAAAAGAGATCTCAGAAGACCTAAGATTAAGAATTGTTGACTTGCATAAAGCTGGGAAGGGTTACAAAAGTATCTCTAAAAGCCTTGATGTTCATCAGTCCATGGTAAGACAAATTGTCTATAATTGGAGAAAGTTCAGCACTGTTGCTACTCTCCCTAGGACTGGCCGTCCTGCAAAGATGACTGCAAGAGCACAGCACATAATGCTCAATGAGGTTAAGAAGAATCCTAGAGTGTCAGCTAAAGACTTATAGAAATCCTGGAACATGCTAACATCTCTGTTGATGAGTCTACGATACGTAAAACACTAAACAAGAATGGTGTGCATGGGAGGACACCACAAAATAAGCCATTGCTGTCCAAAAAAAACATTTCTGCATGTCTGAAGTTTGCAAAAGTGCACCTAGATGTTTCACAGCGCTACTGGCAACATATTCTGTGGACAGATTAAACCTAAGTTCAGTTGTTTGGAAGGAACACATAACACGACAGTATGTGTGGAGAAAAAGGCATAGCACACCAACATCAAAACCTCATCCCAACTGTAAAGTATGGTGGAGGGAGCATCATGGTTTGGGGCTGCTATGCTGCCTCAGGACCTGGACAGCTTGCTATCATCGACGGAAAAATTAATTCCCAAGTTTATCAAGGCTTTTGCAGGAGAATGTAAGACTATCTGTCCGCCAATTGAAGGTCAACAGAAGTTGGGTGATGCAACAGGACAATGACCCAAAACACAGAAGTAAATCAACAAGAGAATGGCTTCAACAGAAGAAAATATGCCTTCTGCAGTGGCCCAGTCCTGACCTCAACTCGATTGAGATGCAGTGGCATGACCTCAAGTGAGCGGTTCACACCAGACATCACAAGAATATTGCTGAACTGAAACAGTTTTGTAAAGAGGAATGGTCCAAAATTCCTGCAGGTCTGATCCGCAACTACAGAAAACATTTGGTTGAAGTTATTGCTGCCAAAGGAGGGTCAACCAGTTATTACATCCAAGGGTTCACATACTTTTCCCACCCTGCACTGTGAATGTTTACACGGTGTGTTCAATAAAGACATGAAAACGTATAATTGTTTGTGAGTTATTAGTTTAAGCAGACTGTGGTTGTCTATTGTTATGACCAATTTAAGCAGAAATCCAGGTAATTCCAAAGGGTTCACATACTTTTTTTTGCCACTGTATATACAGTACCAGTCAAAGGTTTGGACACACCTGCTCATTCCAGGATTTTTCTTTATTTTTACTATTTTCTACATTGTAGAATAATAGTGAAGACATCAAAACTATGAAATAACACATATGGAATCATGTAGGAGGAGGTGTGATGGTGTGGGGGTGCTTTGCTGGCGACACTGTCAGTGATTTATTTAGAATTCAAGGCACACTTAACCAGCATGGCTACCACAGCATTCTGCAGCGATACGCCATCCCATCTGGTTTGTGCTTTGAGGGACTATCATTTGTTTTTCAACAGAACAATGACCCAACACACCTCCAGGCTGTGTAAGGGCTATTTGACCAAGAAGAAGAGTGATGGAATGCTGCATCAGATGACCAGGCCTCCACAATCCCCCGACATGAACCAAATTGAGATGGTTTGAGATGAGTCGGACCGCAGAGTGAAGGAAAATCAGACAACAATTGCACAGCATATGTGGGAACTCCTTCAAGACTGTTGGAAAAGCATTCCAGGTGAAGCTGGTTGAGAGAATGCCAAAAGTGTTGAAAGCTGAAATCAAGGCAAAGGGTGGCTATTTGAAGAATCTCAAATATAAAATACATTTTGATTTGTTTAACACTTTTTTTGGTTGCTATATGATACCATATGTGTTATTTCATATTTTGATGTGTTCACTATTATTCTACAATGCAGAGAATAATTTTTTAAAAACTTGAATGAGTAGGTATTCTAAAACTTTTGACCAGTAGTGTACGTAAAAGAAAATAGACAATTGAAGAAGATTTTTAAAAATCTTCAGAATAGAGAAAGCGGCAGATCTTTGCAAGCGTAAACTTGTGTTTACGTAAACTATACTATTACAGGCCACCTACAGACTGAGGCCGGTAACACACGCATATAAATGGAGTCATACACAGTTCATGCTCACGTGAAATCATATCATAAAACAGATGTCTTTTTTTCTCAGATTTTCTATTTTTCTTTATAAATTTTTACACCCAAATATATGTTTCATTTGTACAAACTCACGCTTTGTTTTAAATTTGTGGATATGATAACCTAGCAAGGGAAAAAATCTGGGCTGTATAACAACATTGATGTATATTCTTACACAATTCACTGCACTTTATGGTAATAGAATAGAAACATCATATATTATCTGTTATCAAATCTGTAAGTGACATGACAGGTTCATTACATTCTCAAAGTGCCATGGTTCAGGTTGGGGACAAGGGGCAAGGGGAGTTGGGGGGTAAAAAAACTACGGTGAACAAATAGGAAATAAGATAACACTAAGACAACACATAGTCCTCTGACAGTCAATGTCCTCCATCCCCTTTACGGGAACAAATTGCCAAAGAGTTCCCTTTTAGCCTGCAAAAAAGCACCACAATGTCATCCTGTCCCTCCTTTAATCAGAATCATCGTTATGAAATGGATCAATCTCTCTTTGCTGTGCCGAACACAGGAATCCGCTCCAATTCTTCTCATCGCCGTGTGAGTCAGATGTTGTTTTGGTTTTGGTGTCTCTGTTATGAAGTCCATTTCCACTGGGCACAGACGTAACTTCAACGTCTAGTTTTGATTGACTTTTGATTGAATGGTGAATTCAATGTGAAATCAACAAAAAAGATCACCATGACATTGGATTTAGGTTAAAAAGAAATTGTAAAAACAAATAAATAAATTCCCTTACGTTGATGACAACGTCATCACATTTTTGGTGGGAGGGTTGAAATGATGTGGAAACCAGTTTTTGCCCAGTGGGTTGTAGTCCATTGTTTATTCTCATCCTTGACTGGCGACTCAGATCAGAACATCCTCTCGGTGTTGAAGACCCTCAGCTTGGTCATGAAGTTGAAGTAGATGAAGGCCAGGCAGACGAGCAGGTTCTTCATCAGGTAGAGGAGGGGCGTGACGAAGCCGAAGAAGGCGATGAGGCCGATACGCACAAACAGGAAGGGCAGATCCTGCAAGGCCACACCTAGTGATGACAGCAGGGGACTGTGGGGCATGACCACCAGCCGCAGGCACGACAGGTAGCTGAAGATGTAGATAGGGAACACCCAGCCCGAGTAGTAGACGGCTGGGTGCCCAGCCACCCTCACCATCTCCACTGTGTCCATCCAGAACAGAAAGCTGTCCACAAATACCTCGGCTCGGGCATCGCTGGCACACAGGAATTGCAGCGGCCCTGTGTAGGCGTATGGTGAGACGCCACGGTCCACCGACGTGCTGGCAGAGTGTGCCGAGCGTGCAGAACGTGCCGAGCGTGCCGAGCGTGAGCTCAGGCCTGAGATGCTAAACTGTCTCCCTGGTATCTGGTTACCTGACATCCCCCCTGACATCCCCCCTGACATCCCCTGGAAAGTCCCATTGGCCTCTGGTCGAGAGCCCGCCCCGTTCTGGTCCTGCCCATTTGGACCACCAGGTTGCCCTGGTTGTGCAGGTTGCCCGGGCACAGCTGGCGTTACGGGTGATGCAGGGTTTGCTGGGTTTACTGGTGTCACTGGGGTTCCGCGTAGGTGCTCCACGTGTGTGAGGACATTGGAAGGGATCTCAGCATCTCGGTCCAATTCATTAGCTGGACGGAAAGACAACAGCGCATGAGTATGTTAGCCGTGACTGAATAACGCAGATCAGAACATCTCATTATGGCACAAACATGCACACCACACAGTCCAACAGTGTAGAACACAGGACAACGCAGCGATTGTCTCTCTGGGCTCTATAGGCACTATATTTACCATAATACAATAGCATTTCTGATCAGTGGAAAAGGGCAGGATCTGGTTATTTCCTCGAATAAAGGGATTCCAAGAAAGTGACAGCCGTCCTTAGAACATGTCATGGTTTTTGCCAATTCAACACTGTGTTACGAAAACTCAATTGGGGGGTCGTGCAGAGAATTTCCTGCTCATTTCCTGCGATACATACTGTATCTCTTGATAGAACATATCCCCCGATAGTGTACACTATTGTTGTCGTAATGAAATGACACTAGGTCCAGCTGCATGTGACAGAGGTCGCGCTCAGTGAGTTGGCAGAGGATCAGGTAGTATTCAGACTACAGTAGCTAGCTAGTGTTCAGTTAAACGTGTGTGCGGAACACAGAGCTTTGCATTCTCACCGTGTCCAGTGAGTCGACAGTGGCGGATCCTCTCCAGGATATCGATGCAGATGAGGGAGAAGAGCATCAGCGACACGGGGAGCTCTGCGAACGTGTCCTGTCTTATACTGTTATTGATCTGCACCTGAGAGAAGACAATGATCATAACCAATCTGTGATTTGAATCAGATGACGTTGACATTTTAGCAGACTCTTATCCAGAGCAATTTACAGTTAGTGCATTTATCTTACACTAGCTAGGTGGGACAACCACATCAGTCATAGTAAGAAAATTCTTCCTCAATAAAGTAGCTTTCATTACAATTTCTAGCCCTGATTGTGATCTAATGAAACGGTCATGTGCCGGTGGTGTGACAGTCCTGTGCCAGCTTGGCTTCCCCTCCAAACCTTCTCCAAATACTACATGGCACCCTATGAGTGCTATATACCCTCTGTGATACTGGGTAAGTGGGCTAATCACTTAGCTCTCGTGTGTGCTTAACCCAGGACTACTTGCCCTCAGGACACAGAACAAAAGAGACTGGGAGTCATCTGAGCCTAATTTATGGCTTCTCTTATGTGAAAGACAGTAGATAAGCCAAGGTCCTGAGGTCACCCCTGGATCTTCAGGAACCTCTAGAAAGTGGGCTCACAGGAGGTGGACTCTTCACAGACAGGAAGTGGGAAAGTGCCAGATGGACAGCTGATGTGACCAGGGCGTCTGGGACAGGAAGAGGAACTCAGCTGCGTATCACTAACCCCTTGGCCATAGGGCTGTAGATTGCTCCCCTGAGAACCTGCATGTTCCTCTCAACTAGGTTTTCCAGCCAATAGTGTCGAAAATAGGTTCATTACCCTAGGCTTTGATCAACACAGTGTACACTAGTGGCACCTGCTGGTAAAAATAATTTAGAGCAGCCAAATTACTATAGATGACGTCCCACACCCTGTGTAGCCTGTACGCAGCATAGCCTTTTTTTGTCTTCTACCAAACCAATGGTTGTTCGATGAAACGATGCTCCAGACATCATTAATCACGTGCTCCTGATAAAGTAATACAGGAATCGGCACACTGCTTCGAAGTACATCGCTTAGCAATTTCGGCGTATGCCTCGGAGCTCCGGGATCAAGCATACGATCACTAGTCTCAACTCATCAACTTGACCCCCTCATCTCTCATAAGACCCCCGCTAGGACACCACACTTCAAATAACTTCACTATCTCGTGGTTGTGTCATGATGGTACACTCAGGTTTTTTTCTTATAGATTTTTTCTATATTTTTCTTATAGAAATGCTTGTACCCTGTAGTACGCCCTTTGTACCTTTAGTTATAGATACATAATTGTACCCCAGTTCATACCTTTCTTACGTACAGTCCACAGGTACAAAAGCATGCTTTTAGAAAATGAAAAATGTGCCTTTATAGGGAACCACCACAGTGACAAAGCCAATTGTTCTTTTAAAGTAGCACAGATGTACCTCTACCATAGACCACTTAAACTGGTACAACACTTCCACTCACGGGTGGCCAAAAAATAACTAACTGAAAACCACGCCCCCACTAAGCCATGCCTCCAATATCATTTACTGGTGTGCCTTGCCTAGTAGAGTTACCACTCATGACTGTATTTGTTAGTAACAGAGACATGATTGTTCAATTCATTCATTTTTAATCCTGTGACCTTCACCAAGTGAGTTCCTAGATCAATGTTATCATTAAAATTAAACTAATTTGACCCTTATACAGTGGTGTGAACCTCATAGTTTCCATGCCACATGGTGGGTACAAATATGTACTTTTCTTCAATACATTGCTTTTATGGTAAGCAAAGGTACAGATCAGTGCCATCAAGAGTTAAGGGTACACAAAATACGTTTGTAACCTGGGAAACAGAAATGTACCTTCACCGTACGTTGAGAGTAAGAGTGTCATGACTGTATATTTATGTTCAAAATATTGGGTACAAAAATGTACCATTATACTCTTTATCACACAGTACCCTAAAAGATACCGTACATTACCTTGTAAGATCATACTGTATGTGTACCTCTGAAGGTACATTATGTGTATTTCGATTTACTTATACTCCAGGGTACAATATTGTACCCTTAATTCTAAGAGTGTAGAGGATAGTCTGCATCGTGCTCAGTAGGGTTCAATATGCATGGAATCATCTAGACTGATTCGGACCTAGTACATCAGGTGAGTGGACTCTGGAACTAATCAAAAGAATAATTAATCTATTAATGAACTACCAGGGGTACCAGGAAACAAGCAATAATGTAGACCTCAAGGCCTGGATGTGAATACCTCTGAGTTAGAATATCTCTCTGTAAGTGTCACTCTCATTTCAGAGGTAACCAACAGGTTGAGTGTCAAAGGTCACTTACAACGGTGAATCTAAGTCAAAGGTCACGGAAACATAGACACACTGAGACGAGCATAAACAAATGATGCGTAACACCAGGGTCACATGGTTTACCTCTGAGCTGGCGATGAGAAAGGCAAAGCAGGGTAATGTGGAGAGGATCACATAGACCAGGGCCACTGGCCTCCTGATAGAGAGAGACAGAGAGAGAGAGAGAGAAGGAAAGAGAGAAAGGAGCGATAGTTATAGGCTAGACGTTATGAAAAAGGAAAATATCAATGCATTTGGAAATGCTCAATGTTGGCATGATAGACGTGGCCCAGCTACAGCCGAACCAATTGCAGGCCAGTCGAGTCAGACACAGCACAGCTATCGGTCAGGTTCATGCCACACAGACCAGACAACCATTATCATTGCTGTTATATTAAAAATCAAATCACATTTTATTTGTCACATACCCGAATACAACAGGTTACCTTACAGGCAATAGTAAAGTGCTTACATGTGTTACATATATATACTGTATGTTACAGGAGAAGGTCAATTTGGGAAATGTATACGTTACCTTACAGTGAAATGCTTACAAAAAATACAGCTACAGCTCAGACACAGCTCCTAACATAGATTTCCAGCTAGGTCGCAGAACAAACAGACCAGATAGACCAGAAAGACACTCACCACTTCTTCCTGCCGACAAGAAACGTCTTATTTGTGAACACCATGTACTTCATGGGCACCCAGACCAGCAGGGCTGTGGAGGTGACATAGGCGATGGAGGAGGCCACGATGAGCCAGTAGGCGGTGCTGGCGTCGCCAGGAGGCTGCGCCATGCTCTTGACCCGCGCCACGATGAGGGCAAACCTTTGCATGACGATGAAGAGCGGCACGCATAGGCCTACAAACTGCAGCACCTCGCACAGGGCGAACTTCAGCGTCCTCCCCGAGGCCATGCTGTGGCAGCCCCTGCTCTGGCTAGCCCTCAGAGGGAGGGAGGGAGAGAGGGGGCTGTTGTCCGCAGTGAGGCGACCCCTGTCCCTCTGAGGGCTAGTCAGGCCTGAGCCTGTTGCATTGTCTGTGTCCACTAGCATTTTCCACACGCCACAGCTCCCGCTCGCTGTTCTGCCGTTTGCTTACACTGCACTTGGCATTGTGTACCTTTATCGCCGCAGTCATGACGGTGTGATGTGACTGCCCCGCTAACCTCTTTATATATGAATGTTGCAAACATTTTGTCTCTCTCTCTCTCTGGCCCTTCAAGTGTACTATATTTCAGAAAGAGTGTGACGCCTGGGAAGAGATGTGAAACCTAGAGGAAAATATACCTATGGAGCAGAATCGTCAAGGACCACGCCAAACACTTGCAGTCCCATGTTATTTAAAGGAGCAGTGAGAGAGCACACTCTTTTTATCATTTGGCTGTCCTGTGAGTTGCATGTTCATTCTGCCATGACTACACATCCCCATCTAGTGGTACTCTGCAACACTCTGCCAGCAGTGTGGCACAACAGTGTTGGACTGCAACCAAAAGCCATAAAGCAGATGTAGAGATTATGTATCCCCTTCCAGACAGAAATGAGTGTAGGGGAGACAGGAAGAGAAGAACAAGGGAAGGAGGGAGGAATAGAAAGCCTGGGAGAAGAGAGAGGAGAGATAATACCCTTTTAAGACAAGCTCAATCAAGTGTTACTGATGAGAAATGGAGTTATATTATTAATGAATGCAGATGATTAAATTTCAAATAAAATGATAATAAAGAGTAACTCTTATCTGACTCAGAAGACGTTATGAGAGGGATAATCCGACAGGCAATCTGGAGTCGTGAACCTAACCATGCAAATTAACCTACTAAACTCAGCAAAAAAAGAAACGTCCCTTTTTCAAGACCCTGTATTTCAAAGATAATTCATAAAGATCCAAATCACTTCACAGATCTTCATTGTAAAGGGTTTAAACACTGTTTCCCATGCTTGTTCAATGAACCATAAACGATGAATGAACATGCACCCGTGGAACGGTCTTTAAGACACTAACAGTTTACAGACGGTATGCAATAAAGCTCACAGTTATGAAAACTTACGACACTAAAGAGGCCGTTCTACTGACTCTGAAAAACACCAAAAGAAAGATGCCCAGGGTCCCTGCTCATCTGCGTGAATGTACCTTAGGCATGCTGCAAGGAGGCATGAGGACTGCAGATGTGGCCAGGGCAATAAATTGCAATGTCCATACTGTGAGACACCTAAGACAGTGCTACAGGGAGACAGGACGGACAGCTGATCGTCCTAGCAGTGGCAGACCACGTGTAACAACACCTGCACAGGATCGGTACATCCAAACATCACACCTGCGGGACAGGTACAGGATGGCAACAACAACTGCCCGAGTGACACGAGGTACGCACAATCCCTATATCAGTGCTCAGACTGTCCGCAATTTTTTTATTTTATTTTTATTTCACCTTTATTTAACCAGGTAGGCAAATTGAGAACACGTTCTCATTTACAATTGCGACCTGGCCAAGATAAAGCAAAGCAGTTCGACACATACAACAACACATAGTTACACATGGAGTAAAACAAACATACAGTCAATAATACAGTGAAAAATAAGTCTATATACAATATGAGCAAGTGAGGTGAGATAAGGGAGGTGAAGGCAAACAAAATATATATATAAATAAATAAAAATGTAAAAAAGGCCATGGTGGCGAAGTAAATACAATATAGCAAGTAAAAAAAAGTAAAAAAAGTAGAGATAGTAGAGATAGAAAAAAGTAGAGATAGAAATAATGGGGTGCAAAGGAGCAAAATAAATAAATAAATAAATACAGTAGGTAAAGAGGTAGTTGTTTGGGCTAAATTATAGATGGGCTATGTACAGGTGCAGTAATCTATGAGCTGCTCTGACAGCTGGTGCTTAAAGCTAGTGAGGGAGATAAGTGTTTCCAGTTTCAGAGATTTTTGTAGTTCGTTCCAGTCATTGGCAGCAGAGAACTGGAAGGAGAGGCGGCCAAAGGAAGAATTGGTTTTGGGGGTGACCAGAGAGATATACCTGCTGGAGCGCGTGCTACAGGTAGGTGCTGCTATGGTGACCAGCGAGCTGAGATAAGGGGGGACTTTACCTAGCAGGGTCTTGTAGATGACCTGGAGCCAGTGGGTTTGACGACGAGTATGAAGCGAGGGCCAGCCAACGAGAGTGTACAGGTCGCAGTGGTGGGTAGTATATGGGGCTTTGGTGACAAAACGGATGGCACTGTGATAGACTGCATCCAATTTATTGAGTAGGGTTTTGGAGGCTATTTTGTAAATGACATCACCGAAGTCGAGGATTGGTAGGATGGTCAGTTTTACAAGGGTATGTTTGGCAGCATGAGTGAAGGATGCTTTGTTGCGGAATAGGAAGCCAATTCTAGATTTAACTTTGGATTGGAGATGTTTGATGTGAGTCTGGAAGGAGAGTTTACAGTCTAACCAGACACCTGAGAGAGGCTGGACTGAGGGCTTGTAGGCCTGTTGTAAGGCAGGTCCTCATCAGACATCACCGGCAACAACGTCGCGTATGGGCACAAACGCACCGTCGCTGGACCAGACGGGACTGGCAAAAAGTGCTCTTCACTGACGAGTCGTGGTCTTGTGTCACCAGGGGTGATGGTTACACTGAGGCCTGTACTCTGGAGCGGGATCGATTTGGAGGTGGAGGGTCCGTCATGGTCTGGTGCAGTGTGTCACAGCATCATCGGACTGAGCTTGTTGTCATTGTAGGCAATCTCAACGCTGTGCGTTACAGGGAAGACATCCTCATCCTTCATGTGGTACCCTTCCTGCAGGCTCATCCTGACATGACCCTCCAGCAGGACAATGCCTCCAGCCATACTGCTCGTTCTGTGCGTGAATTCCTGCAAGACAGAAGAGTCCGGATCTCAATCCTATTGAGCACGTGTGGGACCTGTTGGATCGGAGGATGAGG
Source organism: Salvelinus fontinalis (assembly GCF_029448725.1). Taxonomy (NCBI): domain Eukaryota; kingdom Metazoa; phylum Chordata; class Actinopteri; order Salmoniformes; family Salmonidae; genus Salvelinus; species Salvelinus fontinalis. Next base: position 3,493,448 of record NC_074689.1, on the reverse strand, counting down.
GGTGGGGCCATTCCCCCCAGAAATGTCCGGGAACTTGCAGGTGCCTTGGTGGAAGAGTGGTGTAACATCTCACAGCAAGAACTGGCAAATCTGGTGCAATCTATGAGGAGGAGATGCACTGCAGTACTTAATATAGCTGATGGCCACACCAGATCCTGACTGTTATTTTTGATTTGACCCCCCCCCCCTTTGTTCAGGGACACATTATTCCATTTCTGTTAGTCACATGTCTGTGGAACTTGTTCAGTTTATGTCTCAGTTGTTGAATCTTGTTATGTTCATACAAATATTTACACATGTATTGTTTGCTGAAAATAAACGCAATTGACAGTGAGAGGACGTTTCTTCTGGCCGTGCTGCTGCTCCAGTTTCAACTGTTCTGCCTGCGGCTATGGAACCCTGACCTGTTCACCGGACGTGCTACCTGTCCCAGACCTGCTGTTTTCAACTCTCTAGAGACAGCAGGAGCGGTAGAGATACTCTCAATGATGGGCTATGAAAAGCCAACTGACATTTACTCCTGAAGTGCTGACCTGTTGCACCCTCTACAACTACTGTGATTATTATTATTTGACCATGCTGGTCATTTATGAACATTTGAACATCTTGGCCATGTTCTGTTATAATCTCCACCCGGCACAGCCAGAAGAGGACTGGCCACCCCTCATAGCCTGGTTCCTCTCTAGGTTTCTTTCTAGGTTTTGGCCTTTCTAGGGAGTTTTTCCTAGCCACCGTACTTCTACACCTGCATTGCTTGCTGTTTGGGGTTTTAGGCTGGGTTTCTGTACAGCACTTTGAGATATCAGCTGATGTAAGAAGGGCTATATATAAATACATTTGATTTGATTTGTTTTGCTGAGTTTATAATGAGACATGCACTGGGCAGACTTTAACACAAACATTGGCAATTATGGCCCGGGTCCCAATTGCATTTACATGCATCGGGTTACTCTCCAGTGACCCTTTACTGTATGTGAGGTATTCGCTAGCTGTGTGAAGATACACCGCTCGGAATAATAAGCATGTCACTATGTTCCTCCTGCCAAATCACTACAGCTAAAACACAAATACACTGTATGAATCAAAAGTGAATTACCCCACTGGTTATATTCTGCTGAGCATGCATGCTGGCTATTAGTTTCAGATGTTGACGCTAGCCTCCCCTCCTCATCAGGTCAGATGCATTCTTTGAGCATGAGGACACACTTGGCAACAGATTACTCTAAGGGGGTGAGATGTGTCTGATTCAAACACTGACGTGTGAATGGTGCCCACGATCGCCACATTGTTCAGACACAGAGAAGAGTATAGAAAGGATCGCGACATGAACACACACTCACGTGTGCGCACGCAGACACACGCAGACACACACCGTAACCCTCTCTCAGGTAGTCATTGTTGAGTCCGACCCTGAGACACAGCAATTGAACACTTGTAACTGGATCAGGATTAGGAGGCCTACATGATATTTGGTGGTGTCTTTAGTTTACACACATTTCTGCTGGGGACTACGAGAGGAGCTAATTTTAGATCCTACAGTGATGCACTTTCTCAAGCTGTGCCTCCAATACTGAGTGCAGGGCTCTAGTCCAAACACTGCCCTCTTACCCAGCTCAACACTTCCCCCTTACCCAGCCCAACACTTCCCCCTTAACCAGCCCAACACTTCCCCCTTACCCAGCCCAACACTTCCCCCTTACCCAGCCCAACACTGCCCCCTTACCCAGCCCAACACTTCCCCCTTACCCAGCCCAACACTGCCCCCTTACCCAGCCAAACACTGCACCCTTACCCAGCCCAACACTGCCCCTTTACCAAGGCCAACACTGCCCCTTTACCAAGGCCAACACTTCCCTCTTACCCAGCCCAACACTGCCCCCTTACCCAGCCCAACACTGCCCCCTTACCCAGCCCAACACTGCCCCCTTACCCAGCCCAACACTGCCCCTTTACCAAGGCCAACACTTCCCTCTTACCCAGCCCAACACTGCCCCCTTACCCAGCCCAACACTACCCCCTTACCCAGCCCAACACTGCCACCTTACCCAGCCCAACACTACCCCCTTACCCAGCCCAACACTGCCCACATACCCAGCCCAACACTGCCCCCTTACCCAGCCCAACACTACCCCCTTACCCAGCCCAACACTGCCACCTTACCCAGCCCAACACTGCTCCCTTACACAGCCCAACACTGCCCACATACCCAGCCCAACACTGCCCCTTTACCCAGCCCAACACTGCCCCCTTACCCAGCCCAACACTGCCCCTTTACCCAGCCCAACACTGCCCCCTTACCCAGCCCAACACTGCCCCCTTACCCAGCCCAACACTACCCCTTTACCCAGCCCAACACTGCCCCCTTACCCAGCCCAACACTGCCCCCTTACCCAACACAACACTGCCACCTTACCCAGCCCAACACTGCTCCCTTACCCAGCCCAACACTGCCCCTTTACCAAGGCCAACACTTCCCTCTTATCCAGCCCAACACTGCCCCCTTACCCAGCCCAACACTACCCCTTTACCAAGGCCAACACTTCCCTCTTATCCAGCCCAACACTGCCCCCTTACCCAGCCCAACACTGCCCCTTTACCAAGGCCAACACTTCCCTCTTATCCAGCCCAACACTGCCCCCTTACCCAGCCCAACACTGCCCCTTTACCAAGGCCAACACTTCCCTCTTACCCAGCCCAACACTGCCCCCTTACCCAGCCCAACACTACCCCCTTACCCAGCCCAACACTGCCCCTTTACCCAGCCCAACACTGCCCCTTTACCAAGGCCAACACTTCCCTCTTATCCAGCCCAACACTGCCCCCTTACCCAGCCCAACACTGCCCCTTTACCAAGGCCAACACTTCCCTCTTATCCAGCCCAACACTGCCCCCTTACCCAGCCCAACACTGCCCCTTTACCAAGGCCAACACTTCCCTCTTACCCAGCCCAACACTGCCCCCTTACCCAGCCCAACACTACCCCCTTACCCAGCCCAACACTGCCCCTTTACCCAGCCCAACACTGCCCCCTTACCCAGCCCAACACTGCCCCCTTACCCAGCCCAACACTACCCCTTTACCCAGCCCAACACTGCCCCCTTACCCAGCCCAACACTGCCCCCTTACCCAGCCCAACACTACCCCTTTACCCAGCCCAACACTGCCCCCTTACCCAGCCCAACACTGCCCCCTTACCCAACACAACACTGCCACCTTACCCAGCCCAACACTGCTCCCTTACCCAGCCCAACACTGCCCCTTTACCAAGGCCAACACTTCCCTCTTATCCAGCCCAACACTGCCCCCTTACCCAGCCCAACACTGCCCCCTTACCCAGCCCAACACTACCCCCTTACCCAGCCCAACACTGCCACCTTACCCAGCCCAACACTGCCCCTTTACCCAGCCCAACACTGCCACCTTACCCAGCCCAACACTGCCACCTTACCCAGCCCAACACTGCTCCCTTACCCAGCCCAACACTGCCCACATACCCAGCCCAACACTGCCCCTTTACCCAGCCCAACACTGCCCCCTTACCCAGCCCAACACTGCCACCTTACCCAGCCCAACACTGCCACCTTACCCAGCCCAACACTGCTCCCTTACCCAGCCCAACACTGCCCACATACCCAGCCCAACACTGCCCCTTTACCCAGCCCAACACTGCCCCCTTACCCAGACCAACACAACACTGCCCCCTTACCCAGCCCAACACTGCCCCTTACCCAGCCCAAGACTACCCCCTAACCCAGCCCAGCACAACACTGCCCCCTTACCCAAACCAACACTACCCCCTAACCCAGGCCAGCACAACACTGCCACCCCAACCCAGGCCAACACTGCCCACCTAGTCTAGCCCACCACCACCCCGCTAACTACCAACCCCCTAACTAACCTTACAACACTTCCCCTTTAAGAAAGTCCAACACTGTCCCACTAACCCAGAACTACGTTGTTCTTTTAACCCAGTCTAACCCTGGCCCTTTAACCCCGGTCAACACTGTCCCTTTAACTTGGGACAACACCACCCTTTTAACCCAGTCCAAACACCTTTCAAAACAGGATTGTCAAAGCTTTGCCGTTTTGAATGCAACTCCTTCCAGCCCCTGCAGGCAGAGGGCAGTACCCTACTGTAAATCTGAAAGAGATCAAAGGAATTGGAAAGAGCTCTGAAATACAATTAAACATCAAGTGGGGACCATTTGGGTTAGTGACTTGGACTGAAACAGGTGTCGGTACTGTTTATATTTAGGTGCAGGAGCTCCACAATACTTTTGAGCTAATATTCTATAAGAGGAACAGGAGCTCAAGCAGTAGAACATTTTAGGCGCCAGTACGGATTTTTCCTGCCCAAGTCAAGCACTGGTTAGTGACGTTGAGGCCTTAGAGATGTTGAATGCCCAAGATGGCTATCTATTTCGTATTTATGCACACTTAAAATAAACTGGAGCTATTTAAATGGTGAGTATTTATAGTTTAGAGCACTCGAATATTAAAGGCATAGAGGATTAGGATGACATCATATGTATGGTTATCAATTTTGACCGCCATTGTTCATCAGGGTACAAAACTACTTGTATAACTATCATTACCCTAATATCCAAGTGAAATGATTATAGTCAAGAATTCATGAACCGTTACAGTTAAATAAAATGTAACTAACGAAGGCAGTGCCACTACCGGGGCAAATGCTTGATTGAATGACTCATTGACAGCGGGACTTTTCTTAGGGACATGCCACCACGCACTTGTTGCAGCAATAGTCCCGCGAGAGGGGTGCCGTGGGTACATTGACGGATGCCCCTGCTGCTCCCAGTCCCAGCTGTCAGCTGCGCTCGTGCACCGTTTCTGACTTTCCCACTCTGTCCCCGGTACCATGGCGTCCATGGAGGAGGACGGCTCGGTTGAGGAGAAGGATAACAACAACAAGAAGAGAACGAAAAGTGCAATCGCTGTCGCATGGCTTACATTTTACAACATCGCCATGACGGCCGGGTATGTGGATAATTCTACCCTATAGCTGATTATGAAGTAGCCACTCCCTGAAAACTTCGCTATGCACCAGAGCGCTGTGAGCAAGCGTGTGTTGCTGTGAGCAAGCGTGTGTTGCTGTTTATAGGTCCGTGGTGTCTCTGACACTGCAAGTGTCTCATTCAGTTGCAGTCAGCAAAATAAAAGTAAGGGACTTGAAATGAAAGGGTTCCAAGAAGACAATTCTCAAATAATCAATATGACTATCTTTTTTTACATTTTAAATAACGGCGGTGGAAGTGCGGCACCAGGCGGGAGTTCAGTCTGTCCAAATACGGTCGATTACACGATGTCAGCGTCATACCCAGCCTTACCTTGCAGTGTTGCAGTGATAAGTATAGCCGGAGCGCTGACACTGGAGCTCCGATCTCGGAGAATGAAATGCGCAATTGGCATATTTTTATAACTGCAATTGTATGCGTTTTAAACCGCGCGGGCGCGACGACGCAATTGTTTTACTCTAGTGTTCTTAGTTATTTTAGTGAACTCACTAAACGAACTTACTTTATTGGTTGCCAAGTTTTCAATCATTTATTAATCTGTTGATGGTGTCTTAAATGAATCTGCATTGGTCTGATGAGCCACTTTAACGAGGAATTCTCCTTTTTGGAGATATGCATAAAATGCGCATTTTAAGGATATATTGGATCCACTTTCACTCAGTGATCTCCACTTCCACTCAATGTAGTTTATTGTCTGTTCTACGCATAATGGGTATTTTGGAATTACATGAAGGTGTGAAAACTAAGTTCAGTTGTCTAGACTTTTGTTCACAATGACCAAGAGGTGGTTGGTTATAAGCCCCTGTACCTGATCTCCCTCATACAGAGTAAACAGATACCAAACTTTTGATTCAAACATTCAAAGAGCTGTTAAAATATTGACTATTGCATTCGAACGGTTCTTTTTTTGTCCCTTCGCTCCGTATGATAGCACCAACCTACACCCACATTATTCAACAATCCTTATATGATAGTAACTGTTAGTAACTGAACCGTTTTGCAAGTCCTAAACCCAGTTAATGTAATTAGCGTCAAACAAACCCGAATAAATTATTGTGCTGAGACTGAGAGAAAATATATTTACAATAAAATAGGAATAGACTCCCAAGTAATGCACCTCTTCCCTGGTAAACCGCTGTTTCTTTTTAAAGCGGCTTGTGGTTGGAAGCAGATAATGTAGAGTTTTCCATGTAATCAAATAAGAGTTAGGCAAACCTTTGCAATATAGGCAAACACTTGTCCACAGCTTGTGCACCTGACCGACCAACCACCTGAGGTCAAACGGTGAACGGTAGCCACTAGGCTATAATGGTAGCCACTAGGCTACAACGGTAGCTACAACAGTACCAGGTCTGGTTTTCAACCTGGTTTAACAGTACCGTTCCTGTATAACAGACTGTAGCAGTAGTGTATCTCTCACCTATCCCTGACAAGGTTTGAGTTAACCTCAAGGTACACTATAAAATGTCACATAAACTGTGATTTACAAGTAACATACAGTACCAGTCAAAAGTTTGGACTCACCTACTCATTCAAGGGTTTTTCTTTGTTGTTTATTTATCTACATTGTAGAATAATAGTGAGGACATCCAAACTATGAAATAACACAAACGGAATCATGTAGTAACCCAAAAAGTGTTAAACAAATCAAAATATATTTTATATTCTTCAAAGTAGCCACCCTTTGCCTCGATGACAGCTTTGCACACTCTTGGCATTCTTTCAACCAGCTTCATGAGGAATGCTTTTCCAAGTGTTGAAGGAGTTCCCACAAATGCTGAGCACTTGTTGGCTGCTTTTCCTTGACTCTGCGGTCCTACTCATCCCAAACCATCTCAATTGGGTTGAGGTCGGGTGATTGTGGAGGCCAGGTCATCTGATGCAGCACTCCATCACTCTCCTTGGTCAAATAGCCCTTACACAGCCTGGAGGTGTGTTGGGTCATTGTCCTGTTGAAAAACAAATGATAGTCCCACTAAGCGCAAGCCAGATGGGATGGCATATTGCTGCAGAATGCTCTGGTAGCCATGCTGGTGAAGTGTGCCTTGAATTTTAAATAAATCATGACAGTGTCACCAGCAAAGCACCACCACACCATCACACCTTCTCCTTCATGCTTCACGGTGGGAAGCACACATGGGGAGATCATCCGTTCACCTACTTTGCGGCTCACAAAGACATGGCAGTCAAAACCAAAAATCTAAAATTTGGACTCATCAGACGAAAGGACACATTTTCACCGGTCTAATGTCCATTGCTTGTGTTTCTTGGCCCAAGCAAGTCTCTTCTTCTTATTGGTGTCCTTTAGTGGTGGTTTCTTTGCAGCAATTTGACCATGAAGGCCTGATTCACACAGTCTGCTCTGAACAGTTGATGTTGAGATGTGTGTGTTACTTGAACTCTGTGAAGAATTTATTTGGGCTGCAATCTGAGGTGCAGTTAACTCTAATGAACTTTTCCTCTGCAGCAGATGTAACTCTGGGTCTTCCTTTCCTGTGGCGGTCCTCATGCCAGTTTCATCATAGCGCTTGATGGTTTTTGCGACTGCAATTGAATAAACTTTCAAAGTTCTGGAAATGTTCCGCTTTGACTGACCTTCATGTCTTAAAGTAATGATGGACTGTTGTTTCTTTTTGCTTATTTGAGCTGTTCTTGCCATAATATGGACTTGGTCTTTTACCAAATAGGGCTATCTTCTGTATACCACCCCTACCTTGTCACAACACAACTGATTGGCTCAAATGCATTAAGAAGAAAATAAATTCCAGAAATTAACTTTTAACAAGGCACACCTGTTAATTTAAATGCTTTCCAGGTGACTACCTCATGAAGATGGTTGAGAGAATGCCAAGAGTGTTCAAAGCTGTCATCAAGGCACAGGGTGTCTACTTTGAAGAATCTCAAATAGAAAATACATTTTGATTTGTTTAACATTTTTTTGGTTCCTACATGATTCCAGGGTGTGTTATTTCACAGTTTTGATGTCTTCACTATTATTCTAAAATGTAGAAAATAGAAAAAAGAAAGAAAAACCCTAGAATGAGTAGATGTGTCCAAACTTTTTACTGGTACTGTATCTCACGGGCACTTAGAGGATGTCGGTGTAATGTCCAGGGACTATTCCTGCTACGAGCCCATTTAGCCATGAATACTGAATCAAGGGACCAAGTGTGATCTAATGGGGGTTTTAAAATGTCTGTAAAATAATAGTTAGCTCAATTTAGTGGAATATGGAATATGGTTGAGGAAACTATGCAACTTTGGCTTGCCTCATTAATACTGTACGGAATTGTGATCCTATGACAAACATTTTTGTAAAGTTACACATTTTAGAGAAAAAGAGAACAGCTGTATGCCAACACCCACGAATAAACCTTCACAGACACACCTTGACAGAGATCCATAACACTGCTGACCTAGTAGACGTGTGAATGTAAAGACACCACAGACCATTTCCCTCAGGTCATGCGTAGTTTAAAAAGCAAATGGTGAAAAACAGGGGCGGTATTTATCAAGCGTCTCAGAGTAAAGGAGTGCCGATTTTAGGTTCAGTTTTGCCTTTTAGATCACATTGAATAAGATTACATGGACAGGGAGGACCTGATCCTAGATCAGCACTCCTACTCTGAGACTCTTGATCCATACGGCCCCCGATCTTCTGTGTAAGTTCTGTACAAGAACTCTCACACCTTTCTGTTGTTTACCCTGATCTTTATCCTTGACTAAAGCCACAGAGAATTAGCTTTAAATGGTCCTCAAAATGGATCTTCAATTAAATAGTAAAACATGTAGTATTGATTTTAATTCAAACATATAAAGGTCACAAGGCCCAATTAGGCATATTACTGTGATAGCAAAAACTTACATATTTTTGTTGTATCCTGTGTGTAATGGACCAATAAAGATTGTATTGTATTAGTATAGTGCTCTACAAATGGTGTCTGCACGTGATGGTTCAGGGATTTGCTTGATAAAAAAAAAAAAAATCTTCAGTTCTTCCTGAATGTAGTTTTGGCAGTAGCGGGGTTGCTGCTAGTTCAGCGAGATGACAAGCTGAACAGCTTTTCCCACAATTCTGTGTTTACATTCTGTCTGGCATATAGCTCTGCTGTAGTGACTGATGTATAGCCAGATTAGTGTGTGCAGTACCAGGCTAGAGACAATTATCTCCTCTGTAGAAAGAACTTGGTGCTCCCTGTTTCACCAACTGATGCGGTGGATGTGTTCCAAATAGCACCATTTTCCCTACATAGTACACTACTTTTAACTAGAGCCCTGGTCAAAAGTAGTGCACTATGTGTGGAATAGGGAGCCATTTGGGACTTATAGTGGGTGATGAGAAGGCATACAAGTTTAGTTGGCGTCCATTCTGCTTTCGCTTACGATAGTACTGTAAAAGCCTTACAGGAAAAATAAACAACAAATTTGAGCATGTGAAAACACGATCTCGTGAAATAAATGTCAACCGTTTTTCACATATTAACGCAATTCCATATGTTTAGATTTAGAGTTTCAAGTTGAATTGAACAGTATAAAACAATCGGAATGGAGAAAGACCCATTGAAATCACATAAAATGTATATGTTGCCGCCCTAGGGTCACGCACTACTCATAAAGCAAATGTTTTACTTATAGTATTCAAAATACCGTCATACCGTCTAATTAAAGTACTATGATAGGATATTTTGTCCATATCGCCCCGACCTACATGTGAATCTGTAATTCACATGTGAGGTGAAAACATGTTATTCTTTACTGAGTTCTCTGTGAAAAGGTGGTGTTAACATGTGAACTCTACATTTAATACATGTCAACATATTTAATGAAAATGTCACGGTTTTTTGTAAGGGAATGAAATGATATGGGGGTTTTAATGTAAATGGTAAGATGTTCAGCTAAAACAGTGTACAAAATCTTTAATCAATGACGGTATGATCACATTTGACATGACCACTTGGGATTTGAACTCATAACCTCAGAATTTGGGGTAGGCTGATCTTTCTGTTGCGCCGCAGTCTGTAGTATTCCTCTGCACGTTCATTACCATTACTCCTCAATATGATAAATATAATAGTTTATCTTGAGTGTATTTTTAACAAAGCTGAGATTTACTTTACTTAAGTCCAAAGTGTAGGAATACAGGTGAAATCAGTTATTGACACAGACATGGTGGCTCAGCAAGAGATCGGAATGCTGTGAACCAAGAGGTTGTTAGTTCAAATGTGAAATAATAATTACTGTATAAATAAACACACACATTTTAATCATGTATTTCAAAGTCTGTCAAATATGTCAATTGAAAACACTGTATGTTAAAAGCCCTGGTTGTTTGTGTATCCTAACTAATCATTTTTGTTTGCAGGGCATCACGTGTGAAATCGCATGTGAATAATATTCACATGTGGAAAAATGTGATCCACGTAAACGGTTATGTGATCACATGTGAAAATCCACGCGGCACTTCATGTGAAATATGATCACGTGTGAAGTGTTCCCGAAAGCAAATGATTTCACATGGTTTCACATTTTCCTGGAAAGGAAGTAGGCTAAGTCAAAAAGACGACGCTGAAGAAGCTAAAAGCTTAACTATGGAAACAGTGATTGAACTGTGTACTTTTATACAGTAACTCCAAAGTGGTATCTATTCGGTAATCTATGTCCTTCTCGTGCACACTCTAATGTAAAATACAGTTATTCAGATGTTATAAATATTTGATCTTCTTTTCCAGGTGGCTGGTTTTGGCTATGGCAATGATGCGCTTTTACATCCAGAAAGGCACACACAAGGGTCTGTACAAAAGTATAGCAAGGACACTCAAGTTTTTCCAGACAGTTGCGTTAGTTGAGGTGAGTTTCTGGAATATTGGCATAGTTCTCTATACAGCCGTATTCAAACAAAGTATTCAACGAAGACAGTTGGGAAAATAGGCAAATGTTGAAATTACTGGTAAGATCCCTCTGTGTGCTTTAAATACTTTGACGCTGAGAGCTTTGATGCAGAGAAGAAGTGAGGAGAGGCGATTCACTCATTCTGATTTGTTATCTTCTTTCAGGTGGGGCACTGTGCAATCGGTACGTATTGTCTTGAATAACAACCATGTAATGTGAGGGCCTCCCAAGTAGCGCAGCGGTCTAAGGCGTCACTACAGACTCGGGTTCGATCCCAGGCTGTGTCACAGCCGGCCGTGACTGGGAGACCCATGAGGCGGCGCACAATTGGCCCAGCGTCGTCCGGGTTAGGGGAGGGTTTGGCCGGCTGGGATTTTGTTGTCCCATCACGCTCTAGCTACTCCTTGTGGCGGACCGGGCGCCCACAAGCTGACCTCAGTCGCCAGATGGACGGTGTTTCCTCTGACACGTTGGTGCGGCTGGCTTCCGGGTTAAGCGAGCAGTGTGTCAAGAAGCAGTGCGGCTTGGCAGGGTCGTGTTTCGGAGGACACACGGCTCTCGACCTTCGCCTCTCCCGAGTCCATAGGGGAGTTGCAGCGATGGGACAAGACTGTAACCACCAATTGGATATCACGAAATTGGGGAGAAAAATGGGTAAAAGTACCAAAAACAAACAAACATATAATGTGAGTATCTCTTAGCTCTGACAGCAATGTTTATTTCCCCGGTTCTGACCCGCTAGGAATTGTGAGGACCTCTGTAATTGTGACCGGGGTTCAAGTGTGTTCACGAATCTTCATGGTGTGGTTCATCACCAACAGCATCAAACAGGTGACTAACACATTTATCACCAAATAGGTGTTTTGTAACTCAGGTTACCGTCTACATTAAGATGCCTTGGAGTGGGTGAGGTTAAGTTGCCCCTAGACACTGATCTTGGATCAGTTTAGCATTTTCCCCACCAATTGTTAAGTTTAGTATTGGGGGACCGGAAGCTGATCCTAAATCTGTACGTAGGGGAAACTTCACCCCGGAGCGCAACTGTAGTAATATCCTACTATACAACATGGACCCCATTAACTGTTAACTAGCTTCTCCTCCCTTGTTTTGTCCCTATCCCTGTTGACTTTCTGGAAGATCCAGAACGAAGAAAGTGTAATCCTCTTCCTGGTCGTTTGGACGTTGACAGAGATTACCAGATATTCATACTATACATTCAATCTGCTCAACCACCTGCCGTACTTCATCAAATGGGCCAGGTGGAGATGGGGATGGGAGGGCCGGGTTTGGGTAGCTCTGGTTCAGTGCGTTTACATGCGGCTTGCTGATGCAGAGCCTTCTCAGCATCAGAAAGCTGCACGTAAACGCCCTGGACAAGAGCTAGGGTTTGCGGTGCTCTTACAGTTCTGTGCATGCCGGTTTGGTTTGATTGGCGTTTCCCCTGGTATGCTTCCCAGTATTCGCCTATAGCCATGCATAAGGTATCTCTTGGCTCATAGCCAGGCAGCATGTGATCAGCATGAGTGTGTTGTGTTTATTGATTAGCCCGTTCAATATGGATGTTGGCTGACCTAACTGCTAACACTTAGTACTCTGGCATTATCACTTTGATTTATGGGCTAAGACAGTTGTGGGTAACCAATGGATTACGTGCTAGGCGATCAGGCATCGATAAGCATACAGATCAGAGATTGGAGAAAAGGTGGCGACACCATCAGTGCAGGGATTGGGATTTATTCTCGGGCCATATGGATGAAGCATCTCAGAGTAGGAGTGATGAATAAGAACAACAATGAATAAGAATACATGGACAGGGGACGTGATCCTAGATCAGCATTCGTACTCTGAGATAATAAGGTTTCCCCTCATATTCAGCTCTGAGTCAAGCTGTTATTGTCTTTCCAGATGTGGATGACGTAAGGATGGTGTCATCTTTTCTCTCCTACTTTCAACATTCCTTCACGCCTCTTTGATGCAGACCCACTGCTCGTGTCGACCATAGCGCCACTGATTTTGAGTCTTTCACCCACTGCACCAGACCTGGGTTCAAGTACTATTTCAAATCATTTCAAAGACTTTTATCTGTGCTTGATTAAGCTTCCCTGACTTCCAATGGAATAGTCCCAAAGGTGCAAACCCAAACCTATCTGGCACGCGAAGCAAGCTTAAGCGAACGCCACAAGTATTTTAAACGGTTTCAAATACTATTTGAAGCCAGGTCTGCAATTCACAATCTCAGACATGCACAACTACTGTAACACATGGCATTAGCTGACGGTGACAGGGGGTTAGGTGTCGGTGTTACCTCCCAGTCCAACAGCTAAGCAGTACTGTAGTAAAAAGACCTATTTCTTATGTGTATGTCATTATACACAACGCTCATCATTATACACGACACTCTATTTACCACCGCTGTCAGCACACCGGTGACATAACGTGGGACTATCAGGAACACTGGTGAGACTATGAGAATATGAAGGCCCTCAGATGAAATGTGAGCACTGGTGAAGAATGCCTACTACACACATGGGGAGCAATCTGACCGACCTAGAGTCCTGGGGTCCTATGGCTAAGAGCTTGCTGCTTTCCGTTCGAAATCGGAATGTCTAGAAATCAGATTTGCGACCGACCCCATTTTTTGGCTATGAGTTTGGGTGACAGTGAGTGACAACGAGACTGCAGTTTTTCCAATGACTTCAGCAAGTCCGATCTTGTTCCTGTCACCACAGTACTGCACATTCCGTATGTTTGTTTACATGTAGGACAAATCTCTTGGGTTTGCGGGTTTGCTTCACCGGTCTTGATCGGTCAGTGTAACCCCTGTTTTCCTCCGCTCTCGTCCACCCCCATTCCCCGTCCCCCTCTGAGTGATCTCAAGGGTTCCTTTAAGCAGGGAGGGGAGGGGAGGGGAGGGGGGCAGCCAGGTCCCCCAGTGGGCGGGAAGAGGGGCTCATGTTCAGCTGCTCCTGTTTTTAAGACCATCTGTTTTGGGAATGGAATGCTCGCCCAACATTTCACTCACATCCGCCAAGATGCTCCCCCGAGCCGCCACCACGTTCTTGAGTAAATCAGGGATTCTTACGCACCAACATCACCACATATATAGATCCCTCTCCTTTGATAACCGACTCGTTTTAATCCCCCATACATTTTTGTTCACTTTTGAAATGGAATACAGTAGTGTAATTAGCCGTATATTAATCCTTCCTTTCTGGGTTGTTTATTAACCAATATTTAACACTGTGGCACGGTTTCCTGGATACGTATTAAGCCTAGTTCTGGACTGAAAACCAAGCTCAGTGGAGAATCTCCATTGTAAGTGCTTTTTAGTCCAGGGCTAGGCATAACCTTTGTCCGGGAAACGGCCCCCTGTACATTTTGAATAATGATGTGCAGAAATCCAGTAATGTTAAAACACTTAGAAAATTGTTAATTAAGCTGATCATTTGGTTGGCATTCAGACCTGTTGGTGTTCAAACAGCTAAATCGTTTTTTAAGTGCCAACTGTATTTTTGAAAACTTCCAATCTGGTTTTCGGGCCCACCACAGCACAGAGACAGCCTTAGTTGGAGTGATAAATGATCTTAGAGCCAACACAGATGCCAAACAGCTCTCTGTCCTTGTACTATTAGATTTAAGTGCTGCAGTCAACACTGTTGACCATAATGTCCTTCTGGAGAGTTGGGTTGGCCTCTCCGGTCCAGTTCTAAATTGGTTTAGGATCTATTTAACCGGTCGAGAGTTTTTTTTGTCACCCTTGGTGAACATAACTCAGAGATAATACATATCACATGTGGCGTTCCACAAGTTTCAATTGTGGGTCTGGTACTGAACAACTTATATGTGTTACCCCTCGGCAGCGTTATCAGAAAGCACAGTAGCTGCTATGCAGACGATACACAACTTTACATCTCTATGTCATCAGAGGATTTTAGCTCCTTGGATAAATTAGTAGACTGTATTAGTATTTAAATACTTGGATGGCTCACAACTTCCTCTGGCTAAATCAAGACAAGACCGAGGTACTTATTGTTGGAGCCAAAGCACAGAGAGTGAATCTAGCCACACATTTTAATTCACAGGTAATAAAGATAAAACACCAGGTAAAAAACCTAAGTGTTATTTTAGATTCTTAACTCCACTTCGAATCACATATTAGGAATGTGACCAAAATAGCTTTTTACCACCTGAGGAACATTGCCATGGTGGGGCGTTTCTCTCTCAGGCTGATGCAGAGAGACTTATCCATGCTTTTATTACAAGGTTTGACTTCTGTAATGCTCTCCTATCTGGTCTACCCAAGAAAGCCATATGTCAACTGCCAAACATACAGAATGCTGCAGCACAGATACTGACCAAGACCAGACAGAGAGCACACATTACACCGGGTTTAAGGTCTCTTCACTAGCTGCCTGTGAGTTTTTGAATTAATTGAAAGATTATTCTATTGGTTTTTAAATCAATCCACGATTGTGCACCCCAATACATGTCAGATGCTTTTAAGTTATGTACACAGTAGGTCCCTCAGGTCCTCTGGTTACTGGCCTTTTAACTACCCCAAAGCCTAGGACCAAGAGGCATGGAGAGGCAGTCTTTAGTTATAATGCCCTCGTCCTCTGGAATAGCCTGCCAGAGAACCTGAGGGGGGCTGAAACTGTGGACATGTTTAAAAGAGATGTTAAAACATATTTTTAGCTTTGCTTTTCCTTAGGGTGCTTTTAATTTGTTCAGTTTGTTTCATTCTTTAGTTTTTTTATCTTATGTTTGTTGTGTAGTACATTTTCAGCTTTTATTTTCATTATTTTATTTGTTTTTTCCTGTAAATGTCTGAAATGTGCTGTATAAATAAAGCTTGATTTGATTTGTTATACACTACTGTTCAAACGTTTGGGGTCACTTAGAAATGTCCTTGTTTTTGAAAGAAAAGCAATTTTCTGTCCATTAAAATAACATAAAATTGATCAGAAATACAAAGTAGACATTGCTAATGTTGTAAATGACTATTGTAGCTGGAAACGGCATATTTTTTATGGAATATCTACATAGGTGTAGAGAGGACTATAATCAGCAACCATCACTCCTGTGTTCCAATGGCACGTTGTGTTAGCTAATCCAAGTTTATCATTTTAAAAGGCTAATTGATCATTAGAAAACCCTTCTGCAATTATGTTAGCACAGCTGAAAACTGTTGTCCTGTTTAAAGAAGCAATAAAACTGGCCTTCTTCAAACTAGTTGAATATCTGGAGCATCAGCATTTGTGGGTTCGATGACACGCTCAAAATGGCCAGAAACAAAGAACTTTCTTCTGAAACTCGTTAGTCTATTCTTGTTCTGAGAAATTAAGGCTGTTCCATGTGAGAAATTGCCAAGAAACTGATGATCTCGTACAACGCTGTGTACTACTCCCTTCACAGAACAGCGCAAACTGGCCCTAACCAGAATAGAAAGAGGAGTGGGAAGCCCCGGTGCACAACTGAGTAAGAGGACAAGTACATTAGAGTGTATAGTTTGAGAAACAGATGCCTCACAAGTCCTCAACTGGCAGCTTCATTAAATAGTACCCGCAAAACACCACTCTCAACGTCAACAGTGAAGAGGCGACTCCGGGATGCTGGCCTTCTTGGTTAGAGCCAGTTTGCGCTGTTCTGTGAAGGAAGTAGTACACAGTGTTGTACGAAATCTTCAGTTTCTTGACAATTTCTCGCATGGAATAGCCTTCATTTCTCAGAACAAGAATAGATACTAAAAACATGTCAGCCGTCACTATGGTAATCAGCCATTTATTGGCCTAATTCATTGGCAAATGCTACAAGACACTTTTTCAAGATGGCATACATTTCCCCCCTTCAATTTGCAGGGTATGCATTCCAACGTAGTGTGAAGTTGAGTTTTTTTGTTGTTCTTTGCTGCACGGCCCTTAAGCTGAAGTGTGTGTGTGTGTATGTGTGCGCGTGTGCATGCCTCTGTGTGTTTGTGTTATTGATGACTATCCTCTCCCTGTCAGATACAATATGTTTATCATCATGTACCCTCTCGGAGTGGCCGGAGAACTCCTGACTATTTACGCTGCTCTGCCGTTCGTTCGCAAAACCGGAATGTTGTCCATGAGGCTCCCCAACAAGTATAACGTCTCCTTCGACTACTACTACTTCCTCCTCATCGTTATGCTCTCCTACATCCCATGTAAGCAGCTACGCACAGCGCATTTGGATGTTCAGCCTATAGGTGGATGTTAGTTACTCATGGGTGTTGGTTGTCTCTTGTTTTGACAAGTAGAATTGTTCAGGAGTTCAGTAGTTTGCTGTTGTTAATTTGGATTGTTTGGGGTATTTGGGGGATGGTTTGGGTTGTTTTGGATAAGTAGTAGGACCCAGTGTTTGATGGTTAAGTGCCTTTCTCTCTTTGAAGGCTTTTTGTTCAAATATTGATCTGGACTGGATAATTGTTTAGATTGGTGGGTAAAATCTCTGTCTCTCTCCTAGTGTTCCCACAGCTCTTTTTCCACATGCTCCGTCAGAGGAGAAAGGTTCTTCTTGGGGAGATCATAGTGGAGAAGGACGAGTAGAGCCGCCTCACCGTCCAGCACCTGGCGTTCGTTTTGGAACAGCGAGCCCAAGTTCTCCACACTGCAACGCAAGCGACCGGGCGAGTCAGACCACTACCGACATCACGGGATTAACCAAGTAATAATCAGGGAAACCGGATTATGACATTCACCACAATAACCCAACTGGATTAAATACAAGACGAATCATTACCCAACAGGAATAACCTTCATCGGAATCATCACGAACAGACATCAGTCAACCAGAAGAATCATCACAGAACAGGAGTAGTCAGCGGAATAGTCATTCATGTGGAAAAGGGAATAAGTACAATCTATAGCTTGTATAATCATCATCATCTCAAAACTGGAACACTGTGCCAGTGCAGATAGCTAGAGCCCCAGAGAGAGAGAGAGAGAGAGAGAGAGCACTGAATCCACTAGGCAGCATGGCCACATCATGCTGTCCTAAACCTCTGCAACCTGATAGCATACTGCACTGATTACCTGCTCTCAGCTGCAACAGTACAATATTGGAAGGCGCTTGCTGTGCATTGGGTCAACCACACAGCAGATACATACTGAACCCCCCATCAGTGCAACATACAGGGAGTTCGAGGGAACCAGGGACGGGTGATATGTATGAAAGGAGGGATGAGGCCCCTGAGCTGGTTTTTGTCTCTTCTTTTAAATTGGAAATACATTTTTTAAGCGTTTTCCACCACAGTGATTTTATACATAAGTAAGCATGTTGCAACAATGACTAGGCGGAAGCTCAAAAAAGAGAAAAAGTTCTGCATTAGACGTATTATACCTCGACAATAAATATGCTGCTTCCTCGGAGTATGTGTGTTGTACTTTATTTTGTAAACAATGAAATGTGAAACGCCACCGTTAGTAGGTTATTTTATGCACAGATCGGATCATTTGAAGAATTACTTCATTTATTCACATATCACATGGTTGGCAATTCTATGGTTTTGAACAGTAAAACACTTGCATTGAATGTTATTAGTACTTTAGGTGTAGCTTAGACTAAACAAAAAAAGTATGTGTTGCTTTGCTCAGCTCAAATGTTCTCTCCATGTTGCTTTAATGTTTACCAAGAGCTCAGTCAAATGTATTTACAAGTGTACATCTAAAACAAGGTTGAATCTTTGCAGAAAAGCGCTTTCTTTTGAAAGTTCAAGACAACATAGGAGACACGTAGAAAAGATACGAGATACATTACATCTGAGCACTCACAGTCTTCAGTTAGTCAGTGTTTTGTTCTTTAAGTTTAAAAATCTGTGTTCAGGAGCCATTGTCCTTGTTGGTAATGTGCTGGTAGTTAGCGTTAGATTCCCTCTACTAAAAGGTGCCACTGTGTCAGATCGTTTCAATCTTCTGTGCAGCCGAAAGGATAGATTGGGAGTGGGGTCATCTAATTGTATGCACTGCGATACCCAGCCCTGTGCTACAGTGTGCTGAATGAATCAACATCATGCTATGAATCAGGGCTAGACAAGGAGGAAAGAAACAATCAAATTCAATGTCAAAAATGACTGGACTATTATTGTTTTTCCAGTCACAAATGTACGTGTGAAGATACAGTACAGTATCATGGATCCGAGGATGGAATCAACTTCCTGCCACCATAAAGGCAAATGAGACCTCTGGTAGGAGCTCCAGTAAAACAGACGTGCTGCGTTCCAGGCGGACTACATTGCACTGCCAGAACTCACAACACCCGGATAGGTGTTCAGCAGCCACGTCATAACCACGTCATGTGATGTAGCAACCTGACTGCTCAGTCGATGACGTGGCATTGGTTGATGTAAGGCAATGCCTGCAATGTAGTCATCCTGGAACACGACCAGTAGGGTTGTGATGGTCATGGAATTGTGGGATGCTGTAATGGCCAGGCAAATGACCACGGTCCCCGTAATAACCATTAGAATAGTAAAAACATTTTTATTTAAAAAAATTTAGAC
This sequence comes from Salvelinus fontinalis, assembly GCF_029448725.1. NCBI lineage: Eukaryota > Metazoa > Chordata > Actinopteri > Salmoniformes > Salmonidae > Salvelinus > Salvelinus fontinalis. The sequence continues at coordinate 3,474,005 of NC_074689.1, read as the reverse complement.
CCACATTTTCTCCTCACCATCGTTACTCCTGATCACATGTGCTGCCATATAAATAGAATGACCAGAACGGGGTGTCCTCGTTCAAGTCAATGATGGCATAATGGGTGGACTGGCGGCCATTGTGAGTGTACACATAGGAGCAGAGCAGGAAGTAAAAGCAGGATGTGCTGTGATTTGCTGATTCAAACTAAACTGACGTTACAAAAAAATACATTCCATCGCATGAGCCACATCAGTTAACATCATTTGAATTAACATTTTAAATTACCATGACAATTATGGCATCACAATACCAGGCGGCCATTGCGAGTTTACCCATGAGTTCATCAGTCAAATTGCCAGGGTTAAAGGTTCCAAGCCCGTTCTATTCTTCCTATTTCTATATGTGCTGCTGCTGCATTTTGGGGGGCGTCGCACGCAACCATTGGTTGATGCAATGCAACGTTTGCAATGTAGTCAGCCTGGAACGTGACCACAGACTATTGCTACTTTGTGGAAAGTTCACACTCATACAACGACACAGGCGCCATAAGCAAACATACAGTACCGTAAAGAAACACTAACACGTACACTTGTGCAATCTTGACTTATACAACCAAGCAGACTTTCTGACTGTTATGTGTAAATACATCATTTATTCAAATCCATGTGTATAATAACGTAGTTATATATATAGCTAGACAGTTCTTGAGGTTTTGAGAAAGGACTGGTGTTCCTCAAGGATAGCATATCAGCGACATTTCCTAGCTTTTTATTGCGCATCATTTTGCACCTTACATAATTGTGGAACTAGACTTTAAACCGTGAAAGGCACCATGGTGATTCCCATTGGCACTGCTAAAATAATGATCTACATTGGAAAAAAAAAAAAATGCAATACGAAAATATACATTCAGATAATCAGATATAAATGGACTTAAAGTCGTACCAAAAAAAAACAGCATTAAAAAACAACGAGACCAATCTACGAGTCAATTACTTGGGTCGTTATGTAAAAACAATATGGATCCTCTCAACTCTTGATTGTCATGTTGTTGTAATGCAAATGGTGGAAGTAATGGTCTGGATTCACTTTGGAGGATAGCTGAATCTGGCCACTAGAGGGGGAAAGCTCAGTGAATGCAGCCTTAGTCCCGATTCAGGCATGTGCAGTTTGTCCCTCGTCTCTCTCCATACAGCATATCCATGCAAACGTGTGTCAGAGGGCTAGTTACACTTGTGGGTGGAACATAATGCTGCTCACCACACCGCCTCTGACTCAACCGTGCTTCTTTTTCTTCTTCCCCAGAGGGTGCTATAACCCTGGAGTTTTTGCTGTAGAAAATGATATTACGTATAGATTATACAAATATTTTTGAATGCAAACAATATAACTTAGACAGAAAAACCGATGCGGATAGAAAACTTCAGAGACAGACAAACAGACACACGACGAGACAGACAGACGGATACTCACAGCTCTCCATGGCTTTCTCGCAGATGTAGCTGATGAGATCTTCACAGAAGAAATCATTCCACAGTCCTTCGTGGATGAGGCCTGCGCAGTCCTCTCCTCTCTCATGCCCGTGGCTCCAGTTGTCTGGCTGGCCCGGCTTCCACTTCCTACAACCACACAGCAGAGGGCACTCACACACTGAATTCCTTCCAGCTATAGATACAAATTCAGTGAGGACTGAAACCGAACTTCAGACACCTTCCCTTCAGTCACACATTGATGTCAATGCGAGGTCTCACATGGATCAGTCTGGTCACTGAGGTACTATACTCACGTGAAGGCAGGTTCAGTTCCATCCAGCCAGTGCCAAACATTCTCCTTCTCCCTATCTGTCAGACCCATCCAGAAGTAGCCCTTTCCAGAGGTTTGCTTCTGCAGCCATTTCTGAGGGGGAAAAAAGTAAACATGATGTCAGTAATGTCACTCATTTTATGACTGTTCAAACAGATTGTATTACAAAAGGCTTATAAGCACTGTCACCTGTTCAGCTATGTCGTTAATGATCACCATTGACGCAGTCTGGGCATCACAGCTTTTCTTTGCATCGTCAAAGTTGTGCAGCTCCCTGGAGAAGTGGTAGCATTTGTCTCTGAAGCCAACCCACTCATGAGGACAACCTGAAGTTAATATGGTTATATTGTCAAACTATCACCAATTAGCTCATGTCCTGTCAACTCATAGATGGTGTTGACAGAGTGATACAGAGATATTAATGGTGTATAAAGAGTATTATGAGTGAGTCTTACCTGGGGCCAACACTGTAGGGGCGGGGAAGTCACTCTTCAGAGAGACATAGGCCAAAGGCACTGCTGCTACTGCTGCAGGTCGGGCAGGATGTCCTGGTAGTCCAGGTGGCCCTGGGGCCCCCACAGGCCCCATCGCTCCCCTGGGTCCCTGTACCCCAGCTGGCCCCACCTGTCCTAGGTCTCCCGGCGGGCCCTGGGGCCCCTGAGGACCGGGCTGTCCGTCTCTCCCAAGGAGCCCAGCCGTTCCTGGCTCACCCTTCGCCCCCGGAGGTCCTGCCCTGCCGCCTGACCCTCGGGAGCCCTTTGAACCTGGGTTGCCCCGTGAGCCTTGTTGACCTCTGGAACCTGTTAGTCCCAGTGGTCCTGGAGATCCCTTCTCTCCACGGAGCCCCTGCACCCCAGGCCCACCTTTATCCCCTTTCTCCCCCTTCTGACCGGCCTGACCGGCCGCTCCCTGGGGTCCTTTGTCTCCCCGCGGGCCTTTGGGACCAGGTGGACCTGAAACAAGAACCAATATGTATTCTTTTGAAACGTGTCTGTTCAACGGTATACTGTTTACAACACACTTCTACGTGAACAAAATAAAAAGCTACTATTTAGTGTGTGCCCTCACCCTGGAGAATGGTGAAGTTGGTGATTAGCTGTGAGTGCTTGCTGTCCACCAGTTTCATCTCCTCCATGACTATGGAGAGGCTGGTGACCTCCTTGTCGAGGCGGGCCGCCAGGTCGTCCTGCTGCGACCTCAGTGTGGTGGTGTCCGACCTCACGTCCAAAACCGTGGAGTTCAGGTCAGCCAGGTAGTCGGAGTGGCGTCCCACTGTTTCAGCGCAGGTGCGCAGCTCGTTGAGGTTGAGATTGATGGCGCCCAGGAGTTGGGTTGTAAAGCTGATGTTGCCCGTCACACGGTCGATGCTCCCCTCCGACTCGTCCAGGCGTATCTCCAGCTGGTCGAACTTGGAGGAGGTGAGGTTGTCATGGTCCCTCTGCTGGTCCATGATCTCCCTGAGGGTCTGGTCGTGGTTCTCCGCCAGGCTGGAGGTGTTCTGCAGCTGTCCGGACAGCGAGGCCAGCTGAGAACCCACGTCCTCCAGAATGTCGTTGTTGGCCTTGGCCAGGACAGAGGCGTTGGAGGCCAGCACCTGGAGGTTCTGCACCTTCTCCCGCAGCCAATCAGCGTCCGACTTAGTCTGCCTGGCCGTCTGCTCTATGCTCTGGAAGTCATTGCGGATCTTCTGGATGGCCTGGCTGGTGTCGTCCACTGACCTCTGCAAAGCCAAGATCAGGCCCCTTTGTTGGGCCTGGGTGAGGTTGAGATTCCCGATGCTGAACTTGGCCTGGCTCTGCTGCCGAACCTGCTCCTGAAGCTCCGTCTGCAGCCGAGCCGTGTCGTCCTGAAGACCCTCCATGGTGCCGCCGTAGGCCCGCAAGGTGCCGTTGACGGACCTCAGCATGGCTGTGTTGGCATCCAGCAGACCCTGGATGGAGCCCTGGCTGCCTTGCATGTCCTGGCCAGCATCCTGCAGACGACCCAGGGCTGCCCGGTTACTACTGCTCCTTTCAGCCACCTCGGACAGCTGCCTCTGCAGAGCCCAGATGTTGTTCTTAAAGGCCTGGATTTCTGTGGTGGTGTTCTCCGACTTCTCGCCAGTCTGGTCATCTGGGAACATGGGATGAAATTGACGTGGACTTTGTAACTGAGAGTTGGATGAAGTTACACTTCTCTCAATGATGAATGTTTCTAAAAACAGCTATTCTGATTCATTTGATGTATTCAAGATAATGCGTAGCCCCATAGTACAAGGGATACTGTATGGTCAACTGGCTAGCGTATCTGCTCCATACTGCTGTGACCATGTGGTAGGTAGGGGTGAAACTCACCTAGCTTTTTCAAGTCTGTTTCCACAGCAATGATCTTCCCTCCATAGCTCTCAATACCTTCAGACACATTGTCAACCTTTTGCACCACTGCAAAACAAACAAAACAACAGAGCACAACACAGAAAAGATCAGGGTTAGGTCTTCAGCACAGTGGTTGGCTCCATACAATATGAACAGTCTGAGAAGGATGGGCAGAATAGCCTGAAACTATACAAAAGGGATCAGAAAGGATACTTATGAAAACTCACTCAGACACAATATATCATATATCATATAAGATGTATATTTATCTGGCGGGTATGTAATAATGGTTGCCTCAGCAATCACAAGCTCTAAGATTAGGAAATGGTCATGTGATACACAATAATGTCTCAATGACTTGGTGTGTCCATGAAGACCGGGCACGAGACACTCAAGACACTGGAAGATGAGTGCAGATGGGGTGGGTGGTCAGAGGGAGTAGGATCTGGAGATGATCAAAGTGGGACAGGGGGACCCTGTGGGACAGGAAGCGACCCAAGTGGGGGTCCTCAGTAAACAGGGGGTTCAAAGCGTACCCTCAGGAGACAGACGCTGTGTCAGGCATGGTCTTTACGCCCCCACAGGCGACAGGACCCTTCATTTCCTATGGAATGTGTCTGGGAATCATCCCACCACCACCACCACAACAGGCTATGGAGGCATCTCGAACCATCTAATTGGAGACCACAGGGGTTCCAACCAGTGGTGAAAACTGCACACCATGCTATTTCTGTTATTTCTATCCTCCACAGGTAAAGACCAACCAACCCATCAAGCTCAAAGAACCCACCAAGCTCAACCTTTAATGGGTATAATCATCTATTTTCTATCATCTATTCAAGGGCCAAATCATCGTAAAGACACAGGATGAGAAGATTTAGCACTACCTCATTCATTCCCTCCCTCTGACTGAGAGCATGGGAGGACATGGATAGATAGATCCCACTGTTATGACTGGGTGTATTTCCCTGGGCACGCTGTATGTGCTTATGATCTTCGTAGCTTTCAATGTGTACGGTGTAGTTGCAGAGTACTTTACATCTACTGTATGCCAGTCACAGACAGTGAGGGGTGAGGAAGCTTTCCAGCAGAGTCTCGCCTGTTTTTCATGTTATGTTGCCATTAATACGTATCACATATCAGTTTGCAAACAATGTAAAAAAAATAAAAATGTAATCTTTGAGTTAATAAAGCCGCAAACAAACACGATATCTTTTTTGCTTTCTTGAGTAAAGTATCTCCAAATGGAGGCGTTTCAGCCTAGCTCAGTGCTTTCTGTGGTGGTGGGGCAGCCAGAGGAAAATACGGAGCGTTGGGGTTGGTAATGTTCTTTAGTTGTGCCGTAATTGGCTCAGTGTTCTGTCACTCATGGGGACACTATGTCACTGCAAAATCTATGGGTAGAGCTCGAAAACTCAAGCCCCTTGGGTGCTGCCATAGACTTACATTAGAAGTGCCCATCCAAGAAGGCTCATGGTCATTGGCCACAGATAAAATTACATCAAATCACGTTATATCTACCGTAGCTTTGATTGGACTGATCATGTCAACATCATACTTTCAAAATCTTAGCTAGCAAGCTAGACAAGCAGTCGTCTTCATGCATGGAGTTAGCAATCTACTGGCAAATTCTTTTCAATCATTGTCACATGAAGAGAAATGATAGATAAAACGTATCGGTGCTCATCGGCCATTAGACATAAACATTACACAACAAGTTGGAAATCGCTAATTCAAAAATGAGTGGTAAGGCGCCACTGCAGCCACGGTTTCGATCCCAGGCCGTGTTACAGCCGGCTGTGACCGGGAGACCCATGAGGCGACGCACATTTGGCCCATCGTCATCTGGGTTAGACATTTCAAGTCGTGATTTCGGTCCTCTTTCTAGAGCCCAAAAGAAGCACCGTCGCGCCACCGTCCTGTTTAAGTGAGCACAGCACAACAAGGTGAGTCCAGAAATGTCTTGTATGCTGCTGCATAAATGATGTAATATGCCAGGGTGATACTGTATGTATACTTGTAGCCAAGAAAATAATACTAAGTGTATGTTGTGTAGTAAGCTGTTCGTAGACCATGTGCCTCACCCTAATCATTTGGTAGAAACCACATTTGTTTAAGCTAGTCAGCCATATCAGCTATGTTCTTTTTAAGGCAGTAAATGAGGCTGAATGAACTGTTTTGTTTCCAGACAAGGCTCCGCTGATAGCCAGGGTTTTGCAGTGGTAAGGTGTTGGGACTGTTGTTGGGACTCTGCTGTTGGGACAGCTTTCTGTAGGCCCTAACAGTTTGTGGGCCTAATTGTAACGTCCTGACCAGAGTTCTTATGTGTTTTGCTTGTTTAGTGTTGGTCAGGACGTGAGCTGGGTGGGAATTCTATGTTGTGTGTCTAGTTCGTCTGTTTCTGTGTTCAGCCTAATATGGTTCTCAATCAGAGACAGCTGTCAATCGTTGTCCCTGATTGAGAATCATATATGGGTGGCTTGTTTTGTGTTGGGGATTGTGGGTGGTTGTTTCCTGTCTTTGTGTTTTGTCTGCACCAGCTAGGACTGTGACGGTTAGTTCGTTTGTTATTTTGTATAGTGTCTATGTCTAACGTTAGTAGCTTGTGTATTGCACTTTTGTTTGTAGCTTCACGGTCGTTTGTTGTTTTGTATTAGTTTGTCAGTATCTTGTCTTTGTGTTAATTAAATTCATGGAAAATTACCACGCTGCATATTGGTCCTCCGATCCTTCTCTCCTCTCTTCGTCCGAGGAGGAGGAAGAGCTAGACTGCCGTTACACCAATGAATTTATTGTTTGGTGTTGTGTTGTGTAGTGGCTTTGCTGGCATGCATCTAAAAAAGGTTTGCCCGAACAAGATTTATGCTAAAATCCCCACTGAATCGTACGTGTCTCTATGGCACAGTTGTAATAAAAGGAAAAACAAATACGCTACAACATTGCAAGTTAAACGTTGTGATAGCCACAACAACGTAGAAGAGGGCTCCGCAATTAAGGAGGTATAGTGATGATAGAGCGTCTAACTGACAATGAAAGGCGACTTCGACTGGAAATGAGAGACGAGAGACAGAGAAGCATTCTTCAAACCGCCGAGGATGAGTGCGCTTTTCTCATTGTCGACAAACAATAGGGGGAAAAAAATGCCTTCTGAAAATAGAAACCCAGAAGTTTCATGCAAGCTTTTAATGACTTGCATGTGTTCCATCTGTAATTATGGTAAACAAACATTCAAGTAGACTGAATCTCTCAATCTGTGCCATATTCGCTTGCATGCATAGCAGGGAGTTCATCCCAACAGTACAGTATGTACACTTAGATGGCATTTGTTTCAGGTGAGTGTCCTGTGTTAGAATCACTCCGACTGTAGCTGATAGCGTTGACTGGGGTCCATATTCACAAAGCGGCAGATCAGTAGCAGTGCTGATCTTGTTCATAATGATTAAAGGCAAAACTGATCCTAGATCAGCATTGCCTACTCTGAGACGCTTTCTAAACATGGGGCTGGTATGGGTAGCCTCATAGACGTGTGTAGTAGTGTGTGTGGAACGCAGGAGTAAATGCTTCCACATGTTTGAGAAACCGTTTACTACATGCACTCACTGAACGTCTAATTCTCCCAGCATCCCTCTCTTTCCAGTACAGGAAACAAGGGATCAAAACAACATTCCCTACCATTCACAGACATGTATCCAGACTTGAAACAGGGAGAATATAATTCTGATGGAAAATGGTTTTGTACGGAGTAGACGTCCTAATGTTTTGGGAAACTCAAGATGCCTGTATACGGAAAAGAAATGCCACTAGGGATGTACAGTAGCCTTTTCATGGTGGAAAGATGTTTAAAATGTTTACCCTCATAGATGGCTATCCGTCCCCCAAATACTCTCAAAATTAAAAAAATTAAAAAAACATATGAACTAGAAAAACGCCCTCTCGATTGAAAGAGTAGTGTTAGCTCAGAGTGGAGAGGCATGGCCAGTCTGAAATGAAACGTTCCACTGCAAACTAAATGAGACACATTTCCAGACACCACAAACTACTGTACCGCACAGAGCACAAAAGACGCATTCAGCTCAGGTCTGCAGACCAAACCGTACATCTACTGCACATTGTTTCTCTCTATAACAATTACACACACACACACACACACACACACACACACACACACACACACACACACACACACACACACACACACACACACTTTTACTGTTTGTTTTGACTTGTTTCTATGTCTGGGGGACAAGCCATGGGGGACGAGACTCAACGCTGTGTTTTTAATTGCACTCATCCTCATCCATTAAACTTTAATCACTTCGGTGTGATGCTCTCTGTACTAATGTATTACTTCCTCTCTGTCTAGATGTTGGATTCAAATAGATGTTAATGCAGAATGCAGTGGATAAAAACACAACTTTGGGAAACTTTCTTCCAAGTTATGGAACAATTAGCATCCTAAATGGCCCACATACGCTGCTAGCCTGCTACTCTGGAACAACAGGGATGCTTTACATGGTTTAGCTGAACGCTGGAGAATCACAGGGAGAGTACACACACACACACACACACACACACACACACACACACACACACACACACACACACACACACACACACACACACACACACACACACACACACACACATACACACACACACACACACACACAGAGATGGATGCTCTACGTGGTTGGAATCCATTTTATCCTGCTCAATTATATAATTAAATATTTAAATATCTTTAATACTATGTTGATAGACGCATGCACATACACACATGCGCTCACACACGCACGCACACCCACACACACACACACACTGTATAATATCTGGTCTCCAGAGCTATGCCCTAGGCCAGCTGTGCTGCAGCTGTGGTTTCTGGGTGTCATCCCTTCCTCACAATACACACAACACACGCAAGCACACGACAAACTCACACACACACACCCTGACACCTCTGCTTATTTTTGCTAAAGCTCAATATTATAGCCCAGAATGTAGTGACAGATTCCATGTACACAGCTGGAGCAGAGGGAGAGAGAGGGAGAACGCAGCATGAGTGCTGAGTGAGGCCAAAGAGAGGGCGAGACTCTCCCTACACCCTCTTATTCTCTTCTATGATTCCTCTCCCTCCTCATATTCACCTGTGTCTAATCCCTCCCTCATATAGCCTGGGTCGTGTCTCAAATGACACCCCATTTCCTATACAGTGCGCTACTTTTGTCCAGGGCCCCCATAGGGGACGCAACCCTAGTCTTTCCTGCCAGGACAATGTCCGAGAGCTGGAGAAGAGGTTTTACCAGCCTATCATGGAGGTTCTATACTGTAGCTCAGAAGAGATCACATACGCACCATAAAGAGATCAGGTGATGAAGCGAGGACATTGCTATGGGTAAGAGTAGAGAGCATAGGGTGGGCTAGATGTTAAGATATCTGTCCACACTTCATCATACACTGCATCCTACAGTACAGAATATAGATGTGAAGTGAATAGAACATTGGGGTCTCACTTGCAGCTGTTGCGGTGACTGTATTACCGCCACACGGGCAGTCCCGAGTCATGAAGGCGGTCAAATTCCACGTGACTGTTTAGTCACTGTAATTAGGATTCTCCAAACTCTGATGCTGCTGATGGTCATTAGTAGCCTATCAAACTTGCTAACTGCCTGGTACTCAGCACTCTATTGTCCCTCTAATCACTCTGACATCAATGCAAATGTGATCGAAAATCTAATCAAACACTTCATGAGAGCCCATGACCTCTAGTCGCGCAACATTTATATAGCCTATGCAATTGAGCGATAAAACAGAGTGATGGCTTCTATTAAAAAGAGGAGGATCGTATCAGCTTTCTATAGGTTAGGCCTACTATATTTATTTCTCAACTTTCCTAATAATCAGCACACCTGGCTGGCTTGAAAATGAACCACAGGAAAACCGTCCTCCATTCTCTATTTAAGTGCATAGATGACATGTATTTTTTCCCGCTGCCCCGGTTTTGAGACAGGTCATGATAATAGTCCATTTTAAATCAAAACAAATTTCACACATGTGTTATTTGGTATACAGTTGAAGTTGGAAGTTTACATACACCTTAGCCAAATACATTTAAACTCAGTTTTTCACAATTCCTGACATTTAATCCTAGCAAAGAATCCCTGTCTTAGGTCAGTTAGGATCACCACTTTATTTGAAGAATGTGAAGTGTCAGAATAATAGTAGAGAGAATTATTTATTTCAGCTTTATTTCTTTCATCACATTCCCAGTGGGTCAGAAGTTTACATACACTCAATTAGTATTTGGTAGCATTGCCTTTATATTGTTTAACTTGGGTCAAACGTTTCAAGTAGCCTTCCACAAGCTTCCCAAAATAAGTTGGGTGAATTTTGGCCCATTCCTCCTGACAGAGCTGGTGTAACTGAGTCAGATTTGTAGGCCTCCTTGCTCGCACAAGGTTTTCAGTTCTGCCCACAAATTTTCTATAGGATTGAAGTCAGGGCTTTGTGATGGCCACTCCACTACCTTGACTTAAGCCATTTTGCCACAACTTTGGAAGTATGCTTGTGGTCATTGTCCATTTGGAAGACCTATTTGCAACCAAGCTTTAACTTCCTGACTGATGTCTTGAGATGTTGCTTCAATATATCCACATAATTTTCCTGCCTCATGATGCCATCTATTTACTGACGTGCACCAGTCCCTCCTGCAGCAAAGCACCCCCACAACATGATGCTGCCACCCCCTTGCTTCACGGTTGGGATGGTGTTCTTCGGCTTGCAAGCCTCCCCCTTTTCCCTCCAAACATAACGATGGTCATTATGGCCAAACAGTTCTATATTTGTTTCATCAGACCAGAGGACATTTCTCCAAAAAGTACGATCTTTGTCCCCATGTGCAGTTGCAAACCATAGTCTGGCGTTTTTTATGGAGGTTTTGGAGCAGTGGCTTCTTCCTTGCTGAGAGGCCTTTCAGGTTATGTCGATATAGGTGGATATATTCTTGTGGATATAGATACTTTTGCACCTGTTTCCTCCAGCATCTTCACAAGGTCCTTTGCTGTTGTTCTGGGATTGATTTACACTTTTTGCACCAAGGTACGTTAATCTCTAGGAGACAGAACGCGTCTCCTTCCTGAGCGGTATGAGGTTTGCGTGGTCCCATGGTGTTTATACTTGCGTACTATTGTTTGTACAGATGAACGTGGTACCTTCAGGTGTTTGCAAATTGCTCCCAAGGATGAACCAGACTTGGAGGTCTACAGTTTTTTTCTGAGGTCTTGGCTGATTTCTTTTGATTTTCCCATGATGTCAAGCAAAGAGGTACTGAGTTTGAAGGTAGGCCTTGAAACACATCCACAGGTACACCTCCAATTTACTCAAATTATGTCAATTAGCCTATCAGAAGCTTCTAAAGCCATGACATCATTTTCTGGAATTTTCCATGTGTGCATTGCTGCGCTATAATGTGAAGAAACAGCCTAATAGCCTAAACAGCCTAAACAGCCTAGTAGTTGATCAACATTTAAAGCTAAACATTCTGATCTGCTGCGTTAGCCACATTGCGTTAACATATTTTGGGGATGCTAGTGTTTGTATTAATGTGGGATCTATCGCATCCCACAACTGTCCCAGACTATGTTTGGAATATTTATTCTCGCACAGAATAGGTCAACTTTTGTACTATTGGGGATAGTAGATTGGCATTGGCTAGTGCTTTTGCTGTTCGTTAGGCCTACTCAGCTTGCTGGCTGCCGAAAAGTAAATGTGGACAGTTCTTTCAATATCTTCACTATGTACCTCGGGATTAGATAAGGATGCGCGCAGTTGCGTCCCCGATGTGTCTGTCTTCACTTGTAGCCTGTGAGAAAGACCCGATCCCGTGATGGAGAGCCATGTGAGTGAGAGGTGCTTCCGAGCATGCAGCACTCAGGGAGAAGGGCACAACGCAGCACTCCGGTCCAAGGACACAACGGCCACTGGCCGCAAAAGGTATGAATTTTTTGGGGGGCGCATTACGGCCACACAAAGGGATGTCGCCGTGAAATTCGAGCCATTATCAAGTACTTGCCAAAATGTGAATGAGAGACTGATAAAGTGTGTGCAGCCTGCGCAAAAAAAACTCATGCCTTTCAAGCGACTTTTTTCAAATCACCATTAGAGTCGCATCATGCAGCATTACAATGTCTTAAAAATCTAAACGTATAGACTAGAACAACTTAAGTTACACGAATAACTCTTAATTAAGCATATAGGAGTACATACACTACCAGTCCAGAGTTTTAGAACATCTACTCATGCCTTTCAAGCGATCACACACACACACACACACACACACACACACACACACACACACACACACACACACACACAGCCTCACACTCAAAAGCAAACAAACACACTGTGCTCATGGTGATCAAACACACTGTGCTCACACTCATGCCTTTCAAATGTCAGATCAGGACCTAACATAAGGACAACTCGGAGTATGCTATTCTGTTCATCTGAAATAGACTTAAATAATGGATCTTTTGTGCAGGTGTAGGCTATATTACATGGATTTATTCAACTTTTTAAAATGTAGATGTTCCAAAGGTCTGCATCAGTGTATGTGGAAGCCAGGAGATGCTAAATGTGTTTATGTTAATCAACGTCAATTACCGTGAGACCAACAGATATTTGCTTGACAATCACCGGCTGACGTATTTTCGTGACCGCCACAGCCCTAGTCTTACTTCACATAACCATCTAGACCTGACTGCATGGTTAGGCTGTGGAGCTTGTGGTTCCCTGGACAGCCCACTACTACAGCTCTGCCAGTAAAGACCAATTTTAGTGGGTTTTGCTAGAGTTACAGTGAGTGTACCGCTTATCTGGTCTTAATTAGGGCTGCATGAAAATGTGCAGTGTGGAACAAGGAGGAGGATTGACTACTGACTGACCGAACCCAATTGTGAGTGTAAAGGACATCACTTTTAAATTAGTCGAAAATCCACAACAACCACGAGCGATGATAAAACGGTTATTTGTGCACACATATGAGAACGGTTAGCGTAATTATCACAGGAACAGTCTTAGTTCGGCCTTTGGACCGTTGCGGAAAAAGCTGGAAAAATCGGAACACAGACCAGGAAGTGGAGCTCCACAACCGCGGGCCGCTTCCTTGAGGTGTGAGCGTGGGGGTGTTGGTAAAATAAGCGGAGAGTAAGTCCTTGGGTCCCGAGAGAGGGGGAACGGGGGTGTGCAGGGGTGCAGGAAGGGTGCAAGGGGGAGAACATACAACAGTGCTGAGGTTTTCAAAGAAAAGCAAAAAAGGGGGAGGTTTGCGGCTGAGTTAATGTCACTTTGGAGAGAACAGGGCTTGTTTTGGTTTCAGAGAGTGTGATGGTCTTACAGTCAGTGGGATCGCTCAGAGTTTCCATGACTCTTCCACTAGCCTGAATTAATAACAATGAAACATTGCCCAACAGCATCTATGTCATGTTTGGGCAGACCGTAAGGAGTCACTGGGGACATTAGCCCACACAAACACACACGCCCATACGTACACACGTACACATGTACACACGTACACATGTACACACACACACACACACACACACACAAACATACACCAAACACACACACACAAACATACACCAAACACACACACACACACACACACACACACACACACACACACACACACACACACACACACACACACACACACACACACACACACACACACACACACACACACACACACACACACACACACACACACAGCCTCACACTCCAAAGCAAACAAACACACTGTGCTCATGGTGATCAAACAGGGGTGATCTTATTTCCTGGCAGGATGTGGAGAAGGACCTCACGCACAGTTTGGACACTCACTTTCTCAATGTGAAGGCGCAATAAGGTTTGGTTGAGCAATGCTGGTCACCACGGTCCCAGTCAGCTCACACAGTGACATAGCTAGACTTTCCATTCTATGTCTCTAAAGTAGCAACCACTTTGACAGTTACACAAGCATGAAGAGATGTCTCCCCCTACCTTACAAGTTGTAGAGCCTTAGTTTTATTAGGACTTTTGTTTTATGCATAATGTATTGAGTCATTGTAATTGTCTGTACCCTGGGGACTTTTGTTTTGAAAGCAATATTATGTCCATAGACACCAGTGGAGGTAGTGTAAACGATCTACAGTCCGAAATACAGTTTACTGAAGCATGCACTTTGACTGACAGGTGTCCTTGCTTACCTTTATACCCGAGGACAGCAACAGCGATGGTGAGTAGAGTGCACAGCACGTAGAGCAGTGCTATGGAGATCTTCAGTGCCCACTCATTCTTACACTTAGTACACTGGGTACCCTCCTGGATACCTACACAAGGGAGAGAAATGCAGACGAATAAAAATGTGTATGTAAAAACATATTCAAATGAGTTTGACAGCATCCTAGTTAGTTTGTTCACACTATTCAAACTGTAACCACACACACACACACACACACACACACACACACACACACACACACACACACACACACACACACACACACACACACACACGCAACAGGTGGCCCGCCGACAAAAACAGGGGTATTCCCACAAAAAAAAATGATATTTGATCATGTCTCAATGTAATCAAGGTATACAATTATTGTTATTTTCAAATACAATTTACTTTTGGAATTGTGGCCAGTTGTGGCCAATTTGCAGTGTACAAATCATAAATATTATTTTCCGGCCCCCAGACAATTCGCTCCAACAAAAAACAGCCTGCAGCTAAATCTAGTTGACTACCCTTGCCATAGGAAGTGAAAGAATTTTAAGTGCCTTTAAACGGTGTATGGTAGTAGGTGCCAGGCGCACCGGTTTGTGTCAAGAACTGCAACAATGCTGGGTTTTTCACGCTCAAAAGTTTCCTGTGTGTATCAAGAATGGTCCACCACCCAAGGGACATCCAGCCGACTTGACACAACTGTGGGAAACATTGGAGTCAACATGGGCCAGCATCCCTGTGGAACGCTTTCTACACCTTGTAGAGTGCAACTCAATATTAGTGTTCTTAATGTTTTATACACTCAGTGTATATTCAATATATTATATCCTATGACTGTATATCCTGCATCTCTGCACTCTACCTAGGGGTGCGTCCCAAATGGCACCTATTCCCTATATAGTGCAAGTGCACTACTTTTGACCAGAGTCCTATGAGCCCTCGTCAAAAGTAGGGCACTATAAGGGATTAGGGTGCATTTGGGTATATTATGGCTCAGGTGGCTACAGAGTCAGGCTATGTGGAGACAGCAGAGAGCCTGGTCAAAGTGTGGCCTGGCTGGCCCTATGTGGGCTGAGGTCTGGGCTTCTCCAGGCCCTGGGTCTGAATCTCCAGGTCCCCACATCTGGACAAACAGCCTGGAGGCCACATTAAAGGGCCCAGTTGTTCCCTGAGGCCCCGGGTGGTGAGGGGGTGAGGGACACCATAACAAGACCCCCCCAAACTGTTTACACTGTGCCACAGGCTTATTTTCCTGGGAAAGCCTTCACTTGGCAGACTCTATGACACACACACACACACACACACACACAGACACACACACAGACACACACAGACACACACACACACACACACACACACTCTCCTCATAATGAAACATAAACAGACAGTTCCTGGATTCAATAATCAACATCAGTATGTAGAAGTATGTATTCACACCAGGGACCTTCAAGTGCCTCCAACCAGCGGGGAAAGTCATGGAGGAATGTTGGCATTCTCTTACATTTTCCTGGAATATTTCTTTCCAAGGATATCTTTCCTGACAGATGAGTGGCGAGATCCACAGTGCTGACGGGAACACAGCTGCATTACATTTGAATTCAGGAAGTGGGTGAAAAAAAGAAAGGTCCTGCGTTTCATGTACCTGAAACAAAACGTATTTGCATGCCCAGCTCAAGGAAAGCCACTTCCAACATTTCCATGGCAACACAAAGATGGCCTGTGCCAATGCAATCTTTGTGTTAAAACTTATTGACCTATGGATAATAAATGCCTGTAGGGCTTGCTGTCTCATGTAATATGATTATGATAATGAATTATATAAGTGATAATGCCCGAGAAGCCGTTGTTTGGAGGACATATTGGCACGGTTGTTGTTAGGCCCAAGACCCCGTGCCAATATATCCTCCAAAACAACAGCTTCGAGGGCATTATCACTTTTCTACAAAGGGTTAACAACATGTTCAAATAATGATTGACATATTTTCATATGTTTTTTTTATTTTGATGAATTTATTCATACTATTTCATCTTTCCACGAGATATAGTCACAACACGAATCTAGGGTTGCTACCCAAGCCGGCTGGTCAGTCGTTCTATCGGTTCCTTTGCCAGAGACCCGACCCAGTCGTTCTGTTCTAATTCTATGGATGCCACCCAGTCAAATGTTTCATTGCCATGACAGCTGGCAATGTTCTTATCCCTTGCTTGCTAACACAGCCTCGTCCAACAGTGCAGTCAGAATAACAGCGAAAGGAGCTGCATTTGCGTTTGTTTTAAGCTGTTTTCTGGTGATTGTTTGGGGATACATCCATAACAATGGGCTAATGATGCGCGATTTCACCTGGCATAGAACATTTAATATCTCGCCAGGACACACAGCTAACACAATCACTTCAAACTGAAGCGGCATTTCGTGTTTTTCCTTTGACGTTTCTTTGTGTATATCCATAAAAATGATGCTGATTCATGATTTCGCCTGGCAGTGAAAAGCTGCCTGCCTGTCTGACTCGTCCTGACTCCTGACAGGTTCATTACCGTAGGACAGCTGGAGATCGAATTTCAATATTGAAACAATATTGCAAATGTCAGTTGCAAATCTCCGCTGTTGAAAACGAAATGCCAGTCTAAACAAAATGGTAGGTAATGTCTAGATGCTTTTTACATAGTATATCTAGTATATAAATGAGCTGGCTGAGCTGATGAGACAGTCGATTGTACCGTATCAGATGGAACAGAGTGAACAGGCATTTTAACATCATAGATTTAGCCGGTGGTAATTTGTGGAATAGACACCGGCTGGAATGCGGTGTTAACCAAACAGCATTCAGGATTAGACCCACCAGTGGTATAAAGCCTAATCATTTCCATTGTAGAAAAGCATTGGTGTAGAATAGACTCTGGCACTCAAGTTCTCTGGCACCAAATAGATTTTCTAATTGGCTAAAGTTATCCCTCGCTAGCTATACTGCTCTTCAACCGCATAGGTGGCGACTCAAGTGCTCTGGCACCAAATGTGGCACCACAAATGTGGCACCACTCAAGTGCTCTGGCACCACTTGAGTGCCAGAGCACTTGAGTCGCCACCCATGCAGTTGAAGAGCTAGCGAGGGATCACTTTAGCCAATTAGAAAATACTGAAGTGACCAGCTAGTCAGGTTGCTCTGCTGCTATAGGGCCCCAGTGGGACTTTGACCAGGATACCAGGCCTCCTCTTTCTATAGCTGTCCTGGGACCTGTAATGATCATTGGCAAGCAGACCTCAGTTCAACACCCTTTCCAGCTGGAAAATGTATTCTGTCCACTCAGCCAAGTCAAAGTGAAAAGGAGATTTACCGGAGATTTGCCAAGAATATCTCTTAATATCACTGTGCCGGTTCTTTGTGTTCAGCCAGTCATACAGAATCACCTCAGACAGGCCTTATAGCAGCTGACCAAAGTATTGGTCGGTGAGATGTAGTGGCCAGTGACAAAGCTCCTCTTCAATTTGCCTCTGTGCATGGATCATTGTAGAACATGGCAATGGTTATTCAGTTTGTTAGGGCGAAACAAAATGGATTTCAAAGCTTCAAGAACATTTATAACGACTGACGTGTTTGGAGTGCAAACCCAATGCCGGCTTCCACTGCTAAAAAAGAACATGATAACATGCATCACTTTTAAGTGATCAAAAAGACTTGGGCCAGAAACTGCAGACCTATCTAAATATGTTGACAGATATTTTATAAATCTATTGTGCTAAAAGTAAATCAAACACGACAAAAGGAATGTTTTACAATACACAGACAAGGCGTTCCAACTCCATCATCACTAGAGAATGTCGACAGGATCAACTAAGCTCTCAGGGTTAGCTGTCCGAGTATCCAAAATGGAGGACAGCTGTCAAAACACAAACATGGCCGCCACCAACAACAAACAACAACAAAGCAAACCCGCTACCCCCTCCATTTCCTGCACTCCCCCCCCCCCCTCCCTCCCATTGATTGTCAGATTCAGAGTCAAGGGGGCAGACTGGGCCGGAGGTTTCAGATGAAGCAGCTGTTCTGTTGGACCTGTGTTTTTCCCTCAGTCCAGAGACCGTCTCAGTCCACGGTCATGATCCATATGTCATGGCTTAATTGTTGGTCTCCCAGTGGGTGACTTCCTGGATGGGCCCTGGGGTCTGGCAACAGGACAACAGACACAGACCCATAGGGCTCTATATCACTGGAAAAGCATCTGTATGTTTACTACTATTCCTGGGATACACACAAGGCCTCTAGATTCTCTGGTTGATTAGAGTGATCGCCATCTGATAGATGGACATTGGACAATTCAAACAAACAAAGTGAAACAAAAAAACTGTCTGTTCTCATATCAGATCACAGAAGCAAATCCTCAAAACAGACCGCAAAACACTGAGGACAGAACCTCTGGATAGCTGATACTATTTAGACATTAAGGTTTGGGTGTACTGGACTGCAGCTAAATGTCTTCTAGTCTATGCATATCTGGACTGAAGCCTGAGACAATTTTCTCAGTGAAAATCATTAAATGGGTTTCATTATGAACATTTCCGAGGAAGGATCTGAGAGAAATCAGAGCAGACTCCAGATAAATGGAGACAAGAGTGAAATCGGCGCTTCCTTGTTCACAGTTTGACGATAACGCGTTGTCTATATGTGGAGTTTCATGGTTCCTTCAGACTGGCTGCTGCTCATTCAACTGGACAGTGGTTTGTCATCACTTCCCTCAGCTGCGAGGTCAAACCTAGTTGAGCCTGGCCAACCACAACCACAAAACAACCAACCTCTAAGATACTGAGACCATGCTGAGACCACAGGCTGACAAAAAAAAAACACTTTTACTGCTCGTAGCAAAACACAATGTTGCTCCAAACACAAATAACTTTTCCATGACAAGTAATGAACAACCATCGTTTTTCAACACTACAGTAGCTGGTTTTCCTGACCGCGGACGTTTGGGAAAAACAACGTATGCTATTGGTCTCCTTATGCTATTGAGTTGATATGACATCCTGACAATGTCTACCTTGATCACATTGGATTACGCTGTTATGTCCCAGAGCTTTCTCTTTGACCAATGTTTGGTACATATACTGGAACTGTATCATCAACTTGTTCTCTTCTTCAAACTGACCATTAAAGGGGCACTCCGGGATTTTAAAAACATCCAACTGGTCAGGTGGTATCATTCATTTAACTGTCCAAAAACGGATCTAACAAATCCCAGATTTCCCCCTTTAATTCCTGCCTAGGAGGGCAAACGGGTGTCCATGGTGCAAACGTCCGAGCAGAACTGATACGGCTTTGCTCATTAGAAGACAGTGTTTATTTACAGTAAATATGAGGAGGGAAGCTATAGTAACCGATGAGAACAGAGTGCTGTGAGCTGAGGTCAGTCCGAGAGTGTTCTGGAACTGTGCCCTGCCTAAAACACACTCAACCCTTGGAATCAGCACAAATCAGCTCCAAGAAAGCAACCATTGCGTTGTTATGTGAAAGTGAATTTCTCAACCATGGTTTAGATGGTTGAGAAATGGACTAGTTCAGGATAGAATCAGGAAGACAATGGGCAGTCATGGATAACCTCGTCGTGCCAAAAATACCAAAATGGTGTCCAATATGGTTGGATGTTAAATTTGTTTTTGTAACTCATGCTAAACGCTGGACTTGTTCAAAGCAGGTTTAACATATCTGAAATCCAGCAGCCCATCTGTGGCTCGTTACTCCAAACAGAAATTAGAAGTTTAATAAGATCATTTGATATACTGTAAAACAAGCCAAGATCTTTTTACAATTTGGAAGGGGAGGATGGCTCAATGAATGACTCTGATTTCCTCAATAGCATAAAGAAGTAGTACAGAGTAGGAGACAAAGTGTGTGTGTGTGTGTGTGTGTGTGTGTGTGTGTGTGTGTGTGTGTGTGTGTGTGTGTGTGTGTGTGTGTGTGTGTGTGTGTGTGTGTGTGTGTGTGTGTGTGTGTGTGTGTG
This sequence comes from Salvelinus fontinalis, assembly GCF_029448725.1. Taxonomy (NCBI): domain Eukaryota; kingdom Metazoa; phylum Chordata; class Actinopteri; order Salmoniformes; family Salmonidae; genus Salvelinus; species Salvelinus fontinalis. Next base: position 3,453,613 of record NC_074689.1, on the reverse strand, counting down.
TGTGTGTGTGTGTGTGTGTGTGTGTCCATGTGAGTGTGTACAAGTGGGCGTGCGTGCTTACAGTATGCGTATGTATCTGTGTGTGAATGAATAAACATGAATAAATGGCTTACACCAATGTGAAATCCTGTCATTAAATGAAAATGCAATAAAAGACTCAGCCAATGTATCTGTGTGTGACTGACTGGGAGGTATCACTGGGGTTGGCACAGCAGAGACTCAGCTCTGCTTCCCATTACCAGGATGCTGCTCTGTGGGCAGGGGGAGGTGACCCACCGTGCCTTAGGTTTATGCCCAGGCTCCAAACAGAGCCTTCAAGCTAAATGAGCTTAATGTGCTCAAAATACAATTCAGTCCAGCTCTCCCTACTACAGGGGAGGTCCTGGCAGTACGGACCTGCCTAATGACGGACTGTTTAACAGCTTGGATTGAATGTGATCCAAAACATGCCCCCTGTGTTCACTTAGTTTCTACCTGTGAATTACGTAATACATAGGGAGTGGAGAAACCAAGCGGCCAGAGGGCTCTGAGTTCATGCGGTGTCTCTTGGGGGCCCTAGGAAACTGACAACATCTCTGACACCATGTGTGGCCTGATTTAGGCTCCATCTCTTTTATTGCATGTGATGGAAACCATTCGCATCCACCACACGAGACAGGCGGACGTGATGCGAGTGGTTATGTGTGGAGAGGAGGGAGGGAGGGAGGGAGGGAGGGAGGGAGGGAGGGAGGGATTGACATACAGACGCTGAGGGAAGAGAAAGAATTGGACAGGGAGAGAAATGGGGAATGAGACATGTGGAGAGGGAGGATAGAGGGGAACAGAGAGGGAGGAACATGGAGAGAGGTGGAGAGAAAGCAGAGCGGCTGTAGCAGTGACAGTAAAGAACACAGACAGTAACTCCTGCCACGCCAAAGGACAGTACGAGGAGCCAAGCAGGAAGTTTGACAACGTGTGACACTGTGACAGAAAGCTTAGGAGAGTCTGAGACAGGGATTTGCCACGTCCCCATAGATGAAACCACTGCTCCTCCTATCAACCCACAAAGCCATTCTATCACATATCTACTGGTTTCTACTGGTCACATACTGACCACATACTGGTCTACTGGTCTGTACTGGTCACACACTGGCCTCTAATGGTCGAATGGTCTCTACTGGTCCAGACTGGTCATTTACTGGTCTTTACTGGTCTACTGCTCACCTACTGCTCTATACTGATTTCTACTGGTCACATACTGGTTTCTTCTGGTCTCTACTGTTTACCTACTCGTCTCTACTGGTCAACTACTGGTCTCTTCTGGTTTCTACTGTTTACCTACCGGTCTCTACTGGTCACATACTGGTGACCACATAAATGGTGCCTCTACTGTAGATATAAAGGTGGTCAAATTCTTCACTCTTTACCATGCCTAATTATCCAGTAGAGGTAAATAAACATGTACAAAATGGTTCTCAGATGAGTTCATTAAGCCATGCAGGCAGAGAGGAAGGGAGGCAGGAAGGCATGCAAGGAGGCAGGCAGGCAGAGAGGAAGGGAGGCAGGAAGGCAGGCAGCAGTATATACTGTGTTCCTGCTTAGCCAACCCCCTCCCCACCCCCAACCCCATCAGAGGCCCTCCCTGGGTCTGTACAGACTCAAACTTTTTGCAGCAGTTACAAAAACAGGTCATCTTTCCATAAAACTACATCAACAAAGGTGTGGAGGGAGGGGGTGGAAAGGCCCCTTTCAGCTTTGGGATTTGAGATCCAAAGGATGACTTGGATTTAAGACCTGTGTGTGTGTGTGTGTGTGTGTGTGTGTGTGTGTGTGTGTGTGTGTGTGTGTGTGTGTGTGTGTGTGTGTGTGTGTGTGTGTGTGTGTGTGTGTGTGTGTGTGTGTGTGTGTGTGTGTGTGTGTGTGTGTGTGTGTGTGTGTGTGTGTGTGTGATATTAAACTCCTGTCACCATCACTTGTAGGAGTTTAATATCATACTCTCTAAGAAACAGAAATACCTAACATTAGCAGAAAGAACGAGTGGAAGTAGTGTTGATGACAATAACATGACATAGCCAGAGGTAACATGGACTGAAGCACAGAAACTTGCCATGAATTTCATCAGAAAAGTTAAGAAGTCCTTGGCTTAGCCTAAAAGAATGTCTTGCCATACAACTGTGGTCTAAAAAGACGTCTGCTAAACGGCAAAAAATGTCAAATGTATATGTCCACACTTGATTCAGCATCTTCTTCAATAAAGGCCTCGAGAGAAAAAGCTCAATCTGAAAAAGTGAGAATCAGTGATCCACTTAAAGTCATCGTTTTCAACAGTAATATTTGGCAGAAATGTGTCTCTTTCCCCTTCTCTTTCGTAACCATCACACTGAGTTCCAAAGCCTCCCTGCAGTGTCTCTATGCTCCGCTTAGTGTTGTTGTAATGCTTGGAACCGGGTCTATGTCTCTGCCTCTTTAAAATGGACTCGTCTCATTGGTCTCCGTCCCCCTGGGCCTCATCTCGTACTGGGTCCTTCAAGGGCCAATCAAAATGAACCGAGATGCCACAAAGACCCCAAGTGACGATAGAGAAAAGCCAGAACGTCAAACAGAAACAAACAAGCTAAATGTAACTAGAAAGGAAAGAAAACAAACAAGAGGACATTTTTCCTCTGATGCACACAGCTGGAAAAATAAACCATGACCTGGTATTTGAGGCATGACATTTTCTGACTGGCTCCTTTTGTTGTCGTTGCTGGACCTTCTGTAATGGCTACACTAGGAATAGCACCTTCCAGTATGCTCTCTCCCGCCTCTGTTTCTCTTGCTCTCGGTCTCTCTCTCTCTCTCTCTCTCATTCTCTCTGTCGCCTCCTCTCCTAACTACCTGCCCTTCTCCTGGCAGTAACCATGGCAGTATCCAGAGGCCTTGTTAGCCATGAACTATGCGCTCTGTGTCCAACAGTTCACGTTGACTTCCTAATACACCATAAACAAGACGCCGGTGGTCGTAAAGCATGTTTTATTGAGTAGCGCAAATAAACTCCCCCCTGTGCAAGATGACAACATTCACATGTCCAGGCTGAGCTCATACCTCATAAAGAGGACACGCATGCTACTCTCTCTCCCAGCCCTCCTGACCCAACCCCACTCAATCTTAGTCCCGGTTCAACTCTCGACCCACTGTTACACTGTGTGTCTATCTATCATGGAGCACGTTCTATTTGAACCATGGTTGCACCCCAAATGGTCTACGGGGTCGTGGTCAAGAGTAGTGCGCTACATAGGGAATAGAGGGTCCCATTTGGGACACAGTCCATGAAAATGGCATACAGTATTTTACACTGCCCCAGTCAAACCCAACACTCATTACATGAATGGTTATGTCATAAGGTAATTAAATGGGTGAGTGTTTGACTTTAAGACATGTACAGTATGTGCGTGACCCAGGGAAATGGATGGAGAATAAACTCCTAACACAGCTCTGCCAGAAGTGAATTAACTTCAGAAAGAGCCATGAGGTTCTACTTAAATCACCCCAGTCACACACACACACACACACACACACACATTTTTGGGTTATTTTCTTAAAACTGCATTGTTGGTTGAGGGCTTGTAAGCAAGCATTTCATTGTTGTATTCGGCGCATGTGACAAATAAAATGTGATTTCATTTGATTTGACACACACACACACACACACACACACACACACACACACACACACACACACACACACACACACACACACACACACACACTTTTTTTGTACATAATGTCTCCCCCATCATTTCCTATGAACGAAAACAGCTTCTAGACATCAGAACAATGATCAGTGAACTCGATTTGAATGAACATTTCTACTTCAACGAGTTGGCAGCTCTGGACGTTCTGCTTACTCCAGACCAGGCCCTAATCCATGTGACTTGAAAGAGGAAGCAGCGGCGAAAGAGAGGCAGGTGAGGCGGCACCCTGATGGGACTACCTCGGCAAGCAAATAGACTGCCATTGCCCTCTGTTCTATTGGCGAACGTGCAGTCACTGGAGAACCAACTAGATGAGCTCCGTTTGAGACTATCCTATCAACGGGACCTGAAAAACTGTAATAGTATATGTTTCTCAGAGTCATAATATACATCTAGCTGGTTTTCTATGCATTGTCAAGACCGGACGGCAGACGAGGGTAAGACAAAGGGAGGAGGTTGTGTCTCTCTGTTAACAACAGCTGGTGCGCAATCTCTAATTTTATTAGATTTTTTATTTAACCTTTATTTAACTAATGTTAAGAAAGTCTTGAGTTTTTGCTTGCCTGCGTTAGAATACTTCATGATAAGCTGCAGACCATACTATTTACCAAGAGAGTTTTCATCTATATTTTCGTGGCTGTCTATTTACCAACATAACCGATGCTGGCACGGGGCCAGTGATTTTAATACAGGGAAACTAAAATCCGTTTTACCTAATTTTTACCAACATGTAACCTGTGCAACTAGAGGCGACACAACTCTAGATCACTTTAACTCCACACACAGAAACGCATACAAGGCCGTTCCTCGCCCTCCCTTAGACAAATCAGACCATAATTCTATCCTCCTGCTTCCTGCTTACAATTCAAAATTCAAAAAGGAAGTACCAGTGAATCGCTCAATATGGAACTGGTCCGATGAAGCAGATGCTAAGCTACATTAATGTTTTACTGTTTTTCATCCGCTAACATTGAGGAGTTTACCACATCAGTCACGGGCTTCATTAATAAAAGTATTGGCGATGACGTCCCCAAAGTGACCGTACAGATACAGTTGAAGTCGGAAGTTTACATACACCTTAGCCAAAAACATTTAAACTCAGTTTTTCACAATTCCTGACATTTAATCCTTTAAAGAATTCCCTGTCTTAGGTCAGTTAGGATCAACACTTTATTTTAAGAATGTGAAATGTCAGAATAATAGTAGAGAGAATGATTTATTTCAGGTTTTATTTCTTTCATCACATTCCCAGTGGGTCAGAAGTTTGCATACACTCAATTAGTATTTGGTAGCATTGCCTTTAAATTGTTTAACTTCAGTCAAACGTTTCAGGTAGCCTTCCACAAGCTTCCCACAATAAGTTGGGTGAATTTTGGCCCATTCCTCCTGACAGAGCTGGTGTAACTGAGTCAGGTTTGTAGGCCACCTTGCTCGCACACGCTTTTCCAGTTCTGTTCACACATTTTCTTTAGGGTTGAGGTGAGAGCTTTGTGATAGCCACTCCAATATCTTGACTTTGTTGTCCTTAAGCCATTTTTCCACAACTTTGGAAGTATGCTTGGGGTCATTGTCCATTTGGAAGACCCATGCTTTAACTTCCTGACTGATGTCTTGAGATGTTGCTTCAATATATTCACATCATTTTCCTGCCTCATGATGCCATCTATTTTGTGAAGTGCACCAGTCCCTCCTGCAGCAAAGCACCCCCACAACATGATGCTGCCACCCCCGTGCTTCACGGTTGGGATGGTGTTTTTTGGCTTGCAAGCCCCCCCCTTTTTCCTCCAAACATAACGATGGTCATTATGGCCAAACAGTTCTAATTTTGTTTCATAAGACCATTCGACATTTCTCCAAAAAGTACGATCTTTGTCCCCATGTGCAGCTGCAAACCGTAGTCTGGCTTTTGTATGGAGGTTTTGGAGCAGCGGCTTCTTCTTTGCTGAGCGGCCTTTCAGGTTATGTTGATATAGGACTCATTTTACTGTGGATATAGATACTTTTGTACCTGTTTCCTCTAGCATCTTTTTTGCTGTTGTTCTGGGATTGATTTGCACTTTTCGCACCAAAGTACGTTCATCTCTAGGAGACAGAATGCGTCTCCTTCCTGAGCGGTATGACGGCTGCGTGGTTCCATGGTGTTTATACTTGCGTACTATTGTTTGTACAGATGAACGTGGTACCTTCAGGCGTTTGGAAATTGCTCCCAAGGATGAACCAGAATTGTGGAGGTCTGCAATTTTTTTTCTCAGGTCTTGGCTGATTTCTTTTGATTTTCCCATGATGTCAAGCAAAGAGGCACTGAGTTTGAAGGTAGGCCTTGAAATGCATCCACAGTTCCCCCACCAATTTACTCAAATCATGTCAATTAGTCTATCAAAAGCTTCTAAAGCCATGACATAATTTTCTGGAGTTTTACAAGCTGTTTAAAGGCACAGTCAACTTAGTGTAATTAAACTTCTGACCCACTGGAATTGTGGTACAGTAAATTGTAAGTAAAATAATTTGTCTGTATACAATTGTTGGAAAAATTACTTGTGTCGTGGACAAAGTAGATGTCCTAACCGACTTGCCAAAACTATAGTTTGTTAACAAGAAATGTGTGGAATGGTTGAAAAACACAAAGTGTATGTAAACTTTCTACTTCAACTGTATACCCCAACCAGAAGTCATGGATTACTGGTAACATCCACACTGAGCTAAAGGCTAGAGCTGCTGCTTTCAATAATTTGAACGCTTATAAGAAATCCCGCTACGACATCTGACGAGCCACCAAACAGGCAGAGCGTCAATACAGGACTAAGATCGAATACTATAACGCCGGCTCTGACACTCGATGGCAAACTTGCAAACTATCACGGATTACAAAGGGAAACCCAGCCGAGAGTTGCCAAGCAACGCAATTCTACCAGATGAGCTAAATGCCTTCTATGCTCGCTTCAAGGCAAGCAAAACTGAACCGTGCATGAGAGCACCAGTTGTTCTGGACGATTGTGTGATGTGTAGTCGATGTGAGTAAGACCTTTAAACAAGTTAACATTCACATACGGAATACCAGGACGCGTTCTCAGAGCATGAGCTGACCAGCTTGTAAAAGACTCCAGTCACCCAAGCCATAGACTGTTCTCTCTGCTACCGAACAGCAAGCAGTACCAGTGCACCAAGATTGGAACCAATAGGAACCTGAACATCTTCCACCCCCAAGCCATAAGACTGCTAAACAAGACTATTAAATACTGTAGCTATGACTACCCGGACTACGTGCATTGACACTTTTTTTTGCACTGGACTCTACCCACACACTCACACATACTTACACTGACACACACACACACACATACTTACACTGACACACACACACACACACACACACACACACACACACACACACACACACACACACACACACACACACACACACACACACACTTTCCTAATTCACACCACATATGCTACTGCTACTATCTATACTGTTGTCTAGTCACTTTACCCCTACCTATATGTACATAGCTCAATGACCTCATAACCCTGCATATCGACTCGGTTCTGGTAATCCCTGTATATATATTATTTTTACTTGTTATTGTTATTGGTTATTCACTGTGTACTTATTCCTCATGTCACTATTTCTATTTTTTATTTCAAATTGTGTATTTTTATCTTTAATTCTGCCTTGTTGGAAAAGTAGCATTTCACTCTTAGTCTACACTTGTTTTTTTACGAAGCATGTGACAAATACAATTTGTTTTGACACACAAATACTGTATACAGTAAATATCCTTGGTAATAAAGTGTAATGTTTTGAGTACACTGTTGGGACTAAAAGTGTGCTACATTCCAGCCAAAACAGCTCCAACAACGTAATGTCAACATATACAGGCACTGTGTACTGTACAGTTGATGTATTGTTCTGAAAGACTGTAACATAGTCCAAAAACACAGAAGGTCTTTGTTGTGTTCTGCTGCACTACCCAAGTTGACCACTAGAGACATACAGCTAATGTATTTTATGTATTCTGACACAGAATGGAAGTACAAAGAGAAGAAGATTTCAGATATGGAGAAGAAGAGTATGCATGTGCTGATGATGTCTGCTGTGATGGAGTGCTAAGCTTGCCGAGTAAACCTACCCTTAATTATACCCATTGTATCCTCATGTTACCGAGCCTACTACAGGACAAAACTGACGACGAGGATGGCGGCAGCATTAGCATCATCACCTACTCCGTTCCTGCCCTTCCCTGGTCAACCTACGATGCCGTTGGCCATGTGGTTAAAAATCTTCAACAACTATTTGGTTGCTACAGGAGATGACTGGCCAGATGCTAGGAAGAGTGCAATTCTACTACATTGCCTTGGTACTGAAGGTCAAAGGATATTTTACACTTTACCAGATACAGCTACTAGGTTTGCAACATCTGTCCCAGCTCTCCAGGGGCATTTCATTACGGCTACCAATGTCGTGGTCACGCGCCATAAATTACGACAAAGAGCACAGAGACCTGATGAGTCCATAGCAGATTACGTTGCTGCCCTGAGAGACTTACTTGTGAACTGTGACTTTGGTGACAGAGGAGATGAGATGCCGAGAGATCAACTTGTTGAAAAAACCTCATCCTCCCATGTCAAAGAAAGGCTTTTACTGCAGGCTAATCTCACACTGCACACTGCTGTTGCGCTCGCCACTCAAGTGGAAAATGTCCAAGCCCACATCCAGTCCATTAATAATCCACTGCCAGTACAGAAAAGCCCCAAAAGAAGAATAAACAGAGATACAAGGCCCGTGCTGACTCCAATCCGCCTGATGATACAAGAAAGTTAGGTCGCTGCTGTTACAGCTGGGGATCTAATACTCACTTAGCTAACGCTACAGACTGCCCCATCGCCAAGGCTAAATGCAAGGCCTGTGAAAAAAACGGTCATTACGTACAGGTGTACAAGAGGTCGAGGTACCGGAGCGTATAATACTATGCATACTAAAACAAGATATATACTAAAACAAGATATGTACAGACTGAAAATACATGTCTCTGTCAGTACCCCTGAGGTTACTCCTCACCCCATTGGACTGTTGGTTGATACAAGATCCTTAGTCTCTATCCTGCCCAAGCAGTTCTAAATGCGCTTCTTTGATGAATGCCCCCAGACACCACCACATGTGAAATTGGTTACCTACTCTAAACAAGACTTACTTGTTTTAGGGTGCCTCTCTGCTGACGTCCGGCATGATACAGTTACTACTACAGTATAGCCCATTGTGGAAAAGGGAATGCCTTTGCTAGGCATGGACTTAGTTACGGCCTTTAATCTGCACATCGCTGGTAATTCTGTGGTATCCTCTCCTACGCCTGTTAAGGTACAGCACCTGGCGACTCCCAGCGCGCCAAAGAGTTCATTCACTGCGTGAAATTCAAAGATGGCGTTACTCCTGTGCAACAACAACTAAATCGACTACCACTGTCTGTTTAAAAGAGCGGTCTCTGCTGACCTGTTTCGCTTACTAAACTCTGATGTCATTGTGAAAATGTATGCCTCCCCATGGGGTCCCCTATAGTGGTTACTAAAAATAAACATGGAGATACGAGCCAAACAAAGCAGTGATCATTGACAGTTAGCCACTTCCTCACATGGAAGATCTCTTCGCTGAGCTACAAGGCGCTACTATGTTCTCAACCATTGCTTTGGCTAGTGCCAACCTTCAGGTCCTCCTTCATGATGAGACCCGGGACTTGACAGCGTTCATTACACACAACTGCCTTTTCAGATTCCGTCGGGTCCTCTACGGTTTGGCCTCAGCCCCGGCTGGCCAAAATATAATGTTGTCCCAATCACTGAACCTTAGTTAGTGGCCATGCTATCCACTGGGCTTAATGCACTGTCAGTGCCTGAGTTCTCTTCCGAATCTGCTACATGCCCTGAGCTGTGTGTTTTACACAGCCAGATTGAAAAAGGCTTGCCCAAAACAAGGTTTTTTTCCCCCCCAGATCTGGTATCTTACTTTCCCATTCGGGAGGAACTCTCTGTACAAAACTGTTCAGTGTAACATGGTCCAAACCGTTTTGCTAGTGCCCATTAAGCTGCGTCACAGACTGGTTTCACAAGCTCATGACAACCCCCAGGGAGTCGTCCGAACAAAACAACGGCTCTGTAAGCTCTACTGGTGGCCTGGAATGGACACGTCTGTACAAACTACAATATCAACATGTTAACTCTGTCAGACAAATGACAAAACTGCAAAGACGCATGTCGCGCCTCTCCAGCCTGTTTCCCTTCCTGAAGGCCCATGGCAAAAATGTGGAATTGACAATGTTGGTCTGTTTGAAACTACCCCAGCAGATTGTCGTTACGTGATCACCCTCGTGGATTACTACAGTAAATGGCCTGAGGCTGTGTTTACCAGTAATGTAACTACCCAGACTATCATTAAATTCTTAACTGTCGTGTTCAGACGCCACGGAAATTGCTACGAAATCGTAAACGATAATGGTGCCCAATTCACTTCGAAGGAATGGACTTCATTCCTCCATGACAGAGACATTAAACACTCCAAAGTGTCTACGTACTACCCATGGGAAAATGGCGCGGTGGAACGCTGGACCCGAGTTCTAAAAGACTGTTTGCAAATGGCAAAATGCACTACAGGACGACAGCTCACGCCACTACAGGAGTTGCGCCACGATTGCTGCTCGCACAAAACCTGAACATTCTCCCACGACAGAGTCCCTCCGTCTCTGACAATGCCGTGCGTACTAGAGTGCGTGCCACACAAGAAAAAGTGAAATCCTATACGGACGCCAAAACGGGGGAGTGAAACGATCGCCCATCAAAGAGGGAGATCAGGTGCGGGTAAAACGTCCCTTTCATGTCAAAAAGGGTGCACCAAATTACAGTGCGCCACGCAAAGTTATCCAAACAGAAGGACCAAGCACATACGTCCTTGACGACGGAAAGACATGGAATGCGTTGCATCTCTCTCTGTGTCCTGAGCGGGCCACGCTATAAAACGGTACCGCTGATCCCCAAGTGTCCTGGCACTCACAACAGATTATTCAAAAGGAGAGTCAGAAGAGGCCCGGCTCAGCTAAAGCACTACATTCAGTAAAAACCTGAAAGATTGCGAGTACAGTAAATTGACTGCTAAAGTGTCAATGGGATATTCTGATGTTACTGTCGTTATGGCTACTATAGTGTGCGTTTTAACAGTGTTATTATTCTGTGCTTTGTATAAAAATAACTGTTAACTTGAAGAATTGTGGAATGTTTTAGTTGGGTTATTCTTAGAGAGAGCTTTACTTTCTGTACCAGCCTGCATCCCACTGCTGGCTTGCTTCTGAAGTTCAGCAGGGTTGGTTCTGTTTGGTCCATGGATGGGAGACCAGATGCTGCTGGAAGTGGTGTTGGAGGGCCAGTCGGAAGCAGTGATTGGGGAGATTTCCCTGTGTAGGGTGCTGTTTTTTGGATGGGATGATAAACAGGTGTCCTGTCTCTCTGTGGCCACTAAAGATTGCATGGCACTTATTGTAAGAGTAGGGGTGTTAACCTTGGTGTTCTTGATAAATTCCCAATCTGGCCCTCATATGGTCACTTAATCATCCCCAGCTTACAATTGGCTCCTTCATCCTCACTCCTGTAACTATTCCCCAGGCTGTTGCTGTAAATGAGAATGTGCTCTGAGTCAACTTACCTGGTCAAATAAAAAAATGTGAGGGCCAGGTAGAACCATGAGGTCATAAAAGTGTTGAGCAGAGTCTTGGGCTAGTTCATAGGAAGCAGGTCGAGAAAGTCACAATGGACCAACTCTTTTACTGCCCAGGCTAACACACATCAGCCAAAGTCATCACTACCTTGGCCATATCGCTCAGTAACAGCCATATGGAGAGCTAACCTAATATACCTCTTTTACTATGGCATCACTGTAGTCATGTCCTCACAGCTTTGCCAATTACAGACAACTTCCTGCTTCTGGCAGCATCCCAAATGGCACCCCTATTCCCTTTATAGTGCACTACTTTTGAACTGGGCCATGAGCAGAGGGTTGCATTCCCATGTGACCTCATGTTCCGTTACTTTACTCTCCCACTATGGTGTTGGTTGTGGTTTGGTTTTGATGGTTTCTGGTCAATCTGGAAGAAGACACTTTTTGATTTGGGGGTTTAAAGGTTAGGTTGTAATGAGTAGCTCTGTCATTCAGTGGAATAATGACTTTTACACAACATTGTGGTTTGCATAGTGACACTAAAACCAGTGTGGTCTGTATTATTGGATGGATCAATACTGTAGCTACTCAAGTGGTTTTAATGTCGTTTTCAGTCAAATGTCTCTTTAGGCAATGCACAAACCAGAGAGAAAGAATTGGGTTTCAGTGTCTATTGGTGTGAAAGTAAGGAAGTGAGATTCATTCAATGGCATATAAGTGGTATTAAACTCTAACCCCTAAAGAGGCAAAGAAACTTCCATTATAAATACAGCGTTGCCTTGGACACAAATGACATCTGAAAGATGAAAAGCCAGATTAGAATAACTCCTGACTTGTGAGTGGGAGTACAATTCCACACAGACACATTTGAGTGACAGGAAACCACATGCACGATGATATATGACCAAAATAGATGTTTTTCTCCCAAAATCCTGAGAAATGTACACCATCAACAGATGAACATGCACAGGAAAGCAGGCACGGCCATAAAAGCGATGAGCTGAATTCTGAGGGCTCCAACAATAGAGTCTCTCCTGACTGCCTTGCTGTATCGTGGGTGATGGAAGTTTGATAGAGTTCACCTGGGTGGCCTACCACATCTGTGGCTGGAAGCGGGGGAGTTGCCTGTCAGTTGCCATGACAGCAAGCCATCCACTGCAGCTAGTTGGACAGGAAGAGCATCTGCACGAAGGGATTCCAAAACCTGCGCAGACAGACAAACGCCATTCTGGAGAGTGGTCGGCTCTCCGCTGTCAAACATTTGTTTAACCAATTAGAGACAAGGGATTCAGAGCAGACATCTGACTGTCAGACATTTGGGCTTATGATCTGCCAAGTAAATACCACTTACTGGGACAAACACTAATCAACAACAGACAAAATGCTTTTCAAATTAGATCCCTCACTATGGAGTAGTTTGGTATCCGTGAGGACTTATAAATTGTCTTAAAAACAATGTCCAAGCCTTATGTACAGTGGGGCAAAAAAGTATTTAGTCAGCCACCAATTGTGCAAGTTCTCCCACTTAAAAAGATGAGAGAGGCCTGTAATTTTCATCATAGGTACACTTCAACTATGACAGACAAAATGAGAAAAAAAAATCCAGAAAATCACATTATAGGATTTTTAATGAATTTATTTGCAAATTATGGTGGAAAATAAGTATTTGGTCAATAACAAAAGTTTATCTCAATACTTTGTTATATACCCTTTGATGGCAATGACAGAGGTCAAAGGTTTTCTGCAAGTCACAAGGTTTTCACACACTGTTGCTGGTATTTTGGCCCATTCCTCCAATCAGATCTTCTCCTCTAAAGCAGTGATGTTTTGGGGCTGTTGCTGGGCAAAACGGACTTTCAACTCCCTCCAAAGATTTTCTATGGGGTTGAGATCTGGAGACTGGCTAGGCCACTCCAGGACCTTGAAATGCTTCTTACGAAGCCACTCCTTCGTTGCCCGGGCGGTGTGTTTGGGATCATTGTCATGCTGAAAGACCCAGCCACGTTTCATCTTCAATGCCCTTGCTGATGGAAGGAGGTTTTCACTCAAAATCTCATGATACATGGCCCAATTCATTCTTTCCTTTACACGGATCAGTCGTCCTGGTCCCTTTGCAGAAAAACAGCCCCAAAGCATGTTGTTTCCAACCCAATGCTTCACAGTAGGTATGGTGTTCTTTGGATGCAACTCAGCATTCTTTGTCCTCCAAACACGACGAGTTGAGTTTTTACCAAAAAGTTATATTTTGGTTTCATCTGACCATATGACATTCTCCCAATCTTCTTCTGGATCATCCAAATGCTCTCTAGCAAACTTCGACGGGCCTGGACATGTACTGGCTTAAGCAGGGGGACACGTCTGGCACTGCAGGATTTGAGTCCCTGGCAGCGTAGTGTGTTACTGATGGTAGGCTTTGTTACTTTGGTCCCAGCTCTCTGCAGGTCATTCACTAGGTCCCCCCCGTGTGGTTCTGGGATTTTTGCTCACCGTTCTTGTGATCATTTGGACCCCACGGGGTGAGATCTTGCGTGGAGCCCCAGATCGAGGGAGATTATCAGTGGTCTTGTATGTCTTCCATTTCCTAATAATTGCTCCCACAGTTGATTTCTTCAAACCAAGCTGCTTACCTATTGCAGATTCAGTCTTCCCAGCCTGGTGCAGGTCTACAATTTTGTTTCTGGTGTCCTTTGACAGCTCTTTGGTCTTGGCCATAGTGGAGTTTGGAGTGTGACTGTTTGAGGTTGTGGACAGGTGTCTTTTATACTGATAACAAGTTCAAACAGGTGCCATTAATACAGGTAACGAGTGGAGGACAGAGGAGCCTCTTAAAGAAGACGTTACAGGTCTGTGAGAGCCAGAAATCTTGCTTGTTTGTAGGTGACCAAATACTTATTTTCCACCATAATTTGCAAATAAATTCATAAAAAATCCTACAATGTGATTTTCTGGATTTTTTTTCTCATTTTGTCTGTCATAGTTGAAGTGTACCTATGATGAAAATTACAGGCCTCTCTCATCTTTTTAAGTGGGAGAACTTGCACAATTGGTGGCTGACTAAATACTTTTTTGCCCCACTGTATACAGTCCAGGGCAATGACCATTTAGGATAATATTTGCTGAAAAAGACAGAACAAAACTAACCTCACAGGTCTGTGAGGTGGAGAGCTGCTCTGCGTGCGTAAGGGGTCTTCTCCTAGCCAATGACAAAGTCGATGATGCCTGACCAGACTGGGCTCTCTTGTTGTTGAGGCTGGCATGGTTGAGTTATGGTCAGAGTCTTACAAGTGGCTGACCACGTTAGTGTGAGGTCCAGATGTTGAGAGGTCTGACTAAGACGAGGAAAACAATCCCAGCTCATGCCAAACTTTCTGTCTTATGCCAACTCTTATTATGAAAATGGTGTTTCCTGTCATCATTGCTGTAAACCCACCCTTTTGCATTAGCAGTGGTGGGATAAGCAGATTAAGCAAAAGTAGGTATACTGGGTTCAGAAAAATGCCCTCGAAAACAAAATATAACACCACGTTCTCTGCGTCTCAGTCTTGGCAACATCTGAAAATGTGATAGTCATTATGGGTTTGACTGGGATTTGGACCAGAATGCATCTGTTCTCCACTACAGCTCCGCTTTTCTAAACCAGGAAGCAGTAGGTTGATCTTGGCAGCTGGCTGGGTCAATTTCTTTCTTTCATTAAAGTTTCAGACTTCCAAAAACAGACTCAGGATTTTTATTGGTAGGCTATGCTAAACGAGTAGAAATTAGAATCCCCAAATTCATCATTAACATGTGTGGGGTTTAGAGAACCTGGGGTCTCTAGAACTTTCCAAACAAACACACACATACGTACGCACGCACGCACAGACACACACACACAACCCCCCTCAACCCCAACACACACACCTTTAGCATGAAATCCTTTTAAAGAGGCATGGTTGTCCCCAGTACAGCAAGCGTGGTCTCTGGAACAAATTACTGCCTGCTTGCCAAGTGTAATATACTCCTTTTCATAGGAGATCTTAAAGGTACACAGGTGGCCTGGCATGGACTCTACTTAGTCTGTTATTTTAAAGTTCATATTTGACCAGAGAAAAACCTCTTGAAATGCTCTCAAGAGGAGGCCATTTTGAACCTAATTCAAACATGAGGAAGTCTACTACAGCAAAAACGTGGGTCAGCCCAAGGACATGGTGGGGATATTATGGTGTGTTATGTGTGTGTGTGTGGAGGTTGGTGGGAAGAGCGATTAGGAAAACGGAGAATATACATTTTGGCAGCGAACAAAATAAACAAGGTTGACAGGTCTTCAGAGATGTGGCACCCTTTCTCGTCCGACACAAATGGACGCCAAAAGCATTGGAGAAAAAGAGAAGCTTCTTCCTCTCCGTCAGAATGAAACAGTAAATATTGTGAATTTAGGCGTCAAAGTGGGGGTTTGGAACACGGGTGAACAGGGATGTTTTTGCCAGAGTAACACATCTGCTGGTGCTTAAACCTTCTTTTCATTTCATTCAATATTTCAGTGACTTTGGTTCACCTGTGTGTGAGGAAAAACAGCCTCCCACTAGACACGCACACACGCCTGAGGAGGCTGGTGGGAGGAGCTATAGGAGGACAGGCTCATTGTAATAGCTGGAATGGGATAAATGGAACAAAGTCAAGCAGAAGAAGTCTGCATCAAAATGGCACTCTAGTCCCTTTATAGTGCACTACATAGGGAATTAGGGTGCCATTTGGGACTCAGCTGAAGAGAAACCCTCAAACCTCAAGCCTCAGATCTCAGGAGTCCATCCACCATGACAAAAATGACTTCTCTACATGTGCTCCTCTGACTGTTCCAAGCCTCTACCTGGACTGGAGAGACAGAGCTCACTCATCCACATCACTAACTGACAACAGAAGATATGAAGGTAATGATGCCCAGGTCGGTGGTTGAAGTCCAAGATGGCTGACGGCTACTCAGGCCCATGACAGATCCTTCTTTATTCCAGCTTTATAAGAGTATGTGGGGGTTCGGCCGAACAACAGAGTCCATTTTTTCCCTCCTTCTAATGACCTTCTTATGTCAACCCGCCACAGAAAAAAATAAATATGTCAGAACCTTTGAGGACTGGGGAGGTAATTTTGAGCTGGCTTCAATTTGGCAGAAGAGAGACTGATGGGAATACCATATGAATTCACTCAGCCCATATGTGCGTGTGTGTAAGAAAGAAAGAAAGAAAGAAAGAAAGAAAGAAAGAGAGAGAGAGAGAGAGAGAGAGAGAGAGAGAGAGAGAGAGAGAGAGAGAGAGAGAGAGAGAGAGAGAGAGAGAGAGAGAGAGAGAGAGAGAGAGAGAGAGAGAGAGAGAAGACGGCAAAAGGAGAAACAGTGAAACAGGACTATATCTGTTGAATATGGATCTGTGCCTAAACCCATGGCCATATCCTCTCAGCTTCTTCTGACACAGAGAGAAAGAGAGAGAGAGAGTTAAAATGGTGACTCCACACATATGTCACTAATTGGGTCAAGACTTCACCAAAAGCACATAAACACATTTCAACATGTGGTCACAAAGTGTTAGTAGGTCATGTGTGTTGATATTACACCTTCTAGCTTTTTAATACCACGATCCCAAGTTCTTTGTGCCGGAAAGAACACCAGAGGTAAGCCTGAGTTCACTCTGCTCTGTCTCACTCGGAAAATACAGCCATCTTGTCCTGAGAGAGTTAGGATATGCTGAGAAAAAGAAGAAAAAGTGTTTGGCTCGATGCTCTGCGAATTCTCTACCTGCCTTACGGATCAGCCTGATTTTCATAAGAACGTAGGGACTACTAGCACCCGCCGCTGTCTGGAATTCCCAAGCGAGGTTAAACGGAAGGACATACTAGAGCAGG
This sequence comes from Salvelinus fontinalis, assembly GCF_029448725.1. Classification (NCBI taxonomy): domain Eukaryota; kingdom Metazoa; phylum Chordata; class Actinopteri; order Salmoniformes; family Salmonidae; genus Salvelinus; species Salvelinus fontinalis. Next base: position 3,436,333 of record NC_074689.1, on the reverse strand, counting down.
AACGTCTGATAAACAACTTGAGACAGATGAGGTAAACAAAAGGGACAGAAGAACTTTCCTAACCATCCGTTTGAATTTTCAGTAAAATAACCAGTAAAACTGTCACATCTACATGACACTAATAGTCAAGATCAGGATTGTCCTAAAATAACATGTTACCCACATTTCCCATATTTACAGTAACACCACCCCTCATCCCCACCTCTGGTCCTACAATTTTGAGGACATTGTCCCCAGTTTCACCAGTGCAGCAGTGGAAACACCCTATTTAGGTATTTTTGGGGCTAGTGTAGACAGTTTAGACAGTGTAGACCAAGAATCATAGCTGAAATCACAAAACTCTGTGTCTTTCGGCCAAACACCGGGGTAAAGTCTTATAGTGGAAATGCGGCAAAATGCCCTATGCTGGTTGAGACACCTCGACACCCCTCTCCATTGAGTCTCCATGGTGGCATCTCTACACAGGGTAGCACTGGTACCATGTAGCAGTGAACAAGCCTTTTCATTAAAACACATTGCACTACGGGGCATTAATACTAAAGCTAGGCATAGAGAAAAAAAAATGGGTTCATAGTTCAAAGGTTACAAACGTTGCACTTAAAAAAACAAGGCTATACACTTTGTTATGATCCTGGACAATAACAACTCCAGAGTGAGGAGGCGGGTCCAATAAGAGCAGAGCGGGCCAGGACAACAGCTGCCTTTGGCTGCGTCCGAAATAGATCCCTATTCCCTTTCATAGGGCTCCGGTGAAAAGGAGTGCACTATATAGGGTGCCATATGGAACGCAAGCCCAAGAGTGGAGGGCTGGCGGCTCGCGGCGCAGGGTACTCACACGAAGACAAACAGGATGCTTCCTCTCAGGTGACACTGTGATGAGAGAGATTGTGGTAAAGCACAGTTTGAGTTTGTCTCCGCTGGTGCTGGGGTAAACATCGGGGACCACTCCCACCACTCCCTCCAAGTCACTCTGGATTGGAGTAACTCTCTCCAGAGCGACAGAGAGGCTCCCAAATCCCTCCTTGGATCAACAGTACAATGGTGCAGTACTCTCGCTCTCTCGTTCTCTCATTCTCCATCGCAGGGGGTGTGTTTCTGTCTTTCCCATTTCTTCTCTTTCCCTCTCTCACGTTGTCTTTTATGTGTATGTGAGTTTGAGAGTGTGAGTGTGTAAGTATGTGTGTGTGTGTGTGTGTATGCATGTCTATCAGTGAATGAGTGTATGTGTTTATGAACTGGTGACCTCCTGACCCCATCAAGCTGTGAGTGCTGCTTTTGGTACGGGCTAAACGGCTAAGGCTGTAACCCAGAAAAAGCTGTTGTGTTTAACCCCGCATGGTCCCAAAGGCAGTGAGTAGACACAGCTCATACTGCCTTGTGTCTGTCCTGTCATGTAAACAATGGCTACATAACAGCTGATCCTCAACACGGGGGCCCCTCAGGGGTGCGTGCTCAGCCCTCTCCTGTACTCCCTGTACTCCCTGTTCACCCACAACTGCGTGGCCAGGCACGACTCCACCACCGTCATTAAGTTTGCAGACGACACAACAGTGGTGGGCCTGATCACCGACAACGACGAGACAGCCTATAAGGAGGAGGTCAGAGACCTGGCCGGGTGGTGCCAGAACAACAACCTCTCCCTCAACGTAACCAAGACTAAGGAGATGATTGTGGACTACAGGAAAAGGAGGACCGAGCACGCCCCCATTCTCATCGACGGGGCTGTAGTGGAATAGGTTGAGAGCTTCAAGTTCCTTGGTGTCCACATCACCAACAAACTAAAATGGTCCAAACACACCAAGACAGTCGTGAAGAGGGCACGACAAAGCCTATTCCCCCCTCAGGAAACTAAAAAGATTTGGCATGGGTCCTCAGATCTTCAAAAGGTTCTACAGCTGCAACATCGAGAGCATCCTGACTGGTTGCATCACTGCCCAGTATGGCAACTGTTCAGCCTCCAACCGCAAGGCACTACAGAGAATGGGGGGACGGCCCAGAATATCACTGGGGCTGAGCTGACTGCCATCCAGGACTTCTACACCAGGCGGTGTCAGAGGAAGGCCCTAAAAATGGTCAAAGACCCCAGCCACCCCAGTCATAGACTGTTCTCTCTACTACCGCATGGCAAGCAGTACCGGAGCGCCAAGTCTAGGACCAAAAGGCTTCTCAACAGTTTTTACACCCGAGCCATAAGACTCCTGAACAGGTAATCAAATGGCTACCCGAACTATTTTCATTGTCTTTTTTACTGTTGTTTTTATTTATTAACTTATCTATTGTTCACCTAATACCTTTTTTTAACTTAAAAATTGCACTGTTGGTAAGTAAGCATTTCACTGTAAGGTCTACCGACACCTGTTGTATTCGGCGCATGTGCCAAATAAAATTTGATTTGATTTGATTTACATCGCAAAAGAGACCCTACAGTATTCCCTATGTAATGGCACTGCTTTCGACCAGGGCCCACAGAGAATATGGTGCCATTTAGGACGCATGCAAAGTATCACTTGATGGTGATGAGGAAGATCGATATTTATCTCAGTTGGGAGTGGGAGTGAAGAGAGTTGTGTTGTACTCACCGAACCGCTTGTATCCAAAAGACTGTACTTCCTCCTCGTCTGCAAAATCGTCTGTGGGAATAACAACAGACACACGTGTGTTAGAATGAGGTCCACGAGAAAAATCACACACAAACACGGCAACAAAAGAACAAATGCAATCGATATTTATCTCGAATATAGTGCCGCAGGCACACACTGAAATCCACTGCATGGAGTAATAAGCGTGTCACGAAGCCTTCGTACACTGTATGCCTGCATCCCAAATGGCAGCCTATTCTGTGTATATTGCACTACTTTTGGCCAGTCCTATGAGGAATAGGGTACCATTTGGGACGCAGGCCATACGTATATCAACTCCCCAGCCACCATAGTTAATGATACCTCATTGTACTGTGGGAGGAGTGAGTACCCCACCCCCACCTCAGCAGAGGTCAGGACAGAATGTTCTCCCAACAACTATTCTGATACTACTCTGGCTGAGAGACCTTATTATATAAATCAAGCCTTTAAAGCCTCAACTATCACACAAAATAAATCGCAAGATCCTGAAGGGACTGTTTCCATAATTATTGGCACCCTTGATGAAGATGAACAAAAAATTATGTATAAAACAAATAATACAAATACTAGGGAAATTATATTATTTTATACTAATACAATTGCTCAGAGAAATAGATTTTGTTTTAGAAGTCATTTAAAAAAAATCTAAAAAAGATAGGTGTCAAAATTATTGGCACCCCGTTTTCAATTCTCTAGCACCCTCCTGTGCGAGGATAAAGACACTGAGACTTTTTATACAATGATTTATGAGATTGGAGCACATGTTGGGAGGGATCTTAGACCATTCTTTCATACAGAATCTTCCCAGATACTTGATATCCTTCATCCGCTCGTATGGACTGCTCTCTTCAATTCAAACCACATGTTTTCAATGGGGTTCAAGTCCAAAGACTTTGACGGCCATTGCAAAATGTTTATTTTGTGGTCAATTAACCATTTAGCTCTATTTCCATGTCATCTGACCATAGCACCTCCTGGAGTTTGATAAACGGCATTGGCACTTGGATTGGAACCGGTGCTATGAAAATAAGGCTCTTTGGCCACGCACACCAGTGGTGGGTTTGGCGTTGAAAAACAGAAGCATATGCAGAAAAGTACCTCATATCTACAGATAAATATGGAGGTGGATCTTTGATGTTATGGGGCTATTTTGCTTCCACTGGTCCTGGGGCCCTTGTTAAAGTCAACGGCATCATGAACTTTACCAAGTACCAGGACATTTTAGCCAAAAACCTGGATGCCTCTGCAAGGAGGCGGACACTTGGCCGCAAGTGGATCTCCCAGTAAGACAATAACCCCAAGCACTAATCAAAATCCACAAAGAAATGGTTGTTTGAACACAAAATCAACATTAGGACTCTGGTCAAATGTAGTGCACTATAGCGAATAGGGTGCCATTTGAGACACAGCCTAGGTAACCAAATGGATACAGGACACCAACAGGCATTTGGGGCAGCCAGTATACTACACAAATGCGTTTCTCTATAGGAAGGATAAGTAGGCCTTACTCAGCACATAGCTTTATCATCATGGTATGTCATGGAGGCTGTAACTCCCCATCAAGTGCCTCTCTCTGTGTGGAAAGGAGACAGGAGGACTCAAGCCTGCATAAGCCACACGCTGCGGTTTCTCTGGGTTGTTGACTGTAACCCCTAATTAAACCTCGTAACACTACACGAGAACCCAGCGCAGGTCGGCTGCAGAGAAAGAAGAACATCACTCATAATGGCTAGCAGATGTACACTTAGAAAAAAAAGGTGCTATCTAGAACCTTAAAGGGTTGGGGGTGTCCCTTTAGGAGAACCCGTTGAAGAACCCCTTTTGGCTCCAAGTAGAAACCTTTTGGTTCCAGGTAGAAACGTTTTGGATTCTACATGTAACCCAAAAGGGGTCGGTGTCAGTGAGTCACAAACCAGTGAAATACGTAGAGCCAGGTCGCTCTCTTTCATGGTCCTTCGAGTATGATTCCGGGGATCCAGTGGACTACTACCATGTGGAGCTACTACTACCCTCTCTGGAGCCTATGTGAACCCCACGCCTGCCGAGGTTCAGCATGGACCCAATGTTCCCTCTCCTCCACCTGTGGGATACTATTCAGCACCAGGTGGCGCCGCATCCCCAGCAACCCAGCACATGGATTGTGCTTCTGCGTTGGAGTGCCGGGGAGTTGCAGCGCCGTGGACATCGCTGCATTTGTCATAGGGTGTGCATAGAGTCCCGTTTTGCCCATGTTGAGCAGAATATAGTCTTCTCAAGTGATACTTTGCATTGTGCAGCAGAGGACCAGATCCCGTGCTTCCTCCTGTCAGGGGAGCCATCTCCAGCGGTTTGCAGTGGAGAGCATGGGACAGTCATACGGAGGACAGCAGCAAGGGGTTGTCTTTTCAGGCCTGTCAGCGTTGCCAGATGTGACTGTGACCATCTGGTGTGACTATAATGCCTCTCCAGCCCCGGCTACAACTGAGAACATGTCCTCGGTTCCCGCTGGTCCTCATGAGTTGCCTGCTACGGAGACTAAGCCCACATCAGATGTAATTCCCCATCCCCCCTCCGCTGCTGTGGAGTCTCGGGGAGTCCTCTCCTGGGCTCGGGCGGCCTATGCACTTCCAGTAGTATTGCCACACTGTAGTAAATCCTATGTCGCTGACTGGACCCTAGTCCTCACAGCCACCAGATCATCAACAGCCAAAGCTACCCAGAAAGCCATCGCCAGCGGCAGTGGCCCTGTCTGCCTCTGACTCTCTGCCTGTCCCTGCACTAGGGGACCCTCCAGCAGCACCGGACCTGTCTGCTGCTACCTGGGCCCATGGGGGGACCCAGCCACAGCACTGTTACCATCTACTGACAGTACAGCTTCACCTGACAGAACCACAGCCCTGGGTCCAGTTCTGTGTGTTCAGGATTCCCCTGCCTAGCGTGTACTACCTGACCCAGCTACAGTCCTGGTCCTGCTGCCTCTGCACTCAACCCCCAACGTGACTGTGGGGGGGGGGCCAGACCTCACCGGGGCCGGCCATCCAGACTTCACCCTCCAGTGTCCTATCCCAGGGGAACGACCTATTCCTGCTGTTGGTTGTGATCTTATTCACCATCTGCCCTGGTCTCACCAGCACTGCCTCCTGATCTGACCCTGTGTCTACCTTTGGGGCCTGCTCCGGGGCTTGCCCTGGGCACTCCTCTGGTTCCTGCACTTGGGGACTTGCCTGCCTCAGTTGCGGAACCTCCGCCTCCATGCCTGCTCTCCTCTGCTGGGGCACAGCCCACCTCTGTGGGGGAACCACCGCCGCACCTACTCTCCACTACTGGGGCATGGCCCGCCTCTGTGAGGAAAACCCCCCCAGCACCTGGACTTGTTACAGTGGGCTGGCCATACTCCAAAGTGCCACCCGCATGGATGCCTTAAACCCTCTGTTCCCTGGCAGCTCCTGACCTGCAGCTGATGGAGTGACTGCATGGAATAACTACACGGGGCGGCGGGGAGCACCACTACTGACATTCCGGCAGGGGAATCCTTCCCTTTTGTGAATATGCTGCAGATATTTTAGGGATGGCTGTTACAGAATCGCCCTGCCGCGGGCGTTACATATCACTGTTTGTGTGAGCATTTGTTTATTTGCTTTCTGGAGCCACGCTGTCTGACTCACCCATCCTCAGCCTTTCAACCCCTCATGTGAGAGATCGATTTCTCCTACAGCTCATGGCTTCAGCCAATCAAACAATAGCCATGTGTCTCACCCCAATGCGTGCTCTAGCCTTGCAGTCTCTCCAGGCCCTGATTGGCTAGCCAGCCTGACCCACGCTCTCCAGGAGAGTAAATATTGCCCGTATCTGAACGGTGTTATTCCAGTCTGTGAGTGTGGGTGGATGTAACACAGGAACTTGAATCACACACAGGGATGCGTGAACACAGAAAACATACCCATTTCCATCTTCTTCTGCCTGTGATTAAAGTGACTTAGTGTGTTACCTGGGGCGGCAGGTAGCCTAGTGGTTAGAGCGTCGGGCCAGTAACCGAAAGGTTGCTAGATTGAATCTCAGAGCCGACAAGGTAAAAAGCTGTTGTTCTGCCCCTGAATGAGGCAGTTAACCCAGACTAGGCTGTCATTGAAAATAATAATTTGTTCTTAACTGACTTGCCTAGTTAAATAAAGGTTAAAAAAAATAACTCTTGGACTGCTTTATTCCCCTCTAACCGGGGAGGGTGTCAGTGAGTCACAAACCAGTAAAATATGTGGAGCCGGATTGCTCTCTTTCAACTACTTTTGACCAGAGCCCTAGGTGCCTGGTCAAAAGTAGTGCACTTCATAGGGAAAGGTGTGCCATTTGGGACTCGGCCTGTGTCCATGATAGAGAGAAGGCCACACACTAAAAAACGAGGGTTGTTTCGGAAGGTTGATGGTTCTATGTGGAACCATAATGACTCAAAGGACCGTTTGAGCTCTTCAGCGGTTCTATACAGTTCCCAAAAGGGTTCTTTGCTCTTTTAGTGGTAGTTCAAATGTAGGGGCTGTGGCTCATTCGAATATTTTGGTGGGCGTGGTTTGCTCACAGCTCTTTTTGTGCAACCGTGAGTGAGAGTGTCATTCCAGTTTATTTCATGTGTTGTGTTAAGACACCATATATTTTCTATGATCGTGGCAAGTGATTGTGTCTTGTAAAAGACTCATATATGGCCTTGTGTCAATTGGGAATTGTTTCATAAATCAGTCTGTGGTTCTCAATCTAAATTCTCTCCTCAGGGACCTGCAGGTGTTCCAGAGGTAGCTCACTTGATTAAATGGGTCAGTTAACACAATAATAACACCTATGGAATTTGAACAATATAATATGGCTGACCAGAATCAAAAACCCTGTATGGTTATTCTATAGGATCTACAAAGAACATTTCAGATTGAGAAAGGTTCCTTATAGAACTAAAGGTTCTGTGAAGAACAATAAAAAAGGGTTCTATACAGCCCCAACAAGGGTTGTAACCATAGCGGAACCCTTTTTTGGTGCAATATAGAACCTTTGTTAATGGTCCTTTATAGAACCTCGGGAAAAGGGTTCTATATAACACCATACAGGTTCCATTTAGAACCTAATGAGCATTGTTCTTTATTGAACTTTCAAAACAGGGTTCTATATAGCTATATAGCACCAAAAGGGTTCCGCTATGGTTACAAGACAAATAACCTCTATCCGGTACTATTTAGAACCATTCTTTTTAAAGTGCATTTGAACATACTGAATGATGTGTTCCATTGTTCCTCGATCACTTTTGAATTTGAGAGACATACGAGATGAGTCCCCGTCTATGGTGTCATTAGGTCATGTGTCACACGGGTAAAAAAAAACATTGAGGTTCCACAGGGGAGTTAACTGTTTGTAAATATGCAAATGGGTATATTAGGTCTATACATGGAATCAAATCAATGCTATACACCTCCCTGCATAAAATATGGTTAACATTTCCCTTTGAATAACAATTGAGCACACTGTCTTATTGTTAGTACAGGCTCGAACAAAAGCATCACTGATATACAGTATATCACAAAGGACCTATAAGTAGCCAAACAAAAACGGTTACTCAATCAATGCACCACTATAGAGAATGATGCGACTGGCGGATAAAGGCCAAGTCATTTCACAATACAGCTGAATTCCACAACACAGGCACTTAATCTCATCCAGATGTGCAACACTCAGATACAAAAAATCGTGAATTTAAAATTTTTTGGGCTACCACTTCAAACTTCTCAAAACAATTTTAAAGATGAACAGCACCTTGCATAACACATACTGTACCTTTCATGGCGTTGTATAAATCTGTTAGGAGTGCAGAAGAGATGAGATTCGCTATGTCACTTTTTGTTCATCTCAAAATTCAGTCCAACCGAGCAGGTTTGAATCAGTTGCTGGGAGAACAGCAAACTAAACGCTCGCACAAAAAGTTCCGATCCTCCAATTTCAAAATGTGAGGACTGCGCACGACCGTAAAATGTTAATCTCGAACATCCCGTTAGAATCCCATTGTTCCGTTATTTGCCGACACTGTTCGATAAAATCTGGTTAGAGAAAGTTACATTTATCTGTATTCGTAATATTTTGTGTTGCACCCGTGGCTTGTGTTAGGTTATTTTAAATATGTCTCTTTCCAGTGTGCAGCGCTGACCACAATCACAAACTCACAAACATTTTAGAACCGAAGGATGTCCCGCGTCTGCAGCCCGGTTCTAAACACCCCACACACTCCTCGCTCTCCTTAAAGGTGAGGATGCCTTTCAGCGCAAACTGTGGGATGCCTTGAGAAACTGCTGGCAAGAGATGAGATTAGATTACTGGGTGAAAAATCTGGTACCCATTAAAGACCATTTCAAAGGGGTTGGGCAGGGGGGCTAAACCAACGTCACTGGACCTGCCAGCGACTTTAATGCATTGTGTTTTAGATTTCGCATTCTTTCTCACTTCAAGTAGGATTTTGATAGGCTATTAGACAACATATTTGGAATGTTGAATCTCCATCCATGCTCTCTCTTTTATGCTTTACAAAAAAAGATTGCAGTTTTGAAACTGCTGTAAAAGTGCATTAACTGCAGTCTACTGTGGTATTTTGAAACAGTACCTGCAGAATAACTGCAGTGACTATTATCAAAATTGGGTGAACTTATCACATACTGCACTCTAACTGCGCTTACACTGCAAAATTACTGAGGTAAAAAAACTGTTATTTTTGGATGCAGTATTTGTAGCATACTGCAGTTATACTGCATTCTAAATGCAAACTTTTTTCGTAAGGGATGAAGTTCTAAAATGTCTCCACTACTACCAATGACTATTATCACATTTGGGAGAAGTTATCACAGCTGGGGGTGTGGAATGCCATACCATTTCATTCAGCCTAATGGGAACCCACGCATAGAACATGCCCTCTCTGGTTTGTGGCCCCTGAAACCTCTTTGCCCTGGAGAAGCAGTCCACTGATCAAAGACACATGGTTTTCTCAGGCTAATTAGCACATGAATGCAATATGACCCCCTTTTATCTTACGTTAAAGCCGCATGTTTTACTGAGTGTCTAATGGAATACTATTTTGGGGGCGGCAGGTAGCCTAGTGGTTAGAGTGGCGGGCTAGTAACCGACAGGTTGCTAGATCGAATCCCCGAGCTGAGAAGGTAAAAATCTGTCGTTCCGCCGTCATTGTAAATAAGAATTTGTTCTTAACTGACTTGCTTAGTTAAATAAAGGTTACATTTTTTATTTTTAAACACACAGCTTTTCTGGTTGTCCCAAAACCTCTTATGTCCACATTGAACAAAGCTGTGTGTGTGTGCAGTACGCTCCCTCAAGCTGATCCTGATCCAGATCAAGCTGATCCTCTGGTACGCACTAAGTCGCAATCCGATTCTACAAACAGATCGATCTCTGACAAAACAGGCAAGGTTGACTCGACTCTGAGCCCTGTAGAGCTCTGATCAAAAGTAGTGCACTGTATAAGGAATAGAGTGAGATTTGGGACTCATCCTTCTTCTCTTTGGATAACGGAGCCCATAACCCAGGCTCAGTGTTAAGGGCTTGGCTTATGACAGTCCGGAGTGTATCAGATTCCAGACCTGTCTGAAATAATTTTCGGGGTCATCCAGTGTTTTTCTTATGGCTGCAAAACTGTTGTTTTACCATCGGCCATAATTGCAGCTGCAGGCTGGTATTAGGGCCCAGGTAAAGATCACAGTGGCAGGCAGTCTGTAGACCAGGCTCCTGCTGGGCCTCTTTCAGAGGTTGGGACCTACTTTGCTGAGTCAGGGCTCTTTTGCAGTACAGAGGGTTCATATGAACCTGGCTGGAGATAGATACCACATAGGTGGTATCGAACTACAAGTTCCACATTCTTCACTAAGTTAGTCAAGGAACGTGCTCTAACGCCCTGGACCAGCGCTAGATGGTCACATGATGAGAGCCTTTGGTGGCTCGGCATCCATGTTGTAAGTTTGGGTCCTGGTATCGTTTTTTTTGTGTTTGCTAAACGCTAACTACTTTCTGCTCTGCTTGTGTAGCTAATGCTTCCTTGCTTGGGTAGGATTTGTGTTTGCTAAAAACCCACTACTTTCTGCTCTGCTTGTGTAGCCAGTGCTTCCTTGCTTGGGACAGTAGTAAGAGTAAATTCAAAACAACTAACCAGATGAGTTTGTACCAGACGGTGCCCTAGGCGATGTGGCTTCACAATGAAAATGAAAGATACTCACAAGTGGTGTCCTGTTTGCTTGCGGTTGAAACACGCTGAGAAGACTTTGGCTTGGACCAGTTCATCGTCTCTGGCTGGGTTCGACTTCCATTGGGCGTCAGGATGACTTTGTGAGAAAGATTGTGGCTGTTGGCGAAGGGTCTTCCGGTGGAGTGACCTCGGGAAAAGGGATTGTCTGAGGCCGGGAGAGAGCAGCAGCGGTGGTTGGAGTTGATATGAGGCTCATTCCGGTTTCTCTGGCAGTGTTCAGAGTCCGGATTCCAGGAATGATATACAGCACTATCCTTGGTTGGCTCTGGAGAGTTTTCAGAGTGTGAATCGGATGACAGCCCATGGTAGCCTTAAGCCCCTGCTTTGGATTCGGGGGGGAGAGTGAACCGTTGGTGGTTAATGTGCCTTTGATGGAGCTGTGTCGTAGGGCGGCAGATCACCTGGGGGTGGATTGGTCGTCTTCTCACCTGCAGTGGAGTTCCTCCAGGTTTGGGGGAAGGTATTTACCTCTTGTCCCTGCAGCGGTGAAGCGTCGCTTACCCCTGTTTAAAGATTTTTCCGATGAGCTAAAGGCAAACTCTGATTGGTTTGTGGTATGTAATACGTATTTTTTTTTAAGTAATTAGGCATGTATGTAGGCTTCTATGAAGTATACAGTTGAAGTCGGAAGTTTACATACACTTATGTTGGAGTCATTAAAACCCCTTTTTCAACCACTCCACACATTTTTTTGTTAAACAAACTATAGTTTTGGCAAGTCAGTTAGGACATCTCCTTTGTGCATAACGCAAGTAATTTTTCCAGCAATTGTTTACAGACAGATTATTTCACTTATAACTCACTGTATCACAATTCCAGTGGGTCAGAAGTTTACATACACTAAGTTGACTGTGCCTTTAAACAGCTTGGAAAATTCCAGAAAATGATGTCATGGCTTTAGAAGCTTCTGATAGGCTAATTGACATCATTTGAGTCAATTGGAGGTATACCTGTGGATGTGTTTCAAGGCCTACTTTCAAACTCAGTGGACACCAGCTCTTTCTGGAGGAATGGGCCGAAATTCACCCAACTTATTGTGGGAAGCTTGTGGAAGGCTACCCGAAATGTTTGACCCAAGTTAAACAATTTAAAGGCAATGCTACCAAATAATAATTGAATGTATGTAAACTTCTGACTCACTGGGAATATGAATAAATAAATAAAAGTTTAAATAATTCATTCTCTCTACAATTATTCTGACATTTCACATTAAGTGGTTATCCCTTCTGACCTAAAACAGAGAATTTTTACTTGAATTAAATGTCAGGAATTGTGAAAAACTGAGTTTAAATGTATTTGCCTAAGGTGTATGTAAACTTCCGACTTCAACTGTACCTATTTTTGTATTGGCAACAACTGATGACTGATATTGCACTAAGAGAAAGGCTGTGTGGTGTCTTTTGTCATGTGTTTTGCTCTTACTGTCTTTTTTGCTAGGGATGATATTTAGCTCTGACAGAAATACAGAATATGAATATTGTCAGTGGGAGAAAATAACGTTCCTTTAGCATTGAGTTACTCTGTAGTTTGCCATCCTGTAACGGCTTTCCTCCTCCTCTTCATCAGAAGAGGAGGAGCAGGGATTGAACCAATATGCAGCGGATTGTGACGACATGATTTATTAAAGAAAAAAAACACGAACTCGACTATACACTAACAAAACAAATAAACGGTGTAGACAGATCTGAACGACGGACTCACATAACACACGAGAACGCACGAACAGGGAAAAAAGCCTACACATAAATGACACTGAACGAACAAACCGAAACCAGTCCTGTGTGGGTCAACGACATACACAAACACAGGAGACAATCACCCACAACGAACACTGTGAAAACACCTACCTAAATATGACTCTTAATTAGAGGAACGCCAAACACCTGCCTCTAATTAAGAGCCATACCAGGCAACCCATAAACCAACATAGAAACAGAAAACATAGAATGCCCACCCAACCTCACGTCCTGACCAACTAACACAATTAACAAACTAACAGAAATAGGTCAGGAACGTGACACATCCACTATTCAGTAACTTCCGTTGCATTTTTAGTGGATTATTTATTTTGTGGACATAAATTATTTTCTGTCATAACCCATCCCTAAAATGTGAATGATAAACATCATGGTCAATCTAATCTATCTAGCTGTTTATTGTCCTCATGAATTGCAATGTCTTTTACAAATCATAGGCCTATTTTCATGACTCGTCTGAATAATTGAGATATGGCACCCCCTTGTGGCAGAATACTAATTCGTCACATATGGTGTCTATTCTAATCCTCTGATCTGTGAAGATCAGACAAGATCAAGCATTCTAAACGAATCAATGACTTCCAGGAAGGTTACATAAGATGTCATCACTCTAAAGACAAATTCAGAGTCCACAGCCGCTAGTCCGGCGGCCCATTGTGACATACCTAGGGCCAGTCAAGAGAGCACGTTTTTCTGTTTCTTTTTTCATGCAGTAAAATATTCAGTCATTTTAATCGAGTCTTAGCAAATCGAATCCAAGTAAAGACCAAGACCAGAGGGAGGGGGGGGGGGGGGCGAGAGACCGATTCAAGACCGAGACCGGGAGGGCGACAAGGGGTCAAGACCGAGACCAGAAAAATGCGAGTCCCATTCATGCCCATGATTCTAATTTTTTCCCAAAATGCATGCTGAGGGAAAATAGGGCTTCTCTACAAATTATTACTACCTCAAACACAGTGGTGAACAATGGGCCTTCTATGCCTTCAGAGAAGGGATAAGGATTTATAAAATAATGATTATAATCATATACAAATGATGATAATGATATTATTATTTTCAATGTTGTTCTGATTTGATTTCTTCAGATTTTGTTGGAAAGGGTTAACATTGAAGCGAAAAAAGATCCAATCAGGATTTTTCTTTGCTGGTCTCTGGGGAGATACATCTAGCTAGCTGAGTCAGTCATTGGCTAGGCCATCAGAAGCATGATAAAGGCAACTGTATTAGGGCAATATTTTGGAGTGACAGTGGAATCAACCAATCACATTTTGACTTAATGAGTGGGACCGTTTTTACAAAAACGTATGAAAACGTATTCTTTCTTGAAGGCCAACAGGTTACTGCGCAATAGCGAACAGTAGTTTTCCCATGGTCCAGCTAGCTAGTTAGCTTTTGTTTTTGGCTGGTTTGCAGCGGCTGCAGCAAGTGTTACCAAAGAGGATGTAGTTGCTAATTTGTTAGCTTCTCCCTTTTCATGAATAATTTTCAACAAGAACTTCAGTTTGAAATGATCATCATCTGGGGAGTAGAACTATGTTTTTAATTGCAGCGCGTTTGCTGTTGTTAGCCATCTCTTTGAAAATAACTTTTGTTTGTGAAACATTGTTGCATTTAACGTGGAACGGACAGCATTTTAGCAACATGAAATCTTATTAAAATCTGTTCATATACACCCTCTGGAAGGATATGACACTTAAAAAAAAAAAATCTGACAAGCGACCACTTATATGGTCATTTTCACGTTTTAATAAATTCATATTTAATCTCAGTTTTTCACAATTCCTGACATTTAAGTAAAAAATCCCTGTCTTAGGTCAGTTAGGATCACCACTTTATCTTAAGAATGTGAAATGTCAGAATAATAGTAGAGAGAATTATTTATTTCAGCTTTTATTTCTTTCATCACATTCCCAGTGGGTCAGAAGTTTACATACACAATATTTGGTAGCATTGCCTTGAAATTGTTTAACTTGGGTCAAATGTTTCGGGGTAGCCTTCCACAAGCTTCCCACAATAAGGTGGGTGAAATTTTGGCCCATTCCTCCTGACAGAGCTGTTGTAATTGACTCAGGTTTGTAGGCCTCCTTGCTCGCAAATGGTTTTTCAGTTCTGCCCACAAATTTTCTATAGGATTGAGGTCAGGGCTTTGTGATGGCCACTTCAATACCTTGACTTTGTTGTCCTTAAGCCATTTTGCCACAACTTTGGAAGTATGCTTGGAGTCATTGTCCATTTGGAAGACCCATTTGCGACCAAGCTTTAACTTCCTGATTGATGTCTTGAGATGTTGCTTCAATAAATCCACATAATTTTCCATCCTCATGATGCCATCTATTTTATGAAGTGCACCAGTCCCTCCTGCAGCAAAACACCCCCACAACATGATGCTGCCACCCCCGTGCTTCACGGTTGGGATAATGTTCTTCGGCTTGCAAGCATCCCCCTTTTTCCTCTAAACATAACGATGGTCATTATGGCCAAACAGTTCTATTTTTGTTTCATCAGATCAGAGGACATTTCTCTAGAAAGTACAATCTTTGTCCCCATGTGCAGTTGCAAACCGTAGTCTGGCTTTTTATGGCGGTTTTGGAGCAGTGGCTTCTTCCTTGCTGAGCGGCCTTTCAGGTTATTTCGATATAGGACTCGTTTTACTGTGGATATAAATACTTTTGGACCTGTTTCCTCCAGCATCTTCACAGGGTCCTTTGATGTTGTCCTGGGATTGATTTGCACTTTTCGCACCAAAGTACGTTCATCTCTAGGAGACAAAACGCGTCTCCTTCCTGAGCGGTATGACGGCTGCGTGGTCCCATGGTGTTTATACTTGCGTACTATTGTTTGTACAGATGAACGTGGTACCTTCAGGCATTTGGAAATTGCTCCCAAGGATGAATCAGACTTGTGGAGGTCAACCATTTCTTTTTATTTCTTTTTATTTTCCCATGATGTCAAGGAAAGAGGCACTGAGTTTGAAGGTAGGCCTTGAAATACATCCAGAGGTACACCTCCAATTGACTCAAATGATGTCAATTAGCCTATCAGAAGTTTGTAAAGCCATGACATTGTTTTCTGGAATTTTCCAAGCTATTAAAACGCACAGTCAACTTAGTGTATGTACACTTCTGACCCACTGGAATTGTGATACAGTGAATTATAAGTTAAATAATCTTTCTGTAAGCAATTGTTGGAAAAATTACTTGTGTCATGCACAAAGTAGATGTCCTCACCGACTTGCCAAAACTATAGTTTGTTAACAAGAAATTTGTGAAGTGGTTGAAAAACGAGTTTTAATGACTCCAACCTAAGTGTATGTAAACTTCCGACTTCCACTGTATAATCACATTCAAACACATGTACAGTACATATACATATCTTTTTTTAAATTTAACACGGTCTACCCCGTCCAAACCCGGACGACACTGGACCAATTGTATGCCATCCTATGGGACTCCCAATCACGGCCGGATGTGATGCAGCCTGGATATTGACAGGACACTCAACTTACCTCTTATCTCTTTTCCTACATCAGATATGCAGGTGACATTTCCACCTGGATGACAGCACATAATCAGCAAGACAGAGATGCTCTTCATCCGAAGGAACGCCTGCCCGAGATGATCAAGTCATTTACATTCCAGCCCTTGTCAGCTCCAGATTTGACTACTTCAACTCACACCCTGCTGGAATCCCTGCATTATCAGATTCCCCTCTGTTATTAATCTCTATATTGTAATCAATAAAGTGTTTTAAAATGCTGTACTTTTATTAACATATACAGTACACTGCCGTTCAAAGTTAGGATTGTTGCCTCCCCTTTTAAGTTTATTGTGATGGTAATGATGATTGTTTTTGATTATAATTATTAGGTGGAGGTCGCTAGCTACAATGGTATCTTCAAAGTAGGCTAGCTTTTAGGAGTATCCTACCAATAGCCACCAGTCTAATAAATCAATTTAATATACACAATGACATAGAAATCCATTCATATTTTGTTGAGGAAGGTCATAAAAAACATGATACTAAAACAATGTATTTCAAAAGAACAGAATAGCATGTTTTAAGATGTAGTTCTCTGTGCAATAGTAGCTGAGGCTATGTTTTAGGACATGTCAACAAAATGAATTTACTTGTTATGCTCTTTCAGATAGGGTATAGCAATCAAAACGTCTGGCCTGCATAGACTTCTGTGGGATTATTTGGGAAAGTAAGAAAGTGCAAACAAGCTTCATGAAGACACCCTCAAAGATGCCCTCTGGTGGTTTGAACGAGCATGAACGGCAACAATGGCTGACTGGAAAATACACTGAAGTCATGCATTGTAACATGCTGTACTATACCGCTGTATGGTGCATCTTTTAAATGAGAAACCACTGTAGCTGCTATGCAGTGCAAACTAGCTTGACTTACTATGAAGTTAGAGAAAGTAAGTTGAGGAAAAAGTAACTAAACAAAACATGTTTTATTATCACCTTAAACAATGTACCGTAATCATCCTGTCTTGAATGAAAATGTCATATTTTGCTATGTATAAATGTGATCTCTGACGAGAGGGTTCTCCTCCATATTGCTTTGCCAATGATACACTTGTCCATTCAAGACTCCTTGAAGATGATGTGCACGGGGCATTACCTTATTCAGTTGCGTAACGCACTTATGCAGGTGTGGCTACCTTGCAGGCTTTGAATAAGTTTAATTCAACCGCTAAAAACCCTCCCACTTGCTGGCCAACACATTTTCTCATGGAGTTTTCATTCAATATGTTTTTCAGTACATTTTCTTAAGCCATCCCTTTAAATACGGTGTAGGAAATAGAATTTTGTCGACAGACTCACAGCAAAATATATTTGGTGGTGGGGGTGCTGCGCATATGTTTTTGTTGTTGCCCGCACTATAGATGGCTATATTGGTCCTCTAATACACGACTAGTAAAGGCCCAGTGCATTACTTTTGTGGGGAAACATTTTTTTTATTTATTCAGATTTTTCAGGGGGTGCTGCGGCTATGGACTATGGAATATATCAAGAGAACTGGTTTAGAATATTAGGAATCAATGAAAGAAAGCCATCTACAATAAATATATGCATATTCATCTCTGTTTCAATACCAATTGGTAGATTTAAAAATACTCTTATTTAGGCTTAGGAAAGTATCAAAATCATAAAAATAACTGGTTTGGAGAGCCTTTATACAAGAAAATGGGGGTTTGATTTATTTCTGAAAATTGCCACGTTCAGTTCTTCAACCCACGGTAACGTTGGAAGATTAGTGTACATAGAATTATTATAGGGAAATAGTGTAGGCTATATGCTGGTCCAGGGTTACTCAACTCTTATGTTATGAGGTCTGGAGCCTTCTGGTTTTCTGTTCTACCTGATAATTAATTGCACACACCTGGTGTCCGAGGTCTAAGTCAGTCCCTGATTAGAGGGGAACAATGAAAAAATGCAGTGGAACTGGCTTCGAGGTCCAGAGTTGAGTTTAAGGGCCCTAGTCTATTTCCTGAGCTAACCATGGAACTGTGTGATGACACGGCCAAGCATTGCGTAATTGGTTGGTTTCAAACTGTTATACCTTGATCTGCGCTCTGCTCCATAACGATTTAATTAGCATATTTTTAAACATTTTGTATATATATTATCAGCTGTTACTAATGATCCTCAGCAACAACCACACTGCGTTTATAGAAGAAGCAAATCAAGGTAAATGAAACAATGTAATTAAATTAAATGATAGGCTATACTATACCAAATGAAGGGAAGTAACAGTAAATAGGCATTTGAATATGTGTGGTTATTAGGCCTACTGATGGTTGATACTGACAGTGGCCAATATTTAACATGATAGAAATAGGAAACAGAGAAGGTTGTGGTAGCCTATAATTAAGACATTAAAATCCCCCTATACCATCAGACTACTAATATACCTAGATCTTATCAATAGCTCTTATCAAGTAAATTACAGTGCATGGACAATGGTGTTATTTCTATCGGAAAAAATAAAGTAGATGCCTTTTCCAATTTTAACCAGTAGGTTCGCTAGACCTTGTTCATGGTTTCCTCCCACGTAAAGGTGGTGGAATTATTTGAGTCAAAATCAGAACGCGACGTGTCACCTCAGAACACCTCTGCCACACCTTCATTTGTTCAAACTCCACCCTCAACAAATAGCAGGTGAATATTGCGTGAATTCAAGGTCAGAATACGCTTAGAGAGAAAAGTGCATAGAAAGGGAATTATGTTCCATTTACACACGCTTAACTTGGGTCGGAATTCGTCCCTAAGTGAATTCATAACGTTTTTGGTGACAATAAGCTTTGAAATCAGCATATTTTGTGTTATGGTTGGCATATAATCACAAAACAAGTACTAGGGTAGTGAATTGATGTTAGCATCAGCTGTAAGTTAGCAAGGAAAGTTAGCCTACAAAGCTGGAAGCTACCGGTATCTTCTTGCATTGTAAAGTGTTCTATCCTGTATGGACATTGCTTTGCTAACATTAATTAACAGTTTCAACATTTCTGCATGCCGTGTTGCATTATTCAAGTGTGTTAAGTTTTGTGCAGAATGAGTGGGGAGGGAACATGTTTCAGCCCCGACTTCCAGTGCTCTAGAAATGAGTAAGTGGAGCCGGCAAGAAGCAAGGTTCACTTGCGCTATAGGGAGCATCGGCTCCAATGATAGACAGACTTGATCCTCTCAATCAGTATAGGAGGTGAGACACATTTGACAGAATTACCTAAAGTAAAACAAATTCTAGTACCAAACCTTTTTTCATGTTCTAGTACTAACAAAGTACAGAAGTTTTAGTGTACTGTGCAACACTACAAATCAGTGACTTGCTCCTGCATGTTCATGCTCTACAACATTTCCTCACACAAGAAGCAGCGCAGGTCCTAATCAAGGCACTTTTCATCTTCCGTCTGGACCAGTGCAACTCTCTGTTGGCTCGGCTCCCTGCTTGTGCCACCAAACCCCTGGAATTGATCCAGAATGCCACAGCCCACCTAGTGTTCAACATTCCCAAGTTCGCCCATATCAAACCTTACCTCTTCAAATAGTATCTTAAGTAAGACATCTGTAATACAATTGCACAGAGGGTTCTACATCAGTGGAGGCTCATCAGAGGAGGAAGCGGAGGACCATCCTCAGTGAATTTCATTTTTTTTTTTAATAGTTAAACATTTAAAAAGTTCTCCTTTTTACATAAACCTATACTAAATATATTCACGTCACCAAACAATTGATTAAAGCACACTGTTTTGCAATGAAGGTCTACAGTAGTCACAACAGCACTGTAATATAGCACCATGGTGTAGCCAGAGGAAAGCTAGTCTCCATCCTCCTCTGGTTACAATGACTTCAATACAAAACCTAGGAGGCTCATGGTTCTCACCCCCTTCCATAGACTTACACAGTAATTATGACAACTTTCAGAGGACATTCTCCAACATGAACTGACATATTGTCCAACCAATCAACGGATCAGAGAATGAATCTAGTATTGAAAGCAGAAGCTACAGCTAGCTAGCACTGCAGTGCATAAAACATGGTGTGTAGTTGACTCAAAGAGAGAGAAAGACAATAGTTTAACAGTTTTTAACAAATGTATTTATTTAAAAATTAATGAGAAGCAAGAGAGAGAGAGTTATATTTAGTTTTTTTCACTTTCACTTAGCTAGTGAATGCAGCTAGCTAGTTTAGCCTACTCAAACACCCGGCTCAAACAGAGAGGGATGCTATGTTAGCTAGCTGGATATGGCTATCCAACACTGGAAATCTTCCAAGTCAATGTAAGCTTTTAACACCAGGTAAAACCACCAGTGTAACTGCTAAACTGCTGTATTGCATGATTGCAGCGGGTTTACTAACGCGTTAGTTCTAATAGCTATGTTGACGTTAGCTAATATGGTGACAACGATGTAGGCTGTGTGTAGCGGTTAGCAGTTATGATATGAAAGTTTGGCTTGGAAAGGTTTTTTCGCCTGGTCACAGAAATCTGATGTGTTGTGCACTGAAGTCCACAAGTGAAGCGAAAAGGTGAGAGGAGGAGAACGCGTAGATGTGAGAAGGAATTACACAATGAGCAAAATGTTAATACTGTTTTTATGTGGCTGCTATGAAAGTGAACTGTGTTTGCGTGTGATCAGGGGTGTATTCATTCCGCCGATTCTGTTGAAAAACGTTTCTTAACCGGAAGCAAACGGAATGAAACGGGGATTAACATACTTGAGTTTGTCCAATAGAAACTCTCGTTTGCAACTGTTGGACTAATGATTACACCCTAAATCATCTAGATGCAGGCAAGAGTGTGCAAGGCGGTATTGAATGTGTCAATTTCTGTCACCTTGATTACTAAAAGATTTATCTCGATGTGTCCACCTACATTGTAAACTTTCATTCTATAGGCTAGGTTGTAGCAACCTCGTGATGGGTATATATCATCCTCCCTCATATGCCACCAACCAACACTGTTCTACATGGAATCCAATAAGGTTTTACCTGGAACCAAAAAGGATTCTCCTATGGGGACAGCCGAAGAACCCTTTTTTCTAAGAGTTTAGTGCTCCTGCTCCTAGGTCAGGGCTTCCGAAACTATTCGTAATATGACATAACGTAGCGTAACACATCATACTAACTAGAGGTACACAAATGTAAGTAAAATATCCTACATATAGTTCTGATTTTAGGCTGGCCATACAGACTGAACGGCAGCTCTTTGAGAACAGACACACACACATGATAATAATATGGCGCCAAAGAGGATGGCTGACATTTTACATGCTCCTAACCAACTGTGCTATTTTGTTCGTTTTTTTGCGTTGTTTGTAACTTATTTTTTTACTTATTTTGTACATAATTTTGAAAAGAACTTCTGGACATCCGAACAGCAATTACTCACCTCGAACTGGAAGAAGCTTTTTCCTTTAACAAGTAGGATATACTGCTTTCCCAGGAACAGGCACAAATCCCGTCATTTGCGTGAAGAAAAGACGGAGGAAACAGGGGCGCAGGTCGGGCTTCCTTCTGAGTATACGTAGGCGAGCGAGTAAACTCCCAGTGCCATCCGTTCTACTGGCTAACGTGCAATCAATGGAAAAGAGAATTGATGACCTACGATTAAGATTATCCTACCAACGGGACATTGAAAACTGTAATATCTTATGTTTCACTGAGTCGTGGCTGAACGACGACACGGATAATATAGATCTGGCGGGATGCACCGGCAGAACAGAGAAGCTACGTCTGGTAAGACGAGGGGTGGGGGTGTGTGTCTATTTGTCAATAACGGCTGATGCGCGATGTCTAATATTAAAGAAGTCTCAAGGTATTGCTTGCCTGAGGTAGAGTACCTTATGATAAGCTGTAGGCCACACTATCTACCAAGAGAGTTCTCATCTACATTGTTCGTAGCCATCTATTTACCACCACAGACCAATGCCGGCGCTAAGACCGCACTCAACCAACTCTATAATGCCATAAGCAAAGAAGAAAATGCTCATCCAGAAGCGGCGCTCCTAGTGGCCGGGGACATTAATGCAGTTTTACCACATTTTTATCAGCATGTCAAATGTGCAACCAGAAGAAAAAAAAAACACTAGACCACCTTTACTCCACACGCAGAGATGCATACAAGGCTCTCCCCCACCCTCCTTTTGGCAAATCTGACAATAATTATATCCTACTGATTCTTGCTTACAAGCAAAAACTAAAGCAGGAAGTACCAGTGACACGCTCAATACGGAAGTGGTCAGATGATGCAGATGCTACGCTACAGGACTGTTTTGCTAGCACAGACTGGAATATGTTCCAGGATTCATCCAATGGCATTGAGGAGTATACCACCTCAGTCATCGGCTTCATCAATAAGTGCATTGATGACGTCATCCCCACAGTGACTGTATGTACATATCCCAACCAGAAGCCATGGATTACAGGTAACATCCGCATCGAGCTAAAGGCTAGAGCTGCCACTTTCAAGGAGCGAGACACTAATCCAGACGCTTATAAGAAATCCCGCTATGCCCTCAGATGAACAATCTAACAAGCAAAGCGTCAATACAGGATTAAGATTGAATCCTACTACACCGGCTCTGATGTTCGTCGGATGTGGCAGCGCTTGAAAACTATAACGGACCACAAAAGGGAAACCCAGACGTGAGGTGCCCAGTGACACAAGCCTACCAGATGAGCTAAATGCCTTTTATGCTCGCTTCGAGGCAAGCAACACTGAAGCATGCACAAGAGTACCAGCTGTTCTGGATGACTGTGTGATAACGCTCTCGGTAGCCAATGTGAGCAAGACCTTTAAACAGATCAACATTCACAAAGCCGCAGGGCTAGACGGATTGCCAGGACGTGTACTCAAAGTATGCCCAGACCAACTGGCAAGTGTCTTCACTGACATTTTCAAACTCTCCCTGACCGAGTCTGTAATACCTACATGTTTCAAGCAGACCATCATAGTCCCTGTGCCCAAGGAAGCGAAGGTAACCTGCTTAAATGATTACCACCCCGTAGAACTCATATCGGTAGCCATGAAGTTCTTTGAATGGCTGGTCATGGCTCACATCAACAGCATCCTCCCGGATACCCTAGACCCACTCCAATTCGCATACCGCCCCAACAGCTCCACAAATGACGTTATCGCAATCACACTCCACACTGCCTTTCCCACCTGGACAAAAGGAACACCTATGTGAGAATGCTGTTCATTGACTGCAGCTCAGCGTTCAACACCATAGTGCCCACAAATCTCATCACTAAGCTAAGAACCCAGGGACTAAACACCTCCCTCTGCAACTGGATCCTGGACTTCCTGATGGGCCACCCCCAGGTGGTAAGGGTAGGCAACAACACATCTACCACACTGATCCTTAACACTGGGGCCCCTCAGGGGTGTGTACTTAGTCCCCCCCTGTACTCCCTGTTCACCCAAGACTGCGTGGCCAAATATGACTCCAACACCATCATTCAGTTTGTGACACAACAGTGGTAGGCCTGATCACCGACAACAATGAGCCTATAGGGAGGAGGTCAGAGAACTGGCAGTGTGGTGCCCTCAATGTGAGCAAGACAAAGGAGCTGATCGTGGACTACAGGAAAAGGCCGAACAAGCCCACATTAACATCGACAGGGCTGTAGTGGAGCGGGATGAGAGTTTCAAGTTCCTTATTGTCCACATCACCAACGAACTATCATGGTCCAACCCCACCAAGACAGTCGTGAAGAGGGCACGACAAAACCTATTCCCCCTCAGGAGACTGAAAAGATTTGGCATGGGTCCCCAGATCCTCAAAAGGTTCTACAGCTGGACCATCGAGAGTATCCTGACCGGTTGAATCACCCGCAGTGTATGGCAACTGCTCGGCATCTGACTGTAAGGCGCTACAGAGTGTAGTGCGTATGGCTCGGTACATCATTGGGGCCAAGCTTCCTGCCATCCAGGACCTATAAAATAAGCGGTGTCAGAGGAAAGCCCATAAAATTGTCATAGACTCCAGTCACCCAAGTCATAGACTGTTTTCTCTGCTACCGCACAGCAAACGGTGCTGGAACACCTAGTCTAGGACCAAAAGGCTCCTTAAGAGCTTCTACCCCCAAGCCATAAGAATTCTGAATAATTAATCAAATTGCCATCAGACTATTTACATTGACACCCCCCCCCCCACTCGTTTTGTGCACTGCTGCTTCTCGCTGTTTATTATCTATGCATGCTCACTTCTCCCCTACCTACATGTACAAATTACCTCAACTAACCTGTACCCCCGCACACTGACTCGGTACCCCCTGTATATGGCTATTGTGTTGTTTTTTTTACATTTTTTACTTTACTTAGTTTACTTTAGTAAAATATATTTTCTTAACTCTTCTTGAACTGCACTGTTGGTTAAGGGCTTGTAAGTAAGTGTTTCACGGTAAGGTCTACACTTGTTGTAATCTGATACAGTCACAGGGAGACGCCAGGGAGGGGTGCATGAGAGCGTGTCTGTACAATACATGGCTCTTATATGACATATTACAGTCATGTGTGTCTTTCATTCTTGTGTCTTTCATTCTTATCTACAATACACCATTACTGCGCATAACCAGACTCCTGATTTCCTGTAAACCCTACCCCGACTGTTGAAGTGAAGTACAGTTCAGCGTTTTAACTCTTCAGCGCTCCAGGCTTCACACATGCCTTAACTCCAGGATTCTAATTTACATTGGGATTTAAACTGTTAGGAATAGTGAAATACTGAACACATACAAAGAGCGAATATGAAATAGACCTATTCTGACTCAAAACTGTGACTTTCCAGAAGCTGAGACTGTAAGGTAGGTAAACGTTTGACTAGATATCTTTACAGAGAAGAGCGTGTACTATAACTGCACTGTAATAATTCTGCCATTGGTAAAAGTACAGCCACACACAAGCTAACTATTTGGCAAGTAGCAAAACTATAGTCTTAAACCATCGAGCTATAGATGTTTATTAATGGTTTGTAAACTACATAACAATGGAAAGTGTTGAAAGGAAATGGAACTTTCCCTGTACACAATTACACCAATGTTTTTTTCTGTCTTACAGAAGTTCTGCTTTCCTGTAACTTCACCTTTCTGGAGGTGTTTCACCAAACTCAATTACCAAAGGGCTGTTTGTTACCTTCACTCTCCCGAACACAACACCGGGATTCTTAAGGACAAAGTTAGAACTAAAGGTTAAAGTATACTGCCAGTAGTGCTGTTACTGTATCTGGTGTTCTACGATGACAACATCTAATCCTGTCCCTAAGCTGCTGATGGACATTCTGGAAGAGCTGGGTGAAAATGACCTGAAAAGATTTCAGTGGTACATGATTCAGAACAAGTTTGAAAGCTGTCCCTCCATCCCATCAAGTCAACTGCAGAATGCAAAGAAGGAGGAAACGGTGGATACGCTGGTGCGAACCTATGGAGAGAATATGGCTGTGGATGTCACACTGGATATCCTACGTAGAATGAAAAACAATAACCTTGCTGACCAGTTAACTGAAGGTAGCCAGTGGTATATGAAATTAATCAATATCCATGACCACATTGTATTGATCATTTCAACATTATGTAATTCTGGGTCAAATCTTAGTGCTAATTTCAAAGGTGAAACTAAAAACATTTCATTTCAGCTTGGAAGGAGCGTATAAAGATCTCTCCGTCAGTGGCACCATCTGAGAAAATGGCTTCCAGATCGTCTCTCCTAGAGGAGGATCTCTCTTGTCCTGTGTTTGGGGAAATCTTCAAGCGTCCTCTCATCCTGTCCTGTAGCCACAGCTTCTGTAAAGAATGTCTGGAGAAGACCTGGAAAAAGACCCCGTCTCGGGGCTGTCCCCTTTGCAGGAGCACATCTTCGATGGAATTACCTAACTTGGCTTTGAAGAACTTGTGTGAGTCCTTCTTACAGATGACTGAAAAGAGAGGTGAGACGAGTCTGGTAAGTCCTTTATGTTGGCATCAGGATCTAAGGAGCTCTGCAGTCTACATAGTTAAAGATTCAAGATCTTCTGTGCAGCTGCAGGAACACACAATTTGATTAATGTGTTATAGGACAGCTGTAGTTCTGGAACTTTAACTTTTTTCAAAAAACCTCTACTGCAGCAAGGTATATTCTTAATGTAACAAACTCTCGCAGGGTGACACCAAGAGCCAAGTTAATTAGCCATCATCTAACAATAACCTATGTAATTAAATACATTTATGAAAAATATATTATTGATGATGCAGTTACATCAATTGATATATAATTAATTCATTAATTGAACTGCAGAAAATCTTACAGAATGTGTCTTTCACTGGGTCACTGATTCCCTGTCTCTGCAGTTTACATTTACATTTTCCCTCAATAAAGAAGTTAGTAAGGTTGTTCCAACAATTTGGTGGATTTTGAGAAGTGTAACTTGGTCAAAAATAAATCTGTCATAAAGAACACATTTCAAGAGGTTAAATTAAAAAAAATATATAGTAAGTGCCTATTAAGTGCCAAATAAAGTATGGGGTTGACCGTAACAGGGTTGATGATTTCATCTTAAATCAGCCATAAATCCCCTTGTGAAATGGGGAATGGAAGCTTGTTGTGTGCAACAGGGAGTGGCAATTGAATGCAAGCTTAAAAAAATTATAGATTAAAAAAAAAATTCTAGTCTGTCTATGAGTAACAGGGTTGACTCGTTATGCTCGACCCACTCAGTTTTCCTCCACAAAACACCAGAAAATGCCCCAAAAGCATAGATCCAGCTCACCTGGTTTTACACTATGATTTTAATATTAGAAGTCTGTTTCTTTTGAAAAAAAAATATTTAAAAAGGAATAGTTTCACCATATTAAAACGAGAGTTCAGTTCACATAACAGGGTTGACTTTAAAACGAGGGACAGACGTAAATGATACACTAATCACATAAAATTAAAAATAATCTTCAGAAATTACTTTGTCAACGCAACAAAATAAATAGGGCTTTACAATTATGGTGCAAAGTTTGGGGTTAAGTGGGTAGAAATCTTCCTTGAAGTCAAGTGTGCACGGAGGGACAAGTCAAAATGCTGCATTTTGGCACTTTAGCAAGTCTATAATCGTATAAAAAAATCAGATTTATTGAATAATCCATGGGGTCTATATTAAAGGGCACTTCAATTAATATACAGATATAGGATATTAATTTGATCACTCTTTTGATGCTGAGAATTTTCCTGCACAAAAGAAAATGCAAACTTGTAGTGTATTTGAGTTTTAAAAAGGCCTCTGAAGATTGTCATTTCAACTTGAAATTTCAGACTTGATTTGCCCTAATGGAAAATGTATCAACCCCTACAAAAAATGTCTATTTAATTATGATTGACATTTCCTATTTTCCTTCTAAAGCAAAATGGCTCAACTGAAGATCCTACATCTGTAACAGGCTTATAAAATTCAATATTGGTTCACAATTTCCACTTAAATTATCAAAGGGATGCAACAGGCACTATTTTAGTGGAATGACTCAGTAGAGTTTAAGGTTAAAGCTGAGTAACACAGTTAGACTGCTCTCTCTCTCCAGTAAAATTAGTTTCTTTCAATGAGGTTATGTCCTATTACAGGATGAAGTCTCATTCCAGACTGGCCTAAAGCCCCTTGAAGAGAAGCTGAAGGACTTTAAGAAAATTCAACAAGTCTGTGATCAAACAACTAAACACATTAAGGTGATTACAAGTCAAACAAGGTTGCAGCAACAATGGACTTCACTTGTGAGAGCTATTCCTCTCACTGTTTTCAGAGCCAGGCCCAGAACACAGAGAGGCAGATTGAGGAGGAGTTTGAGAAGCTTTACCAGTTTCTACGACAGGAAGAGAAGGCCAGGATAGCTGCAGTGAGGGAGGAAGAGCATGATTGAAGAGATGACCAGAGGTACATTATCACTTTCAGACACGATCAGAGACATAGAGGAGCTGCGAACTGAAGACATCTCATTGGTGCAGGTAAGAACTGCTCTCTTTCAGACATATCGTGTAATATGTTTTTACATAGATTCTAAATACATTCCACACAGGAAAAATATATGACTTACATCGTTGATAATATTGATAAGTATGCTGTCCTTCATCTGCAGAACTACAAGGCCATGATTGAAAAGTAAGTGATTATGCCTCCTCTCTCTTCTCTCTGGTTCTGAACCCAACCCCAAAGCATCACTGACTCCTGAATGTTTTCTTAGGACCCAGTGCACACTGCCCAATCCAAAGCTGCTCTCAGGAGCACTGATAAATGTAGCCACACACCTGGGCAACCTGCAGTTCAGAATCTGGGAGAAGATGCAAGGGATCATCAAACACAGTGAGTATGGCACAATACAATACATCTATTAATATGGTAAGTACTTTCATAATACATTATTGATAGTTTATTTTGAAGGAGTTGGGCGGGTCCACACCGTACATATTTATATTGGATAGGATAGAAAGGTAAAGATGTAAGGGAGTGTTCTGAAATAGCATAGGCCGAATTCGTACCCATGCTGCAGCAATATATGTATTCCTGAGGCTTAGACCACTAGAACTCCCCAGGTCACAAATTATTGATCGTTTATATTATATTCTCTAACCAACAGAATGTCTTTCTTTGTCTTACAGCTCCCGTGATTCTGGACCCCAACACTGCTGCCCCTTGGCTGTCTCTGTCTGATGATCTGACCAGTGTGAGTCAAAAATGGCAGCAGCAACCTACGAACCTAGAACGGTTTGAGAATTATCAAATTGTACTGGGCTCTGAAGGGTTCAGCTCAGGAAAGCACAGCTGGGAGTTGGAGGTGGGGGACCATCCTCTCTGGGATATGGGTGTGGCCGAAGAGTCCATCGAGAGGAAGAAAAATCTGACTGTATCACCAGAATGTGGAATCTGGGCTATTTGGTTGAGGAACAGCAAGTACATAGCAGGAGTAGGCGAGATCCTCCCTCTGCAGAGGAGACCCGAGAGGATCAAAGTGCAGCTGGACTATGACAGTGGGGAAGTATCTTTCTACGACTCCAAATATATGACTCACATCTACACTTACAAAGACATCAAATTTAAAGAGAGGATGTACCCATACTGTATGGTTGGACCCAGTAGTAATGCCACCAACCCTGATATAAAGATCTGCCCATCAGAGGTGTCTCTGACAATGTTATCTCAGTGAGGTGTGTGTTCCTGTGTCTTTGTGTGTGTGAATTATTAACTTTGATAATGACGGTGATTATGTCTTGAAGATGAAATCAGATGAGCGATGAATCTGTTTATCTCTGTTAGTGTGTCAAGTGAAGTAATGTGTGTGTGATTCTAGTTTCTCACAATAATGGTCAACTGGTATAATTTCTACTCTTTTAAATTCTGTATAATAGTGTATGGTGTGTGTGGTGGTTGGGGGGTGGTGAGTGGGGTTATTTTACTTTATCCACCTTCTGTTGACTTTGTATTTGAATTATGCTACATCCATTTTTGGATTTATAAGTAAATTATATTTACCCATTGATTCTCGAAGAATATACTGTATGTTATAAATGCCTCATGAGCTTAGTACAACTGTCAAACCACATCAGAACCCATATCAAACGGTATTTGTCACGTGCTTCATGGACAACAGGTGTAGACTAACAGTGAAATGCTTACTTACGGGTCCTCTTCCATCAATGCAGAGTTAGATAACATAAGAAATAGTGAGAAGAATCTAATAAAAAATAGAAATAGTGACACGAGGAATAAATACACAGTGAATAATGAGTAAAAATAAAGAGTAAAAATAACATGGCTGTATACAGGAAGTAGAAAAGCACAGAGTACAGGGAGTACCAGTACCACGTCGTGCAGGGATACGAGGTAATTGAGGTAGCTGCTGTATGTACTGTACATATAGGTAGAGGTAAAGTGACTAGGCAACAGGATAGATAATAGACAGTAGAAGCAGCATAAGTGGTGTGTGTGTGTGTGTGTGTGTGTGTGTGTGTGTGTGTGTGCATGTTATGTGTGTGTGTGGGCGTATGTAAGGTGTGTGTGGGGGTGGGGGGTAAGTGTAAGAATGTGTGAGTGTGTGGGTAAAGTCCAGTGTGTGTGCATAGAGTCAGTGCAAGAGAGTTAGTGCAATGTTTGGAAACAAACACTATATAGCCTATGCAGTCTATAATTGTGGGTTCTATTCATTCCGCATCGCGGAAGTTGAGCTTTACAACATGATTGAAATTTAAAGGCAATGTTCCTGCTTTAGCGTAGCCTGCATTCACGGTAAACGCTGCATGTGTCAGGTAAATCGAAAATTACCTTTACATTTCTATCTCGGAATGTGTAACGCTTCTGTAATGCTTCAGCTGTACAGATTGAATAGAGCCCTTTGATATAATGGATGGTGTGTCCTTGCATCCATAGCTCTGTCTATGAATTTGAGAGTGGTTACATTTCTCCAGCCCTATCCCTCAGCTTTTTACCGACACAAGGGTGGGGATCACTTTAAGGGCCACGCTGTATGACATGTTCCTCTAGGAAATCGCACTTGAATTGTAAAAAAGGATTTTAGACCAGGAAATGTTTTTGCCTCCATCTTTTTTTTGATTGGACATAACTTTATGTAGTGTCTTCGACGGCTACCAAATTAAACCCGAAAATTGAACGAGACGTTAACGCAGAAGCTGACACTATATTAATTCTTTCTGTATTTTTGTTAGCTAGCTAACCCACAAAATGCCTGCTACTTCTGACATACATACAGCAGCATCTTGTAATAACGAAGAGCCAAAGAAAGCAGATAGTCAGGTCGGAAACACGTCGTTGTCTCTCTTCTGTGATGAACGCGTGTATCTGAGTCAATGTGAATACATTCTACAACACGGCAACCGAAAGGGAGACCGAACAGGAACGGGGGTCATCTCTGTTTTTTGGCTCACAATCGAGATACAGTCTCCGGGGTAAATCGCTGAAGTTACTTTTCTGTGTGTGCTGGAAGTTGTGCGTATGCGTTTCAAGTTTGAAACGCACGACTGAAACCAATGTAATATTTTGACATGGTGGGAATTGCATGCAACAACAAAGCACTACCTCCTGACTGTTCAAATGACTAGCTAACTATTTCAAATCAAATACATTTGTATTGGTTACATACATGGTTAGCAGATGCTAACATGGTTAGCATGTTAATGCGAGTGTTGCGAAGTGCTTGTGCTTCTAGTTCCGACCGTGCAGTAACATCTAACAAGTAATCTAAGAATTCCACAACAACTACCTATTACACACAAATCTAAAGGGACGGAATAAGAATATGTACATATAAAGATATGGATGGGCAATGACAGAGCGGCATAGGCAAGATGCAATAGATGGTATAAAATACAGTATATACATATGAGATGAGTAATGTAAGATATGTAAACATTATTAAAGTGGCATTATTTAAAGTTACTAGTGATCCATTTATTAAAGTGGCCAATGATTCGAGTCTGTATGTAGGCAGCAGCCTCTCTGTGTTAGTGATGGCTGTTTAACAGTCTGATGGCCTTGAGATAGAAACTGTTTTTCAGTCTCTCGGTCCCTGCTTTGATGCACCTGTACTGACCTCGCCTTCTGGATGGTAGCGGGGTGAACAGGCAGTGGATCGGGTGGTTGTTGTCCTTGATCTGTTTGGCCTTCCTGTGACATCGGGTGCTGTAGGTGTCCTGGAGGGCAGGTAGTTTCCCCCCGGTGATGCATTGTGAGTTTGTGAGTGTTTTAGTTGACAAGCCAAATTTCTTCAGCCTCCTGTGTGGGTGGACAATTTCAGTTTGTCCGTGATGTGTACCCAGAGGAAATTAAAACTTTCCACTCTCTCTACTGCTGTCCCGTCGATGTAGATAGGGGGGTGTTCCCTCTGCTGTTTCCTGAACTCCACGATCATCTCCTTTGTTTTGTTGACGTTGAGTGAGAGGTTGTTTTCCTGACACTACACTCTGAGTGCCCGCACCTCCTCCCTGTAGGCTGTCTCGTCGTTGTTGGTAATCAAGCCCACTACTATTGTGTCGTCTGCAAACTTGATGATTGAGTTGGAGGCGTGCATGGCCACACAGTCATAGGTGAACAGGGAGTACAGGATGGGGCCGAGCACGCACCCTTGTGGGGCCCCAGTGTTGAGGATCAGCGAAGTGGAGATGTTGTTTCCTACCTTCACCCCTGTGGGCGGCCCGTCAGAAAGCCCAGGACCCAATTGCACAGGGCGGGGTTGAGACTCAGGGCCTCAAGCTTAATGACGAGCTTGGAGGGTACTATGATGTTGAAAGCTGAGTTGTAGTCAATGAATAGCATTCTTACAAAGGTATTCCTCTTGTCCAGATGGGATAGGGCAGTGTGCAGTCTGATGGCGATTGCATCGTCTGTGGACCTGTTGGGGCAGTATGCAAACTGAAGTGGGTCATGGGTGGCAGGTAAGGTGGAGGTGATATGATCCTTGACTAGTCGCTCAAATCACTTCATGATGACGTAAGTGAGTGCTACGGGGCGGTAGTCAGTCATTTAGTTCAGTTATCTTTGCCTTCTTGGGTACAGGAACAATGGTGGCCATCTTGAAGCATGTGGGGACAGCAGACTGGGATAGGGAGAGATTAAATATGTCCGTAAACACACCAGCCAGCTGGTCTGCACATTCTCTGAGGACGCGGCTAAGGATGTCGTCTGGGCCAGTAGCCTTGCGAGGGTTAACATGTTAAAATGTCTTACTCATGTCGGTCACGGAGAAGGAGAGGGGGAGGGGCGCAGTCCTTAGTAGCAGGCGCGTCTTTGGCACTGTATTATCCTCAAAGCGGGCAAAGGTGTTTAGTTTGTCTGAAAGCAAGACGTCGGTGTCAGTGACTTGGCTGGATTTATTTTCGTAGTCCGTAATTGCCTGTAGACCCTAGGTCTTATGTCTGAGCCGTTGAATTGCGACTCCACTTTGTACCTACACAGACATTTCGTTTGTTTGATTGCCTTGCGGAGGGAATAACTACACTGTTTATATTCAGCCATATTCCCAGTCACATTTCCATGGTTAAATGCAGTGGTTGATCTATCCACGGTTTCTGGTTAGGGTAGGTTTTAATAGTCACAGTGGGTACAACAGTGGGTACATCTAAAATGCACTTCCTTATAAACTCACTCACTGAATAAGCGTATAAATCAACGTTATTCTTTGAGGCTGCCCGGAACATTTCCCAGTCTGCATGATCAATACAATCTTGAAGCGTGGATTCCGTCAGACCAGCGTTGAATGGTTCTTGTCACAGGTACATCCCGTTTGAGTTTCTGCCTATAGGACGGTAGGAGCAAAATGGAGTCGTGGTTGGATGTGCCGAAGGGAGGGCGGGGTAGGGTCTTGTACGCATCGCGGAAGTTAGAGTAGCAAATTTGAGTGTATTGCCCACGGTCCAGTGTATTGCCCACGCAACAATCAATGTGCTGGTAGAATAAAAGAAGCCTTGTTCTCAAATTTGCTTTGTTAAAATCCCCAGCTACAATAAATGCAGCCTCAGGATATATGGTTTCCAGTTTACATAGAGTCCAGTGAAACTCCTTGAGGGCCGTCGTGGTGTCTGCTTGAGGGGGGATATGCACGGCTGTGACAATAACCGACGAGAATTCTCTTAATATGGTCGGTATTTGATTGTAAGGAATTCTAGGTCAGGTGAACAAAAGGACTTGAGTTCCTGTATGATGTTATTACACCATGAGTCGTTAATCATGAAGCATACACCCCTGTCCTTCTTCTTCCCGAGAGAGATGTTTATTTCTGTCGGCGTGACACATGAAGAAACCCTGTGGCTGTACCGACTCCGACAACATATGCCAATAGAGCCATGTTTCCGTGAAACAGAGAATGTTACAATCTCTGATGTCTTTCTGGAAGGCAAATTCATTTTGTCTACCTTGTTGTCTAGAGACTGGACATTGGCGAGTAATATACTCGGAAGCGGTGGGTACGCCTTCGAAGTCTGACCAGGAGGCCGCTCTGTCTACCTCTTCTGGGACCACATTGTTTTGTGTCGGCCTCTGGGATTAGATCCAATGTCCTGGTTGGTGGTCCAAAGAAAGGATCTGCTTCGGGAAAGTCGTATTCCTGGTCGTAATGTTGATAAGTTGACGTCGCTCTTATAGCCAATAGTTCTTCCCGGCTGTATGTAATAACACTAAAGGTTTTCTGGGCTAACAATCTAAGAAATAATACATCACAAAACAAAATACTGCATAGTTTTCTAAGGACTCAAAGCGAGGCGACTTGCAAATGTTTATCATTGTTGATCATTCCAGATCAGTTTCCTTTGTTGACAACAAAAAGGGTTTTTCTGGAAAGGAATTCTCAAAAAACTACTTTGGTTTATCAAAGTAAGAATGAAACCATATCCTCTGAAATAATCCACACTTGTGTGTTAGCTAAAATGCATTGAATTGTAGGTCTGCCTACACACTTGCATACCACATCCAGTAGGTGGTGCTCCATACCATACATGGGGCAGAGAAGTTGACAGGTCTTGGTTCTGTGTGTATGCTGTAGGGCACAACAAATGCCAAGGAGCTCTCAGAGAAAGGGGTGAATATTTGGGATGCAAACGGGTCCCGACACTTCTTGGACAAGATGGGGTTCAGAGACCGGGATGAGGGAGACCTGGGACTAGTGTATAGTTTCCAGTGGAGGCACTATGGTGCGGAATACAGAAATATGCACGCAGGTACGCCACACCCTGACATGGTATTTTAGGATTATGAGTGTTTCATTTAAAAAAAAATGGAACTAGTGCTTCATTTTCATGGATAATACTTCCCTTATAGATTACACAGGACAAGGCGTAATCAACTACAGAAAGTTGACACAATCAAGACCAATCCAGAAGAATCATCATGTGCGCGTGGAACCTCAAGAGGCATCTGACAGTCTTATGACTTCACTGTGTATACACTTAACAGTCAATGTTGGTTTGTATTGCTCACACACCTGTGCCTGTGTTGTTCCCAGACCATATGGCGCTGCCCCCTGCCATGCCCTGTGTCAGTTGTACGTATTTGACGGGAAGCTGCCGTGCCAGCTGTACCAGTGCTCGGGGGACATGGGCCTGGGAGTGCCCTTCAACATCGCCAGCTACGCCATCCTCACCTACATGATCGCCCATATCACAGGACTTGAGGTGGGGCAGACACCAGCTTAAATTCCCTATTCGCTTTGACTCAAAGGATGATCTTTTAAGTGTAATGACCGGTCTATAATAAAAGCAGGGTAGTAAAATAAGGTATTTCATTCCTGCCTTTCTCCCTCCAGCCTGGTGAAAGTAGGTTCATGACAGACACAACTGAGATATACACACTGCAGTGACAGGTGTGTAAAGCTATGGCCACACAGATGAATGAAAACAAATACACATTCATCCTTCTGTATTTGTCCATCAAAAGTTCAACTGTTTTCAGACTAGTTGCAAAACGGACAAAGGCCTACATATTGTGCGTTTGACGGACTGTCGTCCATTATCCGTCAATGGATGACTCCCATTGCAAAATCATTGGCTCAATCCATACATTTCTGACAGAAAGTGTCTGGCCGCGGCCCAAACGTGATGACTCTTCCCTTACAGCTCCAGAGAGATTCGGCCCTTCCCCAAGCTGAAGCTCATTCGGACGGTGGAGAAAATAGATGATTTCCGTGCAGAAGACGAAGATCGTTGACTACAATCCCCAACGCATCATCAAAATGTAGATGGCAGTTTAAACGGGCTTCAATTAACAAAAATATAAACACAACATGCAACATTTTCAAAGATTTTAAGTATAGCTCATGTAAGGAAATGTCAATTGAAATAAATTCATTAGGCCCTAATCTATGGATTTCACATGATTGTGAATACAGATATGCATCTGTTGGTCACAGATACCTTAAAAAAAATAGGGGCATAGATCAGAACCAGTCAGTATCTGGTGTGACTACCCTTCATTTGCCTCGTGCAGCGCGACACCTTCGCATAGAGTTGATCAGGCTGTTAACTGGGACCTGTGGAATGTTGTCCCACGCTTCAATGGCTGTGCGAAGTTGCTGGATATTGGCGGGAACTGGAACACCGTTGTACATGTCGATCCAGAGCATCCCAAACATGCTCAATGGGAGACATGTCCGAGTGTGCAGGCCATGGAAGAACTCGGACATTTCAGCTTCCAGGAATTGTGTACAGATCCTTGCGACATGGGGCTAATGCATCATCATGCTGAAACATGAATGGCCCGACAATGAGCCTCAGGATCTCATTGAATCTCTGTGCATTAAAATTGCTATCGATTAAAATGCTATTAATTTATTGCAGCTTATGCCTGCCCATACCATAACCCCACCACCACGGGTCTCTGTTCACAACGTTGACATCAGCAAACCGCTTGCCCACACAACACCATACACGCCATCTGCCTGGTACAATTGAAACTGCTGCGACTACGAACTGCAGTCCGGTCAGAGGAAGCTGATTTGCTTCCCTGAGATGATTTGAGTTTATGCAGAAATTCTTTGTTTGTGCAAACAGTTTCATCATCTGTCCGGGTGGCTGGTCTTAGACAATCCCACAGGTGAAGAAGCCAGATATGGAGATACTGGGCTGTAGTGGTTCTACGTGGTCTGCGGCTGTGAGGCCAGTTGGACGTACTAACACATTCTCTAAAATGACGGAAGTAGCTTATGGTAGAGAAATGTACATTAAATTCTCTGGCAACAGCTCTGGTGGACATTCCTGCAGTCAGCATGCCAATTGCATGCTCCCTAAACTTGACATCTGTGGCATTGTGACAACTGCACATTTTAGTGGCCGTTTGTCTACAGCACAAGCTGCACCTGTGTAATGATCATGCTATTTAATATGCCACACCTGTCAAGTGGATGGATTATCTTGGCAAAGGAGAAATGCTCAGTAAAAGGGATGTAAACAAATTAGTGCACAAAACAAAAAAAGCTTTTTGTTCATATGGAACATTTCTAGGATCTTTTATTTCAGCTCATGAAACCAACACTTTAAAATGTTGTGTTTATATTTTTGTTCAGTGTAATATCTGGGAGGTTTTCCTTTTGATTGAAATATTCTTGTACAGTGTCTACCTGTTGCCTTTTTAGATTCAATTGTGTATTTTATGGTTTGCATCATAGGAATTTGGTAAATAAAGAATGTATACATTTAGTTAAAGCTTGATTATTTCCACACATCCCTTTTAGAAACATACAAAAGTGAAATCATTTCATCTTGTGCAATGATAACCAAATACAGGAATTTTTCAATGGTTACTTAAGAATGTCATCGTCTGGCAACTTTGTGCTTGGTTGAAAAATCTACTTCAACTGCCCGGCTTCCTCCACGACACCGTACTCGTCACTGGAGCTTCTTCCACACTTGCCCCTGAGGGTACTGGTGTGTCTGCACTGACGACTCCAACATCTCACAGGAGTAGCCTGGATCCTGATGGAACAATGACCAACAGAAACCATGGGCAAGACGTAAAGATCCACAGCACTTAAATGAATGACCACAACACCAGATCATGTAGATTAAACCATACCTTGGGAGGCATGTAGTGGGCGTTCTGAATCACAACAGGGCTTTTGAAGTGCTGATGGAGGTGGTCCACAAATTCACACATCCTGAGAAAAACATATTTTATTTCAGCCCCTGACCACAGCTCAAATAACTACACAGTTATAACCAAATGAAAAAATTATGGGGTCATGGTTATATTCTATATTATGTCGTTGTAGCTTGAAAGGTTTAGAATGACGGGCTGGGATGTTCACTCACCGGTTGTCCAGACTGGCAGACACAGAGATGTAGTCAAAGAGAATCAGGTGCTGAACCAGCTCACACAGTCCAACACCTCCAGCATGAGGACACACAGGCACTGGGGAAATAGATTAAAGGATAAACACGCAGCACGGGCAGAGAGACACGCACAGCTGGGCTCATCTGCTGATCTAGGATCAAGTCCCCCCCCC
Source organism: Salvelinus fontinalis (assembly GCF_029448725.1). Lineage (NCBI taxonomy): Eukaryota > Metazoa > Chordata > Actinopteri > Salmoniformes > Salmonidae > Salvelinus > Salvelinus fontinalis. Next base: position 3,398,247 of record NC_074689.1, on the reverse strand, counting down.
ATCCATACAATCTTATCTACAAGGCAAAACTGATCCTAGATTCGCCCTCCTATTCTGAGATGCTTTATGAATATGACCGCTGATGTCATACCCTTGAACTTGTGGGCCATGAGCAGCACGGCTAGGTTCTCGTTGACACTGCCCAGTCTACAGCTGTCAATCTGGACAAACTGCAACGCTGACGCCTGGAGGAACTGCTTGAACATCACTCTATTATGGCACTGGAGGGGCCACAAGAACAACATTCATTACATATCAGTTAAACTGACTAAATACTGATAGCGCTAGTGTGAAACACTGAACACAATGAGTCAGTAACATTGACACACAGTGAGTCCTAACCTGTTCTCCTGTGGCCACTCCAATGCCAAGCGGAGCCAAGGCCTGCAATGGCAGAACAGAAATGTGAAACTTAAGCAGAAACAAGCATCAAGGCTTTGAGAATAACCTTGTATTCTGAATCCATGACCGTTTCTCAATTTGTGCTGCCGCAATTTCTCACATCCCATCTCCTTGACTCCTCAAAACACATCAGCGAAAAGGTCCAAGGGGAGGGACCTGCTCTAATACAGTTGAAAAGGAGGCGAGGAAATAGGATGCGAGGAATCACAAAGAAATTGAGAAAGAGACCAGGCCTCAGATCCTTCCCTCATCACCTTGGAGATGGTAGCATGTCCCAGGATATCGTCAGGGGAAGTGGGCTCTTCGATCCACAGGGGTTTGTACTCAGCCAGCCTGGTCACCCAGGTTATGGCCTCGCCTACGTCCCACCTTTGGTTAGCATCAATCATCTGAAACAGAGAAGACAATTGGCTGCAGAATGACTTGATCCAATCCTGTGCATTAGGTTTACTGAATCCAACGGCATCACCGATTTACCAGTGTGTTGTGGGGTCCAATCATCTGCCGTATGAAACTGCACCGGCGAATGTCATCCTCTAGGTCAGCCCCCACCTTCACTTTGAACTTGGTCCATCCATCATTTAGTGCATCGGTGCACAGCTATAGGAAGATAGATACAGAATGACATAGTGGGGTCCGAAATGATTGACACCCATACCCCCAAGACATGCTAACCTCTCACCATTACCAATAACAAACCAAAACGAACTGCATATGCTTGATGTAGTCATTGCATGCTAGGACTAGGGGACCAAATATTAAACTTTCGACTCCTTTATTCATAAGAGTCTTCAGGGGTGTCAATTCTGACCCCTATCTTTTTGAGAACAAAAAAGTATCACTTGTTAAACTCTGAGAAATTGTATTAGTTTAGAAAACAATCCACTTTTTTTGCATTCAATATAGCTCAGCATTTTTATTATTTCATACAGTAATTATTGCTCATCTTTATTAAGGGTGTCAATAATTTAGGACCACACTGTATATACTGTTTCCTTATGGGGCCTGGTAAAACGTAGTGCCCTACATAGGGAATAAGGTGCCATTTGGCACTCGGACCATTGCACAGCATGTGTATGAGAGGAGACCTGTTTCAGCAGCTGGTCGGAGTATCCTAGCCAGGCACAGGAGGTGGTATAGGCAGGATAACCCTCCTTCAGCATTTGGTCCACTGAGAGGTCACACAGTCATATCAATACACTTCATTAATAAAATTCATAATCCAAGAGAGGAAGATACATTTTTATAATTGCAGTACTGAGTATATTATAAGATCGTAGGGCACTTCATACGTCTATGTGTTCATGGAGGAGCAATTACAGCCACTCAAACCCACTTATCAAAGCCATTAACGTCTCAAGCCCTTTAAGTGTGCTTACCTCTCTGCTGCTTCCCCGTCTGAGCTTTCACAAGTATATCTGAGAGAGCGCGAGAGAGAGAGAGCGAACACACAGATCAAAGATAATAGGTAATGGTTTTTGTAGACTACCTTGTGAACCTGTTAAAACAGAGTGCAGATGGCCATTTCAGGCAATAGAGGAACATATTATGGACAGTGTTCAGCAAGACATACCAAGGGCCTCCTGTTCAGTAAGGGCATCAGTGATATATCTGAAGTCGATGCATGAGATGAGCTTGCTGGGGTCCTGAGGGAAGAACACAAGCATGTACAAGCACATGTACATACACTACCTCATCCTAAAACGTGTCTGATTACAGCACATTCCAAGATGTACACATTACATTGTGTCATTCCAAACTTTATCCGCAACATTTTCCAACGTCGCACAAAATGGAATATGACGTTGCGGATAAAGTTCGGCACGACAATTTCATTTGTACACATCTAAAGACCTGCATCACTATACCGAGAGCTTTTCTGTTTCTATAAAGACGCATTTGGAGTTGTTCGAGCCCACATACTACAGAACGAGGATGTCAATCGCTGGTTTGGGTAAGTTTCTGTCTTGACATTTCTAGAACATGCCATTTACATCCAAAATACAGATTTGATTGTCAAAAATAAACTTCTCCTTTAAGTTTGATGTTTTACTCAGGTTAAAAAGCTCTCCATATCAGCAACTTACCATGTCAACAAGCAGCTTCCACAGTGGCTGTTGACAAAAAGGAGAACAGTCATTTTAGCAGGATCTCGACATATGAAATGTCTTGCTATATTGCTTGGCATGCCTGGTCCACTAACATCCAATAGCGTCGCTGTCTGATGAAAACCTCAGAACCAAAAATCAATAAAAAATGTAAAGAAGAAACATATTTTGAGTACATTTTCTTGGTCCTATGATATGTTCAGAGTACATTGAGGGGTTACTGCTTTCAATTCATTTGAAAAATAAATAAATTCAGTTACAAGGTTCAGACCGCAACGATTACTGAGGCAATGTGGGCCATGGTCAAAACTAGCACACTATATAGGGGACAGGGTTCCAATGTCTCACCTTGCCCTCGGACCGTGCCCAGAGGTCCCATACTGCATTCAAGACCGCCGCAGTGGCCAACTGAATGACTCCTTTCTCTGGTCCAATCTGGCACAAGACCGGGGGAAAAAAGCTGATTACACACATATTTCAGTGAAGGTTAGTTAATCAGTTTGGATTGATTAGGGTAGTTTGTGTTGGAGTGGCTGTGTACACTCACCCATCGCATTTGTCCATCGCTGGTGAGGAGACGGTAAAATCCACGGAAGTCACTCACAATCTCCTCTAGAGATTTCCCAACAACTAGGGCTGACAGGGCTTCCACAGCGCACACAACTGCAGTTTAAAGGGACAAAAGTTACTCATTTGAAAACAGTACACAGTATTATCCTCAGACTGGCAAATCGGTTCACATTGGGACAACTAGCATGTAATGCATAATCATTTAGAGATCTGGGAGCACCTATGCATACAAAGCCAGACCTGTAGTGTTTACACATTACCACAAGATGTCGCTGTGGATAACATGTATTTAGACTACTAAACAAAGCCCACCAACTATAACACATTGAAAATGGTGCAGGTTGGATCAAGAATCTTACCAATTTCTGTGCCTCTCCCCACAGTAAAAGTCAACCCATATCCTTGCATTCCTTGATCAGTTTCGATGACAACATAGGCGACAGAGTAGTCCGGGTCGGTGTGCTGAAAGAAGCCACATTTATATTTTCCTATATGATCCTTAGGCCTACCATATGTAGGGGTAGATGTGACATGAATAAAGCAAGTGCTGCAGAAATAACTTGTGTCTGCAACTTATGAAAGAAAGCATTCATTGCATTGATGCACGTACCATTGCGTCTGAACCATGTTGCTCCAAAGACGTTGGAAATCTGACATCGCGGACAGTCAACCTTATAATTTTTTTAGGCATTTCGCTCAAATTTTTAGACAGGGAAGTAGCCCGCTAGTGTACTATCGCTTGCTCAACATGGAGTCCCGCCCACTGCGACTGGTTGAAATGCCTTTCCGCGTAGGAAAAGTGTGATTCTCACATGACTTTATGCAATCATAGTGGCTACAACCGGGTGAACCAGGTTGGCGTTGATTGCAATCTATTTGGAACCGGCTGCCTCTTGGGCTTGAGCCTGGTGCTCCGTTTTGTCCGACGGCAAAAGTGACGCGCATGGAGTAATGAGTAGGATTCGGTGTTTTCACATGCAACAGTTATTGGTTTTGATAAAAACGTAGCATTGTTGACAACATGACAGTGCAAAACAGATTACCGTTCAATTAGAGCAGGGCTCGCGGTTACGTCTGGTCACGTGACGGGCCATAGTCTAGGTAAATCCGGGGCAGTTTAATAGATCTCCGTCAATGTAACAGACACAAAAAGAATTCATTAATAATAATATTAACATTATGACAGCTCGTGCCTCGACAAGTGACATCAACTCCCCGTTGTCTATATAAAACTATTGCATCTAACGAATTAAGCAAAGAATACCACACATTCAAATCTGAAATGTTTAATTTTCCAACTGTAGAAATTCCACAGATTAGCATCCATAATTATTTCTCCAACGTTATAATTTGCATTCTAGTTTTAGCTGTCTTTAAAAAAACGTGATATCAACTGTCTGTATGAAACTGATGAATCTAACGAGTTCAACAAATAGCACACATTTACATTTTTAATTTTCCAACTGTACAAATTCCACAGATTAGTATCTAAATCATATTTCTCTTTACACCAACTTTATGACTTGCATTCTAGTCTTTGCTGTCCTTTTTTATTTATTTATAAAATTAGGATTTCACAACTTTGTACAAAGCCCTTCTTTAAAACCTCAGCTGACCATGTGTGTTCTGCCCATCTATGCAAGTATGCATGATCAAATGCATCACTGAATTGATGAGTTTAAAGAAAAACAAAGGAGTAAAATGACAACTGTTGATGTGACATGACACATTAAAAAGACCTTTGAGCTTCCTCCTGTTGCAGTCTTAAAATAACTGACTGCTCACGGGTTATGACTACTTTATAAAAACAAAAATGTCAATAAAAACTCATTCTCTTTGTATCTAGACTGAATTAAATCCATTCACACAATAAAATCACATGGAGACAACATAAAACTGTTCAGGTGCTTTGGCAATATTTTCCCATAAAGGCAAAATTGTTACTTTTTTTTATAACCATTTTTAGAACTGAAAGTGAAACACGTGAGGATGAGTCAAGTATAAAATCCAAAACAGAACGTTTGTTGAAGGACTTCTAAATGTATGTGAAAGAGAAGGCCAAGTCCTCTTTAACATAGGTGTGTAGAAGCATTTGCTGGCATGTAAATGGCCAAATCAGGTGGTTGTATCAACAAATTCAAATTCTGGAACTATGAGAGAGAACATTTTAGTTTGTGTTGTGTAGTGCTATGATATGCGCAGAGACGAGACACATTGGCATGTAGCTTAGTGATCTACAGGGCTGTGGGTTTTGCAAGGAGAGCTGAATATTCTCCCATCTCACAGTGATACATTGGTCTGGGGTGAAGTTTCCCCTAGGTACAGATCTAAGATCAGCTTCCCTTTCCATAACAAATAGGGGAAATGCTAAACTGAACCAAGATCAGCGTTTAGGGGCAACTTCATCTTACTCCTACATATGCAGAAAATACTCTGTAGTGATCTTTAAAGAGGCTATTTAACTTGGCATAGCAATGGTCAGGGACACATAACACAATGGCCTTAGTGTTGTAAAAATGTCCAACTGAAGGACACGAAGGGAAGGCTTCACATGAACCTAGAACCATGTCCGTGATGTGAATTATTCTTAGTTACATAGAATAAAATCAACAAACAAAATAGAAAATGAGCAGACAAGACGGACCCACGCAACTGTCCCTGATCCGCGCCACTCAAGTCAATCGTTCAGAAAAACACAGGAGAAAGAAAAGCATTTTCCTGTTGAACTGATGAAATATACTGAACACAGAACTGCATTATCCTAACTGAAATATTCCCACAGTACTTGACAAAATTCTCATCGCTTACCGTACATCCTTCTCTCTCATCCACCATTTTGAAGAGCTCTTATTCCAAGGGCCCCTACCCATCTCTCTCATGTGGCATTTTCACAGTTCAACAAAGATTTTAGAAACAACAAAACAGAATGATTGGTCACTTCGAAAAATAACATGATCATTAGAACCATGTGGGAAATTGAGGAATAAAAAAAAAACAAAGGAACAAAAGGAGTAAAGTCATAGAAACTAAGACCTGTAGTACCTGAAATAAAAAAGACAATAAAATGATCAGTAAAAATTTGTGTAAAAAAAAAAAAAAAAAAAAAGCATTTATTTTTATCATCAAGGATAGCAGTGGTTTGTGCAACTCGATAACCAAGCTTCCAGTTGCCTTTTCTGAAGCACATTATTCATAGCGTTTAATCTCCATGCGTCTGTATCAGAGTCTGTTCCTCCTGGGTGGAGGGATACTTTGCACGGTGAAGGGGTCCAGGGCTGCGCTGCGCTGCGGCCAGGCCTGACTATAGGTTATCCCCGGGCTGGTACTGTGGCTCCGTGGCTGTGAAGTAGTCCTCCAGGAAGGACTGGATGTACTCGAAGGTGGGCCTCTCGTCGGGGTCCTTCTTCCAGCACAGCTTCATCATCTCGTGGAGGGAGTCGGGACAACCCTGGGGGCAGGGCATACGGTACCCCCGCTCCACCTGCTCCAGGACCTCCCTGTTCACCATGCCTGAGTGGAGAGAGAGAAATGGAAAGAAAGAGATAAATAACAGAGCGAGGAGGGGGGGGGGGGGGGTTAGTTTGTTTAGTGCCCATTACATTAACTGTGCAGTCAACCGTGTCAGTTAGGTCACGCAATAAAATCAAGATTATCCACAACAAAACTAGGTCTGTGATCTAATTCCATTGAGAAGTCGCTCCAATCGCTTCACTAGCCTATATTACACCCCCTCCTCCCTCCCCCTCAAAAAGCATAAATAAATAGGAGGCCTGAATCAGGGGTTGGAATCGGTTCAGGGAACAGAACCAAAAACAATGACATTTTTCAAGGAACAGAATCAGAATCAGTAATGAAAGTGTTTCTATACTGTTCCAGGAACAAGCATTATTTTAAAAGCATGGGAACCGGTTAATAACGTTATATTATGTTACAGGCATTTTTTTCCAGTCCCACAAAAAATATGCAAAGCCCTCTGTCACTTAGAAACTTATTCCACTGTCTGCCTGCCAGCTGAAAACCTTTGCCAGTGCGTGTAGGCTGCCTGCCCCTCCCCTTCCGAAGCATAGTCTACTGTAGCCTGCTGATGTTACAAGCGGGATTCAGAAATTAGGGAGAGAGATATTTAATTAGAGAAGAATGGATAAACTTTTTTAATGCTAGTTAAGGATGCTATACAGCAACTTCAGAAGGTTTTTCAGACCCCTTGACTTTTTCCACATTTTGTAACAGACTATTCTAAATCTGCTAAAAACTCCCCCCCCCCCTGATCAATCTACAGACAACACCCCATAATGACGAAGCAAAAACAGGTTGAGACATTTTTGCTAAACAATTTTTGCAATAAAATGGAAATATCACATTTACATAAGTATTCAGACCCTTTACTCCACACTTTGTTGAAGCACCTTTTGGGGATTACAGCCTTGAGTCTTCTTGGGTGTGACGCTACAAGCTTGGCACACCTGTATTTGGGGAAATTCTCCCATTCTTCTCTGCAGATCCTCTCAAGCTCTGTCAGGTTGGATGGGGAGCGTTGCTGCACAGCTATTTTCAGGTCTATCCAGAGATGTTTGTTCGGGTTCAAGTCCGGGCTCTGGCTGGGTCACTCAAGGACATACAGAGACTTGTCAACACTTCTGCATTGTCTTGGCTGTGTGTTTAGGGTCGTTGTCCTGTTGGAAGGTGAACCGTCACCCCATTCTGAGGTCCTGAGTGTTCTGGAGCAGGTTTTCACCAAGGATCTCTCTATACCTTGCTCCGTTCATCTATGCCTCGATCCTGACTAGACTCCCAATCCCTCCCGCTGAAAAACATCCCCACAGCATGATGCTGCCACCACCATGCATCACCATAAAGATGGTGCCAGGTTTCCTCCAGACGTAACGCTTGGCATTCAGGCCAAAGAGTGCCATCTTGGTTTCATCACACCAGAGAATCTTGTTTCTTATGGCCTGAAAGTCTTTTGGTGACTTTGGCAAATTCCAAATGGGCTGTGATGTGCCTTTTAGTGAGGAGTGGCTTCCCATCTGGCCACTCTACCATAAAGGCCTGATTGTTAGAGTGCTACAGAGATGGTTGTCCTTCTGGAAAGTTCTCCCATCTCCACAGAGCAACTCTAGAGCTCTGTCAGAGGGACCATCGGGTATTTGGTCATTTCCCTTACCAAGGCCCTTCTCCCCCGATTGCTCAATTTGACCGGGTGGACAGCTCTAGGAAGAGTCTTGGTGGTTCCAAACTTCTTCCATTTAAGAATGATGGAGGCCACTGTGTTCTCGGGGACCTTCAATGCTGCAGAGGTTTTTTGGTACCCTTCCCCAGATCTGCGCCTCAACACAACCCTGTCTCGGACTTTTACGGACAATTCCTTCGACCTCATGGCTTGGTATTTGCTCTGACATGCACTGTCAACTGTGGGACCTTATATAGACAGGTGTGTGCCTTTCCAAATCATGTCCAATCAATTGAATTTACCACAGGGGGACTCTAATCAAGTTGTAGAAACATCTCAAGGATGATCAATGGAAACAGAATGTACCTGAGCTCAATTTTCATGTCCCATAGCAAAGGGTCTGAATACTTATGCAAATAAGGTATTGCATTTTTTTTTTTGTATAAATTTGCAAAAATAATCTATAAACCTAATTTCGCTTTGTCATTGTGAGGTATTAAAAAAACAAAACAAAAATTTAGATTAAGGTTGTAACGTAACAAAATGAGGAAAAAGTCAAGGGGTCTGAATACTTTCCGAAGGCACTGTAGTGATTAATTAACTACAAAAAGGTAAGACTTGTTATTATTTAAATTATGGTGCCGCTCTGCACACACAAGCTTCTTAGATAGCTAGCTAGCGCTGGTCCAACATCAAGGCAACTCTCTGAAGTTCAAAGACACTCAAAGTTCCTTCATACTGTAGAAGCCGCTCCTCCGTAGGTATAAATCTGTGGGCCTAATTCAGATAACGAATGTCATAACAACAAGATGCCCAGCCCTTCAAGTCAAGCCTCTTCCTCCACCACCTCTCCCCACCTGCAAAATTTCAGTCGCATCTCACGCCCTAACAATGGTCTGTACAATGCATGTAAATAGTTTGCACACTCCATAGCAACCTGCTCTATCTGCACTGATTGGTGAAGTCATTTAATGTCGAGCTAAATGTAATAAAAAGGTTGATTTCAAGAGGTTTAAAAAGTAACAGAAAGGGTTAGGCGTTCAAACCGGTTCAGAATTTAATTTTGCTGGTCGGGGAAAAAATTAAAATAATGGTACTGTTCAGAACGAAACGATTGGAAAATCATTTCGGGTTCCAAAGCCTGGCCTGAAGGTTAGTGTCTGTGTGTGTGTCAGTGTTTCAGAGCACCCGCCAGCCTCTCTCTCTCTCCCCAGAGCTCCATCAGTCTGGGACAGATGGTTCTAAACAAGAGTGGTGTTCAATCTCCGGATCAGATCCCACCAGATGGTCTCCTCTAATCTCAGCCAGCTTGTGTGTGTGTGTGTTTACCCCACAGAGACAAAAACAGCAATCAGACAGTGTCACCCCTGGCCCACTTCCTATGACAGTATTAACTAGTCTAGGCTATAAGACTTGTGACGGATCACCTTTAACCAAATGAGTCACTTCCTTGTTTACATTGTGCTGGCATCTACTTCTATGACTACTCCTCCTGGTCACACAAGAAATCTGCTTCCCAGTTTCAGGCATCATACAATTGAAGTATCTTAACCAGATGGACAGCCTCACAGACTCCAATTGTTGTTATGGGACTGCGTCCCAAATGCCACTCTAATTCCTACATAGTGCCCATTCCCTAGGAGCTCTAGTCAAAGGAAATGCACTATATAGGGAAAAGGGTCCCATGTGGGACGCAAACATGGTTTTTCATTTTGTCTGTGTTCTCACCTGGGTAGGGCACCCTGCCCTTGGTCACCAGTTCGGTGAGTAAGATGCCGAACGACCAGCCATCTGACTTGATGGTGAAGCGGCCGTACAGAGCAGCCTCAGGAGCCGTCCACTTGATGGGGAACTTGGCCCCTAAAAACCAGAGCAGGACGGGGAAGAGATAAAAGAAGAGCGGGAAATACAGAGAGAAAAAGAAGAGACAGAACGTTAACTTCCACTAGGGGTCATCAGAGACCTTACAGCTGTACCATAACCACTGAGAAGTGACCCGATATTACAGTTCACACTCAAGTCTGCCATAACATTTACACTATTGATCTCCATCACAAAATTAATCATAGTTCAATTTTTAACGGTTGAAGTGTGATCTGATTGCAAGGTAATTGATCGAAAAGGAATCCTACATTATAAATATATCACAGCGGGGCGAAAAAAATCAAAAGTCACATTCCAAAAGGTTTGAGGTTTAAGCGTGTTGTTGAGTCAAGTGAATACTGTTTTTTTGTGTTTGAAAAATTTGGCTTTTTTTTAAAAAAAAAGGAGTGTTCGTGTCCAAACGTCTGCTTCTCTGCTGAAACCATTGGGCTTAAATGGTTAAGCAGCAGGAAGCTCGAGAAAGAATTTACTCACCTCGACTAATCAGATTGGATATGACCATCTGCTTTTCGCCATTAGCCTAATTTACCATGGTAGGAAATCGGGTTGAATATTTTCCCGGTATTTTACAAATGTTCCATTCCGAGAATAAATCACTTTTCTCCCAGGTAACCCGGTATTTCCCACCAAAACCTGAAGTGTCAATCTAAAGCATTATAAAGGATATAAATATGTCTGGATTTGATTAGAGCTTTGATCAGCATGAACATTCCAAACCTGATGCTACCTGAGCCTGATGAGCCATATATTCAATGCATTTTATGAGCCCTACAATACTGACATTTAATGAGCCAATCACACCGGCAGCTTATGAAACTGAGGAGTATTTCTGTCTGTAATAAAGCCCCTTTGTGAGGAAACCCTCATTCTGATTGGGGAGCTAGGCCCAACCAGTGGGTTGGCCTATGCCCTCCCAGGCCCACCCATGGGAGGGCATAAATCCATACATTAGGGCCTAAATATATTTGAAATTCATTTAAATTGACTGATTTTATTATATGAACTGTAACGCAGTGAAATTGGTGCATGGTGCATTTATAATTTTGTTCAGTATATATATACACTGTATATATCTTTCTTGATGTAAAAACTTAAACGACTTAAACCAGGTAGAAAGTGTGTAGAAATTATAATTATTTAAATGTAATTTAATCTGAACAATTTTTCTTCAATCACAGCATTTTCAGCATTCTTCATCAAGAAATGTTTATTATTGACAATGAAAGAGGTGGGAATTTTCTTCCCTTCTCATATAATAATAAAAATATATATATATTTTTTCCAGAGTTATTACCAGAATGCTAACAACATTAGCACACTTGGAGTTTGCCAAAAGGCACCTAAAGACTCTCAGACCAGATGAAACCAAGGTGGAACTCTTTGGCCTGAATGCCAAGCGTCACGCCTGGAGGAAACCTGGAACCATCCCTATGGTGAAGCATGGTGGTGGCAGCATCATGCTGTGGGGGTGTTTTTCACCGGCGGGGACTGGGATACTAGTCAGGATTGAGGCATTGAGGAACGGAGCAAAGTACAGAGAGATCCTTGATGAAAACCTTCTCCAGAGCACTCTGGACCTCAGACTGGGGCGAAGGTCCACCATTCAATGGGACAACGACCCTAAGCACACAGCCAAAACAACGCAGGAGTGGCTTCGGGACAAGTCTCTGAATGTCCTTGAGTGGCCCAGCCAGAGCCTGGATTTGAACCTGATCGAACATCTCTGGGGAGATCTGAAAATACCTGACAGAGCTTGAGAGGATCTACAGAGAAGAATGGCAGAAACTCCCCAAATTCAGGTCTGCCAAGCTTGTAGCGTCATACCCAAGAAGACTCGAGGCTGTAATTGCTGCCAAAGGTGCTTCAACAAAGCACAGAGTAAAGGGTCTGAATACTTATGAAAATGTGATATCTTTTGTATTTTTAATAAATTAGCAACATTATTTTTTCCCCCAACTGTTTTTGCTTTGTCATTATGGGGTATTGTGTGTAGGTGGATGATTTAATACATGTTTTAGAATAAGGCTAGAACCCAACAAAATGTGAAAAAAGTCAAGGGGTCTGAATACTTTGAGGGCACTGTAGGTAGGAGCTACCGAATGTCTTTTTGTGAGTTTCAAATTTTCCCCTCTCTCCACTGGGATTCTCTGCCTCTAAACCTGTTACAGGAGCTGAGTCACTGGCTTACTGGTACTCTACCATGCCGCCCCTGGGAGGGGTGCGTCACTTGAGTGGGTTGAGTCATTGACGTGATCTTCCTGTCTGGGTTGGCTATCTGGCCTGATGACTCCTTGCTGTCCCCAGTCCACCTGGCCGTGCTGCTGCTCCAGTTTCAACTGTTCTGCTTGCGGCTATGGAATCCTGACCTGTTCACCGGACGTGCTACCTGTCCCAGACATGCTATTTTCAACTCTCTAGAGACAACAGGAGCGGTAGAGATACTCTGAATTTACTCCAGAGGTGCTGACCTGTTGCACCCTCGACATCCACTGTGATTATTATTATTTGACCATGCTGGTCATCTATGAACATCTTGGCCATGTTCTGTTATAATCTCCACACGGCACAGCCAGAAGAGGACTGGCCACCCCTCATAGCCTGGTTTCTCTCTAGGTTTCTTCCTAGGTTCTGGCCTTTCTAGGGAGTTTTTCCTAACCACCGTGCTTCTACACCTGCATTGCTTGCTGTTTGGGGTTTTAGTCTGGGTTTCTGTACTGCACTTTGAGATATCAGCTGATGTAAGAAAGGCTTTATAAATACATTTAATTTGATTTATTTGTCACATGGGCCGAATACAACAAGTGTAGTAGACCTTACCGTGAAATGGTTACTTTACAAGCCCTTAACCAACAGTGCAGTTCAAGAGTTATGAAAATATTTACCAAATAAAATAAAAAATAATAAAAAGTAACACAATAACATAACTATAATGAGGCTATATACAGGGGGTACTGGTACCGAGTCAGTGTGCGTGGGTACAGGTTAATTGAGGTAATTTGTACATGTAGGTAGGGGGGAAGTACCTATGCATATACAATAAACAGCAAGTAGCAGCAGTGTACAAAACAAATTGGGGGGTCAACGTATTAGTCCGGTGACCATTTAATTAATTGTTAAGCAGTCTTATGGCTTGGGGGTAGAAGATGTTGAGGAGCCTTTTAGTCCTAGACTTCACGCTCCGGTACCGCATACCGTGCGGTGGCAGAGAAAACAGTCTATGACTTGGGTGACTGGAGTCTGACAATTTTATGGGCTTTCCTCTGACACTGCCTACTATATAGGTCCTGGATTGCAGGAAGCTTGGCCCCAGTGATGTACTGGGCCGTATGCACTACCCTCTGTAGTGGCTTACGGTCAGATGCCGAGCAGTTGCCATACCAGGCGGTGATGCAACCAGTTAGGATGCTTCGATGGTGCAGCAGGGGGAAAAAAGGTTTTGTCGTGCCCTCTTCACGACTATCTTGGTGTGTTTGACCCATGAAAGTTTGTTGGTGATGTGGACACCAAGGAACTTGAAACTCTTGACCCGCTCCACAACAGTCCCGTTGATGTTAATGGGGGCCTGTTTGGCCCGCCTTTTCCTGTAGTCCACGATCAGCTCCTTTTGCTCACATTGAGGGAGAGGTTGTTGTCCTGGCACCACAGTGCCAGTTCTCTGACCTCCTCCCTATAGGCTGTCTCATCGTTGATCAGGCCTAACACTGTTGTGTCGGCAGCAAACTTAATGATGGTGGTCATGTTTGGCCATGTAGTCGTGGGTGAACAGGGAGTACAGGAGGAGACTAAGTACACAACCCTGAGGGGCACCAGTGTTGAGGATCAGTGTGGCAGACATGTTGCCTACCCTCACCACCTGGAGGTGGTCCGTCAGGGAGTCCAGGAACCAGTTGCAGAGGGAGGTGTTTAATCCCAGGGTCCTTAGCTTAAGTGATGAACAAGAGACGAGAGACATTGAGCAAATGAACAACGTTTTGACGAATGCCGTACTGGCTCTCCAGCAGCATGTCTACAAGCTGTGTCTGTGTGGAGTCTGGAGTCACTGGGGCAACGGGCCTGCCTGCTCTGCTCTGAGAAGAGGGGGGAGGAGGAGACCGCCAAGAACAGAGAGGAGAAAAAATGCAAGGAAATCCCGATAGCAGTGGCAGCTGTACAAATAACTCAACCAAAACGCTTTGACTTCTCAAACGCTAGCACAATATGATGCCCCATCACTTTAATAATTCAGCCACTTACTTAGATAGCAAATTAAACTTAGGGGTCATGTTAACACAGAATTATGCGGTTTTCACGCAGATAAAAAATATGAAACGCATAAGAAATAACTTGCTATGTTTCTTATTGTAATTTCTGCTCGGCATCAGACAAATGTTGTGTGCAAGTTGCACTTCTAAACTCGGATGAGAATTCACTAATGGGCATTCTATCAGCAGACAGCGCTCTGACTGATGTGGAGCTACTTATCTCTGGTACTTTCAAGATGAATATCAGGAAATGTAGCTGGCTACATTCTTCCTATGACAGGGCTAAACATTAGAAATATGATGGCCGTGCATCGTATTTGCTTTTTCATTGTAAGCTCGTTTAGTCGTGTGGCTTCCAGCCAAATAGCGTTGCACTTCTGTTGCCATCTGATGAAAATGAAGCTACTTTCTGTTGAATGTGTTGCACTAATGTATTTTCTGTGAAGGAAAACTATAGTTGCATGTCCCTGATCACTATATTGAAGCAAAAAATAAATAAAAGACTTTCAATATAAAACGTGACCCCTGTCAATACACAGTTGGACTCACCTGCTCCTGCTTTCTCCCATTGTGCTATTTACAAGCCAACACAAGACCTGCTCAACTATTCTGGGGAACTAAGTAAGCTTCATAATGTAAAATAATGTGACAGGTGAAATAAGAACGCTTTGCACACGTTGACAGCAGGTATTTACTTAAAAAATAGATACAAATATTACAATGTATTGAAAAAGTTAAGAAATAGTTTAAAAGTATTGATGGTATTGAAGAAACGTCCCGTGGCTATTTCCAAATACCCCGGTATACGGTATCCCGCTCAAGCCTAGTCTGTGCTCTACTAACCTTGCCTAGCCGTGTACTCATTGTCCTCGATCAGCCTGGCCAGACCGAAGTCGGCGATCTTGCACACCAAGTTGTCCGCGACCAGGATGTTAGCGGCACGGAGGTCCCTGTGGATGTAGTTCATCCTCTCGATGAAAGCCATACCGTCAGCGATCTGAGGAAAACAAGAAAAATTGTTTAACACTCCATTTCATCACCAATGCCTACGTTAATATTTGATGTGACCCACTCAGAGCGGAGCAGCCTTTCTTAGGATAGGTCCTAAATGACACCCTAATCCCTATATAGTGCACTACTTTTGAACAGAGCCCTATGGGCCCTGGGTAAAAGTATTGCACTAAATAGGGAATAGGGTGCCATCTGGGACGCATAGATACACACAAGAGGGAGGAATCTGGTGATGGAGAAAGGAAGAAATAGTTTTTTCTTGTACTATTGGCAGTCAAAAAGAGGCCAAACGTATCCTTGGGTGGAGATACTGATGGGCAAGAAACTTGGAATCATACATGGCGGTTTACTGAGAGGCTGACTTTTGACTTACCTGTGCGGCCATATCCACCAGCAAGGGAAGCTTGAGGAATTTACCATCTCCCTCCTTCAGGAAATCCAGTAAACTTCCTACAATGACAAAATCAGCAACACGTGACAGTTACTGTACCAGAGAGAGAGTGCTGCAAATGTTGCCAACAGTGTGGCAACAAAACACCACAGAAATAGTGACTTAAGGCTTCTTAAATACGTCATCTTAAATATTCCCTTGGTATTGATGATGCTAGCAGCGTGTGTCTATGTTTGGTACATGGCTCTTAAAGACATTTAGGATGTGTCCCAAATGGTACCCTATTTACCTATATAGTGCACTACTTTTGACCACAGCCCTATGGGGCCCTGGTGACTGGCCCAAACTAGTACACTATATAGGGAATAGGGTGTCATTTAGGACACAAACATTGCCATTTCCTTAGTGTGTGAGAGGAAACCAAGATTATAGTCACAGGGGACATCAATGGGATAAACACACACTCCCCTGTATGAGTTAGGCTAGTCTACACACACACACACCAATGCAATCTAATTTAGAACACACACACACAGTCACACACACAGGTCACTGAGTCCACTTACAGGGATAAGTCATTAGTGTTCAATCACTAATTAAAAGGAAACAGGGAGACGCATTGCAGTCAAGAAAGATGAAAGCTCGCCACAAAACTGCTGCAGTTTTCAATGAAACATCTCTGCTCCGGGCCATCCAAAACCCACATGGGATTTGCAAGGACTTTCAAACGGTAGGGTACGTTAATTAAAACGGCCGTAATATTTAAGGAAATTGTCCGGGATACTTCTAATAGGATGACGTGTGTGTTGTGGCGTAATATCTAAAACTTCAGATTCCAAACTTTCGCACGAGTTCCCGCGCCCTAAGATCTTTCGGAGACATGCAACAACTAACGTCCAAATCTCATGCCTTCTCTTCTTTGTATTAAAATCCATGTACAGGTTCTCCAACTCCATCACACATGTATAACAAGCTCCAGCTGAGCCAGTCAGCCAATCACCTGCCCCAGGCGTGTGTGAGTGTGTAAGGACCCTTCCGGAGAGAGGCTCTAGCTAGAACTTTTTAATTACACATCTGATCGGCCGTAGATCTAGATCTCAACACCATGCTGCCAGTCACACACACACACACACAGACACACACACGTCACTGCATCTGTGTGTGTCATGAACATGTGTACCTGCTACCTAGCCATGTCTGTTGGCAGGTTCCACATTGTTGCCGACGTGACGCATTTTGGGTAAAATGTGACTGACTGCCTGATCCACAAATAATACGGAGTAGTTATTTGTTGCAATGTCATTTGTAGATCAGTCAGTCGGCAGTCGCCTGCAATGTCGAACAAGCCCTCGGACTACTGCCCCTATGCAGATGGGTTATGCGATGGGTTGTAACTATGTAGATGGAATTCCATGTCACATGCGTGTGTGTACAATAATATGTGTGAGTGATTTATACGCGTCTGCTATACGTGCGTACGACGATGTGTACCTTTGGCCATGTACTCAGTGACGATGTAGATGGGTTCCTCAGACACCACGGCGTAGAGGGGCACCAGCTTGTCGTGCCTCAACTTCTTCATGATCTGGGCCTCCTGGAGGAAGGCCTCGGGGGACATGGTGCCTGGCTTCAGGGTCTTAATCGCCACCTTGGTGGTGCCGTTCCACGTGCCTGAATAGAATGGCAAAATTTTAGTAAGTCGTGTTTGAGTCATGATGCTACCTCTTATTGTACCAGAAAGACACTAGTGTAAACAGGAGTAAACAAAATGGTCGTTTCCTGCACAGTACACATTATGTAAGTGTACCAAATGGCACCCTATTCCCTACACAGCCTGGTCAAAAGAAGTGCACTACATAGGGATTAGGGTGCGATTTGGGATGCACAAACTGACATATTACAGTATGGCTACTGTCTATAGAGTTATACATTGTGTCATAGGTACAATGTGACAAACGGGGTGTATTTGGATACAGAGAGGAAAGCACACATGAAGTTATGAGCTGTAGCTGAAAGGACTTGCGTCCCCGAAGGAGCGGATGCCACTGTGACAGAGCGAGTCTTCACTTTTACGCAGATATGGGATATGCAAACATACAGTTGAAGTGGGAAGTTTACATACACCTTAGCCAAATACATTTAAACTCAGTTATTCACAATTCCTGACATTTACCCCTAGTTAAAATTCCCTGTCTTAGGTCAGTTAGGATCACCACTTTATTTTAAGAAGTGTGAAATGTCAGAATGTCAGTAGAGAGAATGATTTATTTCAGCTTTTATTTCTTTCATCACATTCCCAGTGGGTCAGAAGTTTACATACACTCAATTAGTATTTGGTAGCATTGCCTTTGAATTGTTTAACTTGGGTCAAATGTTTCGAGTAGCCTTCCACAAGCTTCCCACAATAAGTTGGGTGAATTTTGGCCCATTCCTCCTGACAGAACTGGTGTAACTGAGTCAGGTTTGTAGGCCTCCTTTCTCGCACACCCCTTTTCAGTTCTTCCCACAGAATTTCTATAGGATTGAGGTCAGGGCTTTGTGATGGCCACTCCAATACCTTGATTTTGTTGTACTTTAGCCATTTTGCCACAACTTTGGAAGTATGCTTAGGGTCATTGTCCATTTGGAAGACCTGTTTGCGACCAAGCTTTAACTTCCTGACTGATGTATTGACATGTTGCTTCAATATATCCACATCATTTTCCTGCCTCATGATGCCATCTATTTTGTGAAGTGCACCAGTCCCTCCTGCAGCAAAGCACTCCCATAACATGATGCTGCCACCCCTGTGTTTAATGGTTGTGATGGTGTTCTTCGGCTTGCAAGCCTCCCTCTTTTTCCTCCAAACATAACGGTGGTCATTATGGCCGAACTTCTATTTTTGTTTCATCAGACCAGAGGACATTTCTCCATAAAGTACGATCTTTGTCCCCATGTGCAGTTGCAAACCGTAGTCTAGCTTTTTATGGCGGTTTTGGAGCAGTGGCTTCTTCCTTGCTGAGCGGCCTTTAAGGTTATGTCGACATAGGACTCGTTTTACTGTGGATATAGATAAATTTGTACCCGTTCCTCCAGCATCTTCACAATGTCATTTGCTGTTGTTCTGGGATTGATTTGCACTTCTCGCACCAAAGTATGTTCATCTCTAGGAGAGAACACATCACTTCCTGAGCGGTATGACAGCTGCGTGGTCCCATGGTGTTTATGCTTGCATACTATTGTTTGTACAGATGAACGTGGTACCTTCAGGCGTTTGGAAATTGCTCCCAATGATGAACCAGACTTGTGGAGGTCTATAATTGTTTTTCCTGAGGTCTTGGCTGATTTCATTTGATTTTCCCATGATGTCAAGCAAAGAGGCACTGAGTTTGAAGGTAGGCCTTGAAATACATGCACAAGTACACCTCCAATTGACTCAAATGACGTCAATTAGCCTATCAGAAGCTTCTAAAGCCATGACATAATTTTCTCAAATTTTCCAAGCTGTTTAAAGGCACAGTCAACTTAGTGTATGTAAACTTCTGACCAACTGGAATTGTGATACAGTGAATTATAAGTGAAATAATATGTCTGTAAACAATTGCTGGAAAAATGACTTGTGTCATGCAAAAGTAGATGCCCTAACCGACTTGCCAAAACTATAGTTTGTTAACAAGAAATGTGTGGGGTGGTTGAAAAACTAGTTAATGACTTCAACCTAAGTGTATGTAAACTTCCAAATTCAACTGTATATATAATTATTTAGTTTTTTGTCCTATCATGATCAAACGGTACCAACCCTATATCCTAGATACCCACCTAAGCGACCCACCCACTAAGGAGAAGTCCTTATTGGTTTTATAGGCCTGCTGCAAGTAGCCTATGCAGTCATGACAGAAAGGTTAATGCGGTCTGAGATCCACTAAAGCAGGACCGCCCCCACAAGATTCTGACCCTGCCTGGCAGGGTAGGTCCAAAAGCCAAAGCCCCAGATGGGATTTTCTCAAAGCTGCTAATGAGAACCTTGATGACCTCACACCTAGCCGGTGGGAATTCCGGTGGAGTACCCCCACCCAGGTAGTGTCAGTGCTGGCAACACTGGCTGCAGTAACCCATGGGGAGGGAGTTGCACTCGGACAATCAGAGTGGGGGTATATTATTGTAGCCCTGGCGGCACAGAATAATCAAATGGTCTGACTGCACAGAGGTGCTTGGGAAGATGGGTCACAATGGGGACGCTTGTGTGGGTGTTGGGGTGAAAGTGGATGTGCGAGCTCCATCAGCTAGGACTAGATATTGGTTAATCAAATCTTCCAATTCTTGCTCAATTTGGCATGCCTTCTTAAATAGCCAAACTGCATATGCATTCACACATCAAGTATTCTCTTGAGTTGGGGGGGTACAAACGGGGCGAATGTGTTCGAAATTACGTTGGCTGTGAATCTGGATCTGTAGTGTAGGTGTCACCATGTGCTCTTTTTAAAGGATGGGCCCTTATCTCTTAAAGGCCCTAGGATCCATGTGTACAGGGGGTCAAAATATACTAGATCTTGGAACATTGCTGCGGGGACTTCCAATCAGCCACAAGAGCATTAGTGAGGTCGGGGACTGATGTTGGGCGATTGGACCTGGCACGCAGTTGGCGTTCCAATTCATCACAAAGGTGTTCAATGGGGTTGAGGTCAGGGCTCTGTGCAGGCCAGTTAAGTTCTTCCACACCGATCTCGACAAACCATTTCTGTATGGACCTTGCTTTGTGCATGGGGGCATTGCCATGCTGAAACTGGATAGGGCCTTCCCCCAAACTGCACAGAATTGTCTAGAATGTCATTGTATGCTGTAACGTTAAGATTTCCCTTCACTAAGGGGCCTAGCCTGAACCATGAAAAACAGCCCCAGATCATTATTCCTCCTCCACTAAACTTCACAGTTGGCACTATGCATTCGGCAGGTAGCGTTCTCCTGGCATCCGTCAAACACAGATTTGTCTGTCGGACTGCCAGATTTTGAAGCGTGATTAATCACTCCAGAGAACACGTTTCCACTGCTCCAGAGTCAAATGGCAGTGAGCTTTACACCACTCCAGCCGACGCTTGGCATTGTGCATGGTAATCTTACCCTTGTGTGCGGCGGCTCGGCCATGGAAACCCATTTTATGAAGCTTCCGACAAACAGTTATTGTGCTGACGTTGCTTCTAGAGGCAGTTTGGAACTCAGTAGGGAGTTTCACAACTGAGGACAGACAATTTTTACGCACTACACGCTTCAGCACTCTGCGGTCCGTTCTGTGAACTTGTGTGGCCTACCACTTCGCGGCTGAGCCGTTGTTGCTCCTTGACGTTTTCACTTCAAAATAACAGCACTTACAGTTGACCGGAGCAGCTCTAAGCAGGGCAGAATTTTGAAGAACTGACTTGTTGGAAAGGTGTAATCTTATGACGGTACCACGTTAAAGTCACTGAGCTCTTCTATTACCAATGTTTGTCTATGGATATTGCACAGCTGTGTGCTCGATTTTATACATTTGTCAGCAATGGGTGTGGCTGAAATAGCCAAATCCACTAATTTGAAGGGGTGTCCACATTCTTTTGTATATATAGTGTACCTCAACGGAACATAAAGGAAATCACACTGCAAACTATCACCCTCATGCACTTAAAGAAATATTATCAATATATTGGAACTAGTGGATATATGGAGGCTTAAATATCCTGACCTAGTGAGATATACATGGCGGAGGCTCAATAAAGCTATTCGTCTTTACAACAGATGGTGTCAAGCACTCCTCCAGCGTCTTTTCATTTTCTCGGTCTCTCACAAATGTTCTTCTTTGTGATCCGAACACCTCAAACTAAGATTTGTCTGTTCATAACACTTTTTTTCAATCTTACTTTGTCAGGTGTCTGTGTTATTTTGAACATCTTATTATTTTATTGGCCAGTCAGATATTGCTTTTTCTTTGCAAAATACTTCCAGTTGAGGACTTGTGAGGCTCTAATGTACTTGTCCTCTTGCTCAGTTGTGCACCGGAGCCTCCCACTTCTCCTTCTATTCTGGTTAGAGCCAGTTTGTGCTGTTCTATGAAGGGAGTAGTACACAGCATTGTACGAGATCTTCAGTTTCTTGACAATTTCTTGCATGCAATAGCCTTCATTTCTCAGAATAAGAATAGACTGATGAGTTTCAGAAGAAGGTTCTTTGTTTCTGGCCATTTTGAGCCTGTAATCGAACCCACAAATGCTGATTCTCCAGATGCTCAACTAGTCTAAAGAAGGACAGTTTTGCTGCTTCTTTAATCAGAACATCAGTTTTCAGCTGTGCTAACATAATTCCAAAAGGGATTTCTAATGATCAATTAGCCTTGGATTAGCTAACACAACGTGCCATTGGAACACAGGACTGATGGTTGCTGATAATGGGCCTCTGTATGTAGATATTCCATAAACAATCTGCCGTTTCCAGCTACAATAGTCATTTACAACAGGTTTTTACATGGACGATACATTGGAGATATTATAAGATAAGTACTGGAAACAATAGACCACTAAAACAACAACAAAAAAATCAGGCAAACCAGGCCTGGTATTCATAGCTAACTTTGAAAAGGCCCGGAATGTATATATAAATGCCTGGACTATTTTAATTTAGGAGAATCTCTTAAACGATGGGTTAAAGTTATGTATAACCCCAGGGGTAAAATAGTAAATAATGGCTACTTCTCAGAAAGTAATAAATTGTCAAGAGGAGTAAAACAAGGTTGTCCACTATCGGCACATCTATTTATTATGAACATTGAAATGTTAGCTATTAAAGTCAGATCCGACAACAATATTGAGGGGCTAGAAATCCAGGGCTTAAAAACAAAGCTGTCATTGTACGCTGATTTGGATCCCTGCACAGCCTGACAGGAGCTAGATAATTTTTCTAACCTCTGGATTCATACTGAATAATGATGTGCACCCTGATTAATTATTTAGTCATATCCCAGTTGATCTATTTACTTATGGTCCTTCTACACCTAAAAAAGTTTTTTTAAATTATATGAGCAAAAAATATTCACTTTATTTGGAACGGAAGCTCGACAAAATTAAACAGGCATATTTATATCATGAATATTAATTCCGAAGGCAGAAATGATTAAATATTAAAGCATCGGAAATCTCACTAAAGGCTTCAATCACACAAAAACTATACTTAAATCTGAACTGGTTCTCTAGCAGATAGGTAAGAATGGCTCACCCCGTGTTTAAGAATGCTCTTTTACCCTTTATTAAAATAAATATTTATATATTTTATTTTTTAACCTTTATTTAACTAGGCAAGTCAGTTAAGAACAAATAATTTTTTACAATGACAGCCTAGGAACAGTGGGTTGGTTGCAATTTCAGTTTAATCCACTATAAAAGACAGAACAAATACTATGGTTAAACTCAAATATACTAATTGATGATAAAACATTATTTATGAAAATAAAAATATTATCTTTGTGAATTTTATCATAAATAGGACTGGTGGAATGTCACACATGCAGTTAACAAAAATACATGGAAATGTCTGCTCTTCCCAAAATTACAACCAACTGATTGCAGCATTACTGCAAAAATGGATGACATAAGTGGATATGGGAGAAGGTAAGGAACTTGTCTGTCAGCCTTGCAATAAGGACCAAAATTGGCTATAGAAAAATTATGATAAATTAAAAAAAGTATGCCAGTTTCATTTTAGGACCAAACAATTGACAGATGCACCATACAGGTTGCAAAATAATTGGGAGGAGATTTTTGATATACCAATTCCATGGCACATGGTTTATGAATTGATACACAACACTGGATTCAAAACGTAGTTTTTCAATTTAAATCATCATACAAAATTCTTGCAACCAATAGAATTTCATATATATGAGGGATTACAACCCTCCCAGCTCTGCAGATGTTGCTGCGAAGAGACAATCATTAGGTCACTTGTTTTGGTACTGCCCATGTGTAGCTTGTTTTTGGTTGCAGGTTCAGGAATAGTTGAAATATTGCAACATTTACTCTGAGCTAACTCTACAAATAGCACTGCTGGGTGATTTTAAAAGTCATAGTAATATAACAATATGTCATAATGTATATCCCCTGTCTGTGTTGCCCATCCAGACCATTCGGAGTGTCAAGTATGTGTGTGTGTCTCTGTCTGTCTGTATGTGTGTGTATGGCTGTATGTGTGTGTGTGTGTGTGTGTGTGTCTGTCTGTCTGTGTGTGCGTGTATCTGTCTGTCTGTGTGTGCATGTATCTCTGTCTGTCTGTATGTGTACAGTCTTACCCATCCAGACCTCTCCGAAGCAGCCCTGGCCAAGTTTGAGCTCCAGACGGAGGGACTCCCGGGGGATCTCCCAGGCATCCTTGGCCAGGCCCTGAGTCTGGGGCTTCACCGTGGGGCACACCGTGGTCAGCCGGTGGCACAGCCCGTCTGCATGCTCTGAGCGGGGGGACAGACACACACATATAGACGCACACAGATGCACGCACGCACACACCCACACACATAAATACCATGGTCAACATTCTTCTGAGTCACAGGAGTAACTAATATACAACGAACGCAGCTTAAAAAGGGGACATTTCACACATTACTTCAAGTTTCTCCGTACGCCATGTGATACGGCTAAATTCAGCCTATAATTACACGGCTAAAATATGAATGAGAAAAGAATGGTTTAACACGGCTTGGACCTGCTGGTTTCAAAATGCACCAGAGAAAAGTAGATTATGTCCCAAATGGCACACTATTCCCTATATAGTGCACTACTTTTCACCTGGTCCAATAGGGCTCTGGTCAAAAGTAGTGCACTGTCTAGGGAACAGGGTTCCATTTGGGACACATCCAGCCGTAAATTGGTCTCACCCAGAGCGCTTTAATCTCTCTCCTTTGGCGGCAAGGGAAGCACTTAAGGAAGGTATCCATTAAATATTCAATCTGTGTACCATTCCTCGAGCTGGAGAAATCACCGGTACAATTACAGGTAAGCCAGTTATTACCAAAGCACAGACGAGCAGTGGTGGGCCGTCAGGGCCTGCAAGGCCTTCTCTGCTGGCCTAAACATCATCAGAATATAATTTTGTTTTTTAAATATATTTTCCCACAAATGTATTACATTTTTCCCCAGAGTAAGAGTTATACTCTTCATTTCATAGCTTTCCTCTTGGTTGCACTGCTTCCAGCCCCAGGTTGAGATTTGGAGGGCTTGTCTTTATGTTAGATCTTTTATCCAATCATATTCAGCCATCATGTGTTGCCAGGGGTCTAAAATCTGCCCTTAGGCCTTCAGAATCAACAGTGATGGCGCTTGTCGCTTATAGTGAATGGAAATGAAAATTTAGTGTCAACCAATCAGCTTTAGAGTTGGCTATTGTACGCCTGCTGGCTGGCTCCAGTGTTACACAGGAGCCAGCTAGCAGGCGTAGTGCGTGCACGTCTTTTGATTGGATTACCAATATTGAGAGGCAGGTCCTATGGGCAGGTCTATGCAGATCTAGGAAACTGAATTTGATAAACGAATTAATTCGCGTACTACTAAGCTGTTTTTTCAACCCACAATGGCAGAAGGAGGAGAAGATATAGATTTGGTCGAGGATATAATTATAACGCCATTCTCAAGACGAACTTTTCAAGAAAAGTTAGACATTGTAAGGAGAGGTCGCCCGACGCCACAAAGCCTGTCACAGGCGGCTCGCCCCTTTTAAAGTTTCAACTACGAGCGCTGTCAATGGGGTGAGCGCTGTCAATGGCTCCTTGGCTCCGAGAAGCACTGCAAACTGTACTGCTGGGAATGCCTATTATTTGCAAGTGATCGATTTGGTGTTTGGAGCCACACTGGCTTTGCAAACTTGAGTTGTCTAACCAAGGCAGCAACGAGACACTAAAGTACGGCTGGGCACTAACAAGCAATGGTGCTTTTGAAAACTTTTGGGGACACCGGAATGGATCTACAGCTCAAAGAACACGCGCGCAGGGCAACGGAGCTGCACAATGAAAAGGTGAAGGGAAATATTGAAAAGACTCATTGATTGTGTCATGTTTTTGTCAAATGTCAATTTGTCAATTTCAAGGTGACGCAACGCCTGGTTATACTGCGTTTCTGTCTAAATGTATAGTGTCTAGAGCCATGGCATCATAATGAGGTGGATTAATTCGGGTGGGACTGTGTAATACCTCACTGAAGGCCCAGGCCCCAGGCCCACGGCACGCCACTGCAGACGAGGGACAGAGAGAGAGAGACTGTGGTAAAAGAGAGTGAATTTTAGATCAGGAACTGCTCTGTTGTTGGAGAAGGGAGGGAAGCTGTGAATGAGAAAGTTACTGGGGAGCTACACTCGGTTGTTGTGAAAACAGTTGTTTTTTTAGGTAATACACTGGACGCGTGACCTTTTGCCGGCGTGAACAGAACGCAAGCCACTTCATTAAGTGTTCTCGTGTGTGAGCTGCACATCAAACTCTTGAAAATAGAACCAGTGTAATTTTACGAGGAGCCGTGCTGCTTCCACCCAGGTTTCATTGAAATGAATAGGAGTGTCTCACGCTCAGCAAGGCTACATTTGCAGGGTACCAGGTCTGTAAGAGAGTGAGTTTGAGAGAGTGCTAGAGAAGAGAGAGAAAGAGAGAGATCCTATGAAAAAGAGCAAGAAGACCTACCTGTGTAGTGTTTGACCAGTTTCTGCAGGGTGTCAAACTGGGCGCGTGTGGTGATGTAGTAACCCCCGTTGTCGAGTTTGCGGATCTTGTAGTGTTTCACATTGTCGCCTTTGGCATCGTCCCAGTCTCGTATGGACAAGGAATAAGCACCTGGAGGAGACAATGACCAGATTCTTCGTCCATCCATCCAACAGTATTAAGATCTAGGCTTTATCTATTAATGTAAATGAGAGTGTCACTGGCTATGTCTTAAATGACTCCCTATTCCCCATATAGTGCACTACTTAGAGCACCATATGAGCTCAAGTGCTGATGTCAGATCAGTTTCACTTTTTAGATCACAATGAATCAGATTGTTATGGATGGGGAGAATCTGATCCTGGATCAGCACGCCCATATTCTGAGACACTTTATGAATATGAACCCTCAAAAGTAGTGCACTCCATGGGGAATAGCGTGTTACTTGAGATGCGGTCCATGCACGATTTTTCACGCTAATCATCTTCACCTTTAGTGGTTTCACTTTCTCGCACCAGGAAGGTGCCACGGTTGTTGCCTGGATTCAACAGCAGCCTCTCGGCATCTTTACGGCCCATTTTACCAAAGTACCACCTGAGGAAGAACACAGACTTAGAATGAGTTGAGCCTTTGTAAAAATGAGCCTTTCCCAAATCTGTCCTTGAGAAGCCCCAGCCATTCCAAGTATTCATTGCGTTCCAGAACTAGCACATCATTCCATTCCTATGAGAGGACACACATTAACATGAATACCGGCTTGTGTTATTATTACAGTGGGGCAAAAAAGTATTTAGTCAGCCACCAATTGTGCAAGTTCTCCCACTTAAAAGGATGAGAGAGGCCTGTAATTTTCATCATATGTACACTTCAACTATGACAGACAAAATGAGAAAAAAAAATCCAGAAAATCACATTGTAGGATTTTTAATGAATTTATTTGCAAATTATGGTGGAAAATAAGTATTTGGTCACCTACAAACAAGTAAGATTTCTGGCTCTCACAGACCTGTAACTTCTTCTTTAAGAGGCTCCTCTGTCCTCCACTCGTTACCTGTATTAATGGCACCTGTTTGAACTTGTTATCAGTATAAAAGACACCTGTCCACAACCTCAAACAGTCACACTCCAAACTCCACTATGGCCAAGACCAAAGAGCTGTCAAAGGACACCAGAAACAAAATTGTACACCTGCACCAGGCTAGGAAGACTGAATCTGCAATAGGTAAGCAGATTGGTTTGAAGAAATCAACTGTGGGAGCAATTATTAGGAAATGGAAGACATACAAGACCACTGATAATCTCCCTCGATCTGGGGCTCCACGCAAGATCTCACCCCGTGGGGTCAAAATTATTACAAGAACGATGAGCAAAAATCCCAGAACCACACAGGGGGACCTAGTGAATGACCTGCAGAGAGCTGGGACCAAAGTAACAAAGCCTACCATCAGTAACACACTACGCCGCCAGGGACTCAAATCCTGCAGTGCCAGACGTGTCCCCCTGCTTAAGCCAGCACATGTCCAGGCCCGTCTGAAGTTTGCTAGAGAGCATTTGGATGATCCAGAAGAAGATTGGGAGAAATAGAACATTTGGTAAAAACCCAACTCGTCGTGTTTGGAGGACAAAGAATGCTGAGTTGCATCCAAAGAACACCATACCTACTGTGAAGCATGGGGGTGGAAACATCATGCTTTGGGGCTGTTTTTCTGCAAAGGGACCAGGACGACTGATCCGTGTAAAGGAAAGAATGAATGGGGCCATGTATCGTGAGATTTTGAGTGAAAACCTCCTTCCATCAGCAAGGGCATTGAAGATGAAACGTGGCTGGGTCTTTCAGCATGACAATGATCCCAAACACAACGCCCGGGCAACGAAGGAGTGGCTTCGTAAGAAGCATTTCAAGGTCCTGGAGTGGCCTAGCCAGTCTCAAGATCTCAACCCCATAGAAAATCTTTGGAGGGAGTTGAAAGTCCGTGTTGCCCAGCAACAGCCCCAAAAAAATCACTGCTCTAGAGGAGATCTGCATGGAGGAATGGGCCAAAATACCAGCAACAGTGTGTGAAAACCTTGTGAAGACTTACAGAAAACGTTTGACCTCTGTCATTGCCAACAAAGGGTATATAACAAAGTATTGAGATAAACTTTTGTTATTGACCAAATACTTATTTTCCACCATAATTTGCAAATAAATTCATAAAAAATCCGACAATGTGATTTTCTTTCCTCATTTGGTCTGTCATAGTTGAAGTGTACCTATGATGAAAATTACAGGCCTCTCTCATCTTTTTAAGTGGGAGAACTTGCACAATCGGTGGCTGACTAAATACTGTTTTGCCCCACTGTATCTTCGTTTGACTCAATACTAGTAAGGATCATTTCCGTGTTTGGAAAAGTCAAACTTGAAATACACAATGAGAGGAAATACAGAATTATTTGAGTCCATCAGGGGTCATGTAACAAACCGGATTAAATTCTATTTCCTTGCTAAACGATCATAAACCTCTAGGCTTATATCCAACATGAGACGGTAGATGAAACCCCCAGGGGACACATGTATCAAGTGTCTCAGGCGTAGGAGTGCTGGTTTATTTGAGCCAGTTTTCTACAGCAGGAAAATAATCCTGCAGCAACAAGCCATGTGGATTAAATTCCAGGACATTTTTGTAGGGGTTGATACGTTATGAAAATGAAGTCTGAAATGTCAAAGTGGAAACTTCAGAAGCCTTTTTAAACCTCAAATACACGACAAATTGAAAATTGCAGGAAAGTTTGTCTCGATCCAATTAAGATCCTACATCTGTAGATCGCTATGAATGAGATTACACGGACAGGAGGAACCTGATCAGCACTCCTATTCTGAGATGCTTTATAAATATGGCCTCAGGAGAGCAGAAGAAGATATGAGCTATTCTAGTTTGGGGCGGCAGGTAGCCTAGTTGTTAGAGCATTGGGTCCAGTAACCGAAAGGGTGCTGGATCGAATCCCCGAGCCGACAAGGTAAAAATCTGTCGTTCTGCCCCTGAACAGCGCAGTTAACCCACTGTTCCCCAGGAGGCTGTCATTGCAAATAACTGTCTTGCCTGGTTAAATAAAAAAATTGAAACAAAAAATGTGAATGGGCCTCCAGTGAGAGGCATGTGATGCATGATCATGATGCTGTGGTTAGGATAGTGCTGTTGTGTCAGTGGAAGGTCCTAATCAGGTTAGGTCAGGTGAGAGGATAAACAAGGGCCTTACTCTTCAGCCTGGATGGAGTCAGCTGGAGCCACATAGTTACTGGGGATGTAACCCTTCTTCCCTGTGTTGATGGAGCGCGCCTCCCACCAGTCCCCTTCTCTGTAGGGGGAAAAACACAGAGAGAGAGAGAGAGAATCATCCAGATATAGTATCACTACTATGTCTGCACACTCCAGCACTCACGGTTCCTAGTAACGGTAGCCTGGTTATGTCTTGTACATGCTGTCTTTCATGCATGTGTTCTATAGCTATATTATGGAGTGCGGCAATGCATTATATTTGAATTGAACAAAGTCACCCAAGGCTACATTCTAGAGCAGAGAGGTATTTATGACCTGAGGCACATCTGTGTTAAAGGGGTTTCATTAAATACATGAAAGACTACAGTGATCTGGGTGTAAAAACAGGATCAGAGAAAACATAAAATCTAACCAATGTTTTTTATTTTATTTAACATGTAGGAAGAAAGTTGTACAGAACGGGTGCAAAGCAGGAGCCAGCATCCCAAAAGGCATCCTATTCGCTATATAGTGCCCTACTTTTGACCAGGGCCCACAAGAACTCACGTGTTATTGATGATCTGGAAGCGGTCCCCTTTTTTGAACGTCAGGTCGTCTGAAGTTCTGGCTTCATAGTCGTACAAGGCCACGAAGAACGTAACCCCACCTGAACACACACACACAGACAGACAAAAAACATTCAATAAAACATTCAAAAAGCACAAGTGAAATTCATGGACAGTATATACATTCAGGGGATTCAAAAATAGTTTTGTTGACTAATTTTGGTGGAGAACCAGTACAGATGGTGAAAAAGTCACAATATGACGCCTTTCAGAGCTACTAATAGCCTACTAAGGATACAAAGATTTTCTATAAATACCTGGCGACCTTTGTGCCAAGATTGGTACTGTCAACATTCAGTGACATTGACAGAAACAAACTCTTATCTTCGCTGCAAAGGCACCAATGGGAGGTCAGGTCAGAGAAAGTAGATCTGTAGAGGCGGTCCTGTTTCCATAGCGGTGGTACGTGACTGGTATGTGTAGTGTGACACACTGTTGTGAGAGGAGGGTAGCAATAGATCCGTGGTCTCCGGCCTGCACGCTCCCTGTAGATTTTCCCCTGCCGTTAATTCTACTCGATGGAAATGTCCGGCGTAGAAAAATATGAACAAAACTGCCACGTGTCAGGAAAGCGACGCAGACACGCCATTGGCCCTGGATCCGACCTGGGTTGAGATACTATTTGAAATGATTTGAAACACTTAAGCTGGGCATAATTGAGCTTTCCTGGTGCAATGGAATCAATGTAATTGATGAAAACTGCACATCTGGCACTCTAGCCTAAAGCAAAGATTTCAAATAGTATTTCAACCCAGGTCTGCCATGGATACATTGGGAAGGGTAAAGGGAAAGACTGTCATCCATGTCAGGCTTTCATTTGGCAGGGGGGCGGATACTACATTGGTTGCTCTGACGGGAGGGGATTTAACCATGCGGCGAGGTTGTTTGTTTGTTTAGCGGCGTAGGGGGAAGTGTTTACGTCAGCTCGGTGCAAATCGAACGCAGTTTACAAAAGCGTGAAGAATAGCACAGCACAGGTCATCTAATCTCACAGCTGTAATGTCGATACAGAACACTATGCAAACCATTCTGCTTACTGGACAGAGATTAGACAGGTAGGGCAGATCGTGTGGATAACCAACTACATCCCAAACGGCACCCTACTCCCTACACACGTTAGTACACTACTTTTGACCCGGGCCCGTAGGGTGCCATTACAGACACGGCCTCGCAGGGAGCACATATTCCTCTAAACCAATGCTGAACAACACAAAGCTGCCAACGCTAATCCCATTAACTGGTCGAGGAACGCCATAACGTGCCATGGAGCACCACCACCACCCCCGGACCAGATAACACAACAGGGATTGGGGATTACAAACATAATCCCACCTATACAGGAGGGCTCAATCCCATCTCCCTGCTCACTGGGACCTATAAAAAGATGTAACAAGATTTGTTTGTTTGTGCTAATGGCACCTGTGGACAACGTGACTGAAGGACATCTAGAGGGAGACGACGATAGACTGTCGGATTTGAATTGGCTGGAACACAACGGCAGATGGGGTCTTCGAGCGGCTCCGGATATTGAGGTGTCAGGTCACCGACTATTCCGTTGGAGAATAAGTATATGGGCCCCTGTGAAGGAACCATAGCAGTCTCATATTGCACACCTTAGAGTGCTTATATAGCACTGTTGTTGTGATAGAAAGCCACACGGGTACGAAAAGAAACCCACACTCGAAAGATACATGCGCACAAACGTGTCGCACAAATCATCCATTGATGTCAACACGTGATTGCACCGAAACTCGAGTTACGCCTTAAGGTCTCAAGTTTGGATTCTGTAAATAAAATGTCAATGTGTAATTCGCACGAAAATTCGAGGTAGGCTACGCTTGAAGATCTACATCTAGGATTATGTGGATAGTAGGCGAGTTTCACCTGATACGGCACCGGGGAATGCACCGGGGAGAGCACCGGAGAAGGAGGTGGATGCCCCTCCGAAGGGGGTCATGATGGCGGCTCCTCCGAAGGGGGTGATAGCGTGGGGATTGAAGCCTGCGGCGGGTCCAGAGGAAGGCGGCTGGTTCTGCTGCAGCTGGGTGGGGTCGGGCCCGTAGGGGCCTACATGGGGGGCGATGACGTCCGAGGCCGAAGCATTGTCCGGCCGGTACTTCATGGTGGGACCCTTGTCTTCTTTACTCTTGATGCAGCCCATGGTCACGTCTGGAGGGAAACACACAGACACACACTTAGTTAGAGCGTAGTTTCAGAACAGTGTTCACTGTGTCACCCGCGGCATAGACGTGATAGGCTGAGTGTGCAGGGGTGGCACTTCATCAGTCGAAACAACGAGGAAAGTGTTGGAAAAAGAGCAAAGAGGTTAATAAATGATGAAGGATTACAACATATGGACAGGTCAGGAGGATGCCTTTAACAATCAGATGACTCCCTCTGTAGCTGTCCTGCAACCTAGACGACTGTACGCCTATTAAATGTTTGTCATAAACCATTTGTTTGTCATTTGATGGCTTAAGCCACCAAGCCCAGATGCTCTATAAATCTGGGGACAAAAAATCCTAAATCTGATCTGAAATGATTTGGTTGTAGAGCATCACTCTTCCTAACGCATGTTACATGGTCATAATCAAACCCATGACCGGGTACAAGCACACACATACGACTGTGAGACAGCACTCGTCTAGTGAATCCAATGTAAAATACATGCATGTTGTGTTGACAGTCTAAAAGAGGTTTTATAAGGGGGTTTAGGACTGTTGCGTTGCATACCTGTAGGATTTAAGGAGATGTTTATTACATATGAATTTGAAATTGACAGCATCTGAAATGCCGTGCTGATGTAGGCTAAATAGTCAGAATTCTGAGAAAAAAGGATTAAAAGCATGTTTCCCCCCCCCAGAATTCCCATTTGCTGCTTCTTTTGTGGGTCAAACATCACAATAAGGGTTGCAACACATGGCCACCAGCCATTAAAAAAAACTCCATAGGCATTGCCCCAATTCTCCATCCTTCTTCTGAAGTGTGCACTTGCACACTCCCCGTCATGGATTTAAGAGCATAGGAATGGTGTAAGCATTGGCCGGAGGGAGTTTCCACCATTGCTAAATCCATGCAATAACGTGTGCGAGTACATGCTTCAGGAGACGGTTGGCAAATCGGCACGTCGCCTTAAACCACCAGTAACTATTACGTGAAACCATATGTCCAAAAAGCTACAACACATCTACACTGGCGTCGTCCCCGTCTGCATTGTTGTCATTCTTCCAGCCAACAGAATTTGCCAGTGTTATGTCAAGGCGAATGTGTGATGTCATAAGGTGAATGCACCAATTTGTAAGTCGCTCTGGATAAGAGCGTCTGCTAAATGACGTAAATGTAAATGTAAGGCATTCCTTTGTGAAGAGAAGGCCTAGTAAATACGGTTGCCATCAGACACGCTCCTATAGCAGGCTCCAGTCAGGGGATGTTTTGACGGATCCGGAAACAGCTGCTCTCGTCAGAGGGTTACAGCCAGGATTCTCTATCGTTTTCTCTACCCTGAGGTGGGTAGCTGTCTTTCAAAATCGGGAGCCTTCCGGCAAACAAGCGATGATTAATTCCTTACTTTGAAGGAGGACTTTGATTTACTCTTGAGAGCCGACTAAATCAGTGTGACTGAACTGACTATCTGAGCGACCTGTCAGTTAGCAACACCCCAGGGACATACAACGCAAAATTCCAGTAACTTTCCCAAATTTTGCTGAAATTATGGTTAGAGGTTCCCCAGATTTCCATCCTTTTTCCCTCTTAATGACAGGAATATTCCAACTAGGATTTCTGGAAATCCTGTGATTTTTGCGAAAGTTGCCAGAATTTTGCACGCCTATGATTGTCTTCTAGGCCAGTGTTTTGCAGAGACAGACAAAAAGGGAATGGCAGAAGTTCACAGAGTTTGTCAGTAGCAGAACTGCCAAGTACACTGAATAAATTGCATGCTATGGTTCGAATTACGTGCCGGTAGTTCTCTATAAAACTGATGTAAGAGTAGGGCTGGGAATTGCCAAGGACCTCAAGTTACGATATTATCGTGATACTTGGGTTGCCAATACGATATGTATTCTCATGATTCTATATGTATTGCGATTCAATACTGCGATTTTATTGTGATTCAATGTTCCAAACATATTGCTCACTATGTCTGCTGTAGAGGGACAAGATAGAGCAATGAGAACATGTGTTTTGATCTGTCATGTTGGCTCACTATTTAAAAAGAAGATGATCAAGCTGTAGGATGAAAAATACCTGTGTTTTGGCGCAGGTATATTTCGGGCGAACACTACCAATCAAAGAAATTATGGTAAAGTAATGTTTACAAATCGAAACGGAGTCAAAGTATCTGATCGAACTATATTAAGTGAACGCAGAGCCTATATTAACTGAACGCAGATTTGTAAAAAAATAAAATAAAAAAGTAAATGAAAAGCCTTGGTCCATATGAATCTAATCACAGATGTTCAGCTCGGAGGCCAAGGAATTCTGTCAGCCACATAACTACAGAACCAGCCCTCCCTTTAAAAGGAGTCTAACCTACCCTCCCTTTTAAACTTGAGATGGTATGCTGGGCTCCTGGAGGGTAGAATGGTTGGGTTGGTTGACTGTGGTTGCTTTGAACTTTACCATCAGAAAGAAGTGGCCCAGAGACAGGTTACTTAACTTGCCGCGCCTCAGTTCCAGGCCTTACATCCCAGTCACAAGGCTCCAGCCTGCATCAATGCCATTACGACGTCTGTCCAAAACTCAGAGACCATCTGGTGCAACATTCTTCTAATGGAGACACAGTCAACCATTTGGTCTGGGTGACACACACGTAAAGCTGGAAAGGCAGTGCATGTCATCAGCACCCGACTGGGTCGACACACGCACACACACCTGGTCCTCTTACGCTCCAAGCGTTCACACCCGAGACGTTTTAAAAGCCCCCTTCCCTAACCCATGGCCCAAGTGAAACTCTTCTCCCATTGTAAGTAAATGGGCACAGCAGCAGGTTCACATAGCCATGAAGATGCCGAGTGCAGTATTACAAGCGATTGTTCTTCATCTCGTGTCATGCTTTCGCCCATACGCTAATCCCCATAGCCCCCCTCCGATACACAAATGCAGATAATCGGAGCAGAATACCATTGCCTGGCAAAGAGAGCGGTAGAGATTTGCTCTGAATGTAGAGAGAAAAAAAAGAAAGAAAAGACATTAGTATTTATGTGTGCATGTGCGTGTGCCAAAGATACACAGAGAGTGGGCTGGGATTTTGAGCCAAACCCTCTCACATGGGGGACTGTCAGCACAGAGAAGAATCTGTTGAGCGAGAGAGAGAATCCCCTGGCCAACTGTATGCAGGATTATGAGGAGGGAGGCTTTGCGCTGGCTGTGAGGATGATGAGAGAAACATAAAAACCCACTTCCATACATGTACAGACCTGGTGTGGTGGACGTAGGTTAAAAGAGGGTGGGGGATGGAACTATCTGAAGAACAGATGAGGGATGGAAGGCCCAACTACTTCCCTAGCCTTTTATTCTTCTTCTACTTCCACTATAGCACTCTCTTCATTTACCACAGTTAATTCTTCTCCTTGTGCCACCTGTCTTGTGTAGATCCTTCCTGTGATCCAATAACATTAGTCCTCGAGAAGGATAACGTCCTCAGGCTACCAGTGATCTGATGGTTTCTGTCCCGGAGGAGCTTAACGACACTCTTGGCTTTGATGGCGTGATCCGGAGTGGCTGGGCAGGCTTTGGGTGACAGCCTTCATCAGCTCACAGCTAACAGTACAGGCCACAGTTAAAGCAGCCCACACACATAAAGACATGATGGGTTTAGCCCACAGCATGCTTTGTAGTCTTCAACACCAAAAGCACAATCTCCTCAGAGATTACCAGGGGGTAGAAATAAGGCAAGGCGAGATGAGATAGGACTGAGCTGCATCTACTCTGCATTGATCACAGTGTAGAGACTATGCTGATGATAATGATTATCTCAGACAAAAACACACACAAAGCCCATTGAGCGTCTATTACCAAGTAATTGCGAATTTCCATGGAGGCCACTAGCTACATATTATTAGGGCTCTATGATTTCCGCGATGCAGAAAACGCGGACGGAATCGCAGAATTTGGTTATAAAAATTGAATAAACTGTAAAACGTGGAATATTGCAGAATATGACATAATTTGGCTGAAATCGATTAAAAAATAAAATAATAATTAGATCTAAAGTAGGCCAAATTATTATCGTATCATAAATTATTTCATAACTGTAAAATTACAGACGGGTAGGCTTGGAGAAACAATTCCGTTTTCGATTGGGATGTTTTGAGGGGGGGGGGGGGGGGGGGGGCGGTCGTGTGGGACCCTTATGTCACCTCATAACTTGGCTGTCTCTTTGAGAAACATGTCGAAGAGGCCGTCTGAGAGGGCCAAGTCGTCCCCCATTTTTTTTTTTTAAATAAATAAAATCGACCCCTAAATTCAGAGAATCGCAATACCCAAACGACTATTATGAGTCAGGCGATAAATTCTGTCAGCATACTATTGATTGGACCCGTAAAAATATGTATGATGACCACCTAAAGTCGAGAGCCCATGTGAAGAACAAGGAAAAGCACCATGTTAACCAGAGCATGCCTCTTCAAACGACCATTACTAGTGCAAGCGCATCAGCAGATTCAAGACGAGAATTTATTCAGGACTTTGTGGCTGTGTGCGCCGAGTCTGACATCCCCTTAGAAAAGCGAAGAAAGCTATTGCAAACAGGGAGGAGCGTTGCCCCGAAAATGAGAGCAGCCTCCGTCAAACGTACCTGCCCGGTGTGTTCGACCAACACGTGACTGCCGTTCTACAGAAGATCGGTGGGAATAAGTTTCCGGTGGTTGTTGACAAGACAACAGATTCAAGGGATTTCAGCGTTCTAAACATCGTCATTGGTGAGTTAACTTAACAGCCTATTAATATACCGTTGCAATAGCCTACATTTACGCTCTGCAATGTGAATTGAACACTGCCTCTCCATCTAGCTAACTATCGCTGTATCTATATTGTGTTTACACTTGACATTTTAATAACACTTATCTTGTCACAATATTATTTTAGGTCAAAACATGAAGTGTTGAAAACCAGTACTTTCAGGTGGATGACATTTTCATGGACAGATGCATCTACTCAACGTTTTCCCAGCTGTACTAGCCTCCCTCCACAGCAACCATCTGAACGATGCCTGGGCAGCGGTCACAGATAATGCCTCCTACTGCCTGAAGGCATACACGGAGTTTCTGAATGGAGTGATGCCCAACAGTGTCCATGTAACCTGTCTCTGCCATGTCATTAATCTGGTGGGTGGACCTGGCAGTACTACAAATACTTCTCTGAAGTTGCATCACTTGTGACATTGATGAGATCTGTCTTCTTCAAGAACCCTGCCAGAAAGAGAAGACGGGTGAGCTTCCTCATTATGTGGGCGTTTGTGCAGGCCAAGGCTCCTCCTGAAGCAGTGAGCTCCAGATGGAATAGCTGGTTTGAGGCAGTGAAGTACCACGCAGAGCATGTTCATCTGTGCAGAGAGTTTTTGTTGGCAGAAAAGTCATCATCCCAGGCAGTCACAAACATCCTCAGCCAGCTGGAAACTTTTTTTCATTTATAATGAACTCTGTATTAAATTGCCTTGATAAAAAAATAGTGCAATGTGTTGCATCATTACAAATGTACTGTTCTATCTTTTTAAATTGTTGACTTTTTATTCATTCACATTACTAGACACTCTCTGATGCTAAAATTAGTGTAAATTGTAAAACACATAATTCAGAAAAATCGAAACGGGGAAAAATTAACTTGGGGAAAAAAGTAACGGAATCTCGAGAGAAAAAAAAAAAGCGGATTTCATATGGCCCTATATTATAACGAACGCAAACTAAAATAAACTAATTGCAGACAGGCAATCATAAAGAGATACTGACATTTACAAGCGAATGTGAACGAGAGACATTGAGCAAATGAACAAAGTTTTGATGAATGCCATACTGGCTCTCCAGCAGCATGTCTACACGCTGTGTCTGTGTGGAGTCTGGAGTCACTGGGGCAACGGGTCTGCCTGCTCTGCTCGGAGAAGAAGGGGGAGGAGGAGACCACCAAGAACAGAGAGGAGAAAAAACGCAAGGAAATCAAGATAGCAGTGGCAGCTGTACAAATAACTCAACCAAAAGGCATTGACTTCTCAACACTAGCACAATACGATGCCCCGTCACCTTATTAATTCAGCCACTTACTTAGATAACATGACCCCTAAGTTTAACTTGCTAACACAGAATTATGCGTTTTTCATGCAGGAAAAAAAGATAAAACTCATAAGAAATATCTTGCCATGTTTGTAAACATGGACCGAAAAAGCTTCTTATTGTAATTTCTGCTCGGCATTAAACTCATTTTGTGCATCAGTTGCACTTCTAAACTTGGATGAGAATTCACTAACGGGCATTCTATCAGCAGACAGCGCTCTGACTGATGTTTAGCTACTTTTCTCGGAGTAGCCAGCCTATTTTTCTCTGGTACTTTTCAAGATGAACTTTAAGCAAAACATTAGGAAATGTAGCTGGCTACATTCTTCCTATGACAGGCCTAAACATTCGAAATATGATGGCCATGCATCGTATTAGCTTTTTCATTGTAAGCTCGTTTAGTCGTGTGGCTTCCAGCCAAATAGCGTTGCACTTCTGTTGCCATCTGATGAAAATGAAGCTACTTTCTGTTGAATGTGTTGCACTAATGTATTTTCTGTGAAGGAAAACTATAGTTGCAAGTTCCTGATCACTATATTGAAGCAAAATAACAACAACTTAACTTTCAATGTAAAACTTTAGCCCCGTTGATACACAGTTGGACTCACCTGCTCCTGCTTTCTCCCATTGTGCTATTTACAAGCCAACACAAGACCTGCTCAACTATTCTGGGGAACTAAGTAAGCTTCATAATGTAAAATAATGTGACGGGTGAAATAAGAACGCTTTGCACACGATGACAGCAGGTATTTACTTGAAAAATAGCTACAAATATTACAATGTATTGAAAAACTTATAAGAAATAGTTTCAACAGTATTGAAAAAAATCATCCCGTAGCTATTTCATAATACCCCGGTATACGATATACAGTTGAAGTCAGAAGTTTACATTCACCTTAACCAATTACAAATGAACTCAGTTATTCACAATTCCTGACATTTAATCACAGTAAAAATTCCCTGTCTTAGGATCACCACTTAACTTGAAGAATGTGAAATGTCAGAATAATAGTAGAGAGAATGATTTATTTCAGCTTTTATTTCTTTCATCACATTCCCAGTAGGTCAGAAGTTTACATACACTCAATTAGTATTTGGTAGCATTGCCTTTAAATTGTTTAACTTGCGTCAAACGTTTCGGGTAGCCTTCCACAAACTTCCCACAATAAGTTGGGTGAATTTTGGCCCACTTTCCGCACCAAAGAACGTTCATCTCTAGGAGACAGAACGCATCTCCTTCCTGAGCAGTATGACAGCTGCGTGGTCCCATGCTGTTTATACTTGCGTACTATTGTTTGTACAGATGAACAAGGTACCTTCAGGCATTTGGAAATTGCTCCCAAGGATGAACCAGACTTGTGGAGGTCTACAATTTTTTTTCTGAGGTCTTGGCTGATTTCTTTTGATTTTCCCATGATGTCAAGCAAAGAGTCACTGAGTTTGAAGGTAGGCCTTGAAATACATCCACAAGTACACCTCCAATTGACTCAAATTACGTCAATTAGCCTATCAGAAGCTTCTAAAGCCATGACATCATTTTCTGGAATTTACCAAGCTGTTTAAAGGCACAGTCAACTTGGTGTATGTAAACTTCTGACCCACTGGAATTGTGATACAGTGAATTCTAAGTGAAATAATCTCTCTGTAAACAACTGTTTGAAAAAATGTATTGTGTCATGCACAAAGTAGATGTCCTAACCGACTTGCCAAAAGTCGGAGTGGTTGAAAAACGAGTTAATGACTCCGACCTAAGTGTATGTAAACTTCCAACTTCAACTGTATATGGTATACCACCCAAGCCTACCTACATGTTACATGCCTTTAAGATTATTGGTCTAGAGTTGAACGATCAAGGCCTACACCTCCAGGAAAAAGGTTCCTTTAAGTCTGACCAGACCACTGTGTCCACACCACTGTGTCCACAGAGAAAGCTTCCTCACTTGCTTTAAAGCCCCCCAACTCCAGCTCCCAGGTTTGACTGAGATTAGACTGGGTTTGACTGAGATTACAGGAATAGTGGAGAAGCAACATGGATATTGCTACGGTTTTAATTATAGTATAACAATTCTTTAAAGGTTATAACATTGTTTGGAAAACGACACAGTTCTAAGCAAGGTTGAAGGAGTCCGCACGCTGAGAAATGGTGCCCATATTAGACATCCCCAGATCCCTATGAACAAAGAGCGAGTACACAATGTAACCTAAATGACATTAGTCATGTACTCAAATGATTTCCCATGAATCCAAAGTCACAAAGGAGCCTTAAGTCTTAGTAACCATCACTTCCAAGGATCTAAAATGCATAGAGGCGCTCATTATTCATGCATTACAGAGCCAAAAATACTAAACAAAACTGCCAATATGTTTGTGGATTTGGAGTTAAATTTAGTAACATGTTCTAATTACTGACAGCATCCTGTTGCCCTGAGCATATAACAAAATAACAGCACACATACATGAAAGGATTTCCAGTAGTGTCATTCTGTGTAGCAAGTAGTACACCGGGAAATATTACTGTAACTGGGCGAGGTAAGAGTCGAAAAAGGAAAAGTTTGGTTATTACAACCCTCAAACATTTCCTCTGTCTGATCTGAAGGAGAGACAGAATAAATGCAGACCATAGATGTGTTGTCTTATCAGAGAAAAGCTCTGAGACTTCTCAGGAGGTCTTTCATTACAGTGTGTCAGCTGCTGTTGAAATACAAACGTGTCCTTCCTAAACTAGGTCGAAGTTGCCTCGTACTTCCCTCTGTCTAAATCAAAAGCGTTGTGTTCTGAGACGGCGAAAGATTCAGGAATAACTTGCTTATTTAGAAGACAGCAAATATCGCTATGTAGCAAGCTGAGGAAGACGCAAACACATTTTGGCATCAAACGTGTCGACCTGATTTGCATAGGGTTCTTGTGGCTCAGATTACACCCTAGTAACGTTTGGAATGCATTGGCTGGCATAGGGTGAAGTTGCCCCAAGACGGTGATCTTGGGTCAGTTTTTCCATTGTCCTCACTAAGGATTGGTTGAGGGAAAGCTGATCCTAGATCTGTACCTAGGGGAAACGTCACCCTGGAATTTCTTTAGCTGAACGGTACGCCCCTCATACATTCCACAGAGGGGGACATGGAGTTACACCGCCACCTGAGGCTCCTTGACCCCCTGACTTCCTCACCCCTGGTGTGCTCACTAGTGTTTCATCACCAGTGTTTCGCCCAGGCAACAAAAAAAAATATTGTTGCAAGCCACCCAGACAGCATATGAACACGTCATAAGCCATGGCAAAATGCTTAGAATTCAAGTAAATTCGCTTTAAAATAGCAACATTTTCTCTCAGCCTCGAGGCAAAATGTGTAGA
Source organism: Salvelinus fontinalis (assembly GCF_029448725.1). Taxonomy (NCBI): domain Eukaryota; kingdom Metazoa; phylum Chordata; class Actinopteri; order Salmoniformes; family Salmonidae; genus Salvelinus; species Salvelinus fontinalis. The sequence goes on along the minus strand of NC_074689.1, from coordinate 3,356,320 downwards.
AATGAATGAGATTAGCTATAAAACTGCACATTTATTCCTCTGCCCCATGGCAAAATGTGTAGGGGCCTCGCAAACCTGCGCAACACCACTGGTTGATTCTTGACTAGGGGAGGGGTGAGTGTTGAAGAGGGGTCAAACTTAACTGGTGCAGGGGTGAGACTTGACTAGGTGGGATCTGAGAAGGAATGGCAAAGTCCATATCAGTGATTGGTGCTACAGCTCTGCAGTGAACAGCCCCCTGTCCTGAGTGTACTGTGTTTCTTGCGCTGGCAGGTTTGGCTGCCACAGAGTTAAATAACCTTTAGAACGGTGTTGTACCCGGACAGATAATATATTTACAGAGGAAAATGCAAATGCCCATCACAAAACTTTATTGAAAGTATGTTTGGTAGAAAAACGATGAAAAAATAACACCGATAAGATTAAAGGGCTAAAGTGGTCCCAAAGGTCAGCCCAGATTGGACGGTCAAGGCTAGAGAGGAGCTATGATCGCTAGGAGCTATTATTTAAAGCTGTATAGATTTAAATCAGTCGGCAGTCTGCACTGTTTGTCAGTCCAATTATATTTGGATGGATACCAATAGAGATTTGAGTACCTTCACAAAAGTTTTAATGGTAGAGGATTAAAAATAGTCACACTAAATCCACATTAAAACAGCAGAATCAGCTTCCGTCATCAAAAGGGATTTGATGTGTTTACTCTAAATCTCAGATCACAGAATCAGATTATTCTGTAGAGCTATCAAAAAAAAAAAAAAAAAAACGCATTACAACAGAAAAAGATAATATTTTCGGCAATTCTGCTGAACATGGCAAAACAGAACTATAGTATGTTGGACCCGTTCCAAATTGGACCTGGGGATTTCCCACCAAGACCTGATATGCAGTCAAATGGGCTTTCTCGTCCTACACAGTTACAAACAACAACTGCATTCAGAATATAAAGTAACAGCCGACCAGTTGTAGCCTATCCTTCTCCTTTAACTTTTAATTCCATCCTTTTAATTCCATGTTCCTCCACTGATTAGATGTCTCCTAACTTGACTGTAGCCTATTGCCGCTTTGATGACTTATGATTGGCCAACAACAAGCACTCTCGTGAAAAAGCAAAGTGCAGCAGCAGAAATGACAACATGTCTCTCTCCCTACTGCAGCAGTCGTGTTCGGATCTGTATGGGTCCATCCGGACAAGTCGGTTAAAATGACATGTATCCAAGAACCGTGACAATCGTATCAGATGCGACCCGGACCCATGACATTATTTAGAATTCTGGAACCAGACCCGCTCGGGTCCTGGATTGGGTTGGTATTCGGATACAGGTGGATCCATGAAGACCTCTACTGTACAGTCGTGGCCAAAAGTTTTGAGAATGACACAAATATTAATTTCCACAAAGTTTGCTGCTTCAGTGTCTTTAGATATTTTTGTCAGATGTTACTATGGAATACTGAATTATAATTACAAGCATGTCATGTCATAAGTCTCAAAGGCTTTTATTGACAATTACATGAAGTAGATGCAAAGAGTCAATATATGCAGTGTTGACCCTTCCTTTTCAAGACCTCTGCAATCCGCCCTGGCATGCTGTCAATTAACTTCTGGGCCACATCCTGACTGATGGCAGCCCATTCATAATCAATGCTTGGAGATTGTCAGAATTTGTGGGTTTGTGTTTGTCCACCCGCCTTTTGAGGATTGACCACAAGTTCTCAATGGGATTAAGGTCTGTGGAGTTATGGCCATGGACCCAAAATATCGATGTTTTGTTCCCCAAGCCACTTGGCACTTTTGCCTTATGGCAAGGTGCCCCATCATGCTGGAAAAGGCATTGTTCGTCACCAAACTGTTCCTGGATGGTTGGGAGAAGATGCTCTCCGAGGATGTGTTGGCAAAATTGTGAGTGATCCCACTCCCTTGGCTGAGAAGCAACCCCACACATGAATCGTCTCAGGATGCTTTACTGTTGGCATGACACAGGACTGATGGTAGCGCTCACCTTGTCTTTTCCGGACAAGCTTATTCCCGGATGCCCCAAACAATCGGAAAGGGGATTCAGAGAAAATGACTTGACCCCAGTCCTCAGCAGTCCAATCCCTGTACCTTTTGCAGAATATCAGTCTGTCCCTGATGCTTTTCCTGGAGAGAAGTGGCTTCTTTGCTGCCCTTCTTGACACCAGGCCATCCTCCAAAAGTCTTCGCCTCACTGTGCGTGCAGATGCACTCACACCTGCCTGCTGCCATTCCTGAGCAAGCTCTGTACTGGTGGTGCCCCGTTCCCGCAGCTGAATCAACTTTAGGAGACGATCCTGGCGCTTGCTGGACTTTCAAGGGCGACCTGAAGCCTTCTTCACAACAATTGAACTGCTCTCCTTGTAGATCCAATAAATGGTTGATATAGGTGCAATCTTACTGGCAGCAATATCCTTGCCTGTGAAGCCCTTTTTGTGCAAAGCAATGATGCCGGAACGTGTTTCCTTGCAGGTAACCATGGTTGACAGATGAAGAACAATGATTCCAAGCACCACCCTCCTTTTGAAGCTTCCAGTCTGTTATTTGAACTCAATCAGCATGACAAAGTGATCTCCAGCCTTGTCCCTGTCAACACTCACACCTGTGTTAACGAGAGAATCACTGACATGATGTCAGCTGGTCCTTTTGTGGCAGGGCTGAAATGCAGTGGACATGTTTTGGGGGGATTCAGTTCATTTGCATGGCAAAGAGGGACTTTGCCAGAGGGACTTGCACTCTTCATAATTCTCTGGAGTATTTGCAAATTGCTGTCATACAAACTGAGGCAGCTGACTTTGTGAAAACTATTATTTGTGTCATTCTCAAAACTTTTGGCCACGACTGAAGACTGCTGTGGAATGAAGGTTCTGTGTATATCGTATCCTCCACCCCTGGCCCATTCTTTCCTGACAGTGGGAAAGAACTGGAAATTCCACACAGCTTCATGAAAGGCCCTGGGCTGATAACATGGAGGTGAGCGGAGACATGTTAATTCACCATTAAAACTTCTTGCCACTAGGGGGGTGCCATTTCGGCATAGCACAAATGTGTACCCAATGTAAACGGCCTCGTACTCAATTCTTGCTCGTACAATATGCATATTATTCTTACTATTGGATAGAAAACACTCTCTAGTTTCTAAAACCGTTGGAATTATGTCTGTAAGTGAAACAGAACTCGACTTAGAGCACTTTTCCTATGTCTGTGTGAGAATGGCAAATTTTATCATCTGCTTTGAGACCTGTTTTTAACTTTGCCTGTCTTCTATTGGTTGAGATGCACTGCATACGCCTTCCCCTGGCTGTTAGCGAATAGGGAGAGTTGAAATGCAGTTTCTACACGGTTCGGGAAGTCTATAAATTGGTTGGAACCGAGGTGTCCGGCCTTTTGGGACTTCGCGCTGACGCAGAAAGGCTCTTGGCATGTCTTTTTAGAACCTCTGGTTTTAGCTCCTAGATGTATCCGGCTCTGTTTTTATTCGCTATAGGCTTTGAAGACATCATAATCTTGTTATTTTGAACCGAATTATACCAGTTTATGTCAGTATATTGCGATTTTCAGGTATTTATTTCCATGGCGCTGTAGAAACTTGGGTGTCTCTCTCTCGAATGCCATTCTGTACTGCTAATTGCAACGTCAAAGGAAACATTCTCCAACCCAGCAACGATTCTTTTGGCCAACGGACACCTTTCACAAGATTCTGATGGGAGTTCAGCTAATAGTAAGTACTATTTATGCTGATAAAACGTTGTTCTGTTGAAAAAGTTAAATATATTAGACGCCATTATTTTCCGTGTAGCGTTGCGCTATCGCACCCTGTATTGTACCCAGTATTGCGCAGTAAGGTTAATTTTAAAAATGTAATTCAGCGATTGCATTAAGAACTAATTTGTCTTTCAATTGCTGTCCAAACTGTATTTTTTTAGTCAAGTTTATGAATAGTTTTCGATAAGATTAGGTGCCTTTCCAAAATGGCACCGGACAGATTGCTCGATTTTTTGCCCACTAAACACGTTGTGTAACCACGAATTGTGCGGCTAAATATGCACATTTTCGAACAAACTATATGCATTGTGTAATATGATGTTACAGGACTGTCATCTGAAGAATTCTGAGAAGGTTAGTGAAAAAATGAATAGCGTTTGGTGGTTTATAACGTTATTGCTATTTTTGGCTTGAATCAATGCTACTGTGTGACTGACTATTGTAGTAAGCTAAGATAACGCTATATTGTGTTTTCGCTGTAAAACACTTAGAAAATCTGAAATATTGTCTTGATTCAATAGAGTGGTGTCTTTCAATTGCTGTACGCTCTGTATTTTTAAGAAATGTTTTATGATGAGTAATTAGCTAATACACAATGGTCTCTGTAGTTATTCTAGTCATTTTAGTGATAGTTGTGATGGGGGCTGCAATTGTAAACTATGATTTATACCTGAAATATGCACATTTTTCTAACAAAACCTATGCTATACAATAAATATGTTATCAGACTGTCATCTGATGAGGTTTGTTTCTTGGTTAGTGGCTATTTATATCTTTATTTGGTCTAATTTGTGATAGCTACTGATGCAGTAAGAAAATGGTGGAGTAAGAAAATTGTTGTCTTTTGCTAACGTGGTTAGCTAATAGATTTACATATTGTGTCTTCCCTGTAAAACATTTTAAAAATCAGAGATGATGGCTTGAATCACAAGATCTGTATCTTTCATTTGGTGTCTTGGACTTGTGATTTCATGAACATTTTATTTTATGATATCCCTGTAACTTTAGGCTAGACTATGCTAGTCAGCTTTTGTGATGGGGGTGCTCCCGGATCCGGGTTTGTGAGGCGTTAGAGGTTTTAAACAGCCTGGAGTTCTGGCTCTGGGGTGACATTTCCCCTAGGTACATATCTAGGGTCAGTACATACTGTATCTAGAGTGGGGGAAATGTAAAACTGACCAAAGATCAGCATCTAGGGGCAACTTCACCCTTCTCCAGAGTTCTGCATCAGACTTTTGTACACTTGTTTATCAAATGTTTTTACTTTTTTTTCAATTGAACCTTTATTTAACAAGGCAAGTCAGAGTTAAGAACAAATTATTTTTTTAAATGACGGCCTAGGAATTGCCACTTAAGTCTCCCATTGTCGTCATCAAATGACTAATCAAATGACTAACATGACTAATTGAAAACTCAGTTAGGATTCGCCCCGTCATGATGAAAATGGCCTGATTGCGTAGCAGCAAGAGCTGTTTGAGGACTAGACCGATAGTCCCAGATCTGGTCCCAGATCTGTTTATTCTTGCTACCTCCATTGATGTCATTGTTTGGCATTACAGTTCCATGAGGAGTTGGCAAGAGAGCAGAAACAGACTGGCACCCAGACTAGAACTCATAGGGACATGAATCCCCTGTGCCGACTGCTCTGAAATGGAGGGAGTGTTGGGATGGTCAGTGAGAAATGGACAGATCACTCTGGCCCAGACTTCCTTCCGCCGGGCCTTTCTGCTCCAGGCCACCTGCTGTGGCTTTCACTGAGAGGACCGCAGACAGGCAGAAACACGCGCAGAAACGCATGCTCAAAGTCTACACACAAGCGCACGTGCACACACAAATGAGTGTGCGCACTAAGGAAACTCACTGATGAATACACACATTCAGTATGGCCAAGAGGCCATCTCAATGACACCTCTATGTGCTCGTCCTACTAAGGACAGAGAGAGAGAGAGACAGAGAGAGAGAGAGACAGAGAGAGAGAGGAGGAGGAATAGGAAAGAAAGAAACAGACAAACTGGTTAAATGATGGATATCAGTCAACCTTGTTGTTCTGGGTCATGGTTACCAAAACAAGGTAACTTAGACATAAAGCTGATGCCTGACAATAATGAGCGATGCAGGTGAAATGACATACTGTACACTAAATATCAGTCGGTGACAAACAGAAACATTGATTGACACTAGGGCTGTGGTGGTTATGACATTTTGTCAGCCAGTGATTGTCATGCAAATAACTGTCGGTCTCACGGTAATTGACCGTTAATTAACATAAACGCATTTAGCATCTCCTGGCTTCCACGCATAGCCTACAAGTCACTGAGGCAGACCTTTGGAACATCTACATTTTTTAAAATTCAAATACATCCATTTAATATAGCCTACACCATCACAATAAATCCATGATTTATTTTAGACAGGTCTAAAGAAACCTGACAAGAAGAAAATGTAGTCTATTTCAGAAGAACAGAATAGCACACTGAGTTGTCCTTAAGTTAGGCCCTGACCTGGCTATGCCATATGGCTGTGGGATACACTAGTTCATTTATTTCCTTGGCATTATTTTATAGTATGAAGAAGACAATTGAACATAGCTTAATAAGATAAAGGATATTTTCTCCAAACAAGTTAACAGGAAGTCATTCCGTGTTGAGCGGTTAACAAAGAAACTGGTCCTCCTACATGCCTAATTTAGAGTTATTTATGCAACTTTAGCTGTGATCAAACGTTAGGCCATTTTTTTTAATGTTTAATACATTCCAAGGCTGCATGATGGGACTTTAACGATGATATGAAAAAAGTAGCAATCTACACACTCTTCAACAGCCTCTCACAATTTGACAAGCACTTGATAATATTCTCATCAGGACTCGAATTTCCCGGCGGCGTCCCACTTGTGTGGCCGTAATGCCCCCTACAGAAATCCATGCCTTTTGAGGCCAAAGTGGCCGTTGTGCCCTTGGGCTGAATATAATAGGCTAATTATAATTCCCTTCTCCCAGCTGCCGTGCTCCGAAGCACCTCTCACTCACATGGCTCTCTCAGATGTAGCCAATGCCTGTCACACGATCGGGTTCTTCTCACAGGCATTTCAGCTAAGAAGTAGGCTACAAGTGAATGAAGACAGAAACATCGGGGACGCAACTGCTCGCGTCCCTCTAATCGAATTCCTAGGCGCATATTTAAGATAGAACTGTCCACATTTATCCTACTTTTCGTCAGCCAACGTGATGAGTAGGCCTAACAAACAGCAAAAGCACTAGCCTATGTCAATATACTGTCCCCCATAGTACACAAGTTGACCTATTATATTGGCCAACTTGTCCTTCTATGCAAGAAATAAATATTCCAAGCATACTCTGCTACAGTTGTGGGATGCAATAGATCCCAAATGAATACAACCACCCAGCATCAAAAAAACGATTTAAAAGAAATGAGGCTGATCATTTAGCTTAAAAATGTTGATAAAATATTAGGCCATTTCTTCACATTATAAGCGCAGCAATGCACACATGGCAGTAGGCTATAAGCGCGAATGTTCCAAAATGCAATCAATTAGCGGGAAAATCATCTTTCCCAAACTTGAAACTCACGTGCAGCCTATGTATGCCAGTTAGGCTCTATAAAAAAGGTTAATGTGCTTCATTTTCAGTTAATTACCGATTTTAGTTGTGATACAAACCCAAAACATATACTGTGACGTTGGATTCAGACCCCTTGACTTTTTCCATATTTTGTTAGGTTACAACCTTATTCTAAAATGTATTACATTATTTCCCCCCCTCAATCCACACACAATACCCCATAACGACAAAGCAAAAACATGTTTAGAAATGTTTGCTAATTTATATTAAAAGGGGAAAAAAAGTATTCAGACCCTTTACTCAGTACTTTGTTGAAGCACCTTTGGCAGCGATTACAGCCTAGAGTCTTCTTGGGTATGACGCTATAAGCTTGGGGCACCTGTATTTGGGGAGTTCTCCCATTCTTCTCTGCAGATCCTCTCAAGCTCTGTCAGGTTGGATGGGGAGTGTTGCTACACAGCTATTTTCAGTTCTCTCCAGAGATGTTCGATCAGGTTCAAATCCAGGCTCTGGCTAGGCCACTCAAGGACATTCAGAGACTTTTCCCGAAGCCACTCCTGCGTTGTCTTGGCTGTGTGCTTAGGGTCGTTGTGCTGTTGGAAGGGGAACCTTCACCCCAGTCTGAGGTCCTGAGCGCTCTGTAGCAGGTTTTCATCAAGGATCTCTCTGTACTTTGCTCCGTTCATCTTTGCCTCAATTCTGACTAGTATCCCAGTCCCTGCCCCTAAAAAACATGCCCACAGCATGATGCTGTCACCACCATGCTTCACCGTAGAGATGGTGCCAGGTTTCCTCCAGTTGTAACGCTTGGCATTAAGGCCAAAGAGTTCAATCTTGGTTTCATCAGACCAGAGAACCTTGTCTGTAGGTGTCTTTTGGCAAACTCCAAGTGGGCTGTCATGTGCCTTTTACTGAGGAGTGGCTTCCATCTGGCCACTTTACCATAAAGGCCTAATTGGTGGAGTGCTGCAGAGATAGTTGTCTTTCTGGAAGGTTCTCCCATCTCCACAGAGGAACTCTGGAGCTCTGTCAGAGTAACTACCGGGTTCTTGGTCATGGGAACTCTGGAGCTCTGTCAGAGTGACTACCGGGTTCTTGGTCACCTCCCTGACCAAGGCCCTTCTCTCCTGACTGCTCAGTTTGGCCGGGCGGCAAGGTCTAGGAAGAGTCTTGGTGGTTCCAAACTTCTTCCATTTAATAATGATGGAGGCCACTGTGTTCTTGGGGACCTTCAATGCTGCAGAAATGTTTTGGTACCCTTCCCCAGATCTGTGCCTTGACACAATCCTGTCTCGAACCTCCACGGACAATTCCTTCAACCTCATGGCTTGGTTTTTGCTCTGACATGCACTGTTAACTGTGGGACCTTATATAGACAGGTGTGTGCCTTTGCAAATCATGTCCAATCAATTGAATTTATCACAGGTGGACTCTAATCAAGTTGTAGAAACATCAAGGATGATCAATGGAAACAGGATGCACCTGAGCTCAATTTTGAGTATCATAGTAAAGGGTCTGAATACTTACAGTACCAGTCAAAAGTTTGGACACGCCTACTCATTCCAGGGTTTTTCTTTATTTGTACTATTTTCTACATTGTAGAATAATAGTGAAGACATCAAAACTATGAAATAACGCATTTGGAATCATGGTGTAACCAAAATAGTGTTATATTCTTCAAAGTTGCGACCCTTTGCCTTGATGACAGCTTTGCACACTCTTGGCATTCTCTCAACCAGCTACCTCTGTGGCAGAGGATAAGTTCATTAGAGTTACCAGTTAACTGCCTTGTTCAGGTGCAGTACAACAGATTTTTACCTTGTCAGCTCAGGAATTTGATCTAGCAACCTTTCTGTTACTGGCCAAACGCTCTACACACTAGGCTACCTGCCGCCCCAATCAGGCCTTCATGGTCGAATTGCTGTAAAGACGCCACTTCTAAAGGACACCAATAATAAGAAGAGACTTGCTTGGGCCAAGAAACACGAGCAATGGACATTAGACCGGTGGAAATCTGTCCTTAGATTTTTGGTTCCAACCGCAGTGTCTTTGTGAGACGCAGAGTAGGTGAACGGTTGATCTCCGCATGTGTGGTTCCCACCTTGAAGCATGGAGGAGGAGGTGTGATTGTGCTTTGCTGGTGACAGTGTAGGTGATTCATTTAGAATTCAAAGCACACTTAACTTCTTGTGGGCAGGGGGCGGCATTTTCACTTTCGGATAAATAGCATGCCAAAATTCAACTGCCTGCTACTCATCCCCAGAATATAAGATATGCATATTATTAGTATATTTGGGTAGAAAACACTCTGAAGTTTCTAAAACGGTTTGAATCATGTCTGTGGGAATAACAGAACTTATGTAGCAGGCAAAACCCTGAGGACAAACCATTCAGAATTTGTATTTTCTTGATGTCACTGTCTTTTCAATTAGTTTTCTTAGAGACACCAGATATTTAATGGACTTGCTTTCAGTTCCTACCACTTCCACTGGATGTCACCAGTCCTTGGAAATCGGTTGAGGTTATTCCTTTGTGTAATGAAGAAGTAGGGCTATTGTAAATGAGGGTCACATGAAGTAAAATCTTTGAGAGAGGCACGTTACGAAAAAAGTTGCGTCAGTTTGTTTTCTTTTTGTATTGGACACAGATCATCCTGTCTTCAAATTGATCGATTATTAACGTTTAAAAATACCTAACGTTGTATTACAAAAGTAGTTTGAAATGTTTTGGTAAAGTTTACATGTAACGTTTGATACATTTTGTAGTGAAGTGGCGAAAGTTGGAAGCTGTGTTTTTCTGGATGAAACGGTCCAAATAAATTGACATTTTGGATATATATCGACGGAATTAATCGAACAAAAGGACCATTTGTGATGTTTATGGGACATATTGGAGTGCCAACAAAAGAATTTCGTCAAAGGTATGGCATGATTTATATTTTATTTCTGCATTTTGTGTCGCGCTTGCAGTGTTGAAATATGCTTCTCTCTTTGTTTACTGTTGTGCTATCATCAGATAATAGCATCTTATGCTTTCGCCGAAAAGCATTTCTGAAATCTGACATGTTGGCTGGATTCACAACGAGTGTAGCTTTAATTTGGTATCTTACATGTGTGATTTAATGAAAGCTTGATTTTTATAGGATTTTATTTGAATATGGAGCGCTGTATTTTCCCTGACGATTGCGTCCCACCTGCCCGAGAGGTTAACCAGCATGGCTACCACAGCATTATGCAGCGATACCCCATCCCATCTGGTTTGAGCTTAGTCCCACTATCATTTATTTTTCAACAGGACAATGACCCAACACACCTCCAGGCTGTGTAAGGGCTATTTGACCAAGAAGGAGTGTGATGGAGTGCTGCCTCAGATGACCTGGCCTCCACAATCACCCGACCTCAAACCAATTGAGATGGTTTGGGATGAGTTGGACCGCAGAGTGAAGGATAAGCAGCCAACAAGTGCTCAGCATATGTGGGAACTCCTTCAAGACTGTTGGAAAAGCATTCCAGGTGAAGCTGGTTGAGAGAATGCCAAGAGTGTGCAAAGCTGTCATGAAGGCAAAGAGTGGCTACTTTGAAGAATCTAAAATGTAAAGTATATTTTTATTTGTTTAACAGTTTTTTGGTTACTACATGATTCCATATGTGTTATTTCATAGTTATGATATCTTCACTATTATTCTACAATGTAGAACATTTTTAAAATAAAGAAAAACCCTTGAATGAGTAGGTGTCCAAGCTTTTGACTAGTACTGTATATAAATAAGGTATTTCTGTTTCATGTCTAAAAACCCATTTTCACTTTGTCATTATGGGGTATTGTGTGTAGATTGCTGAGGTTTAAAAAAAAAAATCCATTTAGAATAAGGCTGTAATATAACAACATTTGGAAAAGTCAACGGGTCTGAATACTTTCTGAAGGCACTGTAAGCCTATGGGCTAGGATGCGAGGTGTGCGACTATGATTTGAAAAAGTCGACAAAAAAAGGTATGCGCTCTTTCTTGCCTGAATGCACAAGCTGGGCATCATTCATAAGTGATAGGCTAATATTGTCACCCATCAGACTATTCTTAATTTAATGTTGTATTTACATATACTAAATAATATGTGTATCAGTTTTGATTTAGAATGGACCATTATAATGCACCTGCCTCAGAACAAGGGCATGGAAATAAAAATACATGTCATCTATGCACTTAAAGAGAATGGAGGACACTTTTCCCATGGTTAATTGTCATGCCTGCCAGGTAAGCTATACTCCTGCTGTAAAGCAAAGCAATGTTCTTAATATTAGGAAAGTGCATGATATAGTAGGCCTAACCTTTAGAAAGCTGATGACACCCTCCTTTTTTTAACAGAGGCCATCAAAATGATTTTCTCACGCAATTGCATAGCCTATAGAAATGTTGCGCAACATGAGCTCTCATGAAGTGTTTGATTAGATTTTCGATTATATTTGCATGGATGTCGGAGTGGTTAGAGGAACAATAGAGTACTGAGTACCAGGCAGTTAGCAAGTTTGGTAGGCTACTAATGACCATCCGCAGCATCAGCGCATGGAGAAGCCGAATTATATTTGTTTCTATTTACTTGTCCAGGGATTTTTTTGTTGACATTTAGAATGCTTAGAAAATAGATGCCACAATTGCCTGCTAGGGCGCGTTTACATTTAGTCATCTTGTGTCGATAAAAAGAGCTGGATGTCACACCAAAAAAAAACGTAGTGTTGAATAGAAATGTAGTGGTTGAAGTGTTTTCATTACCCATATAGGCAAATTTCACATTAATAAATTGCCAACTGTATGTCAGCCCTCGTACCTATCATGTCTCAGGTAGCCTGCGATAGCAAGCACGTATAGAATGCAATAATTGACAAATATTTGCGATACTCAAATAATTCTCAAGTGCCAATGTATCGCCACGGTCCGTGCCATGGTGAAACTAGCACCCCTGTAGATCAGACATAATTGGATGGTGAAACTTGTTCAGGCCTTCTTCAGTCAGGACAATCTTTGTCCTGCAAAGAAACATGTTTTTTTGTTACATTTTATTTTGCTAGCAGTGGGCATTCAGAATAAAACGTGGAGTGTAGCTTACAGTTAAGTGATTGCATCCCGTGTCCCGCTGATCTTCAAAAGTATTCGGCAGTCATAATTTATTCGACAAAGAGCGTTCCTATCATCATTTGTCGCAAACAAAGAAAGTTACACAAAAATAAACTATCCAACACTGTCGAGCGGATAACGATTGTCGATCTTTAGAAAATGTATCCTATATCTGCCTTTTCCATTACACGTCGCAATGATTTATTTGGCGACAATGCTCCTATCAAATAAACCTGGGTCAATGGAAACGTGCCCACTGTAACGCAAGGGGAACCATCCCTTATGTTTGAATGAATGAAGGGGCGTGATGGGGGAAGTTTCCACGGCAACTAAGGGTATGCGAGTAGCCCCGCCTTCTGGACGGACAGCTGTTAGCAGCTGACACCGTGGCTGTAGACAGGGAGGGTCCTTAGAGTTTACCATGCTTTAAATCCTCAACAGATGCTGCGTCTTCTTGCGCATTCCTCCAATTCCAAGGTTTTAAACTGCCCATTGGAAACTGCAGTCTTATAATATCAAACAATAAATATTTTACAAAGGAAGGAAGTTGGAACATCACTTTACATTGATGACTTATTCTACCAGCATTATTACAGAATTAGGCCTTAATGTAGTCTCTCACATGTACGGCATGCAAGACTAGGCCGAACATGAATTTGAAATGAAGAGGTAGTATAAATGTTGCTATGATTATTAAGGACGCAGTGTAGTGTGTGTTATGGTGTTCAAAAACCATGTAGCCTACTATTGGCTATGCCGGAATTAGAACATCTCTCCATCTTTGGCGCTGTGCCAGGCTGCCAGCGTCACAGAATACCTGGTTGCGTCTGCCAATTCTATGGTCAATCTTGAGTGTGTAGGAGCTATTTTAGGAGCAGGTGTCCACACACCTTCCGTTTTTTTTTTTTACAGTAACAGCCAGAGAAAGACTATTTAAACTATCAACACCTACTTCTCAGGATTTGCGCTGACTGCCAATGTGTGTTGTGGTGACTTGTGACATCACCACCATTACTAACCCTTCCTTCAAACACAGTCACGGTGTTCGAATACCCATACTAACACACTGTATACTATACTTAATGAGTATATACTACATACTATTAATTCATTTTAGTATATTGTAAACAAGCGGTATCCCTTCAGTTGAGCGTACTCTGTCTACCGGAAGTTGATGCTGTTGCTATGCAACCTCTTGCTAGCTTGTTAGCAAAACAAATGACTAGCTAGACTTCGGGTGTGTTCATAAACTCAATCTGACCATTCTACTTGCCCTCGCAGAGCTGGTTAGGCTGTTTTTATGTTATCCAGAGCGTTGGTTACTCTAACTGTGCTGCTGGAAACAATTGAATGACGCTTTTTTTGCAGACGTTTACTGACAGAGGTCATATTCAATGGGTGTTGAGCGTTCGTAAATTCATCTGTTATTCTGCACACCCGAACATCTATACCACTTAGCTAAGCTATGAATGACGTGAATAATCAAGTCAATAAACGTTGCGTAGTTAAATAGAAAAAAGTAAATACACCGGCAAGTTTGATGTATTAGTAGCCAACTAAAGTTACAGTAGCTAGCTAACATACCCGGTACATACTGCTGTAATGATATGCTATGCTGTTCATAAGGACATCGTAGCTAACAAATTGTCAGCCAGCATCACGTGTGACGTAACTTATTTGAAAAGTCATTACTTTATTACATTGCTCAACATTTTCTTCACATTTGTCATAATTAGTTAAAGCAACTAATATCCACTCTCGTCGGAATGCGGCTGCATAATTTCCGCCATTTTCTTCAAATCTGAAAACGTGAAAGTGTCCCATTGCTTGTATACTTTGTATTTTGACGAATGTAGTACGACATCGGGGAACTTTTGGCATACTAACTATATCCATACTATGACTAATAAGCATACTACATGCTCAATTTATGTCACAGAGAGTATGGTTAGTGCGGTTAGTATGAGTATTCGAACACAGCTTGTGTTCAGTCACACCAATGTACACAACTGTAGCTTGACGTCACTTACTGACTGCATGGTATTGATGTAGGGATGATAAGATTAAGCAACATCCTACGCTACTTCCTTCAGCAATAGGCTCCCTGACGTAAAGAGATGTTCCCTCAATTTCCTTGGTTCCACACTCAACAATTATCTCTATGTTATACGTAGCTACGACAGACAGACACTACCATTGGCCTGGCATCGCCAAGGATTCAGGGTCATATTCAATAGTGTAAAACGTAGCAACAGAAAAATACAGTAGCGTATTGAAGTTCAGGTAGTCCGTCCCTATTTCAGTCAATTTTCTTTCATTGGTGCCTAGTATATATACGGCCCAGGTCTCCCGTCTCCCAGCTGGAACAGTTTACTAAAAGCTCATAGAAGGCAAGTCCACTGTGTTTTTCACAAGCTACACAACTCTCCAATACTTCTGTCCCAGATCCAGCTGACATTCTCGCTGCAAGGCACTGGCGTGGGTGTGAAATGTCCTCATTCCCACTGACAGTCTCTAGAGAATCAGACCCATGTCTCTCAAGTCATGACCTACTGTATGTGACTGATGTTCTCATCCTTCTATCACAGTGGCTTCTCAATCAGTTTGGTTGTAAAATCTTTCGTAAGGCATTTGTCATTACTGTGCGGTTACCATGTCGTGCCTTAAGTAACCTATATACCTAGGTCATTTCCGTACTATAACATTAAAGGCAACCAATATCACAGAGCAACACACAGTGAATGCTAGTGGACGTTAAGCTAACGTTGGTTCATCCAAGAGGGTGCATCAGTGTCTTCGTGAATAGGCTCTAGCCTAGGGGGTCACATTTTGAGCTTTGGTAATGTCTAGGTTGCTCTGAATCCTGAGGACGACAGTAGACATAACAATGCTTAAAGGCCTTGGATCTTTCAGACATAGTATTTTAATCCCTGCAACGGTAGTCAGTCAGTAGTTCTCTCCATTCAACTGACACCGCTCCAAACATCTGTCGGTGTATTCGGACGTTTTACAAGCTCAAGCATACGCCTCAGATATTTTTAACATAGGGCGGTGTGGAGTTGGTATTCTTTTATGAGGTAGTACTCTATCCCCTTCTACCATTTGAACCTCCATATTTGCATTCTGGGATGACTAGTGTAGGCCTATACCGAAATTGAATGAGGTAATTCATTTCTTCACTCTCATTACTGGAAATCGTGTAGGAATGGACTACGTGTAGCCAGCCTGCAGATGGACATGATCAATTTACCAATCACATTCCGTACAGTTGCTTTAACTTAATTACCTGTTAGCAATCTTCAGGACAATCAAGAAAAGGATTTGTTACATTTGACCATGCGGTGATAGAGTCCAGACAATGCTACATTGTTGCTTCTTCAGTTCACTGTTCCGTGTGTTCGGTATTGGAGCAGTCGTCTCGAAATATCGGACACTGTCGTCTGGACTAACGTGATTACCATCAAGAAACGATTGTCGGGGTTTGAGAAAGGAATGCAGGCTTTACGGAAACTAAAGCCCATAGCATACAAATAAAACTTAAATCACAGGCTCAGACCAGAGATAGCCTTATTGTGAACTACACTAGGCCTGTGAAGCTTATCTCCAAAAACGAATTTTAACTTATCACACCAAGATTGTCATGTAACTTTAATAATAGGCTATTGACCGCTATTCGTAGGGGTCAGAGCAATTATGTGCAGACAATGCCCTGAAAAATCGACCATAGAGGGCTGGTAGGCCTAGCATGACTATTGGATCGTCAACTTGTTATTTTTTATCATGGTAAACAATCTTACCTTTTAGAAATCCACGCTCTTGTGCCACATGCGCCTGTGTTTGTATTTCCAATTTATTTCTGGGTTCGACGCAAAATCAGCTAGTATTCCAACATGGAAATCACAGTCGCCCCCATCCCGACTCCCTGCAACAAATCATCAGCCTTTCTCAATCGTTTTTGTTCTCGGTGAATGAAAAAAAAAAAACAAGGAAGTTAAATCAAAGCAAGACGAATGTTGAAGAAAATAAATAAAGGGGCTGACACAGACAGAACCTCAATGCATAAAACCCCAGCAAAATCTGTCCAGCGACATGATGACAAAAGAAGTCGTCAAAAGTAACCCAGTTCCTGTAGATACACTTCCTACCTCTAAACTTACGCCAGCCCGCATCCAACCCCACTACAACATGGCCGACCAGACTCCAGGGAATGACGCGGTAGCTGGAGATACCAACCCTGCAGACCGGTGTCGAGATGGTAGAATGATGATCACCCCCCGATAAAAAAAAAAACATTGAAAGGGAGAAGTCATTGTTTGAACCAGAAATGCGTCTGTATACCGTGTGTCTGGTTTCATGTGATTTGTTTATGAAAGATGAATATAATTATATCTCTCCAAAACTGGTGCTCTATCGCCTCCTACTGGCAGTAGCCTAATATCGGATTATCCCTTGTTCGAACTGCCTTTTTCTGCTGTTTGAGTGGGGAAGTGGTTAGTTACATATTTTGCTACAAGGGCCAAGGACCAATCTTATCAAAATCCACCTGGCTCCCCATTGATTCTCCCTGTCTACTCCTGTTGAGCCATTTAGGCCTAATACATTTTTTTTAAATCCATGTGAACATCGGGACTACAAAAGTAGCAGACTTTGGCAGACTATGGCAACACTTTAAATTACAGTGACCTACTCCTGTAATTGCAGTGTAACTGGTATTGTAATGAATCATTGTTACAATTAATTACAATGTACTTACAGCAGTAACCCTAACCTTAGCAGTAACCCTAACCCTAAGTAACCCTACATAGAGTTGAAGTCGGAAGTTTACATACACCTTAGCCAAATACATTTAAACTCAGTTTTTCAAAATTCCTGACATTTAATCCTAGTAAAAGGATCCCTGTCTTAGGTCAGTTAGGATCACCACTTTATTTTAAGAATGTGAAATGTCAGAATAATAGTAGAGAGAATGATTTATTTCAGCTTTTATTTCTTTCATCACATTCCCAGTAAGTCAGAAGTGTACATACACTAAATTAGTATTTGGTAGCATTGCCTTTAAATTGTTTAACTTGGGTCAAACGTTTCGGTAGCCTTCCACAAGCTTCCCACAATAAGTTTGGTGAATTTTGGCCCATTCCTCCTGACAGAGCTGGTGTAACTGAGTCAGGTTTATAGACCTCCTTGCTCACACATGGTTTTTCAGTTCTGCCCACACATTTTCTATATGATTGAGGTCAGGGCTTTGTGATGGCCACTCCAATACCTTGACTTTGTTGTCCTTAAGCCATTTTGCTTGTTGTCCTTAAGCCAACTTTGGAAGTATGCTTAGGGTCATTGTCCATTTGGAAAACCCATTTGCGACCAAGCTTTAACTTCCTGACTGATGTCTTGAGATGTTGCTTCAATATATCCACATAATTTTCCTCCCTCATGATGCCATCTATTTTGTGAAGTGCACCAGTCCCTCCTGCAGAAAAGCACCCCCACAACATGATGCTGCCAGCCCTGTGCTTCACGGTTGGGATGGTGTTCTTCGGCTTGCAAGCCTCCCTCTTTTTCATCCAAACATAACGATGGTCATTATGGCCAAACAGTTCTAATTTTGTTTCATCAGACCAGAGGACATTTCTCCAAAAAGTACGATCTTTGTCCCCATGTGCAGTTGCAAACCGTAGTCAGGCTATTTTCTCGCGGTTTTGTAGCAGTGGCTTTTTCCTTGCTGAGCGGCCTTTCAGATTATGTCGATATAGACTCGTTTTACTGTGGATATAGATACGTTTGTAACTGTTTCCTCCAGCATCTTCACAAGGTCCGTTGCTGTTGTTCTGGGATTGATTTGCAATTTTCGCACCAAAGTACGTTCATCTGTAGGAGACAGAACGCGTCTCCTTCCTGAGCGGTATGACGGCTACGTGGTCCCATGGTGTTTATACTTGCGTGCTATTGTTTGTACAGATAAACGTGGTACCTTCAGGCATTTGGAAATTGCTCCCAAGGATGAACCAGACTTGTGGAGGTCTACAATTTTTTTTCTGAGGTCTTGGCTGATTTTTTTTGATTTTCCCATGATGTCAAGCAAAGAGGCACTGAGTTTGAAGGTAAGCCTTGAAATACATCCACAGGTACACCTCCAATTGAGTCAAATTATGTATATTAGCCTATAAGAAGCTTCTAAAGCCATGACAACGTTTACTGGAATTTTCCCAGTTGTATAAAGGCACAGTCAACTTAGTGTATGCAAACTTCTGACCCACTGGAATTGTGATACATTATAAGTGAAATAATCTGTCTGTAAACAATTGTTTGAAAAATGACTTGTGTTATGCACAAAGTAGATGTCCTAACCGACTTGCCAAAACTATAGTTTGTTAACAAGAAATTTGTGGAGTGGTTGAAAAACGAGTTTTAATGAATCCAACCTAAGTGTATGTGAACTTCCGACTTCAACTGTGGCCTACACTGTAAATACAGTGTAACAATGGTTAATTATAATAATTGTTACACTTATTATAGGAATATAACCCTATATAATTATCTCCTTAATAAATATAAACCCTTCAGCCCTCGACAAAGAGGATACTCAGAGGGAATGTGTTATTCTCAGTGCTCACTTTTCCTCAGTAACAACATGCACGACCGTACGATCGTAACATTGAGGCTATTGACAACGTGCTGGCAAACCTCTGTCCCCCCAGATACAGCATTGGCCAGATCAAAAAATGTTTGAAGCGCAGTGTTAATTTAACACTCTTTTTTTTTAGATCTAGTCTCGTCTTCGGAATTTTGATTAAAATATAATGAAGTCACATTTTTGTCATTTCAATAATGATTTAGTCTAGTTATTGTCAAAAGGACGAGAACAGTGGGTCATTTTAGTCCCACTTGTTTTGCATCATTAATCTATAGTGGACATAAATCACTGACTTCCATGTGCACAAACATACATAGCCTTCTCCTATCACCATATATTTAGCATAAAAGCAAGGAAAAGGTGGACTACTTTGAAGAATATTAAATATATTTTGATTTGTTTACCACTTATTGTGGTTACTACATGATTCCATATGGGTTATTTCATAGTTTGGATGTCTTCACTATTATTCTACAATGTAGAAAATAGTAAAAAATAAAGAAAAACCCTTGAATGAGTAGGTGTGTTCAAACTTTTGACTGGTACTGTATATAAGAATTATCTGGCCATGTAAATTCCTAATTCAACCTACATAGATGCACAATATACAAAACCAACAGACACACAAGCACGGAGAGAGTGAGAGAGAGAGAGATTGAGTAGCACAATCACAAGCTGGTGCCGCAAAGTATTGACAAAGTAGTATGGGTTGCACCTCCGTCACGCTGTCGCGTCATTGCCATTGTTATCAATGTTCAACAGACGCCACAGCCACATTGATGTCCAATAGTAGAACGGTTGCTAATGACTTTGAACAGGAACTAATGACTGTTTCGCCCAGTGACATAGTCAAGTCACAAAACCTTGAGTCGGAATAGAGTCCCAAGTTCCCTGTGATCAAATCCGAGTCCAAGTCCGAGTCACCAATGGTCGAGTCGCAAGTCGAGTTACGAGTCCCTATGACTGTAGTCCATGTCCAAGTCTCAGTTCTCAAGTCCTGGTCCAATTGCTCAAGTCACTGGACCTACATTAAGTCAAAATAAGTTATTTACCCAGTCAGCTATAGTGTAGTGCCAAGAGGAATTTAATCAATAAATAGTTTGCTATCACTTTTACTTTCTTTCTGTGCCATCAAATGTTTGCATATTGGCTACTGGTAATGTCACCAGAGCCACGTTCAGTTGCGAAACGTTCTCAAACGTCGCAGATAGAAATTTCATGAACAGAGCTGACATTATTGCTAATTCAACATGTCAGTGAGGCATGTTTGTTCTATATAGTATATTTCTATCAGAACGTACCAAAACGGTGCTTCCTGCTGAACGTGCCCCAGGTTGTTAGCTATAGCTAGGTAATGAGGGATCATGACTGAAAAAACATACAGCCTAAACAAATGGTTAATGGTCCCATTTGCAAGTAGCCTAGTTTTAGAACAGCCCGCGATATGCTTTATGACTGTAAAATGGTTTCACTGTTAAACAATACTGCTATTGTTTTTAATTTCGTAAAGAAGTTTGTATTTCTTAACCAGGTGAAGGGTAGCTAACTAGAAGGCTGGTTGTGACTGGTTAGTTAGGTAAGAGAGTCGTTTAGTTCTAGTTTCTTCTGGGTCTTATTCGTCGGTTATAGTCTCTTCAATTGCCACGTAGAAATAGGTGTTAGACAAATATTTTAGTCATTCTTTTTGTTGAAAATTAACACTGCTGAAGCGTCTGAATGGGCAGAAGTCTGCACACCCCGAAGAGATTCCTCCCTGGTTCCTGAAAACATACCACGAGGAGCTTGCACCAGTACTGTGCCATATTGTAAATTGATGAACTTCCCCTCTCAATGGAAATGCTATATAATCTGTGCTGTGCCTATGAAGAGCAACCCTACCTTCCGCCAAGAGTACAGGCAAATCTCTTTCCTCGTGGGAAAAAATCTTTGAGGTTGCTACATGACATAGTGGAGAAGGAGACGGCTCATGTCATCAAGTCTTCACAACATGACTTTGTGAAGAACAGGTCAACAGTGCTCGTATTCAGCTCCTACAGGAGTGGCACAACGCCTCAAACTAAGTGCCAAAGCAGGATGTCCATGTAACCTTTATAGACTTTTTCAGAGCATTTGACACCATAGACCATGGCCAGCTCCTCCTCACTCTAGCAGAGCATGGCGTGTCCCGCTCACTATCAACAGCAAGCAGACAGTGAGATCGAGAACATGCCTTTCTAACTCACAGTCAGTCCAGCTGTGGTTCCCCAAGGTGGAATGCTCCCCCCCACCGTTTGTGCTATGCATGAACACCCTAAACTCCATCCTCCCAAGCAGCGTCCAACCTGTCAAGTATGCTAATGACTTCACACCCACAGAGTTGCTTCCTGGCAAACTACCTGGCCAAACACAAGCAGCCGTCAATGTAGTGGCTGAGTGGGTAAAAAGCAACTGCCTGTACTGTATGTGAACGAAAAAGAAAACCAAGGATATGGTTATCAGCTTTAGGGCGACTGACAAGGCCTCTCCACCAGCGGGTGCTGTAAATGGCCACCCATTTGAGCGCGTGGAGACCGTGCACCTGCTTGGCGTATTGGTGTCAGCTGACTTGTCCTTGGAAGAGCACATCAGGCATATCCTAAAAAAGGTGAAACCCGAGGAACTAAGTGTAGCAAGACGAGCTGGCAAGACGAGCTGGCCTCCCTACCGAAGTCCTACTGTAGGTATACCTGGCCTTCATTGGACAAATCATGGCGTATGACTCGCCAGTGTGGGCCGGCCTTCCAAAGTGTCTCTCTAAGGACTTAGAAGGCATTCAGAGACGATGCTGCCGCATCGTTGGCACTCTACAACTCGCTCCCATCTTCGGAGAGCAGACGAGATGAAGCCACAGTCGAGTCTTTTAAAGTGCTCCTGCATGACCCCAGGTCCACCGCACAAGTTCCTAACCCCCTACACAGAGGCAGTATGATCTGAGGATGTCATTGCAACAAGCCACACTACAAGACATCAGACATCTTTCTTGGCAAGAACCTCTCGAAGTATGCAAATGGCACTCTCTAAAGACACTCACTAAAGACATTGATATGCATATTTATTGATTTGGCGGTATGCTAATTTGTTGTTTATGAGTAATAATTTATTGATGATTCGCTGTCCATATAGTTAGGCTGATCATATCCATTGTATGAATGTTTCTGCATATGTACCAATATGTTCAAGTAAACCTAAACCTAAGCCTAAATAATAATAACATTTTTAAAAAATGTTGACCAACTCTTTAAATGTTTTGCATGTCATGTCTGTATTTCCGGTCTGTCGACCCTAAGAACCATTAGCCTAACTGTTAACTGCTCTCTAGACCATCTGCTAAATGACTAAAATGAATTATGAAATGAACTGTAAGTGGGATGTTCCGCTGTATGAGACGCACCATTAGACGGTCATTACTGTTAATAGTGGTGGAGTAGCATTTCTGTGGAGTATATTATTTAATGTCACAATGTCAGATATTTGAGGGGCTTGCAACAAGTATGGGTTTGTCATAACATATGGCAATGAACAATTCATTTAAATGTTGCTTTAGAATATATTCGTCGTTTATGTTTTTTGCTTTGACTTTAATGCAAATGTTTTGTCATTGGTGAGTGTTCTGTTTTGATATCATTTTTTTATTTTTGATATTTCATTAAAACCAATCAAACCACTATAGTCCATCCGTGGAAAACGTTTTGAAGCTTTATTTGATCATTTCAATAATAAGAAATCGAGAAACATTTCTTAATCAAAATCGAATTAAAGCCCACTGCTGTAAGAAACGCATGCCTAAATTACACACACACACACAAACCCTAGTGAGATAGATATTTGCCCACTGCAAAATAAAAGATTGTACCTGTCAACCCTATATAAATGAGTCATTAGTATTGTCAACAGAAAGTGGTTCTTATTACAGGTGAGTCCAATGTGCCTTTTCAGTCACCTCTGGTTGCTCACTCAATATGATAAGAGATGCCCTATAGCCTGGTTTAATTTATCCTAATCCTGGATGTGGGTCGTAAAGTCATTAACAGATTGAGATTGAGCAGACGGAATGTTTGTGTACCCACTCAGTCAAACAGTGGACATGGGGATCTAGTGGGGGGTTATTGTGAAGGGCCAATGATGAGTTCTGTAGCCAATATCACACGACACACAAAGGACAGAAGGAGTTTGTATGAGGTATGGATGTCATGAAGGGCTGTATAAACTCTGATCCTATCAGAAGGCCTGAGTAAATCTGAGTCACTCTGTGAAACTCTATGAGTCAGTTACACTGAGACTGGAAAGAGGATATATTTTGGTGAGGGGTATGCCATTTTAAAAACGCAACACTGTATTTGTTGTACACAAAAGAGAGAAAATGTCGTCAAACTCATCTGAAGCTGACATCATCCAAATGTTTTATCCAAAGTTTTCTAGATTGTGGTCAGGTCTTGTTCTTGGTTGCAGTAAAAGCTTATGTGGTTGCAACAGCCAGCTGCAGCCTCAATTAGCGCTTTCAGCTGGGAATGGCTCTAATGTTCATTAGCTTCACTTAACGATTTGGTGGATATTGCGAACAAATATTCACATTAACATTTTGGTCATTTTAGCAGAATCTCTTATCCAGAGCCACTTACAGTAAACCTTTGTCAACAAACTGGGAAAGGGTTGGTTTCAGAGTGGCCACATATTATGACAGGAAGTAGCTGAAGCACTCTGTGTAAACACTTTATGGCATGACTCAGAAATTATGGGATATAAATAACCTTATCAATCTTCCTGACAGACATCACATCCTGCACTTTGGAAATGATGATGGGTTGGTTATTGATTGTGTTCTTGTTATTAGATATCACCGGGTCCAAAATGGGACAATATTTTGGCGATTGATATCTTTTTGATAAAAAAAGGTATTCTCAGTAGTCATGGCTATGGTAGGTTTACAGTCGCCATGTAATCAGGAACTTTAGCCATAGTATTAGCTTGTGATAGATTTGTTTGTGACTTATGTTTATCTTGTACCATGCCTCCTATATCATTTGAATCTGTCATGTGTAAATGTTGCTTTAATATATATCTTTATCTTGTCTGACTTGCCACACCTAAAGTTCCTTCTGGGAAAAATAAAGTTACTCTATTCTATTCTATTTATCTATATTTCTATTCCCTTCCGGTGGTTCAAAATAGTCTATGTACATTGAATTATTATGAATAGTTATACTTAATTGTTAACACATTGAATTCATAGGGCAACCTGTCTGGAATAGTCATGAATATCATCTAACTGAAAATGTACTGTCGTCTATATCGTCAGTATTTCATCCTGTTTGCAAAATTGGATGGTTCCTGATCTTCCATTCTCATCCTGATGCACTTACTCCATATCACCACTTGGCTGCAGTGCTCGCTCAGCACATGGAGCGACCACTTCATGTAAGGGGCGTTTTTCTGAGCAATTTTTCGTATCATCCCCGCATTGAAAAAGACAAAAAGTACATGAGTTTGGGGGAATGTTCATCACATGACGTCAGAGCTGGGGTCTGAATAATTCACCAAAGATTCCACACATGATCCAGACATGCACGTGAAATAGACTTACAGGCAATGGTCATTCATGAATGATGGTCAAGTGTCAAAGACACTTGAAAATGTCCCAATGGAAAAGTAGTTTAACAGGTTGACAAACGACAATTTATATATATTTTTCAAGTTTATATATTTGTCATTTCAGGGGTTCATTTGGGATTTTGTATAAAACAAGGTATTTTGCTACTCCATGATCATTTCCACTGATTCCTATTTCCCATTATAAAATTCCATTCAACCCCTATCTATAATATTGAAAACCTGCATACAACATGATCATTTGTCATAGAATGTAATTTTTGTGTATCTCTGGAAAAGATCACTATTACAAGAAAGTACATCTTGTATCGTTGAGTCATAATTTGAGGCAGTTGTACAGGATGCATTTTTAAAGAAACGTCATACGCTTCTATGGCTTATTGAGCAACTCTATCGTTTGAGCATGTGCATAACAGATAAAAGCCAATGGTACAGTACATGACAAAATGTATGAAGACACCTTCTCGTCCAACATCTCATTCCAAAATCATTGGCATTAATATGGAGTTGGGTCCCCTCTTTGCTGCTATAACAGCCTTCTCTCTTCTGAGAAGTCTTTCCACTAGATGTTGGAACATTGCTGCAGGGACTTGCTTCCATTCAGCCACAAGATCATTAGTGAGGTCGGGCACTGATTTTGGGAGATAGGCCTGGCTCGCAGTCGGCATTCCAATTCATCCCAAAGGTGTTCGATGGGGTTGAGATCAGGGATTTGTGCAGGCCAGTCAAGTTCTTCGGCACTGATCTCCACAAACCATTTCTGTATGCACCTCGATTTGTGCAAGGGGGCATTGTCATGCTGAAACAGGAAAGGGCCTTCCCCAAACAGTTGCCACAAAGTTGGAAGCACAGAATCATCTAGAATGTCATTGTATGCTGTAGCATTAAGATTTCCCTTCAATAGAACTAAGGGGACTAGCCCGAACCATGAAAAACAGCCCCAGACCATTATTCCTCATCCACCAAACTTTACAGTTGGCAAAATGCTTTGGGGCAGGTAGCGTTTTTTTGGCATCCGCCAAATCCAGATTTGTCCGGCGGACTGCAAGATGGTGAAGCGTGATTCATCACTCCAAAGAGCGCCTTTCCACTGCTCCAGAGTCCCATGGCGGCGTGCTTTACACCAGTCCAGCCAACGCTTGACATTGCGCATGGTGATCTTAAGCTTGTGTGCTGCTGCTCGGCCATGGAAACCCATTTCATGAAGCTCCCGGGGAACAGTTCTTGTGCTGACATTGCTTCCAGAGGCAGTTTGGAATTTGGTAGTGAGTGTTGCACCCGAGGACAGACGATTTTTACTCGCTACCCGCTTCAGCACTCGGCGGTCCTGTTGGCCGTTGTTGCTGCTAGATGCTTCCACTTCACAATGATAGCACTTATAGTTTACCAGGGCAGCTCTAGCACGGGCAGAAATTTGACCAACCGACTTGTTGGAAAAGTGGCATGCTATGACGGTGCCACGTTGAAAGTCACTGAGCTCTTCAGTAAGGCCATTCTACTGCCAATGTTTATCTGTGGAGATTGCATGGCGGTGTGCTCGATTTTGTACACCTGTCAGCAACGGGTGTGGCTGAAATAGCCGAATCCATTCATTTGAAGGGGTGTCCACATACTTTGTCTATATGTTGTACACAATGCATTGAATGCATGGCGGCTATGAAGTCCTAAAACATTTTAGGATAACATTCAGCAGTCAGAATTTAACTATTGTTTTTTTTTGTTTCAAATCAAATGTTTCTGTGGAACAAGCTCCGCATGCCTTTCACGCTGTCTTGCTAAAACGCGCCGATACAACCATTGCCACCAGTCCCAGGGTTTCAGCACCTGAGTACTGGACATCTCTCACTCTATTTCCTGTCGTGCGCTAAGGGCGATGGGGCACAAAGCAAGCACGCGACCTTGATCATGTTCACAATATATGGGCATAATTGAAAGATTGGTCAAGTTGGTTTTAAGTTTGACGCGGCCGATTTTACTTTAGTCATTTGGGTGAGGTTTTGAAATTAACCACGCACAATGACCTCACTTGACTTACGGCTTATGTATGTCACGCTGACAAATATTAGCGTTCATGCATTGTCCCACAATTACGTGGTTGAACTAAACATGCATATGCACTTTATGACTCGGGCCATCTCATTGACGGGGAAGGAAAAGTACTACAGTGTTACATTCCGAGAGGATGGGGGCAATGACGTAGATAGTATCCCCTAGGGTGAGCAGTGAAAAAGGCATGCTGTTGGATTCAGGAATAAAAAAAAGCCGAGGCAAGCAGGTCTTCACAACAAAAAGTTTCCTCTGTGAAGACAAACGTGTGGGCTCTTTCTCCCGGGGTTGTGTGCATACAGAGATCCGATAATCGCGTTTTATGTGTGAGCGCACGGAGGGTTGTACACATTAAAGGAGCATCAGGAGGCGGCAGAGACGCTTTACAGACGAAGCAAGAAGAGAGAGAAAGGGAAGGAGAGAAAGGGAGAGAGAGAGATTATCTCACTCTCCCAGTCGCAGTCGCAACCGGATCACATCCAGCTTCTCTCTCCACACGGCAATAGGTACGTGATGCTTTCTGAACTTTTACACACACAAACGAGAATACAGCAACAGGCTATAGTACTTTAGAAGGTTTAGAGGTAATGTTTGGAGGTCATAATTGGCATTTTAGAATGTTTGGGGCAACACACTTGAGGTGCGTCGAGGCACTGTTGCACTCGCAAGCAGTAAGTGATGAATAGATGGGGAGTTTGGATAATTTTTGGAAGCTATTGTTCTCCAAAATATAAGAAAACCCTATCCATTAAAAAAATGCATTAATTTCGTTTTTCCTCACTCTGACTTTGAAAATGCTAGATAGCTTTCGCACGTCTAACTTTGTGATCATTTCTTTCTCAGCAGGACAATGTCTAGTAAAGCGACTTTAGCCTTACTCATCTATGGAATCATAATGCACTACAGCATCCACTGCTCACCTCTCGGGCTAAGCTATCCTAACCTTAGGTAGGTACCTGAACACTTCTCCTTCAACTGAGCGTCTCTGCATGTAAAATGAACATTGGAAAACGCATTGTTTCTGCTGCCGAGGACAGTAGTTATGTATTAGATCTAGCCTACTGCAACCACATAGGTCTAGACCTATGTCATTTATTGCTATACAATTTTTGTTCGTTAAATCAATGTGTGGAGAAAAAAGAAAATAGAAAATACCTAAATGAATACACCGTTTTCCCCTGCAGAGCATTTTGTCAATTTGGGTATACAAATATATGCTATACATTGAAAGATACTGGTATATGTGTTTTATTTTGAGTTTGAATATGCTGCAATGTTTTGCTATGAGGGGCTTTAGAGCGCCTGGAATCATAGCAGTGGAATATAGCATATTACCAGCTACTGGTAGATCAAGCGTCTGATACGGAACTCTATCTCTGCGTTTATACGCGTCCCGTGGGAATGACAGAGAGGGGTAATTTGCTGAGGCGTGAGGCAAACGTGGAAGCCACTAATTCATAGAATAACAAGATCGATTTATTTTGTATCCTCTTAACTAAGCAGACACAATCTGCATTATTATTTTTTTTTAATCACAACAATGAATTTTAATTTAGTTTTTGAGATCTGGTTATGGTGTAATTTAATTCACAATGAAAATTATTTTATATTAAACATGTTTTTTTCTCCCCCATTTCCGATGTGGATGAGTTTGGTTGCCTTTTGGGAAATATAGCCTATGGTTCCACTAATGTTTTTATGTAAGATGTTGTAGCTTACTTAGGAATGACCAAAAGCAATTACAATTATTACACATTTAAGCAGATATATTATGGCTATTGTAGGCCTATCAAATATTTTGTAATAACTATAATTTCTTAACATGGAATATAGCCTAGACAATCTTAAATGCAAGTAATTTATTTCGGTGTTTATTTTCAAAATTGGTTTAATCATGATTATACATGATTAATCCTATATCAAAAAGCATATAATATTCAAATGCATTTCCGATTTCAGACTTGAAAATGAGGTTTATGACGAGAATGGAAATTCGTTACCGGACTTGGCTTTTGACAGTGATCAAATTGCTATAAGAAGTCCCCCATCTGTGGCGGACGACGTGTACACTTTATACTACCCACCGGAGAAAAGGTGATTATCATTGTAACTACACTCAACCTATTATTTTTTTTATGTCGTTGACATTCATGCTAGTCATTTCATTATGGGGCTCGTGTTCATGTTCATCTATGTTATATGTTTTATGTTAGTTAATGTACTGTACCGTCAATAATCACATTTTGTTATTTAATCGTATGATGGAAATACCTAGGGAAAAAAATTATCCTTTCAAATAACAAACTTCCCACATTTTCATTGCAACAAGATAGACTATGGTTGGTAGCCTGGTATTCAAACGAAGCTAATCGGGAAGCTCTGTAGGCTATAGAATCAAGTTAGAAGCCTATATTTAGTAAGCGAACTAAAACAGAACGAGACACTTTTAATATGAACCGGCCATTTCCAAAGTCATACAATTCACCAGAATAGCATTGTCCACTATTTCAGCTCACATTTTGGAAAGCAGACCATATGACGCGATGGATTTGCTAGGCTAAATACAGTATGTTGCCACTTTGCGTGTGATCATTTATTGTTTGGCGTTTTATCATCCCAGAACGGAAAGGCATGCAGACGGAATGTTTAATAAAGCCTACAGGAAAGCGCTGGGTCAGTTATCAGCAAGAAAATATCTCCATTCTCTGATGGCAAAGCGTGTAGGGTAAGGACATCTTCTTAGTTGTCGTCTCTTATTTTGTGATCTTAGTTATTTTTTGGTGTTCGTTTTTCTTCTAACTCAGATTTTCCGAATACTCACTATTCATTCTATGTTTCGTCAAATTGTCCCGTGTGTCTATGTGTGTGTTCTTCCGACTTGAATTTGACGCCTTCGGGTACAGAGTAGGTTCCCTTGATCAAATCTTCGACAGCGCAATTCCGGGTGCGGCATGATTTAGATCGAATCGGTGGATCTCAGTGCTGATATTGTCCCTTTAAGTAGCAAAGCCCAGGATCCACGTGGATGAATACATTTCATTTTCATTATTAATAATTGATGGTGGTAGGGGGTTAGTCCCAAGGGTTGAAGATAAATGTAGGCTTCAATTATTCCCTACATCCTCGACCAGCCAGCCTAACCATGATGATATCAAAATAAAAATCAATTTGGGATGATTGATTTAAAAGTTGAAGAGATGAGAAAATATAAAATTTAGAGCTGTGCAGTGCAGTCTATGGGCTACATTCCGAGGCAGGGTAGGCGTCTCCTAACAGTGAAAACTATCCTGCTCTCCCCCTTTCTTAGTGGAGGGAGCACCATGGAAGACGACTCTGAGCCTCTGTCAAAGCGACACTCGGATGGGATCTTCACAGACAGCTACAGCCGCTACCGAAAGCAAATGGCAGTCAAGAAATACCTGGCGGCAGTCCTTGGGAAAAGGTATAGACAGAGATATAGAAGCAAAGGACGCCGGCTAGCGTATTTGTAGCGTTGCTAAACTACCATGTGTGTACAGCCCAGATCAAGTCATTTTGAGAAAACGGAACAATCGGTGGATCGCTCTTGTGTTCTTTAAACATGTATTTATGTATGAAGTAAAGCCATTAAAATTAATATTTTGATAATAATATTGTTTTTCTTTTGTACTTAAGCACTTGAGAACGCACAGATCTACTTTGTGGACCAATCCTTTTGTTCAACCTAAATATAGCCTATATTTATTTATTTTTAGACCTACATAGAAAAGAAGATGAAATGATGTGCACATGAACAATATGCTCTTTACCCTGTCTTTTAAACATTTAAATCTAGATATGAATACGACGGAAATAAATAGTTTAAAAGACAATCAATGTATTGAATGTTACTTTGTGGCAACTGAAATTAAGAGCTTAGTGTCTTTATTTACAACAGCCCTGAAGACTTAGGTTTTCACCATATTCTACAAGACATAGACTTTGATGCCCTACCGGATGGGGATGAGTTTGAGGCTATTTTGGGAGACTGGCTGAAACAGTTCTCTCCCGAATTTCCGGTGAGTTCCAGGCTCTTTCCCGAGGCCTTGTCTTGAGGGATGTCTCTTGTCCCTCCCTCTCTTTCTCACCTTACCCTGTGATCTTACACTCCAGATACTATATACAACCCAATCTTCTTCTTTTCTCATTTGTGTTCCTGTCTCTCTAGAGGTACTGTACAACTGTATCTATATTCACACCTATACTGCATGCAGTATACGTATGAACGTGAACATAGATGCATAGATGTGTTTTACACATTGAATGTGTACTGTAAATCCTTTAAAATTCCCCACAAATATCATATTGGAGGCTGTAGGATAATAATGTGACTGCTAAACAGTATTATAAATCAATTATTTATTTAAGGCCAAAACAGACATGACCCCACAGGCTCTAGAATCCTTATATATGGCAGTAATTCAAATACTAAAGTGGAATACTTGTTAGAATGACCCCTATGACCTCCGTGACCCTCGTAAGATGAGGACCAGAGTGCTTTTGAGCTTTTACTTTCCTTCCTGTTCTTCTTCTTCAGTGTTAAAGAAAATGAGCTTACACTTTTGAACTTTGTGCAAAGTATCTATCTTGTGTTCCTCTGTAGTGGTATACATGTGTTTGAAAAGCTCTTGAAAACCTGGAACGCTGTTAAAGGTTTTCCATTTGTCTCTTCTCGCCACATAAGAAGCATCGTGAACATAGAATAACCTGAATGGTCATCGGACTCAAAAAGAAAGTCCAATAAGAAAATCGAGACCATTTCCACTGACATTGTACTTTTTATGTGGCTTCACTTAATTTCAATGTATTTTTTTTTATTTTTCACGAGGAACATTTCAGAGGCGGTTTGAAAACGTGTTGCACCTTCCTGGTCTACTGTGCTTTCCCCTATCTTGTCATGTGAACCGATGTAAAGCTAGATCGCATGATTAAAGTAATTGCACTAGCCACCAAATCTGTGCAAACTACTGCAATTGGATGGTTTTCTTTGCTCACTGGTTGACGTATATACATATGTGTTTTTTCTGGATGTTGTTTTGTTTTTGTTCTCTCCCCAACATTACTGCACAAAGTGTTTGATTGAACGTCTCACCCCTGTCTTCTGTATGGGAAAGCTCAGATGAATGTACTGCAGGGGAGAAGCTTTTAGAAAGTGTCGCGTCATGTTTTCTTGTTAGTCTCTTCTCAATGGGACTTGAGACATGATTCTGTTACATTCCAATGTATTATATGCCAAAAACAATGCTTGAATGATTGTTGTTTTGAATAGTCCTTACCTATCCTGGCAGCCCAAGCACAGCACAGTCAAACTTCTACCTTATCAACAGTTGGACAAAGCCTTAAACGTACTTCACCGTGCCTGTACTATTCTGAGCACCACCAATTCCAAACTAGCTTCTCAGTTTACTTGCCTCTTTTTTCTTGACTCTAGTGATCACAAGATGAGTAACAGAGAAAACCTGTTCAGTGCTAGATAGACCCAAGTACGAGAGGGCGAGTGGGAGGAAGAGAGCGGAATGAGGATAGTGGGTGCGAGAGAGGAGGACAAAGAGAAAGAAGGCCACAGAAAGAAGGAGAGTCCATGACCAATCGATTCGAGAGAAAACAGGGTGATCTTTGGCAGTGAAAGGAATTTACCAGACAAAGGTTTCCACACCTCATTAGAAGAACTTGGCCTATCATCTCACTTGTACCCATCAGTGACAGATAGACAGAACAAGCGACACTTCTTCCCACTAGAGGCATGATTGGGTTCGCTTCTTCTGTATTAGCCATCCCATTTTTCGACACCACGAAAAATAGTAGCATCAGAATCCGTACAGTATACTTCCATTTCCTGGCCCCAAGACATCATATTCACACTTCCCTAAATTGCAAGGAGATCTAACTCCGCTAGTGCACCAGGCAGATTCTACAGACACTGTAGGTTAGGTTTGAGCTTTGTGACACTTAGCAGTAGGGCAAAGTTCTTCGATCTGTGCCTGTGTGTATGAAATCAATCTTTCTTTAATTCTGCATTCCCCTCCAGGCTTTGTGACGCAGAATGCAGCTTGCGGCTGTGGTGCCTTGCTTCGACTTTAAAATCGCCACGAATCACAGATGGCTATTTAGTAGCCCTACAATGCTGCAAATCATCAGCTTACATTTCACCATTTGGTTGTTGTTTTTGTGTTGCACAGACA
This sequence comes from Salvelinus fontinalis, assembly GCF_029448725.1. Taxonomy (NCBI): domain Eukaryota; kingdom Metazoa; phylum Chordata; class Actinopteri; order Salmoniformes; family Salmonidae; genus Salvelinus; species Salvelinus fontinalis. Next base: position 3,323,357 of record NC_074689.1, on the reverse strand, counting down.
TTTGATTGGATCTTTAGTGCCATTAGGTGTAGTCTCCGAGCACTCTTGCTCACAATCATATCTTTGAACGATTTTTTTTTATTTTTTAGAGCACTTAGACTTAGAGATTTGTGGTAGATAGTTGCAAGCATCATGATTACCCTCTTTCCATAATGTGTATCATTTTGAAAGCGCCAACAGCCTTACTAAACGTGAAGATTAAACGTAGAATATATATATATATATATTTATTGTGTAGAAAATTGATATTAGAGAGTACTATTATAATGAGAGAAAAAAAATGGCGATCCACAAGGGTTAAGTCTATAAATGTTTAAAAAAAAGCGGTGTTGTGAAATTTGTATGAATAAATTTTTGTAAACAACACAATTTCGTCTAATCTTTTAAACCCATAACATTATAAGTCCTCCTCAGCTCATAGGTAAGGATGCTAGAACAGTACCACTGTAAAGTACCATTGTTATACAACAATACACAATAATTGTTAGCTCATTTTAGTCCTGCTCCACACATCATTGTGCATCCATCCAATATGTGTACTTTCTCACGAGTACATCACACCAAAAATGCCTAAAGAGAAATCACAGAAAGGAGGACGGAGGGAGAGAAGACTAGGACAAAGGACAAGAGAATACAGTTTTTCAGGTATCTAGGCACCTAAAGGGTATCACATAATTAAATAGGGGTACTCTAAATAATCATCTGAAACAATCAACAAACAAAAACAACAACAAATGGATATTTAAGGAACCAAGTGTCCATAACTATAGTCTTCTAAAAATACAGTCAATTTTGTACTGCTAAAAGCACAGTATAAACCACAGATGTCCTCGCTGTCCATAAATGTCTTACTAGACAAATAACCTCAATAAATACTGTGAATAGTCTTATAAGTCTACAATAAATGAACATCAAGATACTAAGAAATACACTACCCATAGGAATCATGGATCTGAGGGTGAAAACCCCGACTGCTGTCTCTGCCCTTCAAAGAATCCGAGAACACCAAATTGCTCTTTGGCGCGAATAATGTGAAACCCTGACTCTTCACTTGGCGGGGTGTCGATACACCCAGACCCTCTTGGGACGGCGCCAGCGGAGAGACAGACGTGGGAGGGATCTCCCGACCAGTACCACCCACCTGCTGTCCTGCTGCACCCGACATCCGACTAGGACGTTACAGATGAAGAGCTAGGGCCATGATGGCGTCTATAAGAAGCCTACAGTATATATCAGACCACCAATTCTCAATGGCACGTTCTTTACCCTGATAGGAAAGGTAAAGGAACAAGAACGCTACCTTGCTGTCAAACTCTCCAACCAAGGTGCATAAATTGAGGAGCAAAATGAAGTGAGGAATGTAGTGAGAAAATGTGGAAAATCAAATAAATAAACTCAACATGCAAAACACTAGACCTAAAGATTACATACAATACACACACATGTATATTCAAACACATGGTGTACTACATAGTCAATCCAACAAGTGTCTATAGCTACCGTGGTGTCTCTCCATCCAAAAGCAGTCAATATTACTGTGCACAACACTAATCAATCATTTTATGTTGCTCCGTACCTTAGTGTGAGGTTACGGATGAGTCAGACATATTTACTTATCTGTACATTTTGTATTTTAAACACTCGACCCACCACACACACATTAAACCCAGGCAGGCAGGCTCTTAACAGGCTGCTTGTGGGTTTGAGCTTTGTCATGGGTCCAGTCCCACAATAGATACAAGAACACCCAGCTCCTCAGTCCCCATGGTAACAAAGACAACAGAAGATAGACTATCATGCCCATCTTAGAAGTGCAAGTGACTATGCAATGGACACCACATCATTTGTGTAGAATGAACACAATTTGTTAGAAATATCATAGGAATCAAGTGCCGTAATAAAGCACATACTATGTCGCTCTGACTTTGTTTGGTTTCACTGAGAACCTTTTTTAGTTTTGTACCTACACCTGTGTTCTGGGTGAGATTTATCGATATGGTTGACTAAGTGCTCAGTGGAGTGGCTTTACGGTGCCTGAGTGTGTTCCACTGTGGGGCCCTTTTTGAAAAAAACACATGATTTCACATGTGAAATTTCAACATCTTTTGCACATGTCATATTTTATTTCACATGAGAAATCTCACATGGGATGTCATGTGAAAACGTGGCATTGGAAAAGTTCCACGTGCGGATATTTCACATGTGGATTTTCCCATTTGATCACATAACCTTTCACATGTGGATTCAAATGCTCACATGTGCATAGATTTCACGTGAGATTTCACAGGTGATCCCTGGGAAACAAAAATGAGTTGTTAGGATGTCCCTGGAAAGTCACAAAATACTCACAGTGTTTTCAAGTTACGTATTAAACACATTTTGACACACACGATTACATTGTGTATATGTATTTATACAGTAATTATTATTGAACCTCAACCTCTTGGTTCACGGCAACCCAATCGTCCTGCCACGCCACCATATCTGTGTCAATGACTGATTTCACATGTATTCATACACTTTGGAGTTGACAGTAAATCTCAGCTTTGTATAATACACTCAAGAACAAATATTATATTTATCATAGTGATTCAGGAGTAACATGAAAACAGAATAATATGCCTCACCAACATTAAACTATACAGAAAACCCCCGCAATTGTTGAAATAATGAAATCAATGATGCGAGAATAGTCAGATTGAGTAGATAACAGTGCAATGGCACTCTTTTGCTAAGTGCAGAGACGTATTATAGGTAATGAGTGTGTACGGGACTTCTGAGAATGCTGCAGAGTTGGTGGTCCAGCAGAAAGCTCAGAGGACACCAAATGTAATCATGTTGTCACTGATTCATTATTTTTACACTGTTTTAGCTGAACAGCGTACCACTTACCTTAAACACCCATGTCATTCCATTACTTCCCTTACAAAAAAACGTAACATGTGAAATTCAATTTTTACAATTAAAATAGCTTTTTCCACATGTTGAGCTGAAAGGTTCACATGTGAAAACAAAAGAGCCACATGTGAGGTCAATTGTTCCCAATTTAGAGTTCGTACACTACCTTCAAAAGTTTGGAGTCACTTTGATCAGTGATCATATACAGAGTAGACACTGTTAATATTGTAAATGACTATTGTAGCTGGAAACGGCAGATTGTTAATGGAATATCTACATAGGCCCATTATCAGCAACCCTCACTCCTGTGTTCCAATGGGATGGTTGTCACGTTCCTGACCGGTTTTCTGTTATTTTGTATGTGTTTGACGGTCAGGGCGTGAGTTTGGGTGGGTAGTCTATGTTATGTGTTTCTATGTTTGTATAAGGGTGACCTGATATGGCTCTCAATTAGAGGCAGGTGGTTTTCATTTCCTCTGATTGAGAGTCATATTAAGGTAGGTGCTTTCACACTGTTTGTTTGTGGGTGGTTGTCTCCTGTGTCTGTGTCTGTATGTTACGCCACACGGGACTGTTTCGGTATCGTTCGTTCGTTCGTTCGTTCGGTTTGTATGTAGTCTGTTTCCTGTTCATGCGTTCTTCGTGTTATATGTAAGTTCGTGTCCAGGTCTGTCTACATCGTTTATTTGTTTTTGTAGTTTATCAAGTATAGTTCGTTTTGTGTCTTGTTTAATAAATCATTATGTCACATAACCACGCTGCATTTTGGTCGAATCACTACTCCTCCTTTTCGGATGAAGAGGAGGAGGAACGCCGTTACAATGGTGTGTTAGCTAATCCAAGTTTATAATTTTAAAAGGCTAATTGATCATTAGAAACCCTTTTGCCATTATGTTAGCACAGCTGAAAACCGTTGTCCTGATTAAAGAAGCAATACAACTGGCCTTCTTTAGACTAGTTGAGTATCTGGAGCATTAGCATTTGTGGGTTCGATTACACGCTCAAAGTGGCCAGAAACAAAGTACTTTCTTCCGAAACTTGTCAGTCTATTCTTGTTCTGAGAAATTAAAGCTATTCCTTGCGAGAAATTGCCAAGAAACTGAAGATCTCGTACAACGCTGTGTACTACTCCCTTCAAAGAACAGCGCAAACTGGCTCTAACCAGAATAGATAAAGGAGTGGGAGGCCTCGGTGCACAACTGAGCAACAGGACAAGTACATTAGAGTGTCTAGTTTGAGAAACAGAGGCCTCACAAGTCCTCAACTGGCAGCTTCATTAAACCCACAAAACACCAGTCTCAACGTCAACAGTGAAGAGGCTACTCCGGGATGCTGGCCTTCCGGGATGCTAACACAACTTGCCATTGGAACACAGTAGTGATGGTTGCTGAAAATTGGCCTCTGTACGCCTATGTAGATATTCCATAAAAAATCAGCCGTTTCCAGCTACAATAGTCAATAGTCAATGTTAACAATGTCTACACTGTATTTATGATCAATTTGATGTTATTTTAATGGACAAAAAATGTGCTTTTCTTTCAAAAACAAGGACATTTCTAAGTGACCCAACTTGTTAACACCACCTTTTCACATGTGAGGAGAATAACATGTTCTCACCTCATGTGAATTGCAGATTTAGATGTGAAATTAGCAACAACAACAAAAATAACTCACATTTGGAATTTAATTTTCATATGTCAAAAACATTCATATGTTAAAATTGAATTTGCGATTTCTTATGTCAAAAACATTAAAATGTTGTCACGTGTAGTTTCATGGTATCACATGTTGAAATTTGTCACATTTATTTCACATGTGCTCAAATGTTTTCACATGTGTAGTTTCATGTTATCACATAAAATCACATGTGAAATTCATGTGTGGTGATACTAATCAGAGGTGGATCCAGGCTAGGTCGCTGTCTGTCTCTGTGCCCTCTGGTCAGCCAAGAGGGGGTGGATGTGCGAGGTGGCGCCCCAGCCTGGCCGTGCCTCCCGGAGGCACCTGGAATACCACCACAAACCCCCCAGCGGGACGCAAGCGGAACCTTTTAATGCCTGTCGTGCCGGATTAGAGCTAATGACCTCAAACTGATCCCCCCACATCTCATGTGGCCACCGCAGGGGCAGCCAGGGACAGCCAGGGACCTTTTACAGACATCACAGACTCTGCCTCTGACCCACCAACCCAACCCTGCTCCTCCTGCCATTTCTCCCTCACTATGGTTCAATAAACATTTCATCGGAAGTCAATGGGACACTGAGGAGGCGTGGTTCCAGACAGTCTGCAGGGAATACTGTACTGTAAGGACATCAGGATGAGGTTGCTGGCCAAAGCCTCACAAAGCCTGGCTCGTCTTCCTCCTCCTCCCCTACATGCGTAATACCCCCCCCCCAGTCTCTTCCTCCCTCCTCCCTCCCAGATAGACACAAAGCCAGGGGCTTTGATTGTGCGGCCGCAGCCCCGGGCCTCAGCAGAGCACAGAGAAAGGATGATCAATGTGAGTGATCTGATTTCTCCAGCCCTCTGTCAGACCCCCTCTTAACCCTGCTAACCCAATCAGCCCACGTTGCCAGGCAACGGTGCCCCAGGAGGATGCGCTGGGGATGCGATGGAGCTGGGCGGGGCCGCGTTGGGCTTCCTGGACACCCAACGATCCTACTGGGTATATTTCACACAATTCCCTTTAGTCGGTGGACTCGGCGCTGGCCGCACTCTGCTTTACCAGCTCTGATGGCAGCATGGAGGGACTAATGATGAATGGGTCCTCAGAGAGAGAAAGAGAGACAGAGCTCAGTGTCATATCTTAACAGCACACGCATGCACGCACACACAGGCACACACACACAGACGCACACACACACTCAACAGTGCCTCAGGGTGTCGTATCCTAGTAGTACAACCACACAAAGCCACACACAGCCTCACACAGCTAGAGTATACAATCAACTAGAGCCACACCCTGCTTACGTAAGATGAGACAATAGCATCAAACCACACACATGCTCAGAGAGAAGCACAGTTGCCTTTCTATCCCGCCAGCCTGATGTGTAGCCAACGTGTTTTATATTATCTTTGTTGTTTACTGAAAAGTCCATGAGGATAAGAATGTGTAGATCAGACTTTTATGACATTTGAATCTTTTTACAACAATACAACAGCTGTTCAATTTATTTATATATAAAAATAAAAAAAAGTATTCACATATGCCCAAATTTTACAGATATTTTCTTCAACCTGGTAGACTGTACAGTAATAGGGTTAAATGGTTAAACAGTTGTATCAAATATTTATACAACTAACCCAAGATGCATTGTTTCAAATGGGAGCAAATTAAGCATAGAGGGCAGAACAGGCAAGGAGGTGGGCACAGACAAGTGCAAGCTAGCAATGTCCTGTTGGCGTATTCTAGGATGCATTTGCATATTTCAGTTAGGAAACGCCTACTCGGTGAAGTGCACGTGTGCAATAACTCACTATGCCTTTGCACTCCTTCTAAACAATGCCTTTTTGTTTTTTACTTTTAGAAAGGGTTACGTCTCCAAAACTTAGTGCACTCTGTTCAGTAAATAGTTTTGGGAACAGAAAACTGTATTGATATTGAATGTTTCATTGATGAGAACATTTGGGGAATGTTTCATCTTGCTCCATCTTCTTCCACTTCCCGCCAGTGGACTTCCACTCATCACCATATTTGGTGGTGAGAATAAATTGTAAACAGATGCTTCAAATGTACACATACTGTAAGACATCTGGCTCCGTCTTTGATGTGGTTAAATGGTGACAGGCATACGGTGCCTTCGGAAAGTGTTCAGACCCCTTGACTTTTTCCACATTTTGATATGTTACAGCCTTATTCTAAAATTGATGAAAAGTTTTTTCCCCTCATCAATCTACACACAATACATAATGACAAAGCTAAATGAGTTTAGAAATTGTTACTAATATATTAAAAATAAAAAACAGAAATATTACATTTACATAAGCATTCATACCCTTTACTCAGCACTTTTGGCAGCAATTACAGCCTTGTGTCACGTTCTTTCAAGATCGAACCCAGAAGCAGACCAGGACAAGGAGCGTAGGAAGAAGGTGAGTATTTATTTACAAGAAAATGTTTAAGGGTAGATATATCCAGATGGCGTAGCGGGCAGCGGTGGTGAATTGATGAGAGGAAATAGGTGAATCCAATGGAGTAGCGGAATCCTCCGTCAACCAGGCGGGAATGGGGTGAATGATCCGGGTGAGTAACTGAAGGCAAAACAAACGGAGGTAAGTTCAAGGCAAGCAATACGTAAACAAAAACAACAAAACAAATACTATCCAACTTGAGTCTGATACTATGGCACAACATACTGATCATGGCTAACGATCCGGCAGGAAATGGAAGTCAGGTCAGAGCTTTTGAGGGGAGAGATGATGATCAGGACAGGTGTGCAGATTACTGATGGGAAACAGGTGCGGGTGAACATCAATCTCCCAACAAGCTAATTCGCCCGGCAACCAGACAGGGTGCGTTCCAGGACACCTGAAACACACTCCAGGACAGACACACAGGCAAACCCAGACTCAGGAAGCGGGATTCGTGACAGTACCCCCCCTCCGACGAACGCCACCGGGCGGACTACCTGGAGCGCCAGGATGGAGGCGGTAGAAGTCACGAAGCAGGTTGTCATCAAGGATCTGACGCCGAGGAATCCAACTCCTCTCCTCTGGACCATATCCTTCCCAATCCACTAGATACTGGTACCCTCGACCCCGCCGTCTGGAGTCCATGATGCGGCGCACCGTGTAGACAGGACCACCTCCGATCATCCGAGGAGGAGGAGGAGGAGGAGGACGAGGAGGAGGAGGCAACAGAGGACTGAGGTGAACCGGCTTGAGACAGGAGACATGAAAGTGGGATGCACTCTAAGTGTTGCAGGCAACTTGAGTCGAACCACCACAGGATTAATGATTCTCTCCACTACAAACGGGCCAATGAACTTCGGTGACAACTTCCTTGACTCCGTCCGTAGAGGAAGATCCCGTGTAGCCAATCAAACCTTATCTCCAACCGTATAAGCTGGGGCAGGAATACGGCGACGATTCGCCTGGATCTGATACTGGTCAGAAACTCTAAGGAGAGCCTTCCTGGCCCGATTCCAGGTCCGGTGGCAACGACGAATGTGGGTCTGGACAGAGGGAACCGAGAGATCCCTTTCCTGAGAAGGAAACAAAGGAGGTTGGTATCCGTAAATGCATTGGAAAGGGGACATCCCAGTGGCAGATGAAGGAAGGGTATTATGGGCATACTCAACCCGGGGTAATTGAGATGACCAAGAGGTAGGATCAGAGGAGACAAGACAACGCAGCGTGGACTCCATCTTCTGGTTGGCTCTCTCCGCCTGACCATTAGATTGTGGGTGAAATCCAGAAGTGAGACTGACTGTAGCTCCAATGGCCAAACAGAAGGATCTCTAGACAGCAGAGGTAAACTGAGGACCACGGTCAGAAACAATGTCACTGGGCAATCCGTGAACCCTGAAAATCTCCCTAACCAGGATCTCAGACGTCTCCGTAGCCGATGGAAGCTTGGAGAGAGGGACAAAATGAGCAAACTTGCTGAATCTGTCCACAATGGTCAGAATGACCGTGTTCCCAACAGAAGGGGGCAATCCCGTGACAAAATCCAGGGCCAGATGCGACCAAGGTCGCCGAGGAATAGGTAGGGGGTGAAGAAGCCCAGAGCTGGGCCGATTGGTACTTTTGTTCTGAGCACAAACAGGACATGCGGCCACGAACCTCCGGGTATCTTCTCCCATGGCAGGCCACCAAAATCGTCTGCGCAGTAGCGCCATAGTCCGAGCAACGCCAGGGTGACAAGCTATCTTGCTGGCGTGGGACCACTGAAGAACAGCAGAACGGACCGACTCAGGCACGAACAACCGACCGGGTGGACCGTTACCAGGGCCGGGCTGCGTCTGAAGGGCCGCCATCACATCCTCCTCAATCCTCCAAGTAACGGCTCCCACGACAAGGTTCTGGGGAAGAATCGTCTCAGTCTTGACCCCACTCTCCTCCGTCTTGGAGAACATCCGGGACAAGGCGTCCGCCTTGCCATTCTTCGACCCAGGTCGGAACGTCAGAGAAAAATTGAAGCGTCCAAAAAACAAAGCCCACCTGGCCTGACGGGAGTTGAGACGTTTAGCCGATTGCACGTAAGCCAGATTCTTGTGGTCAGTCCAAACCACAAACGGTTGCTCCGCTCCCTCCAACCAGTGACGCCACTCATCCAAGGCAAGCTTCACAGCGAGAAGCTCCCGGTTACCCACATCGTAGTTACTTTCAGCTGGAGAAAGACGACAAGAGTAGAAAGCGCAGGGATGGAGTTTACCGTCAGTGGAGCTACGCTGGGACAGGATGGCGCCCACCCCCACATCAGACGCGTCCACTTCAACAACAAACTGACGGGAAGTGTCAGGTTGAGAGAGAATCGGGGCGTTGGTGAATCGACTCTTCAAGTCCAGAAATGCTCGGTCTGCCTCAGGAGTCCAACAGAACCTTCTGGTGCAAGACGTCAAGGCAGTTAATGGAGCGGCCACCTGGCTGTAATCACGGATAAACCTCCGATAGAAGTTCGCAAACCCCAGGAATCTCTGGAGCTGCAATCTCGTACCGGGCTGAACCCAATCCCGAACCGCCCGAACCTTCTCTTGGTCCATCTTGATCTCTCCCCTGGAGATGATGTACCCGAGAAAGGATGTAGTGTGGGCGTGAAAATCACACTTTTCTGCCTTCACAAACAGACGGTTCTCCAATAACCGCTGCAGGACCTGCTTAACATGCTGGATGTGGCTAGAAAGCTCCTTGGATTAAGTCAAGATGTCATCCAGGTAAACGAACACAAACAGACCGATCATATCCCTCAGCACGTCATTCACCAAACATTGGAACACTGCTGGAGCGTTGGACAGTCCAAACGGCATCACCAGGTACTCGAAATGTCCCATAGGTGTATTGAATCCAGTCAACCACTCGTCCCCCTCTTTGATCCGAACCAGATGATACGCATTGCGTAGATCAAGCTTCGTAAACACAGTAGCACCCTGTAACGAATCGAAAGCGGAGCTCATCAAGGGCAAGGGGTACTTGTTCTTGACCGTAATATCATTCAACCCCCTATAATCAATACACGGTCGAAGAGAGCCATCCTTCTTACTCACAAAAAAGAATCCAGCTCCCAGAGGTGATGACGAGGGACGAATGAGACCTGCAGCAAGAGACTCCTTTATGTAGGTTTCCAGGGCTTCCCGTTCAGGTCGAGAAATACTGTATAACCGTCCCTTGGGAAAGGCAGCTCCAGGGAACAGCTTAATCGTACAATCATAAGGTCGGTGGGGAGGAAGTGACTGAGCTTTCTGCTTACTGAACACCTCACCCAACTCGTGATATGTTTCAGGAACCAGGGACAAATCAGGAGAAGCAGACCCAACGACCCGACTGGGGACAGCATGAGAACAGGCAGTCCTGAGACAGTTAGCATGGCACTCAATGCTCCAACTAGTTACCCTTCCAGTCACCCAATCGAACGAGGGATTGTGTTCCTTTAGCCAGGGATATCCAAGAACCAGAGGTACATGGGGGGAAGGCAAAATGAAAAAAGAAATAACCTCTGAATGATTCCCCGACAACAGCATCTTAACCGGTTCAGTCCTCATAGTGATCCGTGCCAGAACACTGCTGTTCATAGTGGTTGCTTCAATGGCTTCCGGTAATTGCTCCTTGGAAAGCCCCAGCTGTTCCACTAAGTCGGCATCAATGAAGCTGTCATCGGCACCTGAATCGATGAAAGCGTTGATCGCTAAACTCTGATCCTTATTTATGAGGGTAGCAGGAAAACGAGGTCTGACAGAACTCTTAAGAGGTTGAAACTGGCTCGCTAACAAACCTCCCAAACTTAACGAGCCGAGCAGTTTAACGGGCGCTGAGGACAAACGGAGATGTAATGTCCCGAACTACCACAGTAGAGGCAGCTGTTGGTCTCACGTCTACGTTGGCGCTCGTCCTTAGTTAACCCGTGCCGCCCCACTTGCATAGGTTCAGGATCTGGCGGCCGAACTCCTCCACTTATCCCGTGTGAAGGAAAATGATCAACCCGTTCTGGTCCATCTCCTGACCCGAATGATAACCGAGTCTCAGATTGATTAGATGGACACCACTTCTTCTCCCTCCTTCTCTCTCGGACTCTATTATCTACCCGAATAGCTAAGGTGACCAAACTATCTAGGTCACTAGGCTCTGGATAGGAGATCAGCTCGTCCTTGAGTTGTTCCGACAACCCCTGGTAAAAAAACGTTTGTAGTGATTCCTCATTCCAACCACTCTCCACAGCCAATGTCCTGAATTCTATCACAAAGTCTGCCACACTGAGAGTTTCTTGGCGAAGAGAGAACAAACGTTTAGCTGCGTCCTTACCTCGGACTGGATGGTCAAAAAGCTTTCTCATCTCTGCCGTGAAACCCTGGTATGACGTCATGCGGGTGTCTCGTCGTTCCCAAACAGCTGAAGCCCATTCCAGAGCTCTACCACGCAGCAGCTCAATAACAAAAGCTATCCTAGCCTTATCTGTGGCGTAAGAGTAGGGCTGCAGATCAAAAACTAACCCACATTGCAAAAGAAATGAACGGCATCCTCCCAGATCTCCCTCGTACTTATCCGGTGTCGGAACCTTGGGCTCACGGAAGGAACCCTCTCCCAAATCGGCAGGTGATATGGGTGAAACAGGTGGTAGATGATCCACCGGCAACCTGAGCTGATCCTGGATACTCGTTAATCTATCCGATAAATTTCGGATCGAACCCGCTATCTCGTGTAGCGCCGTCTTGTGTTGTCCCAACATCTTCTCCTGCTGGGTGATTGCATGGCAAACGGAGTCCAGGTCCGCTGGGTTCATCACTGGCCGGATCGTTCTGTCACGTTCTTTCAAGATCGAACCCAGAAGCAGACCAGGACAAGGAGCGTAGGAAGAAGGTGAGTATTTATTTACAAGAAAATGTGTAAGGGTAGATATATCCAGATGGCGTAGCGGGCAGCGGTGGTGAATTGATGAGAGGAAATAGGTGAATCCAATGGAGTAGCGGAATCCTCCGTCAACCAGGCGGGAATGGGGTGAATGATCCGGGTGAGTAACTGAAGGCAAAACAAACGGAGGTAAGTTCAAGGCAAGCAATACGTAAACAAAAACAACAAAACAAATACTATCCAACTTGAGTCTGATACTATGGCACAACATACTGATCATGGCTAACGATCCGGCAGGAAATGGAAGTCAGGTCAGAGCTTTTGAAGGGGAGAGATGATGATCAGGACAGGTGTGCAGATTACTGATGGGAAACAGGTGCGGGTGAACATCAATCTCCCAACAAGCTAATTCGCCCGGCAACCAGACAGGGTGCGTTCCAGGACACCTGAAACACACTCCAGGACAGACACACAGGCAAACCCACACTCAGGAAGCGGGATTCGTGACACCTTGAGTCTTCTTGGGTATGACACTACAAGCTTGGCACACCTGTATTTGGGGAATTTCTAACATTCTTCTCTGCAGATCCTCTCAAGCTCTGTCAGGTTGGATGGGGAGCGTTGCTGCACAGATATTTTCAGGACTCTCCAGAGATGTTCGATCGGGTTCAAGTCTGGGCTCTGGCTGGGCCATTCAAGGACATTGATAGACTTGTCCCGAAGCCACTCCTGTGTTGTCTTGGCTGTATGCTTAGGGTCGTTGTCCTGTTGGAAGGTGAACATTCACTCCAGTCTGAGGTCATGGGCACTCTGGACCAGGTTGTCATCAAGGATCTCTCTGCACTTTGCTCTGTTCATTTTTGCCTCAGTCCTGACTAGTCTCCCAATCCCTGCCGCTGAAAAACACCCCCACAGCATGATGCTGCCATCACCATGCTTCACTGTAGGGATGGTTCCAGGTTTTCTCCAGAAGTGACGCTTGGCATTCAGGCCAAAGAGTTCAATCTTGGTTTCATCAAACCACAGAATCTTGTTTCTCACGGTTTGAGAGTCTCCAAGTGGGCTGTCATGTGCCTTTCACTGAGGAGTGGCTTCCGTCTGCTCAGTCTACCATAAAGGCCTGATTGGGGGAGTGCTTCAGAGATGGTTGTTCTTCTGGAAGGTTCTCCCATCTCCACAGAGGAAATCTAGAGCTCTGTCAGTGTGACCATTGGGTTCTTGGTCACCTCCCTGACCAAGGCCCTTCTTCCCTGATTGCTCAGTTTGGCCGGGTGGCCAGCTCTAAGAAGAGTTTTGGTGGTTCCAAACTTCTTCCATTTAAGAATGATGGAGGCCACTATGTTCTTGGGGACCTTCAATGCTGCAGAAATGTTTTGGTACCCTTCCCCAGATCTGTGCCTCGACACAATCCTGTCTCGGACAATTCCTTCGACCTCATGGCTTGGTTTTTGCTCTGACATGCACTGTCAACTGTGGGACCTTATATGGACAGGTGTGTGCCTTTCCAAATCATGTCTAATCAATAAAAGTTAGCACAGGTGGACTCCAATCAAGTTGTAGAAACATCTCAAGGATGATCAATGGAAACAGGATGCACCTGAGCTCAATTTTGAGTCTCATAGCAAAGGCTCTGAATACTTCTGTAAATAAGGTATTTCTGTTTTGTTTTTAAATACATTTTTAAAAATGTCTAAAAACCTGTTTTGACTTTGTCATTATGTGGTATTGTGTGTAGATGTGCTGAGGATTTTTTTAAATCAATTTTAGAATAAGTTTGTAACGTAACAAAATGTGTAAAAAGTCAAGGGGTCTGAATACTTTCCGAATGCACTGTATATCTCTCTTATTCCCAGCCTCCATGTCTCCCTCCTATCTGCCTATCTACCACTCCCTCTCTCTTGCTCTTTCATACTTTCATTTCCTACTTCCAGCTCTATATATAACTATATTTATCCGACTCGCTTATCGATCTCTAATCAATATATGGGCGTGGCCAGAAAACCTGCCTCCAACTACTGCATCCCGTCACAGATAGAGATAGAAAGTAGGAAGGAGAAAAAGAAACCACAGCCAGAGCTAAAGATTGAGATAAGAGCGAGTGAGATTGGGGGTTGAGATCAACAAAGTTCTTTCCCTGCTCTCTACCATACATTCTGCATAGCCCCTCGACCCCCCTCCTCCTGCTCCACAGATCTCCGCCCCACCCCAGGAACCCCATGGCTCTCTAGGGGCCAGCTGAGTGACAGCTTTCTGGAGGGGAATCCACATGCCGCAGCCCTTTCATCAGCACCTCCCTCTGGGCCCTGTCTGTCTGACTGCTCAACAATGGAGCATGGATGGAAGCGTGTTGGGGAACTAAGAGCCTCTGTGTGTTTTATGAGGGTTTGTGTTTGTGATGTGTGTGTGTAGGGAGGGTGTTTGTGTGTGTATGTGTGGGGGGGGGGGGTGGGTGTATATGAGTGTGGTGTGCATGTGTGCATATGTGCATGTTTCCGTGTGTGCTTCCTTGCATGTGTGTGTCCTTGGATTCTGATTGGCTGCTGAGATCCTAGTCATTCCCAGAGTCACAGTAGGCCTTGTTAGTAGTTCTATGTGAGAAGTGGGTAAATGCCTTGCCAGGGGTCTGCATGGTGAAGCTTGAGGTGAAGGAGAGGTGTTGGTGTATGTATTATTTTCAAAAAGTTCTCTGTGAAAAGGGTTCAATGACGAGCCTTGCCTCTGAATTATTGAATTATCACTTTCACATTCATATCTCTATCCGTCTCCAACAACTATCCCTCTCTCTCTCTGTTCCTGGTTTGGGACTGAACTATGTGCTCATTATCCAGCTGTCAGCTGCCCCCACATGTCATGTCCTCGCACACATTAGCAATAGCATACTGTAGGATTCACACACTTATCACCAAGTGTTTTCCAGACACACGCACACACAAAAACATGTGGACACGCTCATGCGCGCACACACACTCAAACACATACCCATGCACACACACACACAGACACACACAAATCCATTTGCCGCCAAGAAGTGGAGAGAAGCTCTTCACCTGTACAAGCCGACATTTCGGTAAGGTGAGGTCAGAGACACACTTACATCAAGTCATCCACAGTTGTTTTGTGTGTGGGCAACATTTGCAGTTCAACAGTACATAATATCGGAGGTAGCATATTACTGAACTATAGAAACGGTACAAAGAGGAAAACACTTTCCGCTATACAGTTGTGTTGAAGGAACCTTTGCTTTTAAATAAGAGCTCCGTGTGACTTTATTCAATCAAGAAAAATAAGCTGTTTCTAGTCTAGTCATTGGTCATGTCTACCATCACATCAATCCAGAACGTTTCGAGTTCACCGTTAGGAACCCCAGTGAAGAAAGCAGCCATTTGTTACAGATGCAATTGATGTGGGTACACCTGTCTTTGCTCAATCTGTTCTAAAGGGAAGTACAGATCAGGTGTAAATAAATCAGAGGAATTGAGGTCTCAATCTCTTGGCAAAATTCAGTCATCTTTTATAAACCAGTGTCAGAGAGTGATGTGAGTGAGATACTTCTCTCCCCCCAAAGCAATACTTCATAAATGCTGTGATTTCTCATCTCTGACGTCTACCTGAACATTTTCCGTCGCAATTGTTGCAACCCCTATTACTAGCCTGTTCAACCTCTCCTTCGTATCGTCTGAGATCCCTTAAGATTGGAAAGCTGTCATCCCCCACTTCAAAAGGGGAGACACTCTGGACCCAAACTGTTACAGACCTGTATCCATCCTGCCCTGCCTTCCTAAAGTTTTCGAAAGCGAAGTTAACAAACAGATCACCGACCATTTTGAATCCCACCGTACCTTCTTCGCTATGCAATCTGGTCACGGGTGCACCTTAGCCACACTCAAGGTCCTAAACGATATCATAACCGCCATCGATAAAAGACAGTACTGTGCAGCCGTCTTCATCGACCTGGCCAAGGCTTTCGACTCTGTCAATCACTGTATTCTTATTGGCAGACTCAATAGCCTTGGTTTCTCAAATGACTGCCTCGCCTGATTCACCAACTACTTCTCAGATAGAGTTCAGTGTGTTAAATTGGAGGGCCTAATTTATTGAAAATGAAATTCAGAAATATCTTATTTACATAAGTATTCACACACATGAGCCAATACATGTTAGAATCACCTTTGTCAACAATTACAGCTGTGAGTCTTTCTGGGTAAGTCTCTAAGACCTTTGCACACCTGGATTGTACAATATTTTCCCATTATTCTTTTCATAATTCTTCAAGCTCTGTCACATTGCTACACCACCATTTTCAAGTCTTGCCATAGATTTTCAAGCAGATTTAGTCAAAACTGTTACTCGGCCACTCAGGACCATTCACTGTCTTCTAGGTAAGCGACTCCAATGTAAATTTGTGTTTTAGGTTGTTGTCCTGCTGAAAGATGAATTAATAGCAGACTGCACCCGGTTTTCCCTCTAGAATTTTGCCTGTGCTTAGCTCCATTCCGTTTCTTTTTAACCCTGAAAAACTCCCCAGTCCTTAACAATGACAAGCATACCCATAACATGATGCAGCCACCACAATGTTTGAAAATATGACGAGTGATACTCAGTAAGGTGTCTTATTGGATATGGCTCAAACATAATACTTTCTATTCAGGAAAAAAGTGAACTGTTTTGCCACCTTTTTTGCAAATATACTTGTTTAGTGCCTCGTTGCAAACGAGATGCATGTTTGTCATGTTTTTATTCTGTACAGGCCTCCTTTTTTCACTCTATCAATTAATATTGTGGAGTAACTACAATACTGTTGATCAATCCTCAGTTTTCTCCAATCACAGCCATTAAACTCTGTAACTGTTTCCTCTCCGGCAACTGAGTTAGGAAAGACGCCTGTATCTTGGCAGTGACCTTGTTGTATTGATACACCATCCAAAGTGTAATTAATAATTTCACCATGCTCAAAGCGATATTCAATGAACTGTTTATTTTTTTTACCCATCTTCCAATAGGAGTCCTTCTTTGCAAGGCATTGGAAAACCTTCCTGGTTTTGTGGTTGGATCTGTGTTTGAAATTCACTGCTCGACTGAGGGCCCTTACAGATAATTGTATGTGTGGGGTACAGAGATGAGCTATTCATTCAAAAATCACGTTAAACACTATATAGTGAGTCAGACTGTCAGTAACTGGTTTAAGTCAATGGAAACTGTGCACTGAGTGTACAACACATTGGGAATACCTGCTCTTTCCATGACATAGACTGACCAGGTGAATCCAGGTGAAAGCTATGATCCCTTATTGATGTCACTTAAATCCACTTCAATCAGTGTAGATGAAGGAGAGGAGACAGGTTAAAGAAGGATTTTTAAGCCTTGAGACAATTGAGACATGGATTGTGTATGTGTGCCATTCAGAGTGTGAATGGGCAAGACAAAGATTTGTGCCTTGGGACGGGGTATGGTAGTATGTGTTTGAATATGTCAAGAACTGCAACACAGCTAGGTTTTTCATGCTCAACAGTTTCCCGTGTTATCAAGAATGGTCCACCACACAAAGGACATCCAGCCAACTTGACACAACTGTGGGAAGCATTGTCAACATGGGCCAGCATTCCTGTGGAATGTTTTCAAAACCTTGTAGTCCATGCCCCGACTAATTGAGGCTGTTCTGAGGGAAAAGGGGGGCGCAACTCCTAATGTTTTGTACACTCAGTGTATATCTCCATTTAAGACACTCTCCCACTGTGAGCACAGAGAGATTTGAGTTGAGGTGCCTCATGGTCGTCAGATCTGATAACCCCCTACTCTAGGGAGGGCACTGTGAATTAAACCCCTCGTCTCCGTGGGGACAGGAGAGTCGCCACGACGATGGCACTGGCGACTGCGAGGATATCTCATCTGGTGTCAGTCATCTGAGATGCTTTCCAAATGGCACTCTATTCCATATACTGTATAGTGCACTACTTGTGACTAAGGCCCTATGGGCCCTAGTCGAAAGTAGAGCACTATAAAGGGAATAGGGTGCCATTTGGGAAACAGCCGGTCGCCCGCCAGCTAGAGCAGACTAGGGCTTTAACACCTCACCTTCAATTTATCTGTCTTCACACCCCTCCCTCACTCTGAGAGAGAATTAAAGAGCGCGAGAAGCTCTTTCATCTGTAGGTGGGTATTCTCAGGGCAGGACATCTTTTTTTCAACATTTTGCAGAACACATTACCTCACTCTCTCTGAGAGAAAAGTAATTGTTAGGCTAGATGGAACCACTGCAGAACCACCCTATGGTGGTGCTGTGTATTTTTTTTTGTGAATGGCTGTTTGCAAAGGATACATTTTGTTTGCTGAGATGACGAGGCAAAGTAAGGGTGTACAATACCTCATTATTAGTTTTAGACTGACATCACAGGGAACACTCTGGGTTGTCTCTGAGAATGCGTGAGAGATAGATGAGTGTGAAAATATGACCACAACAGAGTGTGGGTCATTGTGTCTTTTTTAATTATCCAGCACCGATTCCTCACTATTTCTTTGTCCTATAAAATAAATGGGAATTAAATGTTTCACATCTACGCCCAGATCCCGAGTGAGGAGCCCAACCATATATTCTCTGGTGGAATGTGACTTTTCACTCATTACAATCTAATGAGATTTTACACAATGAATACAAGCTGATGTGGGAGGACAGGCAAGCGTTTGCTTGGTACTGTATATGAGAGCTGTGTTTTGGGACTCTAGTATCGCAAGAGGATTTTAGAGCAAAATCCACAAACAAAATCCTATTGGCTTGTGTGGTGACTTTTCAAAGATACAATGGAGGGGTCTATTTTGCTTCAGTTGCAAATTATGTGGGAAGGTCGCTGTCCATTGCCATGTGGTGCTAAACTGTCCGCTTCAATGGTGCTGAATCTACGCTCGTAGCCTGTTTTTGTATTGAATCTCCATCTGATCCTTTTAGTCACCACAGCATGGATTTGAAGCATGTATCCCTCCACCTTGTCTAGCCTTCCTGGACTGAAAGCCTATGAGTTCAACCCACAGAACTATTCTATTCTATTTATTCTATTTCTATGGGTCAGGCAGGAGGCCACATTACCAGGCTGAGAGAGTGGGAGGAAAGGACTTGGCTTGCTATCTGAGTGGACTGACTCCTGGTGTTGTCCTTGCTCTAGTTTTTCAGGGGTCAGTGAGATCTAATTAATTCACCTGTCAGAGCCAGAGAATGAATGGACATGTCAGCACAGAGTATAAGATGTATGTCACATTTCATAACAGTGGTCCTGGTTAAGGCGGATTCACCTTCGGAGATATAGTAACAATCTCCGTATCAAAGAATGAAATGATGCTCATTTGCATTTTTCACTTTACTTGACGGTAGAACAGCCTAAGCAACCACATAACATATTATTTTCAAGATGTATTTTTTGCGAATGGCTGTTTGCCAAAAGTGGTATCTTGAGATATGAGTAACCGTCTCTGTATAAAAGGTTGAAATTAGGGTCAATTTCATTTGAGTGTTTGCACAACGTGGTATATTCAGGTCAGGGAATAGTTGTGAGTAATTTGCGGAGCATGGAGTTACCTGGCATAACCTTTAATCCGCTTCTAGGTGACAGGATGCAGGTCTGTGGGAGAGCTCCGTGGTGGGCCCCTGATTAGAGCGTAGACGAACCACGGGGTGTTGTGTTCAGGTTCCACCGTCAGAGACATCAAACAGCCAGACATTACTTCAGGTACGTAACAACCAGGTGGGGGACGGGAGTGACTCAAATCCTCCTCCCACTGTCTGGCCCACAATGACCTCTGACTGTAGGTATGGAGGTATGGCCCGCTCCCCTGCCTCTCCATGAATGAGGGAGATAGTAAGAGAGAGAAAGAGAAACAAGAGAGAGAAACAAACAGAGGGATACAGAGAGAGAAAAATAGATAAAAGAAACAGAGGGGGGTGAAAAATTGAATGAAAGTGTAAATTAATTCAAACTGAACACCCGCACTGTTTTTTTTTACACATTTTTTACACTTCTCAGAGGCACTTGCATAATTAATGAACCACTTAGAGCCAAAATAGATTTTATATACAGTACCAGTCAAAAGTTTGGACACACCTACTCATTCCAGAGTTTTTCTTAATTTTTACTTGAATAGTGAAGACATCAAAACTATACACGTATGGAATCATGTAGACTTCAGGTCTTTCTGTATGGGCTATCTTTGTAATGTCCTCTCTCTAATCAAACCATACAGTGCAAGAGTCAAGCCAGCCAATTGACTATAAACAAATATTCCTATAATGATCTGACCCTAGACACAGTAGAGGCATGATGGCCCACTGCTGCAATTTCAACGTGTCTACATGGGACTGTTCTGAGAACAGCGTCAGTTGGTATAGTCAGATGTTGGCTGGTTGAGGGAGAGATAAGACAAGGCAAGATATCTAAATCCATTTTGTACACGTTGGTGACAAAGAATGGTGGCAAAACAGGAAAAGATAAAGATTGATAGACTTGAAAGAGAGAGGAAGAGAAGAGAGACGGGATGGGCATCAATTCACCCACAGAGCTAGAAAATGAGATCAAATGCTGAGTGTGTATGAGACAAAGGGGTAGAGAGAGGGGGAGAGAAAGGGTGACAGAGTAAGGATACATCCCAAAAGACGCCCTATCCCCTACACGGTGCGTTACTTTTGACCAGGGCCCTATGGACCCGTTGTCAAAAGTAGTGCACTATGTAGGGAATATGGTGCCATTTGGGATCCAGACCAAGAGAGAAGAGAGGTGTGTGAGAGAGCCCTGGCACCAGGAGGAAACTCATTATTCATTCACACATGTAAATATCAGCAGATTGTGTTCAGCAGGCGGGGTCGAGGAAACTCATTTACAGACGGCGGAGGAAACGCTGTCTCTTTGTCTGTCCGCCACCCCATAAGGCCACACAACATCGTGTGTGTGTGTGCGTGTGCATCTGTGTGTGTGTGTGTGTGTGTGTGTGTGTATGTGTGTCATATTCCGACCAACAGAGAGTGAGATGCCAGAGCTGTCAGTCAACGGAGGGACTGTAAGATGGTCTCTCAGTGGAACATCTGCTCATGCGGTTGAGCTGTGAAGTTGTCGAGGCTGTAGCCAGCCTAGCGGTCATGTGTGTGTCAAACCACCACCCAGTTGACTAGTATACAGCACCGTTATACTATACAAGATGCTGAGGGGTACAGCAAGATGCGAAGATGATCCAAACGTAAGTAGCGTGCTGTAATAGTTGAGAGTAGCAGTGTTCATAAAGCGTCTGAGTAGGAGCGCTGATCTAAGATCAGTTTATCATGGACATGGAGGATCTGATCCGAGATCAGCACTTTTAATCTAAGATGTCAGTAGGACTTTTTGGGGTTCTATTGTTCTCATGTAAATGTGTGTAGTTCCGTCCTTGAACTGTTCTTGTCTATTAATGTTCTGTATTATGTCATGTTTTGTGTGGACCCCCGGAAGTGTACCTGCTGGTTTAGCTAATGGGGATAAAATACTAAACAAACACTAAATCTTCCACAGACAACACATTTGTCAGGCTTCCACAGGATGAGTGAGAGAGAGTCCTTCTAACCCCCCCCCCCCCCCCTTAAAAGAGTTAGATGCACTATTGTAAAGTGGTTGTTCCACTGGATATCATAAGGTGAATGCACCAATTTGTAAGTCGCTCTGGATAAGAGCGTCTGCTAAATGACTTAAATGTAAATGTAAAGAGAGAGAGGAGGTGAGAGGAGGTGAGAGGTAACGAAACGGGTCATGCTGTAGAGGCATTAGAACACAAATCATGTAATTCTTCGTCATCCTTGCGATGTGAGATGGTGTCAGGCAATGTTTACTCTGACGCCCGCCCCTTCCAGACCAGGCCATTCTCCTGGTAGAGACACTATTGATTGATTCTCTATAATGGAGTAAAGATGATCTCATTTATAGCCCAACACTCAAAGTAAACGTGACCTCATGTATCTGATTCATCCTGCCTTCCGCTGTGGGGTCAAAACATGACTTAAAATCCTCTGTCAGAGATTCATAGGGATCCATCCATTTGTTATGCCATCATGGGGGAAAGGGAAAGGCATCATTGAAAATGATTGTATATATATCTTTAAATCATTAAAAAAAAAATAGATACAGTATATCATCATGTATGGCCAGCTGTAATATTGGTGTAATGTGGTGTAGTAATGGTGTAATATTTAATAACCATTCAAATAGATGGCAGTTGAGCATATACCCAAACAGGAGCAGTGTACAGGGTCTTTGAGCTTTGCTAGTAATGTGTGTTCCCTCTTTGCAAATTGTTTATCTCTGTGTATCACATTGTAATCCCCATTGTGAGTATATCTTTGATTATGACGGGTAAAAGCTGCAGGAGCAGCGAATTTGCTCTGTTGGCTTCAAATAGTTCTGAGTAAAAACCAGAGCAACAACTGCCAGGTATACCTCTGTATGCAGATACGATGATAGCTACAAGACCTGCATGGTGACAGAACAACATCATGTCTTATACATGTATATCATATCAACGATGACCATTAAAAGCATAATGCCCATAGCCATCGCACCAGCATAGCCAACAGGACATATGTCAATGTTGGGCTTGTCCAATTAGTTGCTGCCTTGGGGGTTCCTCTGATCACATTGGGCCAGCTGAGGCCCTGTAGTCAATCTGACAGGGGTGAGGGGCGAAGTGAGGGGCGAGATGGGAGCTCAGACACGCATCCTGCCCGGGGATCCGCTCTCGCCCTTTCTCCCACTCCTCATTATCCTCTCCCTGGGTTGAAGGGAGTCGTCTGGTGGGGGGATGGGGAGCGTGGGGGGTGTTGGGGGTGGAGGGCCAACCCAACACCCCTCCCAGGGGGACAACGAACAGATGGGACCCCTCTACCTCCACACAAACCACTGCCAATGAAGATCCCCCCCCTCTCTGCGCCTCCCAACTGTTTCTAAACGACAACACTGTTTACAAGGAGAGAGGAGAGTCATGGGAGAGCTGGGGGACGGAAGGGTAGAGAGAAGTGCTGCTGGACTGAGTCAATGGATACACACAGACACAAAGGACAGAGGAACAGATGATGCAGCTTTATCCCTATGGCCCAGCTTACTCCATTGTACGTCACTGAGCATAGACGTTAGTATGTTAAGTTACGTTTGGTATGATTACATAAGACAGAAGGTTACTTAAGGCAAAAAAGAAAGAAGGGTGGTTGGTTGGGGTGGTAGCATAACACAAACGTAGCAGCTTTTCAACTACTTAGCATGTTAGTCTAACCCTAACCTTAACCCTTTCAGCAAACCCTTCCCCTAACCCTAACCTTAACCCTTTAACCTAACTCCTAACCTTAACCCCTAACCCTACCCCCTAGCTAATGCTAGTCAACTAGCTAACATTAGCATTAGCAACCTAGCTAACATCAGCCACAACAAGTTGGAATTAGTAATATGTCATACGTTTCGCAAATTCGTAACCTATCGTACATTTTGCGAATTCGTAACATATCATACGAATTTGAATTCATGTTCATATCATACAAGATGGATGATGGACATCCACAAATGAACACATACCACACGAAACGTAACATATCATACTAAATGGAGTGTGTCGGATTTACATACAGAATAATACGAAATGCTCTGAGACCAGGTTGCAGCAAGACATTGTTGTGGGAAAGCAAAAGTTGGCCCAAGTTCAATCACAAGCAATAGATGATGAACCCGCTATTGGATCATGATGATCTGGTGCTTGGCATCCAAAGACTATGAACACGTGATATTGCGTTGGTCAATATACACTGAATTTATACAACAATGTATAGCTCTATTGTTGCTTCATATTAAATTTGTATTAGAATCGGGGTTCAGCCTTATTATGTTACAGTCATAGAATAACATTGAGAACACGTTCAAGTGCAGTTATATCAACCATTGTCTTTTGATTGAAACTACTGTTAGATCGTAATGTACAAATCTGTGTTGGACACAAATGTACACTGTTATAAGAACTAGAAGTGGCGTTAACGGATTCTTCCTCCCCAATGGATTATCTTGATGAGGAAATGATTCATTAACATTGTCATTTACCGCTGACGAGCCATCCCATCCCCCCTCTCACCTTGTCAGAGGGCCAGGAATCATGGGAAATGTAGTCATCCACCGGATAGGTAATTAGAGAGCTACCACCTGCACCTCCTCTTCCTCTCCTCCTCCTCCTCCCCTCCTCCAAGCCCAGACAAGCCTCGTTAGAGCTCACCTAGATGGTCTGGGTGTGGGGAAAAAAACGCAAAATAAATATACTATGGAAATCTGACACTAATTAGTATTTTTGGCAAAAACCCCTCGGAGGTCCATAGAGACAATGTCTATTGATTCACTGACTACATTTTAATTGTGCTCGTTAGATCTGGAAAACAAAAACAGATCAAAACACCTCAGCAATTGCATTTTAATGAACAGCCATTAATGAGGCTAAATTGCCAGACTGGTAAACCCTATCCGAAGTTGGCTTGGAGGAGACAAAAAAAGGATGTAAGGATAGATCCACTAGAGTCAATGGCCAGTGTTAGCCAATGTCCTGTCAATGAGACTTCATTACGGTTAAGCAAATGAGAAGACATCTCCAATCAATGTGTTGTTGTTTTTTCGATTTAGAGGATGCTTCCAGTAGAGACAGAGTAGACCTTGGGGAACCAGGGGGATAAGGAAGAGATGGTCTCCAGGGTGGGGTATGTGTCTGTGGGCAGCTGTCAGGGAGGATGTGGGGCGTCTAGTAAGGGGATGTGATTAGATGTGGCTGCTCAGAGGATTCCCTGGAGAACACTATCTATTTGGCTCTGCGTGGTGATTCAGACTGGTGATCCACAAAGAGACCAGTGATCCTCATCGACAACATACATCTCTCTATCTTCTCTAGCATTGAAATTCTAATTGAAAGTTATCCCTCTGTCACAGCCTGGAGATGCATGCACCACACACGTGAGGGTACTCTACCATAACATTGAACCTCCTTTCCTCCCTATTATTGTCAATTTTATTTATTTATTTTTATATTTTTTTTACCGTTATTTTACCAGGTAAGTTGACTGAGAACACGTTCTCATTTGCAGCAACGACCTGGGGAATAGTTACAGGGGAGAGGAGGGGGATGAATGAGCCAATTGTAAACTGGGGATTATTAGGTGACCTTGATGGTTTGAGGGCCAGATTGGGAATTTATCCAGGACACCGGGGTTAACACCCCTACTCTTACGATAAGTGCCATGGGATCTTTAATGACCTCAGAGAGTCAGGACACCCGTTTAACGTCCCATCCGAAAGACGGCACCCTACACAGGGCAGTGTCCCCAATCACTGCCCTGGGGCATTGGAATATCTTTTAGACCAGAGGAAAGAGTGCCTCCTACTCCTAATTAAGAACCAACTTAATATAGTAATCAATTCTAGACACATTTAGAGGTTTGTTGTCATGTCAAAATGTTACACTAACTTCAGTAAAAAGGATGTGGAATTCGGAAGTGCATTCGGAAAGTATTGAGACCCCTCAACTTTTTCCACATTTTGTTCTGTTACAGCCGTATTCTACATTTTTTTTATTTTTATGATTTCCTCATCAATCTACACACAATACCCCATAATGACAAAGCAAAAACAGGTTTGTAGAAATGTTTACAAAAAATAAAAATAAATTTTAAAAAAGAAGACATTTTACAGTTACATAAGTATTCAGACTCTTTACTCAGTACTTTGTTAAAGAACCTTTGGCAGTGATTACAGCCTCGAGTCTTATTGTGTATGACGCTACAAGCTTGGCACACTTGTATTTGGGGAGTTTCTCCCATTTTGCTCTGCAGATCCTCTCAAGCTCTGTCAGGTTGAATGAGGAGTGTCACTGCCCAGCTATTTTCAGGTCTCTCCAGAGATGTTAGATCGGGTTCAAGTCCGTGCTCTGGCAGGGCCACTCAAGGACATACAGAGACTTGTCCCAAAGCCACTCCTGTGTTGTCTTGGCTGTGTGCTTAGGGTTATTGTCCTGCTGGAAAGTGGACATTCACCCCAGTATGAGGTCCTGAGCGCTCTGGAGCAGGTTTTCATCAAGGATCTCTCTGTGCTTTGCTCCGTTCATCTTTCCTCAACCCTGACTTGTCTCCCAGTACCTGCCGGTGAAAAACATCCCCACAGCATGATGCTGCCACCACCATTCTTCACTGTAGGGATGGTGCCAGGTTTCCTCCAGATGTGACACTTGGCATTCAGGCCAAAGAGTTCAGTCTAAGTTTCATCAGACTAGAGAATCTTGTTTCTCATTGTCTGAGAGTCTTTATGGGACTTTTGGCAAACTCCAAGCTGGCGGTCATGTGCCTTTTACTGAGGAGTGGCTTCCATCTGGTCACTCTACCATAAAGGCCTGATTGGTGGAGTGCTGCAAAGATGGTTGTCCTTCTGGAAGGTTTTCCCATCTCCACAGAAGAACTCTGGAGCTTTTTTAGCGTGACCATCGGGTTCTTCGTCACCTCCCTGACCAAGGCCCTTCTCACCCGATTGCTCAGTTTGGCCGGTGTTGACAGCTCTTGGAATAGTCTCGGATGCTCTACGAACAATTCCTTCGACCTCATGGCTTGGTTTTTGCTCTGACATGCACTGTCAACTGTGGGGCCTTATCTAGACAGGTGTGTGTCTTTCCAAATCATGTCCAATCAACTGAATTTACCACAGGTGGACTCATCTCAAAGATGATCAATGGAAACAGGATGCACCTGAGCAAACTTTTTATACATTTGCGAACATTTAAAAAAAAAAAATTTGCTTTGTCGTTATGGGTTATGGTGTGTAGATTGATGAGTCAAAAAAATAATTTAATACATTTTAGAATAATGCTGTAATGTAACAAAATGCTGAAAAAGTCAAGCCTTCTGAATAGTTTCCGAATGTACTGTATGTAAAGAGGTCTAGACAATCTTCTTGAAGGTAAGTAATAAGAAGGGAATGAAACTATGGTGTAGTCAGTGGGAGGTATTTCCGACAGATTCTATAAATAGATTAAATAAAACTCAGATAAACTCACATCTCACCTCCCACACTGCTGATCCACCTCCTCGGTTACGACTTAGAAACAAGATAATTTCAACACTGAGTGATTCTCTGTGACTTTCTTGGCATGAGAAAAGTTGAGCATTTGAGAGAGAAAAAACGGACCATAAACAAAACAAATCGGCGGCAGGCCGAGTGAGTGAGTAATCTCTGTGGTAATTTACACCCTGTTTTTTTGATGATGAGAGGGCACTTTGGGTTTGCCAGATTTATAGATAAGTCGTCGATACAGTGCAATTAGGTGAATTTAATGAGTATTTGTTTGCGCTTCCGCCAATAAGCCATCTCTAATGGGACAGATCCAGTCGTGTGTACACTGAGATAAGAAACAGACATTATAGCTGGTATGTCTCCTTGTAGACTGGAAGGGATCCAATAATTATGAAGCTCAAACTCAGCCACTCTCTATACTAAGTCATATCATCAGATGATAAGACAAACTGAATCCCACTGACAAGCCCCCCAGATTCATCATGTGAAACTTTTCATTTTTGTTGGGGTCATTAGGAAAGACACTCTCATCCAGAAAGAATTAAAGTAGCAATTAGGGTTACGTCCCTTGCTCAAAGGCACATTGGCAGATTTTTTTTTTACCTAGTCGGCTCAGGGATTCGAACCAACAACCTTTTGGTAACTGGCCCAATGCTCTTAACTGCTAGGCTACACGCTGCCCGGTCAAAGCTAGCTTCTAACATTCAAAACCAGCTCCCAACAAACACAGTTTGCAAGATACTGTCTGAAATTCCACATGTGAAACTATGTGTTTTTGGAACACTTCACATGATAATATTTCACATTAAGTTTCACATGTGGATTTTAACAAAAAATTATAATAATAATTGTATTCTTATTGTATTGTATTCTTGTATTCTTATCACATATTTATGGTATAGGATAGGTTTTGTTAGAAAAATGTGCATATTTCAGGTATAAATCATAGTTTGCCATTGCAGCCACCAACACAAATCTCACCAAAGCGACTAGAATTACTACAGAGAGCAACGTGTATGAACAATTTACTCATCATAAAACTTTTCATAAAAATAGACAAAGCATAGCAATGGAAAGACACAGATCTTGTGATTTCAGACAATATTTCAGATTTTCTAAGCGTTTTACAGCGAAAACACAATAAATCGATAAGTTAGCATACCACATGTGCAAACGTCACCCCAGCATGAATTCAAGCCAAAGGGAGCGATATTGTTATCATCGCCAAAAGATATACATTTTTTCACTAACCTTTTCAGAATTCTTCCGATGACACTCCTGTAACATCATATTAGAACATACATATATTGTTTGTTCGAAAATGTGCATATTTAGCCATAAAAAAACGTGGTTATACAATGAAAATAGTAGCAAATCAAGCCTCAACATGTCGGACGCCATCTTTCATAGTGATCTAGTTTAATCGAAAGCTAATCATATACTTGACTAAAAAATACAGGGTTGACAGGAATCGAAAGACAAATTAGTTCTTAATTAATGCAATCGCTGATTTACATTTCTAAAATTATCCTTACTGTGCAATACAGGTTTGCCAAGCGAAGCTATAGCAAACAAAATGGCGGATATATGCGTTTAAAATATTTCGACAGAACAACGATTTATCATATTAAATATTTCTTACTATGAGGTGATTTTCCATCAGATTCTTGGGCAATGCATCCTTTCTTGGGTCTAATCTTCTTTTGGTCGAAAGATGTCCTCTGTCCGTCGAAATGCCCACTAACGTTCGACCGGGACCCCGAAACGTGCCCGGTGCTTGAAAGTGCATAACAAAGCAATGCCTCAAAATCGCACTAAACGGATATAAATTGCTATAAAACGGTTTAAATTAACTACGTTATGATGTTTCTAACTCCTATATCGAATTAAATTACATTTCACGTTGATAACCGAGCCTCTGGAAATGGCATCCCGAAGACCTCTTCTGCGTAATGGCCAGAGTCGAAAGGGGGGCTACCCTCACTCCTTGGCCTTTTATAACCTCTGAGAGCTACGCAGAAAGCCCATTCCACTTCTCATTGGTTACTGACATCCAGGGGAAGGCGGGTGCAGTTCATGTCGTTCCATAGGATATACACAGACTTTCAAAACTGATCTGAAATCAGAGCTTCGCTCTCAGACCATCGCAGTATCTGTCATGGATTTCGCTGTAGAAAGAGTTCTGGGTCACCCACAGACAAAATTCCAACGGCTATAGAAACTAGAGAGTGTTTTCTATCCAATAGAAGTAATAATATGCATATTGTACGATCAAGAATTGAGCACGTGGCAGTTTAATTTGGCGACACCCAGAAAAAAAAAATGCTAATTGCGCCACCTATTGGCAAAAGGTTTTAACATCCTTATCATTTATCGCCCTCCAGGTTCCCTCGGAGAGTTCATCAATGAGCTTGATGCCTTGATAAGCTCCTTTCCTGAGGACGGCTCACCTCTCACAGTTCTGGGTGACTTTAACCTCCCCACGTCTACCTTTGACTCATTCCTCTCTGCCTCCTTCTTTCCACTCCTCTCCTCTTTTGACCTCACCCTCTCACCTTCCCCCCCCTACTCACAAGGCAGGCAATACGCTTGACCTCATCTTTACTAGATGCTGTTCTTCCACTAACCTCATTGCAACTCCCCTCCAAGTCTCCGACCACTACCTTGTATCCTTTTCCCTCTCGCTCTCATCCAACACTTCCTACACTGCCCCTACTCGGATGGTATCGCGCCGTCCCAACCTTCGCTCTCTCTCCCCTGCTACTCTCTCCTCTTCCATCCTATCATCTCTTCCCTCTGCTCAAACCTTCTCCAACCTATCTCCTGATTCTGCCTCCTCAACCCTCCTCTCCTCCCTTTCTGCATCCTTTGACTCTCTATGTCCCCTATCCTCCAGGCCGGCTCGGTCCTCCCCTCCTGCTCCGTGGCTCGACGACTCATTGCGAGCTCACAGAACAGGGCTCCGGGCAGCCGAGCGGAAATGGAGCGGAAACTCGCCTCCCTGCGGACCTGGCATTCTTTCACTCCCTCCTCTCTACATTTTCCCCTTCTGTCTCTGCTGCTAAAGCCACTTTCTACCACTCTAAATTCCAAGCATCTGCCTCTAACCCTAGGAAGCTCTTTGCCACCTTCTCCTCCCTCCTGAATCCTCCTCCCCCTCCCCCCCTCCTCCCTCTCTGCAGATGACTTCGTCAACCATTTTGAAAAGAAGGTCGACGACATCCGATCCTCGTTTGCTAAGTCAAACGACACCGCTGGTTCTGCTCACACTGCCCTACCCTGTGCTCTGACCTCTTTCTCCCCTCTCTCTCCAGATGAAATCTCGCGTCTTGTGACGGCCGGCCGCCCAACAACCTGCCCGCTTGACCCTATCCCCTCCTCTCTTCTCCAGACCATTTCCGTAGACCTTCTCCCTTACCTCACCTCGCTCATCAACTCATCCTTGACCGCTGGCTACGTCCCTTCCGTCATCAAGAGAGCGAGAGTTGCACCCCTTCTGAAAAAACCTACACTCGATCCCGCCGATGTCAACAACTACAGACCAGTATCCATTCTTTCTTTTCTCTCCAAAACTCTTGAACGTGCCGTCCTTGGCCAGCTCTCCTGCTATGTCTCTCAGAATGACCTTCTTGATCCAAATCAGTCAGGTTTCAAGACTAGTCATTCAACTGAGACTGCTCTTCTCTGTATCACGGAGGCGCTCCGCACTGCTAAAGCTAACTCTCTCTCCTCTGCTCTCATCCTTCTAGACCTATCGTCTGCCTTCGATACTGTGAACCATCAGATCCTCCTCTCCACCCTCTCCGAGTTGGGCATCTCCGGCGCGGCCCACGCTTGGATTGCGTCCTACCTGACAGGTCGCTCCTACCAGGTGGCGTGGCGAGAATCTGTCTCCTCACCACGTGCTCTCACCACTGGTGTCCCCCAGGGCTCTGTTCTAGGCCCTCCCTTATTCTCGCTATATACCAAGTCACTTGGCTCTGTCATAACCTCACATGGTCTCTCCTATCATTGCTATGCAGACACACAATTAATCTTCTCCTTTCCCCCTTCTGATGACCAGGTGGCGAATCGCATCTCTGCATGTCTGGCAGACATATCAGTGTGGATGACGGATCACCACCTCAAGCTGAACCTCGGCAAGACTGAGCTGCTCTTTCTCCCGGGGAAGGACTGCCCATTCCATGATCTCGCCATCACGGTTGACAACTCCATTGTGTCCTCCTCCCAGAGCGCTAAGAACCTTGGCGTGATCCTGGACAACACCCTGTCGTTCTCAACTAACATCAAGGCGGTGGCCCGTTCCTGTAGGTTCATGCTCTACAACATCCGCAGAGTACGACCCTGCCTCACACAGGAAGCGGCGCAGGTCCTAATCCAGGCACTTGTCATCTCCCGTCTGGATTACTGCAACTCGCTGTTGGCTGGGCTCCCTGCCTGTGCCATTAAACCCCTACAACTCATCCAGAACGCCGCAGCCCGTCTGGTGTTCAACCTTCCCAAGTTCTCTCACGTCACCCCGCTCCTCCGCTCTCTCCACTGGCTTCCAGTTGAAGCTCGCATCCGCTACAAGACCATGGTGCTTGCCTACGGAGCTGTGAGGGGAACGGCACCTCAGTACCTTCAGGCTCTGATCAGGCCCTACAACCAAACAAGGGCACTGCGTTCATCCACCTCTGGCCTGCTCGCCTCCCTACCACTGAGGAAGTACAGTTCCCGCTCAGCCCAGTCAAAACTGTTCGCTGCTCTGGCACCCCAATGGTGGAACAAACTCCCTCACGACGCCAGGACAGCGGAGTCAATCACCACCTTCCGGAGACACCTGAAACCCCACCTCTTTAAGGAATACCTAGGATAGGATAAAGTAATCATTCTGACCCCCCCCCCCCCCCCTTAAAATATTTAGATGCACTATTGTAAAGTGGCTGTTCCACTGGATGTCATAAGGTGAATGTACCAATTTGTAAGTCGCTCTGGATAAGAGCGTCTGCTAAATGACTTAAATGTAAATTATGTAAATGTAAATCATTACGCACACCTGTCACCATTATTATGTGCATCAGTGCAATATTGGACTCACCTGGACTCTTTCACTTTGTTGATTTCCCCCTCTATATCTGTCTGTTCCTCAGTTTGTTCCCCATGTGAGCATTGATGTCGTTATGTTTCCCCCTGTCCAGACACTGTCCTTGTTTGTTTCTTGTCTGTTATCCATTAAATGTTCACTCCCTGTACTTGCTTCTCATTTCCCAGTGTCGGACCTTACAGAATGCTGACACCACATTTTGAAGCATCAGTGAGTTTTGTTTGTTTGTTTGGTTGGTGAAGTCGGGTCTGGGGCCACTGCCGAAGGAACCAGGGGTGCCTCAGCTGGCTCGTCGGGCTTCCACGCCTTTGTTGGCTCGGGAGGTTTCCTTGCCTCGGTTGGCTCGGCAGGCTTCCACCCCACGTAATGCCTCAACCGGCTCGTCTGGATACCACGCCTCAGACGGCTCGTCTGACTCCTATGTCTCGGCTGGCCCGTGAGGCTTGCCCAGATGGGATGCCGGGTGGCGCCCCTAAAGGGGGGGGTACTGTCACGCCTGCTTCCGCTCCCTCTCCCTGGCGCTCGCCAGGCTGCCCATCGTTATGCACCCCTTGTCACCATCATTACGCGAATCAGCGCAATATTGGACTCACCTGGACTCCTTCACTTTGTTGATTGCCCCTTCTATATCTGTCTGTTCCTCAGTTCATTCCCTGTGTCAGCATTGATGTTGTTATGCTTTCCCCTGTCCAGACGCTGTCCTTCTTTGTTTCTTGTCTGTTATCCATTAAATGTTTACTCCTTGTACTTTCTTCTCGTCTCCCAGCGTCAGTCCTTACACTTTAAATTGCCCGAGCAGCACCAGAACATCCAATTGTAATGATTTTTGTAAATTGTTCGAGCAGGGAGGTGCATTAAAAATACATTTGGATTTACCTAATTCGGTGGAGACCCGAGGAAGCTCAAACCAACCCTGTTAACGAGTTTGGTAACTCATATTTATATATTTCAACAACAAAGTTAGGTAAGTCAGAAGCTTGTGTAGTAGAGCTTTGTAAACAAAAAGGGAATAGTGAAGTGATCTATGTGATGAGTACTAAAACCATCACCTGTGATAAAGTGAAGGGCGCTACAGTAGGCGTCATCCATAGGTTTAAGAGTAGTGGCTGCTGCATTCTGGTAAATGGTGTCACCATAGTCAAGAATTGGCAGGAAAGTTGACTGTATAATCTGCCTACCGCTGTTTAGGAAAAAGCAAGATCTACAGTATTTCAAAAAAATAAGCCCACTTTAAATATTAGCTTTTTAACTAGCTCATCAGTATCTTTTCAAAGTGAAATCCTTGTCACTCCAAATGCCTAGATATTTATTGGTGGGAACCCGATCGATGGGCGAAGCATGAATAAATACGTAGATCATCTGAAACAAAAATGAAACCAACTAGGGCTTTTTGTAAGGCAACAAAGTCAGATTGCAGTTCTAACAATGCCTGATCTACAGTTGGGTCAATGACATACATAACAGTATTGTATGTATACAGATGAATATTACAAGTTTTAACAGATAGACCAATATTATTCCTAGAAATAGAAATAGCCAGGAAACTAGACTTAACACCATCAGAAATGACACATTGTGTCCTGTCTGACAGATAATTCTCAATCCTCTTGCCAGAAGCCAGATCCAGGCCTGTATCAGTCAACCTTTGAATGAGAATGTGATGGTCAACATTGTCGAAGGTGTAACGGTAATCCTCTTCCTCTTCATCCGAGGAGGAGGAGGAGTGATTCGACCAAGGCGCAGCGGGTTGTGAATACATAATTTTAATTAACAAGGCGGAAAAAACACGAAACGAAATACACTTGAATGATTAACAAAATAACAAAACGGAATAGACAGACCTGGACATGGAACTTACATAAAACACGAAGAACGCACGAACAGGGAAAATAGACTACACAAAATGACGATGTACAAAAACAAACTGAACCGTCCCGTATGGTGCGACAAACACTGACACAGGAGACAACCACCCACAACGAACACAGTGAAACAACCTACCTAAATATGACTCTCAATTAGAGGAACGCCAAACACCTGCCTCTAATTAAGAGCCATACCAGGCAACCCTTAAACCAACATAGAGACAGAAAACATAGAATGCCCACCCAAACTCACGTCCTGACCAACTAACACATACAACAAACTAACAGAAATAGGTCAGGAACGTGACATAACCCCCCCATAAGGTGCGAACTCCGGACGCACCAGCACAAAGTCAAGGGGAGGGTCTGGGTGGGCCTCTGACCACGGTGGTGGCTCAGGCTCAGGGCGAGGTCCCCACCCCACCATAGTCAATCCCAGTTTACATCTCCCCCTACAAATGACCACCCTCATATTACACCCACTAAATCTTTTGGGTAACATCGACACAAGGGGCAGCACCGGGATAGAGGGATAGCTCAGGATAGAGAGGTAGCTCAGGATAGAGAGGTAGCTCAGGATAGAGGGGTAGCTCAGGATAGAGGGGAAACTCCGGACTGAAAGGCAGCTCCGGACAGAGAGACAGCTCTGGACTGAGGGGCAGTTCTGGATAAATAGCCGCTCTGTGCTGAGGGACAGCTCATGACTGGCTGACGACTCTGGACGCTCATGGCTGGCTGACGGCTCTGGACGCTCATGGCTGGCTGACGACTCTGGACGCTCATGGCTGGCTGACGGCTCTGGACGCTCATGGCTGGCTGACGGCTCTGGACGCTCATGGCTCACTGACGGCTCTGGCAGATCCTGTCTGGTTGGCGGCTCTGGCAGATCCTGTCTGGTTGGCGGCTCTGGCAGATCCTGTCTGGTTGGCGGCTCTGGAAGATCCTGTCTGGTTGGCGGCTCTGGCAGATCCTGTCTGGTTGGCGGCTCTGGCAGATCCTGACTGACGAATGGCTCTAGCGGCTCCTGACTGACTAACGGCTCTGACGGCTCGGGACAGACGGGCGGCTCTAATGGCTCGGGACAGACGGATGGCTCAGACGGCGCTGGGGAGACGGATGGCTCAGATGGCGCTGGGGAGACGGATGGCTCAGACGGCGCTGGGGCGACGGATGACTCAGATGGCGCTGCGGAGACGGATGGCTCAGATGGCGCTGCGGAGACGGATGGCTCAGATGGCGCTGCGGAGACGGATGGCTCAGACTGATCCTGTCTGGCGGAAGGCTTTGGCTGCTCCTGTCTGGCGGAAGGCTCTGTAGGCTCATGGCAGACGGCCAGTTCATGCAGCGCTTGGCAGACGGACAGTTCAGGCGCCGTTGGGCAGACGGCAGACTCTGGCCGGCTGAGACGCACTGTAGGCCTGGTGCGTGGTGCCGGAACTGGAGGAACCGGACTGGAGACACGCACTTCAAGCCTAGTGCGGGGAGCAGGGACAGGGCACACTGGACTCTCAAAGCATACTATATGCCTGGTGCGTGGTACCGGCACTGGTGGCACCGGGCTGAGTGCACGCACATCAGGACGAGTACGGGGAGAAGGAACAGTGTGTACAGGGCTCTGGAGACGCTCAGGTGGCTTAGTGCGTGGTGCCGGAACTGGAGGCACCGGACTGGAGACACGCACCATAGAGAGAGTGCGTGGAGGAGGAACAGGGCTCTGGAAACGCACTGGAAGCCTGGTGCGTGGTGTAGGCACTGGTGGTACTGGGCTGGGGCGGGGAGGTAGCGCCGGAAATACCGGACCGTGCAGGCGTATTGGCTCCCTTGAACACCGAGCCTGCCCAACCTTACCTGGCTGAATGCTCCCCGTCGCCCGACCAGTGCGGGGAGGTGGAATAACCCGCACCGGGCTATGTAGGCGAACCGGGGACACCATGCGTAAGGCTGGTGCCATGTAAGCCGGCCCAAGGAGACGTACTGGTGGCCAGATATGTAGAGCCGGCTTCATTGCACTTGGCTCAATGCTCAATCTAGCCCTACCAGTGCGGGGAGGTGGAATAACCCGCACTGGGCTATGCACACGTACAGGAGACACCGTGCGCTCTACTGCGTAACACGGTGTCTGCCCGTACTCCCGCTCTCCACGGTTAGCCTGGTAAGTGGGCGCAGGTCTCCTACCTGCCCTTGGCCCACTACCTCTTAGCCCCCCCCAAGAAATTTTTGGGTGGTACTCACTGGCTTTTCGGGCTTCCGTGCTAGACGCGTCCCCTCATAACGCCGGTTCCTTTCTCCGGTTGCCTCTGCTCTCCTCAGTTCCCATGGGAGGCGATCCCTTCCAGCCAGGATCTCCTCACATGTGTAGCAACCTTTTCCGTCCAAAACATCGTCCCAAGTCCATTCCTCCTTCTTGCGCTGTCCCTTCCTCCGATTACACCGCTGCTTGATTCTGGATTGGTGGGTGGTTCTGTAACGGTAATCCTCTTCCTCTTCATCCGAGGAGGAGGAGTAGTGATTCGACCAAGGCGCAGCGGGTTGTGAATACATAATTTTAATTAACAAGACGGAAAAAACCCGAAACGAAATACACTTGAATGATTAACAAAATAACAAAACGGAATAGACAGACCTGGACATGGAACTTACATAAAACACGAAGAACGCACGAACAGGGAAAATAGACTACACAAAATGACGATGTACAAAAACAAACCGAACAGTCCCGTATGGTGCGACAAACACTGACACAGGAGACAACCACCCACAACGAACACAGTGAAACAACCTACCTAAATATGACTCTCAATTAGAGGAACGCCAAACACCTGCCTCTAATTAAGAGCCATACCAGGCAACCCTTAAACCAACATAGAAACAGAAAACATAGAATGCCCACCCAAACTCACGTCCTGACCAACTAACACATACAACAAACTAACAGAAATAGGTCAGGAACGTGACAGAAGGCCTTGGAAAGGATTATAAATAAGGCAGCACAATGATACTTATTATCTTAAGCAATGTTAACACATCATCTGAAACAAGCGTAGCCGCTGAAACAGTGTTATGTCCAGGTCTAAAACTGGATTAATGCCCATTAAAAACAGAGTGAGAAGTAAAAAATGCTCTTAGATGTGAGTTGGCCAGGGATTCTTAAACTTTGGAAATGCAAGATCATTTGGAAATTGGACAGTAGTCATCAAAGCAGAAAGAGCTCCTCCTTAATGTTGGGGAGGACATGTGCCACTTTCCATATCTTTGGGATAACACCAGAAACAATTGTCATGTTAAAAATATAGGTAAATGGTTCTTCAATAAGTGAGGTAGAGAGGTGAAGAAAGAAGGGATCGAGTGAATCAGCCCCCATGGATTTTAGCAAAGCACTTTAGCAAAGCACTTAGTACATCCTAGACATCTGTCACGTTCTGACCTTTATTTCCTTTGTTTTGTCTTTATTTAGTATGGTCAGGGCGTGAGTTGGGGTGGGCAGTCTATGTGTGTTTTTCTATGTTGGGGTTTTGTGTTCGGCCTGGTATGATTCTCAATCAGAGGCAGCTGTCAATCGTTGTCCTTGATTGAGAATCATACTTAGGTAGCCTGGGTTTCACTTTTGGTTTGTGGGTGTTTGTTTCCGTGTCAGTGTTTGTCGCCACACGGTACTGTTTCGTTTGATCTTCGTTTATTGTTTTTGTTCCTGTGTTCAGTTCTTGGATTGATATTAAATACATGAACACTTACCACGCTGCGCTTTGGTCCGATCCTTCTACCACCACAGATGAGAGTTACAGAAACACCCACCAAAAAAGGACCAAGCAGCGTGGTAACAGGCAGCAGCAGCAGCGATCGGAGGACTCCTGGACTTGGGAGGAAATACTGGACGGCAAGGGACCCTGGGCACAGGCTGGTGAGTATCGCCGCCCCAAAGCTGAGCTGGAGGCAGCTAAAGTGGAGAGGCGGTGGTATGAGGAGGCTGCACGAAAGCGCGGCTGGAAGCCAGAGAGGCAGCCCCAAAGATTTCTTGGGGGGGTGGCACACGGGGAGTGGTGTTAAGCCAGGTATGAGACCTGAGCCAACTCCCCGTGCTTACCGTGGAGAGCATCGTACCGGGCAGGCATCGTGTTATGCGGTAGAGCGCATGGTGTCCCCAGTGCGTGTGCATAGCCCGGTGCGGTACATTCAAGCACCTCGTATCGGCCGGGCTAGAGTGGGCATTGAGCCAGGTGCCATGAAGCCGGCTCAGCGCATCTGGTCTCCAGTACGTCTCCTCGGGCCGGTGTACATGTCACCAGCCCTACGCATGGTGTCCCCGGTTCGCCAGCACAGCCCTGTGCGGGCTATTCCACCTCGCCGCACTGGCCTGGCTACGGGGAGCGTTCAGCCAGGTAGGGTTGGGCAGGCTCGGTGCTCGAGACCTGTAGTGCGTCTCCGCGGTCCGGTCTATCTGGTGCCTTCTCCACGCACCAGTCCGCCTGTGGCAGCCCCTCGCACCAGCCCAGTACCACCAGTGCCAACACCACGCACCAGGCTTCCTGTGCGTCTCCAGAGACCTGTAAGCCCTGTTCCTCCTCCCCGCACTCGCCCAGTGGTGCGTGTCCCCAGTCCGGTACCACCAGTTCCGGCACCACGCACCAAGCCTCCTGTGCGTCTCCAGAGCCCTGTACGCCCTGTTCCTGCTCCCCGCACTCGCCCAGTGGTGCGCGTTCCCAGCCCGGTATCACCAGTTCCGGCACCACGCACCACAGGCCTACTGTGCCCCTCAGCAGGCCAGAGTCTCCCGTCTGCCCAGCGCCGCCTGAGCTGGCCGTCTGTCCAGCGCCGCCTGAGCTGTCCGTCTGCCCAGCGCCATCTGAACTGCCTGTCTGTCCAGTGCCGCCTGAGCTGCCCGTCTGTCCAGCGCCGCCTGAGCTGCCCGTCGGTCCTGAGCCGTCAGAGCCGCCAGTCTGTCCTGAGCCGCTAGAGCCGTCCGTCAGTCAGGAGCCGCCAGAGCCGCCCGCCAGTCAGGAGCCGCCAGGGCCGCCCGCCAGTCAGGAGCCGCCAGAGCCACCCGCCAGTCAGGAGCCGCCAGAGCCGCCCGCCAGTCAGGAGCTGCCAGAACCGCCCGCCGGTCAGGAGCTGCCAGAGCCGCCCGCCAGTCAGGAGCTGCCAGAGCCGCCTCTCAGTCATGAGCCACCTCTCAGTCATGAGCCACCTCTCAGTCATGAGCTACCGCTCAGTCATGAGCTACCCCTCAGTCATGAGCTACCCCTCAGTCCGGAGGAGCCCCTCAGTCCGGAGGAGCCCCTCAGTCCAGAGGCGCTCCTCAGTCCAGTAGGGCCCTTTATTAGTGTTCCCAGGCCAAGGTCGGCGACGAGGGTCGCCGCTCCAAGGAAGCTAAGAAAGCGGACAAAGACAATGGTGGAGTGGGGTCCACGTCCAGCGCCAGAGCCGCCACCGCGGAGAGATGCCCACCCAGACCCTCCCCTATAGGTTCATGTTTTGTGGCCGGAGTCCGCACTTTGGGGGGGGGGGTCACGTTCTGACCTTTATTTCCTTTGTTTTGTCTTTATTTAGTATGGTCAGGGTGTGAGTTGGGGTGGGCAGTCTATGTGTGTTTTTCTATGTTGGGATTTTGTGTTCGGCCTGGTATGATTCTCAATCAGAGGCAGGTGTCAATCGTTGTCCCTGATTGAGAATCATACTTAGGTAGCCTGGGTTTCACTTTTGGTTTGTGGGTGTTTGGTTCCGTGTCAGTGTTTGTCACCACATGGTACTGTTTCGTTTGATCTTTGTTTATTGTTTTTGTTCCTGTGTTCAGTTCTTGGATTGATATTAAAGACATGAACGCTTACCACGCTGCGATTTGGTCCGATCCTTCTACCACCACAGACGAGCGTTACAACATCAAATGGTGTATGACTCAAGTATGAGTCTGTCAGTGCATCATTCTCATGAATCTATTCGGGGTTGACTGAAAGTTGAATGAGATTAATTTTCAGAGACTATCGTTTCAAACAGGCGGGAAGCAAAATGGTCATTAAAAGCACCACATTTTTTTTTATCTGGTATGGGACCAGAGGCTGTCAAAACCTGCTGGGGCTACGAGGGGGTGGTGTTTTGTTTCAAAGATTTTACCACTTTCCAGAAGTTGGCTGGATTACTACCACTCTCGATACACAATTTAAGAAATATGTTGATTTTGCTTTTCTAACCAGAGATAGACATATATTTCTCAAATGTCTGAAGAACTGCGAATCAGACGTAGAATCAGTCAGTCTAGCCTTAGCCCAAGTTTCCTGTAATTTCTCTGCGTGAACCAAGGATTATATCTGTCTTTTATCCATAACCTTTTGCATGGCGCATGTTTATTTGCAACAGAGTTAAACAGGGAATTAAAACAATTAAGGGCCTGATCCTAGTCAGTGATACTTGACACAACCCACCAGTCACTCAACCCCAGCTCAAACAAAACTTTTTGCTCATTCAATTCGTAAATGTATCTTTGTAATAATGCATGAGAAAGATTTTGTATCGTAACATCTCTTATGCAGGCAACGGAACAATGGTCACTGAACTCATTAGCAAATATCCAATTGGCTGTAAACATCTAAGGGGCATTTGTTAGAATACAATATAAAATAGTAGATTTTTAAGGGTCTTTAAAGTTGGGGCAAGTTGGTTTAGTTATCAGCTGAGTTAGATTTAGCTCAGTAAAATATATTTATTTTAGTCTATCAGATACTTTCTTCAACCAATCCAGATTAAGATCACCCACCATTAATAATTCAGATTTAGTTAAACAGCAGGTCAGACAATTTGCTCAGAGCACATGAGAGGCCAAGGGAGAGCGATAAATTCCCACTAAGTTCAGATGGGCATTATTACCAAGGCCCACATTTAGGAGTAGACGATAAAAATGCTTAGGGACAAAGGTGGTAATAGATACAGAAATATTTAAGTTGCTCTTCATGAACAGTATATGACGAAACCCCCTCCTCTACCAAACTCTGCCAGATCTAAAAACATTCAGACACACCAGAGTCCAGAATAGACTTATTTAACCAAGATTCAGTTATAACCAGAATGTCTGCGTTGGTTGAGAAGCCAGAGTTACAATAAAATCCATTTTCCAAATCAAACTTCTGGCATTTACATGAATCAGCCCAAGGCCGCAGCTGCGGGATTTCAGATCAAACGGCATCTGTAATACGAACATGCCATGTTAGAAAATACCATGGGGTTGGCTTCAATTGGAATAGATACAAGATTGTCTAGAACTGAACCATTAGGCCTATGCCTTGAACGAGGATGTGGATTAAGACAAGAGTCAATGAGGGTTACCTGTTGCGGGCAAGTACTAATATCCCATCATTTTTGTAGTATATCTACAATATTTGCACTCAGCGTTTCACACAAGGTCACATTTGTAGTTTCATGGTTTCATGGTTTCATGAAATTCTGCATCCCCATGTTGTCACATTTATTTCACATGAGATCATGTTTTCACATGTTTAGTTTCATGGAATCACATGTTGCTTTTACTTATTGCCACGTTATCACGTTAACTTCACATAAGATCACAAGGGATCATATGTCATCCCGTGAGATCATGTGATCACAAACACGTGAAATGTATATGGTTTTTCTGTAAGGGAGTGGTTGCTGTGTATGGATGGATATCGATTATTCAATCTATCTACAGATGTAGGATCTTAATTTGAGCAGTTCTCACAGCAGGAAAATATTCCTGCCGCAACAGGAAATGTAAATTATTGTGTGAATTATATATTAATCAACATTTTTGTTGGGGTCATACATTCTTTGTAAGGACAAATCAAGTCTGACATTTTTTAAGTGGAAATTACAAACTTTAGAAGCCTTTTTAAACATTAAATACACTACAAGTTTGCATTTCCTGCATTTTCTGCAACAACAGGGTGATCAAATTAAGATCATATACCTGTATATTGAAGGGCTAGAAAGACCTCCCGGGTGGAGCAGTGGTCTAGGGCACTGCATCGCAGTGCTAGCTGCGCTACCAGAGTCTCTGGGTTCGCGCCCAGGCTCTGTTGCAGCCGGCCGCGACCGGGAGGTCACAATTGGGCTAGCGTCGGGAGGGTTTGGCCGGTAGGGATATCCTTGTCTCATCGCGCTCCAGCGACTCCTGTGGCGGGCCGGGCGCAGTGCGCGCTAACCAAGGGGGCCAGGTGCATGGTGTTTCCTCTGACACATTGGTGCAGCTGGCTTCTGGGTTGGAGGCGCGCTGTGTTAAGAAGCAGTGCGGCTTGATTGGGTTGTGCTTCGGAGGACGTGTGGCTTTCGACCTTGTCTCTCCCGAGTGTGGCTTTCGACCCTGTCTCTCCCGAGCCCGTACGGGAGTTGTAGCGATGAGACAAGATAGTAATTACTAGCGATTGGATATCACGAAAATTGGGGAGAAAAGGGGGAAAAAAAAAAAGAAAGACATAGATTAAAAAAGATTCATTGTATTTAACTTCTCACAGTCAAAGCTAGCCTTGCTCCCAGGCGTTGCTTACGAAGGTGAGGTAAAAGCCTACGACAGAGGCTAAACCTCTCCTAACGAATGAAGTTCGTAAGATGCAAAGATAGCTTAAAGTGTATGCTATGTGTGGATGGATATTGATCTAATATGAATCCAGTTTTGAGAAATTGGCTGAGAGAATAGAAATAACAGAAATAACAGAATGGAACACCCCAGAATCCATCTCTCTGACAAGGACTAAATATAGACTTCAGTTCCACAGTCACAGATAGATTTATTACCTGGCTGCATGTTTTCTGCTTTCTAAATGCCGGGCTGCCATGCAGGCGTGGTAGCGTTACGGGATCCTCTTCTGACTGACAAGTCAACAGACTGTTGCTAGGCAACCACTAATCAAACCCCCTCGGCATGCCTCCGCGTATTTTTTCCTATTGAGCGTTGAACTCAAATTAATGTTGTTTAACTTTCTTTAAAGCAGCAAGTAGTTGCACTGCTGAGACCCAAGTTAAAATGTTGAGGGACTTTGAAATTAAATTATACACAGCTAGCGAGTGTGATGATGCCTAAATATGAAATATAAGCTCAGATATTCCAACTTGCCGTGTTGGACTTGGCACCAAAAGTCTTTATGTGGTGCAAAAGGTCACCATTTCCATCAAGGGCACCGTTAATGAGCTAACATTAATAATTAATGACTGAGTTTGGGGTGGGGGGTGGGGAGAGATACATAATAGTACAATTAATCTACATTAGACTCATACCTTTGAGTTGGTTGTTCAAGCTAGACAATGGCATATGGTGTGTTTAACTCCGTTTTCTTGTATACGAGCCACAGTTCTGTAAAAGGCCCAATAAATGAACTGAATTGAACTGAACGGTACATTGAACTCCGGGATTCTAAATTTCTTACTGTTGCTAAATAATACATTTGTTGTGGGCATACAGTGCTGTCTACAGCATGGATCGAGAGTGCTAGGGGTGAGAGGTGGGACACAAAAAATCAGATTTTATGACTTTGGGGCTGTGCCAGCTAGAGACCACTCTGCAGTACTGCCTCCAGAACAATGTTCACGATGAAAAACGCTAACCTGTGAACAGAGCACAGGCCACAATACGGAAAATGAGTCAGATTCTCTTTCCTGTTTTGTGTCAAAGGGATTTCGACCAAGATGGAGAGAGAGGAGAATTAAAAATTAAAAATATGTCTTTTTCAACTCTACACTACCTCTTTCCGAGTTATATTTATACACTCAAATAAGGAAATGCCCTAGTTTGGGTACAGCATCCGGACTGAATCAGGGGGAGATGGAGAAATCTCCCATATCTTCTCTTCCCACCCAGGAAGAGAGGAAGAGGACGTTGTGTAACAGAGGCTCCACAAAAAGAGACAGCCTGGGAGGTGTTCTGTGCAGCGATGTGACTACCTTAAATAAAAGGTGGGGTGGGGTGGGGCCGACATGGGATGGAGCTGATCCGAGACACCTTTCAATGTCCATGTCTCCCCTGTCAGGAAGCATCAATCCCACGCCATAATAGAACTCACCCTGGAGGCAGCTAGGAGGCTGCTCATCTCGACAGGGAAGAGGGAGATATTACGAGAGAGAGAGAAAAAAAAGAAAGTGAAAGAAAGAGAAAGATCACCAACAAGTATAAGGTATAGGTGAATGAGTGTTAGGTGGGAGAACCTATTCAACACACAATCATACAAGCATCATTATAATAGACATAACACATCAGATCTCTCCCTTTCAGGGTATAATTAAAGCCTGGGCGCTTGT
Organism: Salvelinus fontinalis; assembly: GCF_029448725.1. Classification (NCBI taxonomy): domain Eukaryota; kingdom Metazoa; phylum Chordata; class Actinopteri; order Salmoniformes; family Salmonidae; genus Salvelinus; species Salvelinus fontinalis. The sequence continues at coordinate 3,279,180 of NC_074689.1, read as the reverse complement.
CCGTAGCCTCGGGGCAGAGTTCAAAGAGGGAACGCCAATGCCTTGATAATGTGTTCATCTGACTGTTACAATAGTTTTGATCTCTGCACCTGTAGCTCAGTGCACAGTGATTGAGTCGGATTCCAATGACATTTTACACCATTTAAATCAGGAATTCTGGGAGTTATTTTGAGAGCTCTGGCTTAGGGTCGATAGCATGCAGTCACAGCCCACTGTAATCCCATACTCTGTCCTTTCCTCAACCCTCTCAAGTGTATCACTGGCTGAGTCCCAAAAGGCTCCCTACAGTGTACTACTTTAGACTGGAACCCACTGAACATAAATATGAAATCAACATGCAACAATTTCAAAGATTTGACTGAGTTACAGTTCATATAAGAAAATCAGTCAATTGAGATTCATTAGGCCCTAATCTATGGATTTCACATGACAGTCACATGACATACAGATATGCATCTGTTGTCACACCCTGATCTGTTTCACCTGTCTTTGTGATTGTCTCCACCCCCTTCCAGGTGTCGCCCATCTTCCACATTATCCCCTGTGTATTTATACCTGTGTTCTCTGTTTGTCTGTTGCCAGTTTGTCTTCTTTGTCAAGTAAACCAGCGTTTTTGTGTCAGCGCCTGCTTTCCCCCGGTCTCTCTTTTCTCATTCTCCTGGTTTTTGACCCTTGCCTGTCCTGACCCTGTACCCGCCCCACCTGACCACTCTGCCTGCCCCTGAACCTGTCTGTTGTCCTATACCTTTGCCCTTTTGCTGTAAAAAAACATTGTTACTTCGACACGGTCTGCATCTGGGTCTTACCTTGATACCTGATATCTGTTGGTCACAGATATCTTTAAAAAATATCAGAAAATCAGTCAGTAACTCGCATAGAGTTGGTCAGGCTGTTGATTGTGACCTGTTGAATGTTGTACCACTCCTCTTCAATGGCTGTGTGAAGTTGCTGGATATTGGCGCAAACTGGAACACTGTCGTACACGTCGATCCAGAGCATCCCCAACGTACTCATCTGGTGAGTATGCAGGCCATGAAAGAACTGGGACATTTTCAGCTTTCAGGAATTGTGTTCGTTGTCTGTAGCTTATGCCTGCTCTTACCATAACCCCTCTGCTACCAGCAAACCGCTCTTCCACACAACGCCAAACACGCTGTCTGTTGAATCCGGGATTCATCCGTGAAGAGCACACCTCTCCAGCGTGTCAGTGGCCATTGAAGGTGAATATTTGCCCACCAAAGTTGGTTGGTTTGGACACTGAACTGCAGTTTGGTCAAGACCCTGTTGAGGACGACGAGCACACATGAGCTTCCCTTAGACGGTTTCTGACAGTTTGTGTAGAAATTCTTAGGTTGCGCAAACTCAGTTTCATCAGCTGTCCGGGTGGCTGGTCTCAGGTGAAGAAGCCGGATGTGGAGGTCCTGGGCTGGCGTGGTTACACATGGTTTCTGGTTGTGAGGCCGGTTGGACTTACTTCCAAATTCTCTAAAACTACAATGGAATACGGCATATGGTAGAGAAATGAATCTTAAATGCTCTTGCAACATCTCTGGGGGAGATTCCTGCAGTCAGTATGCCAATTGCACGCTCCCTCAAAACCGAGACTGTGGCATTGTGTTATGTGAAAAAACTGTCGCCAGCACAAGGTGCACCTGTGTAATGATCATACTGTTTAATCAGCTTCTTGATATCCCACACCTGTCAGGTGGATGGATTATCTTGGCAAAGGGGAAATGTTCCCTAACAGGGATGTAATCAAATTTGTGCGCACCATTTGAGAGAAATAAACTTTTTGTGTGTATGATAAATGTTGGGCGTCTTTTATTTCAGCTCATGGGACCAACACTTTAGATGTTGCGTTTATATATTTGTTCAGTGTATATAAGGAATAGAGTGCAATTTGGGACGTAGCCAGTTTGTGTAAGGTTGGTAACTGTCCGAATTTGTAATGGATCAGGGTATAAAAAGCACTTAGAGGATGAATGAATGAATGGCATGAATAAAACACACAGGTTTACAAAGGCGAAAAACCAAGACACTCAAAAGACAATGACTGAAATTCTTGGTTGAAGAAATGATAATCAACATCATTAAATTAAAAAGGTTTGGAATGGTTTTATTTGTCAAGCGCTGCTTGTTTGTGGTTAAGGTGTTAACTCTCAGGATGTGTGTGTCTCTGTGTGTGTGTGCGTGTGCTTTGAGCCCTACCCTTGCCACATCACACATCGCTGCTGATGTGCGTGTTTACACCTCCACCCACGCACTGCCTCGTGGGGAATTAGCACGGCAAAAAAATAAAAAAACTGTCAAAGCAGCGCAGTGTCTGCAATTAAACAGAAAACAGAAAACACAAAGCTAAAGATTTTGGGTAAATGAAAAGTGGCAATACTTATTCTCTTGAGAGTGCAAAGTTGAAGTGGAAACAGCTGATGAATGATTCATAGGCAAATGGCTATCAATATTCTAGGAGCTGAGGTCTGTTTAATTCTTGATCAGATCTGCGGTTATACTTCCTGACTGAGCATGGGCTGGTTGCATACATAGTCTAACATGTTCTGGGCTCATGTAAGAAAGGATTTAATGAGGAAACCACAGAGCTTTGATTTCCATAATTCAGTCACCTAAGGATGTATGGGGATGCAGACGGTTCCATGTTGGATCAAATTCAATGACTAGCAGCAGTATTTTAATACATGCAGTAGCATTCTTATCTATTCTGGCTCAAAACTACACAGATGCCCATTTACTTCTTGTTCAATTGTGAAACCTCTTGTACAGTGTTCTGAGAGGTATGGAAGATAGAAATGACAGTCTAAATAGATAGAGAGATATAACTTTATGTGTTCGTACTTGTGCGTGACCGAGAGCCTATCTTAGCCCATTTCATCATGTCTATTTACCGTGTCTGATCCACCATATACGAAACACTGAACTAGAGCAAAATGAATTAATAGGGCATCTATTCAAATGTTAGAAATTAGCATTTCCAATCATTGTCAAGAGGAAACACTAAGCACATTGTCGTGACAGTCTCTCCATACATATTCTCTTTCTCCAAATGGTAACTTTTCTTTGACCCCAAGCAATTGCTTAGCTTACACTTCTGACATGTCTACTGTAGCCTACTTTTACTGTATCGTTGAGTGATTAGTTAAGAGTACATAGAATAATAAAAATGTCTGAAAGCTGGGTGCAATTGCTCACTGTATTAATTGGCTGTAGGGACGAACAGTCTTTTGTGCCCGAAAAAAAAGACGTAAAAGCATAATGACAGATTGTGGCAGAGAGTATACATCTCAAGGCTATACACACCATGTTTGACCACAGTGACGGAAGTACAGATGTATGATCTTAATTTGATTCCTCTTTTGTTGCTAAAGAATTTTCCTGCCAAGCAGGAAATGCTAACTTTTAGTGAATTTGAGTTTTACAAAGCTTCTAAAGTTTGTAATTTCTACTTTTACATTTCAGACTTCATTTACGCCGAAGAAAAATTGATCAACCCCAAATAAAATGTCCACTAATTATAATCCGCATAATAACTCACATTTCTTATTGTTGCAAGATTATTTTCCTGCTGTAGCAAACTAGCTCAAATTAAGATCCTACATCTGTAACGGTACAGTCTCACTGTGTAACACTAACATCACGGGTTATAAGTAGCCTTTAGATACAGTATATTTTCAGTGTTGTCCCTGTGTCTTGCCAGGATTTAAAGAAGCATTGAAGCAACATCTCACGTCATCAGTCAGGAAGTTAAAGCTTGGTTGCAAATGGGTCTTCCAAATTGACAATGACCCCAAGCATACTTCCAAAGTTGTGGCAAAATGGCTTAAGGACAACAAAGTCAAGGTATTGGAGTGGCCATCACAAAGCCCTGACCACAATCCTATAGAAATGTTTTGGGCATAACTGAAAATGTGTGTGTGAGCAAGGAGGCCTACAAACTTGACTCAGTTACAAGAGCTCTGTCAGGAGGAATGGGCCAAAATTCACCCAACTTATTGTGGGAAGCTTGTGGAATGCTACCAGAAACGTTTGACCCATGTTAAACAATTTAAAAGCAATGCTACCAAATACTAATTGAGTGTATGTAAACTTCTGACCCACTGGGACTGTGATGAAAGAAATAAAAGCTGAAATAAATCATTCTCTCTACTATGATTCTGATATTTCACATTCTTAAAATAAAGTGGTGATCCTAACTGACCTAAGACAGGGACTTTTTACGCTGATTAAATGTCAGGAATTGTGAAAAACTGAGTTTTAATGTATTTGGCTAAGGTGTATGTAATCTTCTGACTTCAACTGTATGTGTGTATGTGCATGAATATACGGCAAAAGGCAAAATGTTTAAGTTACATTGTCCAAGTAGTCTCAGATATCCCAAAGCTAGGCAGCAACCGCACATGGTCTGGGGAGGATGTCGGCTTCTCGCGAACATTTGAAAGAGTAAAAACAAAATTCTTGTTAGGGTCCTCTTCAGATAGACAACTCACCCAACACATCACAAGTTTGGGTAGGCAGGGCTTAACACGTGGGCTGGAATTCTGCTCATGTTTAGTTAGGGCAGCGTATACTGCAGAGCGTATACTGCAGAGGAGGCTCCTCAGAGGAGGAAGGGGAGGACCATCCTCCTCAGTGAATTTTTAAATTGTATTTTATTTATTTATTTAAAAAAAATTTTTTAGATAGAACTATGCTTAATATATTCATGTCACCAAATAAATAATTAAAACACATTGTTTTGCAATGAAGGTCTACAGTAGCCTCTGCACCACTCTATAGAGTAGCACCATAGTGTAGCTGGAGGACAGCTAGCTCCCATGCTCCTCTTGGTACATTGACTTCAATACAAAACCTAGGAGGCTCATGGTTCTCACCCCCTTCCATAGACTTACACAGTAATTATGACAACTTTCGGGGGATGTCCTCCAACCTATCAGAGCTTTTGCAGCATGAGCTGATATGTTGTTCACCCAATCAAAGGATCAGAGAATGAATCTAGTACTGAAATCATAAGCTACAGCTAGCAAGCACTGCAGTGCATAAAATGTGGTGAGTAGTTGACTCAAAGAGAGAGAAAGACAATAGCTTATTCATTTATTCAAAAATGAAGGAGAAGCAAGAGAGAGAGAACGTGAGATTGTCATTTTTTTCACTTTCAGATTCACGTACTTAGCTAGCAAATGCAGCAGGCTAGTTTAGTTACTCAAACACCTGGATCAAACATAGGGATGCTATGTTAGCTAGCTGGCTATCAAATCAACTGAAATGTCAATTGTCACATGCTCCAAATACAACAGGTGTAGACCTTAAACAACAATGCAGTTCAAGAAAAAGTTAAGAAAATATTTATTAAATAAACTAAAGTAAAAAAATAATAATAATAACACAAGAAAATTACATAACAATAACGAGGCTATATACAGGGGGTACTGGTACTGAGCCAATGTGCGGGGATACAGGTTAGTTGAGGCAATTTATAAAGTGACTGCATAGATAACAAACAGCGAGTAGCAGCAGTGTAAAAACAAAGGGGTGGTCTTATGGCTTGGGGGTAGAAGTTGTAAAGGAGCCTTTTGGTCCTAGACTTGGCGTTACGGTACCGCTTGCCATGCGGTAGCAGAGAGAACAGTCCATAACTAGGGTGACTGGAGTCTTTGACAATTTTTTGAGCCCTCCTCTGACACATCCTGGATGTCAGGAAGCTTGGCCCCAGTGATGTACTGGGCCATACGCACTACCCTCTGCAGTGCCCTATGGTCCGATGCCGAGCAGTTGCCATACCAGGCAGGGAGGCTGGTGTAGAACTTTTTGAGGATCTGGGGACCCATGCCAAATCTTTTTAGTCTCGTGAGGGGGAAAAGGTGTTGTACTGCCCTCTTCACAAATGTCTTTGTCACGTTCCTGACCTTGTTTTCCTTTTGTATAGCTTTGTTTTGTTGGTCAGGACGTGAGCTGGGTGGGCATTCTCTGTGTTTGTTCCTTGTTAAGTGTCAGGGTTAATTGACCTTGTATGGCTCTCAATCAGAGGCAGGTGTTTTCGTTTTCCTCTGATTGAGAGACATACATAGGGAGGTTGTTTCACATTGTTTGGTGTGGGTGGTTGTCTTCCGTGTCTGTATGTATGTTAGTACCACACGGGACTGTAGCGTTGGTTTGTAGTCTGTACCTGTTTCGTGCGTTCTTCGTGTATTTGTAAGTTCTCATGTTTTAGGTCAGTCTACGTCGTTTTGTTGTTTTGTAATTTTCCAAGTGTTTTTTCGTGTTCGTCTTCGTCTGTAAATAAATTCATTATGTCTACATACCTTGCTGCGCATTGGTCTTCCGATCACTCTCTCCTCTCCTCGTCCGAGGAGGAGGAGGAGTACGACAATCGTTACAGTCTTGGTGTATTTGGACCAGGATAGTTTATTGGTGATGTGGACACCAAGGAACTTGAAACTCTCGACCCGCTCCACTTCAGCCCCGTCAATGTTAACGGGGACCTGTTCGGCCCTCCTTTTCCTATAGTCCACAATCAGCTCCTTTGTCTTGAGGGAGAGGTTGTTGTCCTGGCAGCACACTGCCAGGTCTCTGCCCTGCTCTCTATAGACTGTCTCATTGTTATCTGTGACCAAGCCTACCACTGTTGTGTCGTCAGAAAACTTAATGATGGTGTTGGAGTCATGCTTGGCCACACAATTGTGGGTGAACAGGGAGTATAGAAGGGGACTAATTGTTAAGGATCAGCGTGGCAAATGTGTTTTTAGCTACCTTTACCACCTGGGGGAGGCCCGTCGGGAAGTCCGGGATCCAGTTGCAGAGGGAGGTGTTTAGTCCCAGGGTCCTTAGCTTAGTCATGAGCTTTGTGGGCACTATGGTGTTGAATGCTGAGGTGTCGTCAACAAACAACCTTCTCACATAGGTGTTCCTTTTGTCCAGGTGGGAAAGGGCAGTGTGGATTGCGATTGAGATTCTACAACCTTCTCACATAGGTGTTCCTTTTGTCCAGGTGGGAAAGGGCAGTGTGGATTGCAATTGAGATTGTGTCATCTGTGGATCTGTTGGGGCGGTATGCAAATTAGAGTAAGTCTAGGTTTTCCTGCATGATGAAAAGAGAAAAAATATTTGTCCAGTTCGAGATGAGTAATTTATGTTCTGATGTCCAGAAGCTCTTTTCTGTCATAAGAGGCGGTAGCAGCATCATTATTTACAAAATCAGTTACAAACAATGCGGAAAAACAAACAAAATAGCACAGTTAGTCCGGAGCCCGTAAAACGGCAGCCATCCCCTCAGGCGTCATTATATATGACAATCCAACACAACACTGGAACTCTTCCAAGTCAAGGTAAGCTTTTGGTTTATTTAATTTGTTCGCACCGTGGCCCGCCGGTGTAACTGCTTACTGACTATACACTGTAACGTTACTGCATGACTATAGCGGGTTTACTAACACATTAGTTCTATTAGCTATGTTGACTCGGACATTACTTTAGCTAATATATGGACAATGATGTAGGCTGTTTGTGGAGGTTATGACTTGGTTTGGCTTGGAAAGGTTTTTTCGAATGGTCACATACAGCTGATGTGTTGTTCATTGAAGTCCACAAACTAAGGGAAAAGGTGAGAGGAGGAGAGTGCATAGAGGTGAGAAGGAATAGAATGTGACTGCTATGAAAGGGAACTGTGTTGATGCAAGATTAGGGGTGTATTCATTCTGCCGCTTCTGTTGAAAAACATTTCTTAAAGGAAAGCACACTGTCTGTCATATCAAATTTTTCTCTCGACCTGTGTGCGCCTTTGTTGTAAACTTTCATTCATAGGCTAGGTTCTAGCAACCTCATGATGGGTATAGGAAAATGTTGGTATCATGTAGTAGCCTAAATCTATCGATGTTACATTGAACTGGGTGAATGGAATATGAATGACAGTTATCCAATATGCTGTAATAGAAATCAGGCCATGCTCTTGAAAAAAAAATTGTCCTCCCTCATCGTAAACGGCACCGACCGCCACTAGTATACAGCTGGGACATTACCGGTGATGCGCTTCCCATTTCCGACTCGTCCTCTCTGTCCCAACGGATGTCGTAACTTGTACAGTCCTACAGAACACGTGTTAAACTGGAGCATTGATACATTGCCGGAAGCAAGCCATCTAGACCAAAAGTGCTTCTCATTCAATCAAATCCTTCCTTTTCCATGTTACATCACACCTCTATGGCCACTTTAATCATGCCACTTCCAAGCATCAAAACAGCACACTCTACTGGAGAGAGATCTGATCCTAAATTGGTTTATGACTGACTCATGTGGACAATCAATGGATTCTCACACGCACCGGTCCACTCTTGCATGGATAGGGTTGTGCTCACACATGCAAATAGCGGGATTATGACATTTGAGATGACTTGTCGATTTGACTGAAGAGAGAGCACTTCAGAGCCAGATAACAGAGTGGGGGAATAGCATGTTGGTCCTTAAATTGATCACAGTGTTGCAGAAGAACTTTCCTGCAATGCAGGACATTTGAAAATTATAGTGTATTTGAGGTTTGATAAGGCTTCTGAAGTTCGTAATTTCCATTTAAACATTTCCATAAATTATAATCCACATAATAATTCACATTTCCTGTTGTTGGTGGATTATTTTGCTGGAGGATTATTTTCCTGCTCGAGCAAAATTATGATCCTACATCTGTGGCAAATGATGAGTGGGAGAGAACAGAGCAATCCTAGAGTTTCCTGAGCTGAATAAACAATAGAGCCAATAGTGTGTGTGTGTGTGTGTGTGTGTGTGTGTGTGTGTGTGTGTGTGTGTGTGTGTGTGTGTGTGTGTGTGTGTGTGTGTGTGTGTGTGTGTGTGTGTGTGTGTGTGTGTGTGTGTGTGTGTGTGTGTGTGTGTGTGTGTGTGTGTGTGTGTGTGTGTGTGTGTGTGTGTGTGTGTGTGTGTGTGTGTGTGTGTGCGCGCGTGTGTGTGTGTGTGTGTGCATGTGAGTGCGTGTATCCACATAGTATTAAAGATATTTAAATATTTATGTATATAATTGAGCAGGATAAAATGGATTCAAATCAAATTGTATTTGTAAAATGCGTCAAATACAACCCCTTAACCAACAACGCAGTTTTAAGAATAGAGAAGAAAATATTTACTAAATAAAAAAAGAGAGAAAGTAACATTGTAAAATAACAATAACGAGGCTATATACAGGGGGTACCGGTACCTAGTCAATGTGCAGGGGTACAGGTTAGTCGAGGTAATTTGTCATTTTGGTGGTAGAAGCTGTTTAGAAGCCTCTTGGACCCAGACCTGGCGCTCCGGTACCACTTGCTGTGCGGTAGCAGAAAGAACAGTCAATGACTTGGGTGACTGGAGTCTTTGACAATGTTTTGGGCCTTCCTCTGACACCGCTTAGTATATAGATCCTGGATGCCAGAAAGCTTTACCCAGGTGATGTACTGGGCATTGATGTGAATGTGTGTTCAGCCCTCCTTTTCCTTTAGTCCACGATCATCTCCTTTGTCTTGCTCACATTGAGGGAGAGGTTGTTGTCCTGGCACCACACTGCCAGGTCTCTGACTTCCTCCCTATAGGCTGTCTCATCGTTGTCAGTGATCAGGCCTACCGTTGTGTTGTCAGCAAACTTAATGATGGTGTTGGAGTCGTGTTTGGCCACACAGTAGTGGGTGAACAGGGAGTACAGGAGGCGACTAAGCACGCACCACTGAGGGGCCCCTTGTTGAGGATCAGCGAGGCAGATGTGTTATTGCCTACCCTTACCACCTGGGGGCGGCCCATCAGGAAGTCCAGGATCCAGTTGCAGAGGGAGGTGTTAAGGTGTTAAGGGTTCTTAGCTTAGTGATTAGCTTTGTGGGCACTATGGCGTTGAACACTTGGTTTTAGTCAATGAAGAGCATTCTCACATAGGTGTTCCTTTTATCCAGGTCGAAAAGGGCAGTGTGGAGTGCGATTGAGATTGCGTCATCTGTGGATCTGTTGGGGAAGTATGCGAATTGGAGTGGGTCTAGGGTTTCCGCGATGATGGTGTTGATGTGAGCTATGACCAGCCTTTCAAAGCACTTCATGGCTACCGACGTGAGTGCTACGGGGTGCTAGTCATTTAGGCAGGTTACCTTCGCTTTCTTGGGCACAGGGACTATGGTGGTCTGCTTGAAACATGTAGGTATTACAGACTCAGTCAGGGAGAGGTTGAAAATATCAGTGAAGACACATGCTTGTTGGTCTTCGCATGCTCTGAGTACACGTCCTGGTAATCGGCCCTGCAGTCTTGTGAATGTTGACCTGTTTAAAGGTTTTGCTCACATCGGCTAAGGAGAGCATGATGACACAGTCGTCCGGAACAGCTGGTGCTTTCATGCATGCTTCAGTGTTGCTTGCCTCGAAACGAGTATGAAAGGCATCTAGCCCATCTGGTAGGCTCGCGTCACTGGGCAGCTCACGGCTGGGTTTCTCTTTGTAGTCCGCAATAATTTTAAGCCCTGCTACATCCGACGAGCGTCAGAGCCTGTGTAGTAGTCCTGTATTGACGCTTTGCCTGTTTGATGGTTCGTCTGAGGGCATAGCGGGATTTTTTATAAGCGTCCGTATTATTGTCACGCTCCTTGAAAGCGGCAGCTCTAGCCTTTACCTCGGTGCGGATGTTGCCTGTAATCTATGGCTTCTGGTTGGGATATGTACGGTCACTGTGATGAAGACTTTGTCAATGCATGAAGAGCTTCCATCTGTGTGTGTGTGTGTACTCTCCCTGTGATTCTCCATTGTTCAGCTAAACCATGTAAAGCATCACTGTTGTTCCATAGTAGCAGGCTAGCAGCGTATGTTTGTTATTTAGGATGCTTATTATTTTATAACTCGGAAGAGAGTTTTCCAATATTTTATATTTATCCACAGCAGGCTGCATCCAACACCTAGACAGAGAGGAAATAATATATTAGTACAAAGAGCATCACACCCGAGTGATTCAAGTTTAACAGCGAGGATGAGTGCAATTAAAAACACAGCGCTGAGTCACGTCCCACATGGGTTGTCCCCCAGACATAGGAACAAGTCAAAACAAACAACAGTAAAACTCCACCTCGTTGTGGTCCAAGTGCTTCCTGGTTCCTATTACAGATGTTCAAAGGAAACAGTCAACCAACACTTGACCGTAATAACATTGCAACATTTCTTTTACTTTTTCATGGTGGCCCTCACCCCTGTTGTTGTTTTTTTGCCAGCATTTTCCCTAGCCTGTTATAGCCAGATCTGTTTGTGAATTGGCTACCAAGCTAACAATGTCCATATTCAGTATTATGTTTTCTATACTCATGAGGCTGATGAGGTTGGCTAGCAGGGCTTCTTCCTTTAACCTGCTCTTCCTTTAACCTGTCCTCACCCTCAACTTCAACTCCACCATTCTGCCCACTGCACCCCAGGGAGAGGATCAGCAATCAATTGCAGGTCCAGTCCTCCCCTTATGGAAAAAACACATGATCTCACGTGGGTAATCACATGATAAAACATCTCTGCATCGTTTGCACATCTGAAATAATGTGCAAAAGATTACGAAATTTCACATGTGAAATCATGTGGTTTTGGAACACTGCTCACGTGATGATATTTCACATATTGTTTCACATGTGGATTTTCACATGAGAGCAAACAACACAATTATCACAACACAAGTTGTAAAATGGCATTTTTTTTGACTTGGCTTCCCCAGTGATTTTACCCACGCACTGCTACTGGATTTCACCTCATGTGAATTGCAGAATCACATGTGGAATTTGCCGTTAGCATTTTCACGTGAAAGACGTTCACACGTAAAAATCGAATTTGCAGTTCTACTTGTGAAAAATTGTATTGTATTGTATCAAGTTAAAATTTTGCATCCTCATGTTGTCACATTTATTTCACATGATATCATGTTTTCACATGTGCTCAAATGTAGTTTCATGTTAACACATGCTGCTTTCTGACATGGTGTACCATGTTATTACATTAACGTCACATAAGGTCACGTGATTAAATGTGAAAGTCATGTGGTTTTTCCGTAAGAGTCTGCAACGCCCCGCAATAACGCATTAGCTCACAGTACGCTGTGTCTACACACAGCTTGAGGTAGATTCTCCAGGCTACTGCATGAAATAATGATGATGTTTAACAAAATGTGAGGAATGTAATTTGATTTTGTAGGACGAATACATTTTAAAGGCCCAGTGCAGTCAAAAACATGATTTGCCTGTGTTTTATCAACAGATGTCGGATCTTAATATGACCCACAGGAAGAAAATAATCCTGCAGCAGAAGGAGTTGAATAAATATTTCAAATGTATAAACGCCGCCAGGGGGCATCTGTAAGCGGTGTTTGTAGGCTATACAATGCAGTACCGTACCTAGAGGGCTATGGTTTGGGGAAGGCTCGGCAAACCAGCTAACCTCATACCAATAAGCATTCTCACGGCTTGCTAAAGCATTGTGAACTGTCGTAGCGTTTGCGCCCAGTGCTGGGCAGTTGTTTTGACACTTTCTGTGAATGGAAACTAATGTTGGTGTAGCATACTGTTATTATTTAACCAATCCAAAGGCTGCGGCCTACCTGCCCCCGAAGGCACCTACGTTAGTAGGTAACACTTTTCCAGCAGGTTACTGCGGTTGGGGATGTGGTACGAACGCAGCATCACGTGATAAAGCATTCACATTCCACTGAGCGCGAGACGTTTGTTGCCAGTGCCATTTTCTTCTTCTATTTTTATCAATTTTAAATGCATGCTCGAACACAACAAATTGTAAAAAAAAGTTAAGGGGGGAGAATACTGTACTTTCTGACCGCACTGTAGCTAAATCAGCTATTTTGCTGACTGTTTAACAATTATTAATAGCCAGAGTAGTGGTGTTTCACTGTGAAGCTAATATTGCATTAGAGCCTCTGTTTTTGTCTTATGAGTAGGCTTGCATTGGGATTAACTCATACAACTATCACACCTGTGCATATCATTAAATGACACCGATGTTCAACATAACATGGTTTTACATTCGTTGGTAACTAATATTGAAAGGTGAGATGATGAAATCTACAGTAACTAGATTGGAAGGCTACTTCATCCTAATGTGAGCTAAATACATTGGATACAAAACAAATACTGGAATGTGATAAAAGACAACATGTCCAATAGAATTATATGAATGCATATCAAACAGGAATATATATATTCAATTAAATGAATACAGCATTGTAATAGTATTCATGCATTTCTCTCTCCTTGCAGGGGATTCGACAGATGAACTGCAGTCGCCAGATGCCCAAGCCTCAAAATTTGAGACGTCAAAACTTGTCATTTTGAAAAAATATATTTAAATCCTGTATCCATGCATGAGTCCTTATAACACAGTCCTTGTACAAAATAAGTCATTCCCAAGTGAGGGACAACTCAAGGAGATGAACCTCCAACATTCATAGACTTGAAGGCAAATTTTGTCATGACAGCCACAGGTTTTGTTTATACACAGGACAGGAGTTTACAGGTTTTTGTTCTAGCCCTACACTAACACCTAATTCAACTAATTGTGGTCTAAATTGAAGACTTGCACACGGTGCAATCTCCTGGGAGAGAAATCACATCTGTATTTTAGAATGGGCTTCATAAATTACAATGTCCTGATACATCTGCGTGATAAACAATAACATGGGTGAATCTATTTCTATTTGACATTGTGATGTTGCACACTCCTGAATAATATGTTTGGATATGGTGATTATCCTGGTGGCTGGCAGGCTCACAACACGTTCTTTACATCTGCAGGGTGTCAGGTTGGGATGTCCTTTAACCTGGAACAAGCTGAGACAAGTGGGGAGAAACTTCACTGCTCAAATTTCAGTGCTGGTTCAAGTTGCTGAAGCCACGAATATCTTTATTAATTTGTAATCATTTGGTTCACAGTTTTGCATATTTTTAGGCCTGGTGAAATTGTTTACAGTAAGGCTAGAATAACTTAGCCTCTAATTTCAACTAGTAACACCAAACCCCAATGGTGCAACACAATAAGGAAAGGGAAAATGACAAGAGAAAGTTAGCTAACGTTAGCTAGGTAAACAGACACTGTATGCAGCTAGCTAGAAAAAAAACTTAATCAACATAATGCACAAATAATTAGGCTGGCTATCAAGCTATCAGGTATGAAGGGAAGACCCAGATGCAGACCACGTCGAATAAACAACGGTTTAACGTTCCAACCGAGGCAAGCAGTAGACAGGTCAAGGCAGGCAGGGGTCAGTAATCCAGAGGGGGGCAGAGGGTACAGGTCGGCAGGCAGGCTCAGGGTCAGGGACTGGCAGAGTGGTCAGGCAGGCGGGCTCAGGGTCAGGACAGGCAAGGGTAAAAAACACGGGAGGGCAAGAAGAGAGAAGAGAGACTAGAAAAAGCAAGAGCTGAGACACAAATAACTGGTTGACTCGAACAAACAAGATGAACTGGCAAAAGACAACAGAGAACACAGGTATAAATACACAGGGGATAATGGGGAAGATGGGCGACACCTGGGTTGGGGGGGGGGGGGGGTGGGGGGGGGGGGTGGGTGGAGGCAATCACAAGGACAGGTGAAACAGACCATTGTGTGACACAAGCCTAGATTGAACAGAACACAACTGGCTGCATTTCATCCAATGTTTTTCATCAGATGTTATTAACATGTCTTACCTCAAAATGAGTCGGGCATTATGTCGTAGCCTAGTGGAGACCAATATCTACCATGTATTATTGAGCTATATAAATCTATGGTTGTTGATGTGTATGGCTGCCATTCAAATACATTTTTGTACATTTGAATGTTGCAGTAATAGCACCTAGGCCTAGCGTTTGAGCGTGCGAGAGAGAACATAATTTTAGTAGCAAGCCCTGATACCAATGACTTGACTACCCCCGTATGGAGAGAAAAATAACTGCTCATTTCAGTCACACGACTCATTTGAATTTCCTAATGCATCAGGAAAACTCTCTGCGACAAAAGAGTAATCACGTTAATGTATATCTGTATATTTCCACTCTATGAGGTTGGAATAATACTGTGAAATTGTGAAAATGCTGATAATGCCCTTTTAGTGTAAGAGCTGTTAGAAAAGGCCGCATGAAATTTCAGCCTGTTTTGGCGGGATGGAGTTTTGGCATGACTGTTGAAATAACCAGGCAGTAAATTGATTAATAGACCAATGAGAAACAGAGTTCCAAACCTCTCTACCAATAACAGCTAGATTTCAGTTTTCCCTTTCCCACTCAGACCACTCCCAGACAGTCCTGCAACATTGATGCTTGAGAAATTGCTCTTTGCTAAGAAGCTATTTTGGTTTCTTTTTGACCACTTCAATTGAAAACAATCCCAGCAAGGTACTTAATTGTTACCTAGAAATGATTTGATATTGAGATAAAAATGGCTGCATTGGACCTTTAAACAGTATTGTAGGTCTGACCAGTTGTAGGCTCTTCTGCAGGTACTTGAGGATCTTTTTCCTGAAGTCTTAAGAGTTCTTGAGTAAAATGAGCAGCATTGTTTTGTCAATAGAGGCTGAGCAGTTATGAGGTAACTGGATAACCAATAGACAGATCAACAGGACACTGGTGTTCCACCACGGCTTAGGGTGAATAAGACATATTGTCTCAAGACAATAAGACAATAAGACAACACACCATAACTAGGCCATGATAAAGTCATATATGATGGGGGGAGAGATTCTATTGTCTATTGAGTTATTCTTAAAACATATCAGTTAACTCTACTTAGCTTGACATACCACTCTCCTTCACTGTGCACATATCACATCATTATCACCTTACTCGTATGCATTCACATCTAAACAGCTAAATGGGGTTTCATAGATAGGCTGTAGTCCTTTGGGATACTCGCTCTGTATACCAATGAACCTCTTTTGGGTGCAAGTGCTGGACTAACCTCTCCATGAACTATTAACCATGACCCCCAACGGTCCTTGGCACAAGATATAACCAGGCCTTTTTGGGAATGATCATTCCAGGGAAATTAACACATTTTCTATTTGCTGATTTTGTACGCATCTTGTCCCCGAACACCATAATCGACCCATAATAAAAAAATAAAAAAAACACAACGATCGATCTGAATCATTATTACTACCTCTGAGCTTATTGAGAATGTCCTACTGTTTAACGTGACGGCATAAACAGCATGAAAGAAGGAGACAGAATAATTCAATCATTACCACGTGCTGAAAAACAAGCACATCTAATCCCACTGAGCCGCCAAGGTGGGAATCAATACCTGACAATGTGAAGGTGGAACTTCAAATGGATTCATAGAATCAACAAGGCTACAGAGCGGTGTGATCTGGTAGAGAGGGGAAGAAGAACACCCAAAAACAACGAGACATAACACAAGCCCTGTGGCGGTTGCGTGATTCCACAAAAGCAAAGTATGTGTGTTTCATGTTATACCTTGAGTGTGTGGAGAGAGAGAAGAAACCCAAGGGCTTTTCTCTTAAAAACAGTTTCACCGGTGTCAGTGTTGTTACCTAAAACAACAACAACACTGATAAGATGCTAGGTTGTTTCCATGTTTCCTGTTGCTTGGCCCATCCCCACCTACATGTAAATCCTTTACACAACAGTGAAAGTGAGACGGCTTTTGATACGGAAATGTGTCATGCTAATTTGATTCTGTGCTCTGTTAGTGCCATTTAACCTTTCTGAGGACCTGTGGTATGTGTTGGTTTTACCTAAACCTAGTTGAATTCACTGACTGTAAATCGCACTGGACAACAGCCTCTGCTAAAATATTTAAATGGGAAATGTATTCACAACTAAAAATCTACCCCTTCAGCATAACTAGTGACATGGCTGTGTTTTATGGTGACGCTATGAATGGTTATTACATAAACTCACACAAATGTTTACCAAAGGCAATATAAAATGATACCATATGTGTCGAGATCTCAGAGATTAATTTCCTGTTTGGAAGAAATGCTTAACCTGT
The DNA here is from genome assembly GCF_029448725.1 of Salvelinus fontinalis. Lineage (NCBI taxonomy): Eukaryota > Metazoa > Chordata > Actinopteri > Salmoniformes > Salmonidae > Salvelinus > Salvelinus fontinalis. Next base: position 3,262,197 of record NC_074689.1, on the reverse strand, counting down.
GTGTACTGGACAGGCACTATAAATATACAATTCGTGTTCTGACCATAAACATGAATCATAGACATTTGGATTAGAATGCATTATTAATGTTGACTGGAACCTCGCAAATAACGTGACCGAGAATCGCAATTTACTCCAGGAATCACCTAAGTGAATCGAGTGCATTGTTTTAAATTGAACCTTATTGCAAATCAAAGAGCATGGTCAATTATTTATGTCTCAATCTATTGTTATTCATCTCTCTGTTATAAGGTATGTTCAAATCATTCAGAGTAGATTGAAATACATTAACACAAATTGCTGTAGCATGGAGAATTATGAACCCTGATAACATCCAGGTCTAATTCCTCGATGCCGCATTGATCCATTTTAAGCAGGGGCACAGATTATGGTTGTATAATTTATATAATAATGCTATTAAAAGCCTAAAGTATAAGGATATTCCCTAGTTGCAGGGAGATGGATGTTAATGTCTCAACTGTGATCCGATTTTCAACCTTTTGGGGGTTATTATGCCCTTAAGGAAAAACCACATGATTTTGTATGTGGAAAATTACATGATTTTACATGATAGAATTTCCACGTTTTGCACATATAACATTTTATTTTACAAACAAAAATTATTTGTGAGGATGTCTCCGGAATGTCACGCAGTCGCAGTGTTTTTCAACTTACATATTTGATATACATGATGGCGTTGTGTATGTTTGTTTTATACTGTAACTATTATTCGCGGGATTTAAACTCACAACGTCTCAGAACACTCACAGCGTCTTAGTTCATTCCAATCTTCCTGCAACACCACCGTGCTTTGTCAATAACTGATTTCGCCTGTATTCCTGCACTTTACACTTCAAAGTAAATCTCAGCTATGTTAAAAACACACTCAGGGAAAACTCGGATATTTATCATTGTGATTCAGGAATAACATTAAAACAGACAAATATGCCCAACCAACGTCAGACAACTATACAGAAAACCATCAAATTGCTGAAATAACTAAGTGAAATCAATAATGAGAGAACAGTCAGATTAAGTGATAACTAAAATAACAGCGCAGCTTGCACTCTTTTGCTAATTGCAGAGATGTATTATAAGTAATAATTATACGTAATAACCCCAAATCCAGAGGTTATGAGTTCAAATCCCGGGGGGGGGGGGGGGTCATATTTAAAGTCAGCACTAAGTGATCATGTCAAATGGAATCACATCGATTAAAGATGTTTACACAATCTTAGCTCAACAATATACCACTTACCTTAAAAACCCACACCATTTAATTACAAAAAAACACGTGAAAATGCTGCTCTATTCTAGGCCAGCTGTAATTTGCCTATGTTCTTCTTTGTTGCACTTGACCATATAACTGGGCAGTAGACCAGGTGTGACAAAACTAGGGCCTGTAGGACTTCTTTAGTTAATTCTAATGTCAAGAAAGCAGAGCAGCGCTTTATCATGGACAGACCTCTCCCCATCTTAGCTAACGTATCAATATGCTTTGACCATGTCGGTTTACAATCTAGGGTTACACCAAGCAGATTAGTCTCCTCAACTTGCTCAATTGCCACATTACTTATTACAGAATTTAGATGAGGTTAAGGTTTTAACTAATGATTTGTCCCAAACACAATGCTTTTAGTTTCTGATATATTTAGGAATAGCTTATTACTTGCCACCCATTCTAAAACCGACTGCAGCTCTTTGTTACGGGTTGCAGTGATTTCACTTGCTGTGGTAGCTGGCGTATATAATGTTGAGTCATCAGTGTACATAGACACACAGGCTTTACTTAATGCTATTGGTAGTTCATTAGTAAAACTATTTTAAAAAGTAAGGGGCCAAGACAGCTACCTTGAGGTATGCCAAACTCTACCTGGTTTCAGTTAGAGAGGCTTCCATTAAAGAACACCCTCTGTGTTCCGTTAGATAACACATACATTGTTTTCAGTAGCAGACTATGATCGATAACGTCAAAAGCTGCACTGAAGTCTAACAAAACAGCTATCAATTTCTTTCAGCCAATCATCAGTCATTTGTGTTAGTGCAGTACATGTTGAGTGCCCTTCCCTATAAGTGTGCTGAAAGTCAGTTAATAATTTGTTTACTGTGAAATATCATTCTCTTGGCAATCACAATTTTTTCCAAAAGTTTACTAAGGGTTGGTAGCAGGCTGATTAGTCCGCTGTTTGAACCAGTAAAGGGTGCTTTGCTGCTCTTTGGTAGCGGAATGACTTTTGCTTCCCTCCAGGCCTGAGGGCACACACTTTCCTGTAGGCTTAGATTGAAGAGATGGCACACAGGAGTGGCAATGTAGTCACCACCATCCTCAGTCATTTTCCATCCAAGTTGTCAGTACCAGGTGGTTTGTCATTATTGGAAGACAACGATACTTTTTTCAATTCTTCCACACTCACTTTAAAGAATTCAAAATTACAATGGTTGTTTTTCATCATTTGGTCAGTTATGAATGGATATGAAGGTTGTATTCATTTTAACCCCCTTGAGTCGTGGGCTAATTATCATAATACAATCCCCATAAAAAGATGTCTGTTTAAGCTAGAGATTCCCATTTTTTGCATAGTCTGCCTCAATCTACCACATCTGCCGATGTTGGCCTTGCACATATGCGAGGGATGGTGCCAGAGTTACATCAGTGTTTGTCAGACCAGGAGACATCGAAAATCAGTCTCCTCACGAAACATCGGTAGCATCTGAATGGTTTCACCTACAAACTATTACAACCCCTTTATGGAAAGATGAGACTCTCACGAACACGTACAAGACTCGTCTGAAGGTAGCCCGGTACCAGTAAAAAAAAATCGGAACTATTCATTAATTACTATTAGGTAATTAAGTACCTAGTAAGTAGTATCACGTTGCTTTTACATGTTGTCACGTTATCACATTAACTCCACATTTGATCACGTGAAATTCATGTTTCTTCATAAGGGTGACCAAATAAAAACTAATCCGGGTGTGAAACACAAACTACTTCCATTACCAAAGCTGTAGGCAGTCGCTGAGACACATGGAGGGTTGGGACAAGTCAATCTAGGGAAGAAGTGTAACGATAGTCTTCGTCCTCCTCTGACGAGGAGTAAGAAATGTCAGGCCAAGATGCAGCGTGGTGAGTATTCATATTTATTAGAATACTTTCAAAAATAAGAACAAAAACAATAGACTGACAAAATAAACGAAGACGCAACAGTCCCGAAATAGTGAACACTAAAACACACGAACAGGAACAATCACCCATAACCCACAATACAAAACAGGCTACCTAAATATGGCTCCCAATCAGAGACAACGACAAACACCTGCCTCTGATTGAGAACCATATCAGGCCAAACACATAGAAATAGACAAACTAGACAAACAACATAGAATGCCCACTCAGATCACACCCTGACCAAACAAAACATAGAAACATACAAAGCAAACTATGGTCAGGGCGTGACAAGAAGTGTGTTTTTGTCCAAGGGAAGAGGTCAGAGGTCATATCCATTTATGTTGTTACAAATGTTGTTAGTAGAGCATGGCGCTTACAATGCCAGGATTGAAGGTTCAACCTGGCTAGGGCCACCCATACAAAAATATATATTATGGTATGACTGGAAGTCGCTTTTGATAAAGGTGACTGCTAAATGGCATATACTATTATGTCTTTACTAGCAATCAAGTATTAGCACTTTAGTAGTAGTAGTAGTAGTAGTAGTAGTAGTAGTAATAGTAGTAATAGTAAACTCTTAGAAAAAGAGTTCCAAAACGATTTTCAGCTGTCCCCATAGGAGAACCCTTTTTGGTTCCAGGTAGAAACCTCTGTGAAAAGGGTTCTACATGGAACCCATATGGGTTCGACCCAAAACCAAAAAGGGTTCTCCAAAGGGTTTTCTTATGGGGATAGCCGAGTAACTCTTTTAGGTTGTAGATAGCATCTTTTTTTCTAAGAGTGTAGTAGTAGTAGTAGTAGTATTCATAGTAGTAGTAGTGGCTCTAGTAATAGTATTGGCATTGCAGAGGATATAGGAATACACACGAAAACACTCATATTCTCCAAGATCTCCTCAGAGCTGGGGCAATCTGTTCGAGATCATATTATCTGCCACCGTGATTGAATCCAGTAGCAGGGAAATGCATGAGCACATAGCGTTCTGAAAGGCCAGGATGATCACGGTTGAAAAGGCAATTCAACAAATGATCTGATATCCTCTATGCTGGCGCCCAACATCAGTCTAGAACAATAACATTTACCCAAGGCATCGCAAAGAAAGACACATGATTAGATTAGAAAATTCCTTTATAACAATGGATAATAATACAACGTTTTAGATTTGATTCGGCATTTTTACCTATCTGATATACACTGCTCAAAAAATAAAGGGAACACTAAAATAACACATCCTAGATCTGAATGAATGAAATATTCTTATTAAATACTTTTTTCTTACATAGTTGAAGTGTGTGCTGACGACAAAATCACACAAAAATGATCAATGGAAATCAAATTTATCAACCCATGGAGGTCTGGATTTGGAGTCACACTCAAAATTAAAGTGGAAAACCATACTACAGGCTGATCGAACTTTGATGTAATGTCCTTAAAACAAGTCAAAATGAGGCTCAGCAGTGTGTGTGGCGTCCACGTGCCTGTATGACCTCCCCACAACGCCTGGGCATGCTCCTGATGAGGTGGCAGATGGTCTCCTGAGGGATCTCCTCCCAGACCTGGACTAAAGCATCCGCCAACTCAGTCCGACAGTCTGTGGTGCAACGTGGCGTTGGTGGATGGAGCGAGACATGATGTCCCAGATGTGCTCAATTGGATTCAGGTCTGGGGAACGGGCGGGCCAGTCCATAGCATCAATGCCTTCCTCTTGCAGGAAATGCTGACACACTCCAGCCCCATGAGGTCTAGCATTGTCTTGCATTAGGAGGAACCCAGGGCCAACCGCACCAGCATATGGTCTCACAAGGGGTCTGAGGATCTCATCTCGGTACCTAATAGCAGTCAGGCTACCTCTGGCGAGCACATGGAGGGCCGTGCGGCCCCCAAGGAAATGCCACCCAACACCATGACTGACCCACCGCCAAACCGGTCATGCTGGAGGATGTTGCAGGCAGCAGAACGTTCTCCACGGCGTCTCCAGACTCTGTCACGTCTGTCACATGTGCTCAGTGTGAACCTGCTTTCATCTGTGAAGAGCACAGGGCGCCAGTGGCTAATTTGCCAATCTTGGTGTTCTCTGGCAAATGCCAAACGTCCTGCACGGTGTTGGGCTGTAAGCACAACCCCCACCTGTGGACGTCGGGCCCTCATACCACCCTCATGGAGTCTGTTTCTGACCGTTTGAGCAGACACATGCACATTTGTGGCCTGCTGGAGGTCATTTTGCAGGGCTCTGGCAGTGCTCCTCCTGCTCCTCCTTGCACAAAGGCGGAGGTAGCGATCCTGCTGTTGGCCTCCTCCACGTCTCCTGATGTATTGGCCTGTCTCCTGGTAGCGCCTCCATGCTCTGGACACTACGCTGACAGACACAGCAAACCTTCTTGCCACAGCTCGCATTGATGTACCATCCTGGATGAGCTGCACTACCTGAGCCACTTGTGTGGGTTGTAGACTCCGTCTCATGCTACCACTAGAGTGAAAGCACCGCCAGCATTCAAAAGTGACCAAAACATCAGCCAGGAAGCATAGGAACTGAGAAGTGGTCTGTGGTCACCACCTGCAGAACCACTCCTTTATTGGGGGTGTCTTGCTAATTGCCTATAATTTCCACCTGTTGTCTATTCCATTTGCACAACAGCATGTGAAATTTATTGTCAATCAGTGTTGCTTCCTAAGTGGACAGTTTGATTTCACAGAAGTGTGATTGACTTGGAGTTACATTGTGTTGTTTAAGTGTTCCCTTTATTTTTTTGAGCAGTGTATATTAAGAGTAGAACCATGTAGAAAATACATGTACCAGCTGTCATAAGAATGTATCGTGTTTCTTTGGCTGGTCCTGGATCAGATGTGACATGGATCGGAGGTGCATTTTAAAACGACTCCGCCTGATCTCAGATCAGTTGAGACGGAGGAACATGTACAGTAAAATGCTAAGTGGCGGCTCGAGCTGAGGAAACGGCCACGGTGACTACGATGCGGACGAAATGTTGTGCTGCTGAATCGATGGGGAGCTCGCCATCTAAGCGGCGTTTTTCCCAAAACACTGTACAAAACTTGCAGGGAACTCTCCAAGAGGAAGCCCAAACAAGCGGTACATATTCAGCTGCGTGGAAGTTGTGTTTCACCGGAGTTCCGTCAAAAGCTGGGTATGGAACTCACACGAAGGAGTTCAAAGTGGTTCAAAGTGCATAAACGACTACCGAGACAACAGAGTTATCAGCATAGAGTAGTCACGACCTTGTAACTTATGCACAGACCTGCCTTTCTACTGATAACTATAAAGCAATTATTGGTAACTGTAACGATTGTCGTACTCCTCCTCCTCCTCGGATGAGGAGAGGAGAGAGGGATCGGAAGACCAATGTGCAGCGAGGTATAATGACATGATGAATTTATTTAAAGACGAAGACAAACACGAAAAACACTTGGAAAATTACAAAACAAATAAACTATGTAGACAGACCTGAACGAACTCAAATGAAACACGAAGAACGCATGAACAGGAAAAACTGACTACATAAAAGAACGAACATACAAACAAACCGAAAACAGTCCCGTGTGGCGCAACGACATACACAGACACAGGAGACAACCACCCACAACCAAACAATGTGAAACAACCTACCTTAATATGACTCTCAATCAGAGGAAATGAAAAACACCTGCCTCTAATTGAGAGCCATATTAGGTCACCCTTAAACAAACATAGAAACAGAAAACATAGACTGCCCACCCAAACTCACGTCCTGACCAACTAACACATACAAAAACTAACAGAAACAGGTCAGGAACGTGACAGTAACACTATATGAAGTGGAACTTACACATCTGTAATTACTGTAGTAACAACATTGTACCAACGTGTTGTTACATAGTTCTTTAATAATTGCGTTGTACACAAAAATCCCTCTGTAGACTGTTTATAATGTTTCTGAAATGTGAACCCTACACACATTTGGCAGTTCATCCGAGCTCATATCTTATCGCGTATATCCCACTGATGGAGCTATTCAAGTGAAGGGCAGTGATCATGGTAACGATTATCATTGCATTATTAACATTTAACAAAGTCAAATCCTCCCTCGTTTTAAAGGGCATCGCCTACAATAACGTTCCCCTCTTTTACTCTGGGCTAAATCAACATCAGGCACTCAAATAAAGAGCCATTATCCATCTGGGCTTGAAACACCATCAACAGACCATCCAGACAACAAGTTTTGCACACTCATTCAGATGAATAGTTGAATCGTTTTTCATTATGGTGGCAGGGCTAATCACAACAGGTGTCTTGGCACAGTATCTCAAACACAGCCAATTGGATTATATCTTACTGTTCACATTCAGACAATATGGTGGCAGGGCCAATGAAAATAGGTAACCTACACAGAGGAAGTGTACTTACTTCATCATCTTCGTTCCTGGAGGCACATGGGGCCTGTAAAGTTGTCCAATGAGGTCTGGCTTTCTTTCAGACCATGACGCGTATCTTCTTAAACTCTGCATCTGGACACCTGCAGCAGGTCATTGTTGGATGTGCTCTTCTACGCTTGCCTTGTGGATTCCAATCCAGGGCATGTTTTGTGATGTTTTCTGGGCCTCACCAGACCGTGTGGCCTATCCATCTCCACTTCTGCTCTTGGATGGTATATCGAGACTATCATTCTCTTCCACAGGTCTATATTTGAGATCCACTCAGGCCACCTTATGCACAAGATTTGTCTGAGGCAGGAGTTGACGAAGACCTGTAGCTTGTGCAGAGGAAGTGTGGGTGCTTTCCATTTCCCTCGATGTGACATTTATGTGACACCCCTGCCAGATTGGATATTAATAGAATAAGCAAACTATAAAGGCCGGGTAGGTACCTGCGGAGATGATTAGATGAGAGAGATGTTCTGGACACAGAGTAAAGACACAGGCATGCTGCTTCAGCCTATAACACCTATGATATCAACCCAAAACTGGACTCCCGTTGAAGTATACAACATTTTGTAAGGCATGTAATATTGCCTCTTTAATCAATATACTGGGACTGAGGCTGTTATAATATGGAAACAGCATCTACAGACAAAATATCATATGTTCCAAATGTACTGGGGTCTTTCCACCAATTCGGTGCCTTTTGAGAAGTGTAATTTGAACATTCTGTCATAAAAAACACATTCAATTTCATATATATATACAAAAATATAAACGGAACATGTAAAGTGTTGGTGCCATGTGTCATGAGCTGAAATTAAAGATCCCAGAAAATGTCCATATGCACAGAAAGCTTATTTCTCTAAAATTTTGTGAACAAATTTGTTTACATCCCTCTTAGTGAGCATTTCTCTGTTGCCAAGATAATCCATCCATCTGACAGGTGTGGCATACCAAGAAGCTGATTAAACAGCATGATCATTACCCTGGTGCACCTTGTGCTGGGGACAATAAAGTACCACTCTAAAATGTGCAGTTTTGTTACACAACACAATGCCACAGATGCCACAGAGGGAGTGTGCAATTGGCATGCTGACTGCAGGAATGTCCACCAGAGCTTTAATGTATGGTCGAGAAATTTTCATTTCTCCACCATAAACCGCCTCCAACTTCATTGTAGAGAATTTGGCAGTACGTCCAACCGGCCTCACAACTGCAGACCAGGACCTCCACATCCGGCTTCTTGTGGGATTGTCTGAGAGGGGAAGGTGCTGAGGAGTATTTCTGTCTGTAATAAAGCCCTTTTGTGGGGAAAAACGAGAGAGATGACTAGAAACGATTCGGTTGACCGCTTTGTGTGGAATAATTGGCAGAGTAGAGGACCTAGTGCATTTCAGGTAAAATAACAACTCAATGTTTATATCCCAGGACAAATTATCTAGCAACAGCAAGCTAGCTAAATAGGACAAATTAGCTAGTAAGTGCAAGCTAACTAGCTAAATTGCCATAACTGTTTAATGCTTTTCGACCTGTCCCCAAATTAATATTATTGGTTCAGAGTTTAAAAAAAATATTTTAACCTGGTGTCGTGATCGCGTTTGGTGTGGGGGGACAAAACAAATTTATGCACGATGGCGCACGCGTCTGCCGGTTTGGGGTCCGTGTAAGGCTTTACAATGATGGGTGTGATCTGAGTGGGCATTCTATGTTGTATGTCTAGTTTGTCTGTTTCTATGTGTTTGGCCTGATGTGGTTCTCAATCAGAGGCAGGTGTTAGTCGTTGTCTCTGATTGGGAACCATATTTAGGTAGCCTGTTTTGTATTGTGGGTTGTGGGTGATTGTTCCTGTTACTGTGTTCTTGTGTTTGTGTTCACGTTAGGGGACTGTTTCGTCTTCGTTCATTTTGTCGGTTTATTGTTTTTGTTTGATGTTTAAGTATTATATTAAAATGGATAATCATCACGCTGCATTTGGTCCTCCTCTCTATCACCCGACGAAGAACGTTACAGATGGTGAAAACTTGGAGACATGTTTTAATTAAGTGGGTTAAAAATCTTCCTTCAGAAGTGACACAGTTTGACAGAAGTACATGTCAAAATGCTGAATTTTGGCACTTTAGTGAACCTTAATTCATATTTATTCCATGAAATTCAGATGTATTGAATTCTAGATGTGGTCTATATTTAAGGACACTTCATTTAATATAACAGGCTTTTAAAATTCAATATTGGTACACAATTCCTACTTATTAAATTATCAAAGGTACGCAAATGGCAATCATTTTGTAAGACAACCCAATGGGTCTCCTATAAGCCACTTACAGTAACTGTAAGTTATACTTATATTTCCTAATGGAAAGTTGATACTAATGACCTGGTGCAGAATTTCAGTTATTTGAAGTCAATCAAATGGGGAGATAAGGATAATTGCACTACAATTAATATTTCTCTCAAAATCAATGTAGAAATGCCATCCTGTATGGACCGATAAAGTATATCTTATCCCAAAAGCAGAGGGTGTCGAATTCGGGAAATTAATAGAAATTTTGTTGGTATATTTAAAATCCACAATCATGTCCCAGGGTTTTTCAATTCATTAACTGAATTAAAAGTATTTGCGATGGAATTGACCCCAACCCTACGTCTCATCTCTACTTCTCATCTGTCATTACAGCATAACTACAGCAGTGTAAGTATTGGTATAAGTTCAACAGCAGTATTAACCATAAGATTCATTGACATAGAGGAGCGACTTTGAATTTCCTTTTATGGCATGCTTATAAGTAAACATTTCACGGTAAGATCTACACCTGTTGTATTCGGTAGGATGTGACAATGGCCCATTGATTGGCTTGTTCATGTGATGCTGACAAAAGCAGCTCAAACCACCTACTACCTACAAAAGCACAATAGGTTGCATCAGCTTGGTCCCCGGATAAAGCACGAAGATGGGTTTGTATGTGTGTGTATATCGAAGGGATTGGGAAAAAAACAGAAGACAAAATTCCATCCCGTATGAAGTATATCTTATCTTATCTCATTAGCAGTGTGATGTGATATGGTGGTGACCAACTAAAGTCAGCAATGCTTAAGCCTTGGTCTATACTCTATCACTTCAGCCTTGAGAGTGCTGTCAAATGCAAATGCACATTGAATCCTTGAATTGACTTGGGTGCTCCTGATTCTATCAATTTTCCTTTATGCAATAAACCTTTAGCACGGATAAAGAGTGTCCGTCTGCTCTCTCTTGCGTCCTTGGGCGGAATTGTTTTCATTTTCTTCTGAAAGTCATGACTAGTTTCTATGGAAACGTGTCAATACTTGGGAACGGCGAGAAGCCAGTTGGTACTCTGAGACCTTCCTCCCCAAACGCAACAGGTTCTTTGTTTTAATTGTGAAAAGGAGCGCTAACAAGCTGGTTGCTGATCAAAACTAATTCCAATGATTTTTAGCAACTGCGTTCTCTGGAACTTTCTGTCCCTTTCCTCTTTAATTGCACTGTCACCGTGTCAACCTAACAAACTCCACTCTCAGGTTAAATACGTATCTCAATTCGATTTACACTGCCCGTTTTCCGTCTGTCGAATTAGGGAAATGAATAGAAATGTCGTTGGTGAATTTCAAATCCACAATCGCGTCCAAGGGTTTTTCAATTCATTAACTGAATTAAAAGGATTTGCGACGGAATTGACCCCAACCCTACTTCTCAACCCTACTTCTCATCTCTCATTATCCTTCGTCATTGCAGCGTAAGTACAAGCAGTGTAAGTATTGGTATAAGTTCAACAGCAGCATTAACCGTAAGATTCATTGACAGAGGAGCGGCTTTGAATCTGTTTTTATGGCGCGCTTGATTGCTCAGTGCCCTATGAAACTCCCTCCTCAATATTCCTCCGTCCTCACAGACCACAGCCAGTCGGGCTGTAGAAATGGTAGTTGTGATTTACACAGTAAACATGATGGCTACAATCTCCTCTCTGTCTGACTCAGAGAAGGATATTAATTACAGCAGATGGTGATATCATAAATCACGCTTCCTTTGTTTTGGGTTATTGCTTGTAATTGAAATTTGGAAAAGAGAAGGTTTCATTTGAAAACCCTCCAAATCCTCAGAGTCTTAACAGAGCCAGTGCAGTTTTGGCTAAGAGTGTGCATATGCAAATTGTAGTAGATTAAATCATCTTACTGCTGGTTATTAAACTCTGAGAAAATACGGAGGGTTGTCCACACATATTCTGCCAGCAAATATAAAACTCCTGTAGAATCTATCTTACCAATTGCCAGTAACCATCTACAGTACATGGCAATAACACTGTAAATAAATATATTATTTATTGTCTGAAGTATGTCTCAATTACACTATGCAAAATGTATAAACTCAAAAGGCCCTATTCCAGCTTATTAATGATAATAATTTTGGAGGTGCTTAAATCTGTCCTGTTACACACGTATACAAGTGTGTAATGGAAATCTGTTACTTCCATATCCCAACTCCCCCCCCCCCCCCCTCCCCCCCCGAGACACCCCCATTGATTAGGTTCATGGCCAGCTGGTTTTTACACAATGTTTGACATGCCTGGCATCAAGAATGAAGAAGGTGAAATCCGTGAAATAAATACCTTAACGAAAATAGAAAGAGGCAGACACAAAGCTTTGGTATAGATTCATACGTTGTAGGCAACCTTGAGCAGTTCACCAACCGCATTCACCAACAGCAAACTGACTGTCTGAAAAGTGATACGGATACTGAGAATGAGAGGATTCTGGTGTCCATATTAGGACAGTCTCAGCAGGACTTCTTTCAATCTCAGCATGTCCTAATATGGACACCGTAGACACGGCTCTGTTTGAGACAGTATTACATGTGTCTGGACATCAGTGTTGGGGATTAGTGAACTACTTATAGGTCAAATAGTAACAGTGGTGGAAAAAGTACCCAATTGTCATACTTGATAAAAGTAAAGATATCATAATAGAAAATGACTCAAGTAAAAGTAAAAGTCACCCAGTAAATATTACTTGAGTAAAAGTCTAAAAGTATTTGGTTGTAAATCTACTTAAGTATCAAAAGTAAATGTAATTGCTCAAATATAAATGTACTTAAGTATATTAGCAAGAGGCAGTAGAGATGATCAGGGATGTTCTGTGGATGTGTGAGTTGGACCATTTTCCTGTCTTGCTAAGCATTCAAAATGTAACGAGTACTTTTGGGTGTCAGGAAAAATGTATGGAGTAAAAAGTATATACTTTTGTCCAAATTTGTCCAAATTACCCCCCAAAACAACTTAAGTTGTACTTTAAAGTATTTTTACTTAAGTACTTTACACCACTGACTAGTAATGTAACAACATTTTGCAGTAGCTTGGTGGTAGTTGAACTAAATCAAAATCTTGGTAGTGTTTTCCATAAATAATTACTTTTTTGCCATGTAGCGGTGTAGGTAACTACTGGCACTACACACTACTTTATTTCCGCAAAAAAATAAAATAAAAGTAGACAAGAATTTCCTTTCTTTTTTAGCATCAGACCTGCCTAATTCTCACTTGAAACACGTTGTTTGAGAAGGCCACATTACACATTCTGTTAACAACTGACTCCATAGTGATCTGTCCTTGCAATTTGTAGCCTATGACATTTCCGTTATACGTGTGAAAATTTATCACAAAGTAGTTTGGATGCGGTGAACTACTTTTTCCAGGTAGCTTGACTTATTCCAGTGTGAAGTACCAGGTAGCTTGGTCAATTACGTTTTCCGAGTAGCTTCCCCAACACTGCTGGACATCCAGGTGACTAAGAAACATAGTGTTATGCTGGTTTTAATCCTGCTTCATCTGCATACGCACAGCTGTGTGCAACATCTAATTACTCTTGAAAAGGAACAGATGAGAGAACACCACGTCATTAAAAAAGACACCATGTCAAAACAAATATTAATGCAAACGTTAACGCTGTTCCTCCCTCTTCAGGGATACCCGGACGCCGGCATAATCACGGACACTTGTCGACACAAACGTCATCACAAGACACCATTTTAAGGGCTACCGCTATTTCTTTAATGAAAAGGATCCAAATAACTTGGGATAACTAACAATGCCGCTGCAAAAGGTCGTTTGCCACTATCTTAACCATCTCAGAAAACATTGACACCGATGAAGACATTCTACGCACACACACACACACACACAGACACACACACCCTCACCCTACTCAATAACCTCATAAAAGAAAAGAGGTAGGAGACGATAGGGTTTCACCATGTCATCTAAGCGGTAAGAAGGCTCCTGCACTTCAAATCCACGGCGGTGGAGAATTTACACAGACTTAGTCACCCTTCCCCTCTATGCTGTTACACTCAAGATGACCTGTGTTATGGACCCCGCGCCATACCAAGACAAAGGCCCGGGCAGGGGGCATCGAAGGGTTGTTTAGATGCGCAAAGCCCTTCTCTCCTGACCTGTCGATATCTATCGATGGCCTCACTGTCAGCTTTTTGAAAAGGTTGTCGGACCGGCTCAGCTGCCCACACTAAAATGAGGGTACTACAGAGGGGGCAAGAAATAGAACAGAGGAGCTAAAAGGGCACTGCAACTGTTTACTTTGCCTTGGGTAAAGATCCGGCATGTAGCTTTTGTTAATTAAAGACTAGCGGAAGAAATGTTGATGTCAATAAATACATTCTGACAGAAACACGATCAATATCCTATTGATCTGAAACAGAGAAAGTTACTCATTGCAAGATGAGTAAGGCAAAGCGACATAATCCCTTTCCCTAGCATCATAAACAAATGAAAAGCTCAATTTCCTTTGATCAAAGACATTTAGCCTAGTGATTATGTGTGATTCTCTTTAACACAAAATATCTCCTTAAGATTAAGGCTCCGGTGTGTCCACCTACAGAGCTGCCCCCTCCCTTTCCCTGCCTGGTTCTCCAGCACTGGTCACATTGTACTCTCACATGCATATTCTTAATGGGTGAACAGATGTGACCAGTCAAGACTGTAGAGACATCAATCTCAATGCTGATCTGCGTTAATAACTAACTCGTGAATTCCAATGTGCTTCTATTCATTCCATTCGTGCTACAGAGACATGGAAAAATAAATGAATTGGGGATGAATTCGTGCAACCTGTAGCTTCGGACACAATTTTACATCAAAATCGTGCTAAAATAGTTAAACCCCTGCTTTGCGATGTCTGAGCTGGATCTCGATGCAAATGCATTTAAAAAAAAAATCTCCTTCGTTACTATTCCTGCAGGGGTCAAGGCTGGCCGAAGATTTAAGTCATGACAACCGCATCGAGGTCATCAACATGAAGCACATAAATAGCATTAGGGATGTTTGTTTTTTTACAGCGTTTCAAAATCATTGTCTTAGGTTTGTCTCATAAATTGCCTCATTCAACCACTCATTTGTCTTTGGAGATTGGCTATTTTAAAGAAACCCTTGTTGCTCTTCTTCTCTGACAAGCGTTCTGAATTAACCATCAACAATCTGTCCGCTTTATTATTCCACTGAACACAACACATCTAAATCGAGTTCCTTAGGGGCTGACTTAGGCTGTGTATAATAAAATACAGTAGATATTATGGGAGTGAGTGAGTGGTTAAATTGGCGATATTTTGATTGTGTGATAATTGCTATAAAGAATACAGATATACATTCATACCACTCACTGCATTGTTCTCATTACAAATGAACTATCATGAACCAAAGAGTGTCTCTTGATTAAGCGGTGGGTTAATTAGTGTTAAAGTTGATTACGTGTTCCTGAGGTGATACCCTTTGTGAGAGCTGAATGTCTCAAGACTGAGGCCGTCAGCCAGTGAGACAATGTCTACCTTTCAAATTGTGATTTATCTGGCTAGGTTCTGCTTATGCAATTTGTGTCATTGGAGATTATACTCTCAGACACACTCAGATGGTTGGATGGCCATGGTGTGGCCTCCATGTTAAAGCAAAGCAATTTTTGTAATGTAATTTAATATAATGCTGCATGCACACGCGCACGCACACACACACACACACATGCTTTGCCTGTGTGGATGGTCTTCAGGGACTGTACAGATACCCTTGAAGAGAAGTAATTGTTGTTAAAAAGAGCCTTCTTTAAACCCACCCTGATTTTGTGTGTGTGTGTGTGTGTGTGTGTGTGTGTGTGTGTGTGTGTGTGTGTGTGTGTGTGTGTGTGTGTGTGTGTGTGTGTGTGTGTGTGTGTTTAAAATCAAACACCACGTGTAGACTAACATTGAAATGCTTAATTACGGGTCCTTTTCCAGAAATGCAGAGCTCAAGATAAAAAAGACAATACAGAAATAATGACACAAGGAATAAATACACAGTGAATAATGAATAACAATAATGAGTAAAAATAACATGGCTATGTACAGGGAGTACCAGTACCAAGTCCATGTGCATGGGTACTAGGTCATTGAGATAGCTATGTACATGTAGGTAGGGGTAAAGTGACTAGGCAACAGGACTGATATTAGACTGAGCTGTAGCAGCAGCATATGTGGAGAGTGTGTAAGTGGGTGTGCGGCGTCAGTAAGCATGTGTGGGCATGTTATGTGTGTGTGGGCGTATGTAGTGTGTGTGTGTGTGTGTGTGTGTTGGGGTGTGTGTGGGTGAGTATGTGTGTGTGTTGGGGTGTCAGCGTAAGTATGTGTGACTGTGTGGGTAGAGGCCAATTTGTGTGCATATAGTCAGTGCAAGAGAGTTAGTGTAAAAAAGGGTCAATGCAGGTAGTCCGGGTAGCCATTTGACTAGATATTTAGCAGTCTTGTTTAACAGTCTTATGGCTTGGGGGTCCTGTAAGTTCCAGACTTGATGCACTGGTACCGCTTGCCGTGTGGTAGCAGAGAGAAGCCTATGGCAGGGATCATCAGCTAGATTCAGCCGGGGGCCTATTTTTTCTTGAGGGGATGGTCGGGGGGCCGGAACATAATTACAGTAATTTGTAGACTGCAAATTGACCGAAAGAAGCCCAAACAGATATAATATTTCACTAAAACATAATAATTTCAAACCTTGTTTGCATTTGTTTACGATCATGTGTCTCTCTATTATGCATGGGACTACTTGGGTACAGTTTTACGTCCAACAATGATTTTTTGTATTTTTTGCTCTGAAAACTTGGGGTTCCAAATAAAACCACTTGCTTGCCAATTTTGGCCGGCGGTCCGCAAGTTGGAGAACCCTTGTCTATGGCATGGGTGGCTGGAGTCTTTGAACATTTTTGGGGCCTTCCTCTGAAACCAACTGGTAGAGAGATCCTGGATGGCAGGAATCTTGGCCCCAGTGATGTACTGGGCCTTACTCACCACCCTCTGTAGCGCCTTGTGGTCGGGTGCCTTGCAGTTGCAGTATAAAGCAGTGATGCAGCCAGTCAAGATGCTCACAATGGTGCAGCTGTAGAACTTTGAGGATCTGAGGGCCAAATCTGTTCAACCTCCTGAGGGGGAAGAGGCGCTGTCGTGCCCTTTTCACAGCTGTGTGGGTGACCCGCTCCACTGCAGTCCAGTCGATGTGGATAGGTGCGTGCTCGCCCCTCCGTTTCCGGTTGTCCACGATCAGCTTCTTTGGCTTGCTAACGTTGAGGGAGAGGTTGTTGTCCTGTCACCACACTGCCAGGTCTCTGACCTTCTCCCTATAGGCTGCCGCATCATTGCTGGTGATCGGTCCTACCATGTCATGTAGTCAGAAAACTTGATGATGGTGTCGGAGTTGTGCGCGGCCACGCAGTCATGGGTGAATAGGGAGTACAGAAGGAGACTAAGCACACAACCCTGAGGGCCCCTCGTGTTGATGGTCAGCAAGGCGGATGTTTTGTTGCCTACCTTCACCGCCTGGGGGCGGCCCGTCAGGAAGTCCAGGATCCAGTTGCAGAAGGCTTTGTTCAGTCCCAGGGTGATGAGCTTGGTGATGAGTTTGGAGGGGACTATGGGGTTGAATGCTGAGCTGTACATGTACATGTGCACGGGTGCACACATTTTTGTGTTTGGATTATAAACATAGCTATAACAACCCTTGGCTGTCAGTGTTAGCGTCTAGCGTCTAGGCCACATGGCTGCAGCAGAACAGATGGAGTGACAGTCCTCATAAACGTTAATCTTGTTTAACACTAGCCTGTCAATGATTTATGCAGCAAAACGTCTATTAACATACTAAATGGGTGGCCCTGGGCAATGCAGCAATGGCTCTGATGCTTCTGAATTGCTGTTGGGTGGATCAGGTGCTTCTGGATGAATTAGCCATGTCCAGGTGGGCGGAGAAGGGCAATGGCAGGGAGGCGGTCAGGCCTAATTTACTCATGCTCATTCATCACCTTCTTTAAACTCGGAGAATTGGACACATGATTGCTGTCTGGCTCAGGCTTTCAATCATTTTTTTCAATCATCTCAATGATAAGCTTTGGAGGATTCAATTGGTCTGTGTGAACCCCTTCGCCAGTAACTACTTCCAGCCAAATTTGACCACTTCCAAAAGCAACCTTTGCCCCCATCCCAAAAAAACATGACAAATCACCCCCCCCACCCCCCCCAAAAAAAAATGTGTGTGAACAAAACATGTGACATTTTCACAAGTCTACGTGCTTTTCAGAAATGTGTGAAGTTCTACATGTGCATTTTTCATGTGTTTTTCCACAATGTGATAAAACATTTCCCATGTGACATTATTTTCACACACTTTTATTTCTCACCACTTCCAGCTACATCTGGTCTCCCATCCAGGGACCGACCAGGACCGTCCCTGCTTAGCTTCGGAGCCAAACAGTGGGATGCAGGGAGCTATGTTGCTGGAATGAATGTGCCAAAACTTAAAACTGGCAAAAGATAACCAAAATCATTACCCTGCTTGGTAACACTTTACAAAAAGATTCCATTTGTAAAGTGTTTATAAAGGGGTTACATTTACGCTACATTTAAACCATCTTTCTCTGTTTAAACCATTAATAAACAGTTATATTGCATTGGTCAAAATGGTGCAATAAGTGGTCAGTGTTTGCGAAATAGTGAGACAATATTTACCTCCAGTTATTAACTATTTAATAAACACACTTAAAAATGCTTATAAGATTAACCCATATGTATGATCATGCAACCATATTGACAATAGTTGCATAGTTGAACAATAGTGATTTTCTCACTTTTGGTTGTGATGCATTGGTGCTCTGTCCCAGGAACAGAAGAGCTTTGTTTTCATGATGTGTCTTGGCCCACGTTTGATACCCTGATGCCCTGGACAAATTTACATCCAGGACATAATTAAATTATTACCCCTTACCAGATTATATCAACACACACTTACCACTTCTGGTGTGAAATGGTAACCCTAATACCATTGGTTGATAAAACGGTGAAGGTATCCTCTCACAACGTTAAATGTTTTGGTGTTCATACCCACCGTTCATTGACTGAACATGTTTAACAAAGTGTTGAATCTTCTCTCATGTATGAAATTATGAGTATCCAATACTGTCCTATAAGGATGTCTAAGCACTGAGTGAACTCTCAAATCATCTATAAATGATTTGCCCACATGTATAACTGCTAAAAGTATACCTTATTTTAAAGTGGCAGACCTATGAACATTTATGACTGAGTTATCAACATGTATAAAAACACAATCTCACACGCAATTCGTGCAAATATGTACAAAAAGTATTTCAGTAGATTTTGTGTTTTTTGTGTGGCTTATTTCGTGTGAGAATACATTTTTTTTCTCGTTCGACTTGATTCGTAGGAAAAGACATATATTTTTGTGCGACTTCATTCATAGGTAGATACATTTTTGTGAGGCAAACTTCGGAAACATCTTTCGAAAGTTATTGGAGCAATGCATTTTGGGAAATGGTGTTCTACACTAACTTTTTTGTATATATAAAAAAACATGTTAACAACCAAATATTGTTCATAAACCAAGTTGTCACCGAAATACTTATAATAGTAGCCTTGCGTTTTTATTTTATTTTAATTAAATCCAAGGCTGTTGTCTTTGCTTGTTTTTGCTTAATACTTTGGGATACTGGTGCTATGTCGGATTTTATGAGGGTTGCCAGTGTCACGCCCTGACCATAGAGAGCTGTTTATTCTCTATGTTGGTTGGGGTGTGATAGTGTCTAGGGTGGGTCATCTAGGTGAATTGTATTTCTATGGTGGCCTGATATGGTTCCCAATCAGAGGCAGCTGTTTATCGTTGTCTCTGATTGGGGATCATATTTAGGCAGCCATTTCCTCATTGTGCTTTGTGGGATCTTGTCTACAGATAGTTGCCTGTGTGCACACCAGTAGCTTCACCTTTCGTTCAGTATTTTGTTGTTTTTGTTCGGTGTTCATTTAAATAAACGAAAATGTACGCCTACCACGCTGCACCTTGGTCCAATCCTTCAAACAATCGTGACAGCCAGATTGGAGTAAAAAGTTGTATTTGTCAGTTGTTTTTTGTGGTATCGATGAAGGTATTTGATTTGGGAATGGTGATACATTTTAATGATGGGAAATGAATTAATCAATAAATGTGGGGAAACAGAAGACCTACAAAAAAATATATGTTTGGTTTAAATTCCCCTGGTGCAACTGTATGGTATTTGCAACTATAACGAGTCTGGACTATGATCAATTAAGCCATATCAATGCAGTTAAACAGGTAAATGTTAAATAATGAATTATGTTGGCTTACACTTACATTTACATTACATTTAAGTCATTTAGCAGACGCTCTTATCCAGAGCGACTTACAAGTACATACATTCATATATAATTATTATTATTATTATTTTTTTTGTACACTTATGGCACTTCCAAGGCTGTTTCATGATGATTATTACGGTCGTGTCAATCATGTTATATACTTATGCTACTGTAACAAGGGATATGCCAGCATTATAGGCCTACTGCCTCTGCCCAGAGGCCTACTAGGCTTTCAGGACAAAGGCTGTTAGAGCTCACTTTGCCACGTATGAGCCCTGGTTAGAGACCCTGTTGCGGCTTTCACTTTCTTCCGCTACATTGGTGGCAGCGTTGGGTATCACATCCAGCTCACGTCTAGTTATGTGATCTAGTGGTGGGAAGCATTCTGTTTTTCAACATTGTGTTGGGTGTAATTACATTGATATATCTAGTGAACAATGGATAAGAAACAATGGGCGTGGCGGATAGAATTACTCACTACAGGTGTTATCAAGCCTTACATCAAAGTTACCTGAATCTGAATGGAAAAGTGCTATGCCCTGACCATTTATACAGAAGAAAATCCTCTGTGACCGTTTAATTTACACAAGTTAACTTACCAGTGTGGACCAAAAACAAACACATTCTACACATTTACAAACTACCTGTTTAAAGTGTTATTACAACCATGGTGTTCATTTGGTACTGAAGCGTATATCAAATAACCTGACAATGATCCACATCATATTGGTAGACAAATAATGTAAAGTGTGTTATGCAGCAAAACACAACTAACCTTTTTTTAGGATGCAAACTAGTAATATGAATCACTGTTGATCCATTCTGTAGGATGGATGTAGGATTTTCTACGGCCTAGAATTGACCTTTCCCAGTCATGAAGGATGAAGCTAGGCCCCTCTTGGTTCTCATTGGCGAAGACTGAACTCAAGTCGGGGGTTATATGTCAGACTCTGCTATACCACGTTGCCCAACATGATATAAACCCTTTATACGGTGATATAACTTGTATCGTTATTATAGGGCTGTGAAACCCATAGCCAAATGCCTTCAGACTGAGTATTTCTCACTGGATATTGCTGCTGACATTGAACATAGCTTAGGGTTAGGGTATTTAATTCATTTCAGTCTCTCCTATGCCACTATTCCTAACATCTTATACCCCAGAGGTTGTAAATAAACCACATATTTACAGTAATGTGTAGATTAATTGTTGCTTTCTTCAGTGGAAATACAGAATATGTATAAAAATACAAAAAAGAAAAGACTGACAGCAAAACTTCTTGTTTTTATAAGAAACATTAATGTTTTGGCAATTCCAAATTGATTGCATAGACAACTTATACACAGCACTGACACACAGTCCCCAGAACCAGAATAAGTTCTAGGAAACGTACAGCATTATAAAGAGCCATGAGTGTGTAACAGTATAACTTTACGCCCGTCCCCTCGCCCGACCCGGGCGCGAACCAGGGACCCTCTGCACACAACAACAACAGTCTCCCACGAAGCATCGTTACCCATCGCTCCACAAAAGCCGCGGCCCTTGCAGAGCAAGGGGAACCACTACTTAAAGGCCTCAAAGCGAGTGACGTAACCGATTGAAACGCTATTAGCGCGTACCACCGCTAACTAGCTAGCCATTTAACATCCATTACAAGTGCATGGAACTCCCTTCCATCCTATTTAACGCAAGTGAACACCAAACCTGGTTTCAAAAAATAAATAAAGCAACACCTCATGGCACAATGCCTCTCCTCATGTGACCTACTTGTCATGTGTATGTACTGACATGTATGTGTAGCTGATAGACGCACACACACACACACTACATGTTCATGTTTTAAAATGTATGTACAGTTCCAGTCAAAAGTTTGGACACACTTACTCATTCAAGGGTTTTTCTTTATCTGTACTATTTTCTACATTGTAGAATAATAGTGAAGACACCAAAACTATGAAATAACACATATGGAATCATTTAGTATCCAAAAAAGCATTAAACAAATAAACATTTATTTTATATTTGAGATTCTTCAAAGTAGCCACCCTTTGCCTTGATGACAGCTCTGTACACTCTTGGTATTCTCTCAACCAGCTTCATAAGGTAGTCATCTGGAATGCATTTCAATTAACAGGTGTGCTTTCTTAAAAGTTAATTTGTGGAATGTCTTTCCTTCTTAACGCTTTTGAGCCAATCATTTGTGCTGTGACAAGGTAGGGGTGATATATAGATGATAGCCCTATTTGGTAAAAGAACAGCTCAAATAAGCAAAGAGAAATGAGAGTCTATCATTACTTTAAGACATGAAGGTCAGTCAATACGGAACATTTCAAGAATTTTAAAAGTTTCTACAAGTGCAGTCGCAAAAACCATCAAGCACTATAAAGAAACTGGCTCTCATGAGGACCGCCACAGGAAAGGAAGACCCAGAGTTACCGCTGCTGCAGAGGATAAGTTCATTAGAGTTGACTGCACCTCAGATTGCAGCCCAAATATATACTTGACAGAGTTGGAAGCCTGACTCACACAGTCTCCTCTGATTAGCTAGCTAGTTATCTTGCTTCACAACAAAGTCAGCGGACATAGAGGAACAGCCTTAGTTAAGTGCCTTTTTGCCTTGTAATTTTACATTTGGTAGGTGCATTGAAACAATTAGCTAGCATGATTAGAATTATTTCTAGCACAGCCATATTACTGATGCACTAGAATGAGCTGCTCTCGAGGGGATCACTGTGGTAGCTTGTTACGGCTATTCTCAACAACAATGAAGCCAGGTGAGGATGCTATCCCATGGAAAGGAAGGGCTGTTGTGGCCCAAAAATGTCTGAAAGTTGCTTAGGTAGAACCCTCCTTTCGCCAAAAAGTTGAATTCACCCCTAAGAATTGTAGCGCATTAAGGTGACAACTATGGATACGACTGTTTAAGGCAAGCCATGTTTTCTCTTTCATTCAGAATCTGTAATATATTCAAGTAAGTTGTATTCAAGTAAGTAATACATATATATTTTTATTTGATTTAGCCTTTACTTATCTAGGCAACTCAGTTACGTACAAAATCTTAGTTAAAATGATGGCCTACTTGTAAAGCCACCCCGGCCAAACCCCCCCTCCCCCCTAACCCGGACGATGCTGGGCCAATCACGGCCGGTTGTGATACAGCCCGGGATCAAATCAAATCAAAGTTTATTTGTCATGTGCGCTGAATACAACAGGTGTTGTTCACCTTACAGTGAAATGCTTAGTGACAGGCTCTAACCAATAGTGCAAAAAAGGTATTAGGTTAACAATAGGTAGGTAAAGAAATAAAACAACAGTAAAAAGACAGGCTATATACAGTAACGAGGCTAAAAAAGTAGCGAGGCTACATACAGCCACCGGTTAGTCAGGCTGATTGAGGTAGTATGTACATGTAGATATGGTTAAAGTGACTATGCATATATGATGAACAGAGAGTAACAGTAGCGTAAAAGAGGGGTTGGTGGGTGGGACACAATGCAGATAGCCCAGTTAGCCACTGTGCGGGAGTGTAAGGGGTGCGTAACTGGTGGCAGGGAAGTCAGGCGCTGGAGAGCAGAGCTAGGTAATAGCCGGAGCAGGTTAATTCCAAAACCAACGACATCAAGAAAATAACAACTTGGGTACAAAACCAGATGCGCACCAGTCCACATGTGCACAAGCACTTACAAACAAACAATACCACACAAATACATGGGGGGAACAGAGGGTTAAATACACAACACGTAATGAGGGAATGAAAACCAGGTGTGTGGGAAAACAAGACAAAACAAATGGAAAATAAAAAATGGATTGGCGATGGCTAGAAGACCGGTGACGTCGACCGCCGAACACCGCCCGAACAAGGTGAGGAATCGACTTCGGCAGAAGTCGTGACAGGGAGCACTGGTTGGTCGGCCCAATTGAGGTAGTATGTATAGTTAAAGTGACTATGCATATATGATAAACAAAGAGTAGCAGCAGCGTAAAAGGAGGGGTTGGGGTAGGGGGGGGCACACAATGCAAATAGTCCGGGTAGCCATTTGATTACATGTTCAGGAGTCTTATGGCTTGGGGGTAAAAACTGTTGAGAAGCCTTTTTGTCCTAGACTTGACACTCCGGTACTGCTTGCCATGTGGTTGTAGAGAGAACAGTCTATGACTGGAGTGACTGGGGTCTTTGACAATTTTTTGGGCCTTCCTCTGACACTGCCTGGTGTAGAGGTCCTGGATGGCAGGCAGATTAGCCCCAGTGATGTACTGGGCCGTACGCACTGCCCTCTGTAGTCAATGAGCTGTAGTCAATGAATAGCATTCTCACGTTAGTGTTCCTTTTGTCCAGGTGGGAAAGGGCAGTGTGGAGTGCAATAGCGATTGCATCATCTGTTGATCTGTTTGGGTGGTATGCAAATTGGAGTGGGTCTAGGGTTTCTGGTATAATGGTGTTGATGTGAGCCATTACCAACCTTTCAAAGCACTTCGTGGTTACAGATGTGAGTGCTACGGGTCTGTAGTTATTTATGCAGGTTGCCTTTGCGTTGTTGGGCACAGGGACTACGGTGGTCTGCTTGAAACATGTTGGTATTACAGACTTAATTAGGGACATGTTGAAAATGTCAGTGAAGACACCTGCCAGTTGGTCAGCACATGCCCGGAGCACACATCCTGGTAATACGTCTGGCCACGCAGAATTGTGTATGTTGACCTGTTTTAAGGTCTTACTCACGTCGGCTACAGAGAGCGTGATCACACAGTCGCCTGGAACAGCTGATGCTCTCATGCATGCCTCAGTGTTGCTTGCCTCAAAGCGAGCGTAGAAGTGATTTAGCTTGTCTGGTAGGCTCGTGTCACTGGGCAGCTCGCGGCTGTGCTTCCCTTTGTAGTCTGTAATAGTTTGCAAGCCCTGCCACATAAGACGAGCGTCGGAGCCGGTGTAGTATGATTCAATCTTAGACCTGTATTGACGCTTTGCCTGTTTGATGGTTCGTCGCAGGGCATAGCAGGACTTCTTGTAAGCTTCCGGGTTAGAGTCAAGCACATTGAAAGCGGCAGCTCTACCCTTTAGCTCAGTTCAAATGTTGCCTGTAATCCATGGCTTTTGGTTGGGGTATGTACGTACAGTCACTGTGGGGACGATGTCCTCGATGCACTTATTGATAAAGCCAGTGACTGATGAGGTGTACTCCTCAATGCCATCGGAAGAATCCCGGAACATGTTCCAGTCTAGCAAAACAGTCCTATAGTTTAGCATCTGCTTCATCTGACCACTTTTTTAGGGATCGAGTCACTGGTGCTTGCTGCTTTCATTTTTGCTTGTAAGCAGGAATCAGGAGGATAGAGTTGTGGTCGGATTTATCAAATGGAGGGCAAGGAAGAGCTTTGTACGCATCTCTGTGTGTGGATCTGTATGTGATCTAGAATTTTTTTTGCAACCTCTGGTTGCACATTTAACATGATGATGGAAATTTGGTAGAACTTATTTAAGTTTCCCTGCATTAAAGTCTCCGGCCACTAGGAGCGCCGCCTCTGGTTTCCTGTTTGCTTATTTCCTTATACAACCGACTGAGTGCAGTCTTAGTGACAGCATCTGTCTGTGGTGGTAAATAAACAGCACGAAAAGTATAGCTGAAAACTCTCTGGGCAAGTAGTGTGGCCTGCAATTTATCACAATATACTCTACTTTTGGCGAGCAAAATCTAGAGACTTCCTTAGATTTCGCGCACCAGATGTTGTTTACAAATATGCACAGACCGCCCCCCCCCCCCTCATCTTAAGTAGTGTGTTTGTAACTGCTTTCTTCCTGGGATGAAGGAGAGGACCAAAATGCAGCGCAGTTAGTGTTCAACATGTTTCATTTAACGAACTGTGAACACTTACAACAATACAAAACAACAAACGTGAAAACCGAGACAGTCCTATCTGGTGCAGAACACAAACACAGAGACAGGAAACAACCACCCACAATCCCCAACACAAAACAAGCCACCTATATATGATTCTCAATCAGGGACAACGATTGACAGCTGCCTCTGATTGAGAACCATATTAGGCTGAACACAGAAACAGACAAACTAGACACACAACATAGAATGCCCACCCTAACTCACGCCCTGGCCATACTAAACAAATACAAAAACAAGGGATAACAGGTCAGGAACGTGACAGTGTTGTTCTATTTTGCCGGTGCAGCATATATCCCGCTAGCTGAATATCCATGTCATCATTCAGCCACAATTCCGTGAAACATAGGATATTACAGTTTTTGATGTCGGGTGTTTGGAGGACGTCTTGTGCGTCTTGTTTGTTGAAGAAAAAATCTTTGTCTTATCCGAGGTGAGTGATCGCTGTCCTGATATACAGAAGCTCTTTTTTGCCGAAAGATACAGTTGCAGAAACATTATGTACAAAATAAGTTACAAATAACTCAAAAAAAGAACACATAATAGCACAATTGGTTGGGCGCCCGTAAAACTGCTGCAACTTCTTCCGAAGGGTCTGGAGTGACGCCTCTAGCACTGCGATGCAGTGTCTTAGACCGCTGAGCCACTCGGTGGCTATCCTCAGCCACACTTTGAGTACGCTAGGATACAGTTTTGCTCAGTTCTGGCACTCTCCCTACATATTTGTCATTGGAAACTACTTTATATTGTACGTGTATCCTACTTTATTTGCTTATATCTCCCTTCTAGAAACTAGAAACCTTCCTTTCCTACTGGACTCAAAACTGCAACTACTGCGCCTCCACTCAACTGCAATTGACTGTGTTTAATTGTGTGAACATTTCAACCACCCTCCTCCTGTGATTGGAGCATCCTACTTAACTACTGTGTATCTCTCCTTGCAGTTCACACCCTCTGCCTCTTTATAACCTGTATTCCACCTGTGCTTGGGGTCAATCTTCTTTGTTAGGGCAGCGCCGGGAGCAGGTGTTTCCGTGGCTCTTTGGTCCAAGAAACAAGCTGTCAGTCCAAACTGTAATGTCTGAGCTGCGGAGTTAGTACATAGTCTCGCATCCATCCTAAAATAGTTTGCCTTGCATTAAGGGTTGTCAGCTATCATAGTTTTTGTTCTTGCACCAAGCGCCACTCCAATTGCTCCCCCATGCTCGGTGTGATGTTGGCTTCAGTAAGGTATTTGTTATGATTATGAGATGAAAAGTAACTTATTGCTTTGCAGTCCAAGCTATACTGAACAAAAAAATAAACGCAACAGGTAAAGTGTTGGTTCCATGTTTCATGAGCTGAAATAAAATATCCCAGAAATGTTCCATACGTACAAAAAGCTTATTTCTCTGAAATTTTGTGCACACATTTGGTTACGTCCCTGTTAGAGAGCATTTCTCCTTTGCCAAGATAATCCACCTGACATCTGTGGCATATCAAGAAGATGATTAAACAGCCCTGGACCTCCAACTCCGGCTTCTTCACCTGCGGGATCAGCCACCCGGACAGCTGACGAAACTAAGGTATATATTATATTTCTGTCTGTAGTAAAGCCCTTTCCCAGTCCGCGTGATCAAAACAATCGTGAAGCGTGGATTCCAATTGGTCAGACCAGCATTGAATGATTCTAGTCACGGGTACATTCTTTTTGAATTTCTGCCTATAAGACGGTAGGAGGAAGATGGAGTCGTGGTCGGATTTGCCGAAGGGAGGGCGAGGGAGGGCCTTGTATGCATCGCGGAAGTTAGAGTAGCAGTGATCGAGTGTATTGCTTGTGCGAGTGCTGCAATCAATATGCTGATAGAATTTAGGTAGCCTTGTTCTCAAATTTGCTTTGTCAAAATCCCCAGCTACAGTAAATGCAGCCTCAGGATATATGGTTTCCAGTTTACATAGAGTCCAGTGAAGTTCCTTGAGGGCCGTCTTGGTGTCTGCTTGAGGGGTTATAAACACAGCTATGACGATAACTAAGATAATATGGCCAGCATTTGATGGTAAGGAATTCTAGGCCGGGTGAGCAGAAGGACTTGAGTTCCTGTATGTTGTTATGATTACACCATGAGACGTTAATCATGAAGCATACACCCCCGCCCTTCTTCTTCCCAGAGAGGTGTTTATCTCTGTCGGAACGACTCCGACAACATATCCTGAGAGAGACATTTTCCGTGAAACAGTGAATGGTATAATCTCGGATGTCTCTCTGGAAGGCAACCCATGCTCAACTTTTATCTACCTTGTTGACAAGAGACTGGACATTGGTGAGTAGTATACTCGGAAGCGGTGGGCGGTGTGCATGCCTACGGAGCCTGACCAGGAAGCCGCTCCATCTGCCTCTTCTGCGGCTTCTGGGATTAAATCCAATGTCCTGGGTGGTGGTCCGCTTCAGGAAAGTCGCATTCCTGGTCATAATGTTGGTAAATTGATGTCGCTCTTATATCAAATAGTTCTTCCCAGCGTTATGTAATAACACTTAAGAAATAATACAAAAAAAAACTAAATAATGCAAAGTTTCCTAAGGACTCGAAGCGAGGCGACCATCTCTGTCGGCGTCATCTTGCAAAGGGAACAGCAGTGACTAGGTCTGGGATTAATGACGGACTCGATTGGTAACTTCAAAAAGGGAAAAATGTATTGTTCCAGGGAGGTTCCTCTCCAGACAGACAAGTCTCCCAACAAATCACAAGTTTGGGTGGGCAGGGCATAAAATGATGGCAGGAATTGAGGGGATTTGATTATCTATCCTGGGTTACCCCGGTGGGAGAAGTTTGCACCGGGTGAAAAGTGATAGCATTAGTTTTGGAATTGCCGTAGTCTGGTAGTTCTGCCATTTTACGTAACCCTATAGGCGGCAGGTGTTACATAGTCATATGGCCAATAATATATTCTGTAAATTTAATTAGAATACAGAAATGTACTTGCTCTTTAGTAAAGTTCTGTCAATATTATGTTTGAAATCATATTCACGGAAACCTAGTTGCACACTAATTATACAAATTGTAACCATCTTTTAGGACAAGAATGACTGTGTAAGTGAAATTTTGTTGGGGGTGTCACACCCTGACCTTAGTTATCTTTGTTTTCTTTATTATTTTGGTTAGGTCAGGGTGTGACGAGGGTGGTATGAGTGTTTTTGTCTTGTCTAGGGGTTTTGGTAGATCTATGGGGTTATGGTATTGTCTAGGTAAATGTAGGTCTATGGTGGCCTGAATTGGTTCCCAATCAGAGACAGCTGTATCTATTCATCTCACGCTGCGCCTTGGTCTCCTCGTTATGACGAACGTGACAGGGGGCTTCCCCCCACTTTGCGAGCAAAACATTTTAGTGGGCCCCTTCTTGACAGCGTAGAGTAAACTTCCTGCAATTATAAGCATTTTGTCATGGGGCGAAGAGAAGATATTGAAATGTATTACAAATTTGATGCATTTCTACAACTTTTGCCATGGGGTTGAGAGAATCTTTCAGTTTAAAGCAAATTTCCTGCAATTCTGCACATTTTTCCATAGGGTGGTGAGAAATGTTTGCAGTTTTTAATATATCTGAGTGAGAGTGACTAACAAAATCAATGCCGCCCCCCGGTCGGTAATTCGACCATGATTACAACAAGTTTAGATAGCTGGCTAATTTACCAATCCAAAACATTTTGACTGACATAACAAGAGACAAACTGCTGATGCGCAAACAAATTTTCTAATTGCACATTGTGTATTTAACTATTCTAACTCTAAACAGTACGTTCAGACCCCGACTGAGTTACCCCCCCTCAAAAAAAAAAAAATGAATAAAAACAATGTATTCACTGAGTGTACTTTCCTAATATTGAGTTGCACTACCCCCTTTTACCCTCAGAACAGCCTCAATTCGTCAGGGCATGTACTCTACAAGGTGTTCCACAGGGATGATTGCCGTTGTTGATTCCAGTGCTTCCCACCGTTGTGTCAAGTTGGCTGGATGTCCTTTGGATGGTGGACCATTCTTGATACACACGGGAAACTGTTGAGCGTGAAAATCACAGCAATGTTGCACTTCTTGACACAAACTGGTGCGCCTGGCACCTACTACCATACCCCGTTCAAAGCCACTTAAAAATGTTGTCTTGCCCATTCACCCTACGAATGGCACACATACACAAACCCTATCTCAATCGTCTTAAGGCTTAAAAATCCTTCTTTAACCTGCCTCCTCCCCTTCATCTACACTGATTGAAGTGGGTTTAACAGGTGACATCAATAAGGGATCATAGCCTTCACCTGGATTCACCTGGTCAGTTTATGTCATGGTAGGAGCAGGTGTAATTGGGGGGGATTGATCTGCGGGCCTACAAAAGGGGTCCGGCCCGCAAGCCTCCAGTTACCCATCCCTGATGTAGAATAAACAACCCTTTACGTACTACCATACAAGCAGTGTTCTGCTAATACAACAATGTAAGCCTTTACAAATATCTTGTCTGGTGGTAATGGGGCTACTTTGGCAAACGTGTCAGAGTGGTCATACCTTCCTGTGTGGTGTCCCGTATACAACAGGAGTTCCCGGATGTCACACCCTGGCCTCTGTTATATTGATTTTCTTTATTAGTTTAGTTAGGTCAGGGTGTGACATGGGATGTTTGTGTGTTTTGTCTAGTTTAGGGTGTGTGTATTGTTTAGGGGGTTTTGTATAGTGTATGGGGTTGTGTTCAGTAGAGAGGTTTAGGAAAGTCTATGGTTGCCTGGTTTGGTTCTCAATCAGAGACAGCTGTTTATTGTTGTCTCTGATTGGGAGCCATATTTAAGTCAGCCATAGGCTTTAGGTGATTGTGGGTAATTGTCTATGTTCTATGTTGCATGTGTGCACTTAGTTCGTTTTAGCTTCACGATCGTTTGTTTTTTGTTCGTTTAGGAAGTGTTTGTTTTTCTTCATTAAAAGAAGATGGCTTTCTTTCACGCTGCGCCTTGGTCCACTCATTCGTCATATAACGGTCGTGAAAGAATTACCCACCAAAAAAGGACCAAGCAGCGTGTCAAGCAGCAGCAGGAGCTATATACACAGGATTCTTGGACTTGGGAGGAGATACTGGATGGTAAGGGACCTTGGGCACAACCGGGAGAATATCGCCTCCCTCGTGAAGAGCTGGAGGCAGCTAAAGCCGAGAGGAGGCAATATGAGGAGGCAGCACGGAAGCAAGGCTGGAAGCCCGTGAGTAAACCCCAAAAATTTCTTGGGGGGGGGGCTACAACGGAGTGTGGCGAAGTCAGGTAGGAGACCTGCGCCAACTCCCTATGCTTACCGTGGAGTGTGAGAGTACGGGCAGACACCGTGTTGTGCTGTAGAGCGCATGGTGTCTCCTGTACGTGTGCATAGCCTGGTGCGGGTTATTCCACCTCCCCGCACTGGTAGGGCTAGATTGAGTATTGAGCCAGGTGCCATGAAGCCGGCTCAACGCGTCTGGTCTCCAGTGCGTCTCCTCGGGCCGGCATACATGGCACCAGCCTTACGCATGGTGTCCCCGGTTCGCCTACACAGCCCAGTGCGGGTTATTCCACCTCCCCGCATTGGTCGGGCGACGGGGAGCATACGACCAGATAAGGTTGGGCAGGCTCAGTGCTCAAGGGAGCCAGTACGCCTACATGGTCCGGTATATCCGGCGCCACCTCCCCGCTCCAGCCCAGTACCATCAGTGCCATCACCATGCACCAGGCTTCTAGTGTGTCTCCAGAGCCCTGTTCCTCCTCCACGCACTCGCCCTATGGTGCGTGTCTCCAGCCCGGTACCACAAGTTCCGGCACCACGCACCAAGTCTCCTGTGCGTCTCCAGAGTCCTGTGCGTCCTGTTGCTGCTCCCCGTACTGGCCTTGAGGTGCGTGTCCTCAGCCCGGTACCTCCAGTTCCGGTACCACGCACCAGGCCTACTGTGCGCCTCAGCCGGCCAGAGTCTGCCGTCTGCCCAGTGCCGCCTGCACTGTCCGTCTGCCCCGAGCCATCAGAGCTGCCCGTCTGTCCCGAGCCGTCAGAGCTGCCCGTCTGTCCCGAGCCGTCAGAGCTGCCCGTCTGTCCCGAGCCGTCAGAGCTGCCCGTCTGTCCCGAGCCGTCAGAGCTGCCCGCCTGTCCCGAGCCGCTAGAGCCGTCAGTCAGCCAGGATCCGCCAGAGCCGTCAGTCAGCCAGGATCCGCCAGAGCCGTCAGTCAGCCAGGATCCGCCAGAGCCGTCAGTCAGCCAGGATCCGCCAGCGCCGTCAGTCAGCCAGGATCCGCCAGAGCCATCAGTCAGCCAGGATCCGCCAGAGCCGTCAGTCAGCCAGGATCCGCCAGAGCCGTCAGTCAGCCAGGATCCGCCAGAGCCGTCAGTCAGCCAGGATCCGCCAGAGCCGTCAGTCAGCCAGGATCCGCCAGAGCCGTCAGTCACCCAGGATCCGCAAGAGCCGTCAGTCAGTCATGAGCTGCCCCTCAGTCCGGAGCTAACCCTCAGTCCGGAGCTGCCCCTCAGTCCGGAGCTGCCCCTCAGTCCGGAGCTGCCCCTCCGTCCAGTGGCGCCCTCTGGGATGGTATTCAGTCCGGGACTCGCCGTTCCAGAGGCGCCACCAAAGTGGGTAGTGACTATGGTGGAGGGGGGTCCACATCCCGCACCCGAGCCGCCGCCATAGGAAGGCCCACCCGGACCCTCCCCACCCACATCTACTACTCATAGACCAATCTGAAGATATAGAAAGGATGAGAGAGATAAGGAATTCGTCATCAGAGTAGGAGTGCTGATTTAGGATCAGGTCAACTCTGTCCATATAATAGTATTTAATATGATCTTACCTTTGCAAGTTCTTGGTCTGAATTGTTCTCTTAGGTCAAAGTGGACCCAGTCCATTAATGAAATATGAATGAATACGGTAATACTGTAAAATGTACATGTACTAGCTACTGTAGCTAGCCAGCACTATAGTAGTACCTAATATGCGATACCTATTTGTATAAGCTGTTATAGAGCTCCTTCATGTGCTCTAGTAGAGTTGCCCTCCAGTGGCCACCACCACATCTGTAACTCCTAGACAGACAGACAGGCAGGCAGGCAAGCAAGCAGGCAGGCAGGCAGGCAAGCACACAGTCTGAGAGTTGGGCAAAATAGACGAATGCAAAACAAATGTTGCTATTCATAGGTTGCACCTCAGTCACTGGGTTGCATCATGCCATTGTTATGAACGTTCTCATGCCGCACTCTGCCGGCGGTGCATTACTGGTGCCCAAATATAATGATAGACGGAGGTTAACCTGTTTGGCGTGTAAGCACGACGTCGGTACATTTATGACAACAGCCAGCTCAAAGTGCAGGGCGCGAAATTCAAAATATATATTTTTTAAATATTTAACTTTCACACATTAACAAGTCCAAGACACCAGATGAAAGGTACACATCTTGTGAATCAAGCCAACATGTCCGATTTTTAAAATGTTTTACAGGGAAGACACAATATGTAAATCTATTAGCTAACCACGTTAGCAAAAGACACCACTATTTTTACTCCATCAGTTTTTTACTACATCAGTAGCTATCACAAATTCGACCAAATAAAGATATAAATAGCCACTAACCAAGAAACAACTTCATCAGATGACAGTCTGATAACATATTTATTGTATAGCATATGTTTTGTTAGAAAAATGTGCATATTTCAGGTATAAATTATAGTTTACATTGCAGCTAGTCAGAAATTGCACCAAAAGCAGACAGAAAAATTACAGACACCAACGCCAAATAACTAAATACTCATCATAAAACATTTCTGAAAAATACATAGTGTACAGCAATTGAAAGACAGGCATTTTGTGATTCCAGACAATATTTCCGATTTATCAAGTGTTTTACAGCGAAAACACAATATAGCGTTATATTAGCTTAGCACATATAGCAAACATAACAACAGCATTGATTCAAGGCAAAAATAGCTATAACGTATAAACCACCAAAATATATTAATTGTTTCACTAACCTTCTCAGAATTCTTCAGATGACAGTCCTGTAACATCATATTACACAATGCATATAGAGTTTGTTCGAAAATGTGCATATTTAGCGGCACAAATCGTGCTTAGACAATGAGAATAGTGCCCATAACGTCAAGCAATCTGTCCGGCGCCATCTTGTAAAGGCACCTTTTCTTATCGTATACTATTCATAAACTTGACTAAAAAAATACAGGTTGGACAGCAATTGAAAGACAAATTAGTTCTTAATGCAATCGCTGAATTACATTTTTAAAATTAACCTTACTGCGCAATACAGGCTGCGATAACGCAAGGCTACACTGCAGGAAATGGCGTCTTATGC
Source organism: Salvelinus fontinalis (assembly GCF_029448725.1). Classification (NCBI taxonomy): domain Eukaryota; kingdom Metazoa; phylum Chordata; class Actinopteri; order Salmoniformes; family Salmonidae; genus Salvelinus; species Salvelinus fontinalis. The sequence goes on along the minus strand of NC_074689.1, from coordinate 3,227,698 downwards.
ATTTGACATTTTTCAACAGAACAATGAATTATCAGCATAAATAGTTCTTACTTTTAGATGAACTCCCTTCAGAATCTTGGGAAATGTGTCCTTGTGTCCAAAAGAATCGTTGCTAGGTTGGAGAACGTCGTCTTCAACGTTGCAATTAGCAATAAACAATAGCCATGTGGGCCAGAGATACCCAACTTCCTAAAACGTCACGAAAATAAATACCCGAAAATCGCAATATACTGACATGAACTGATATAATTCGGTTTAAAATAACAACATTACTATGTCTTCATCACCTTTATCGAATAAAAACAGAGCCGGAAATATCTAGGAGCTAATAGACCCTTCCTGCGACCCTTCCTGCGTCAGCGCGAAGAGTGGAAAGATGGGACACTTCGGTTCCAAGCAATTTATAACCTTTGGGACCTACGTAGAAACTCTTTTCAACTCTCCCTATTCGCTGACACCCAGTGGAAGGCGTATGCAGTGCATCTCAACCAATAGAGGACAGGCAAATTAATACACAGGTCTCAGAACAGCCAGCAAAATTCTGCATTCTGACATTCACATAGGAAAATTGCTCTAAGTCGAGTTCTGTTTCACTCAGAGAAATAATTCAAACGGTTTTAGAAACTAGAGAGTGTTTTCTATCCAATAGTAAGAATAATATGCATATTGTACGAGCAAGAATTGAGTACGAGGCCTTTTTGAAATGGGCACCTTTTATCTGGCTACTCAATACTGCCCCTTGAGCCCAAAGAGGTTAATGACTGTTTTGTCTAAATTACACTATAGTGGCATGGACATGTTTAGTAGGGAACAACTTTGCCATCATTATCATGTCGTCGCTAGCCATAGCTAGCTACCTAGTGATTCCCTCGAGAGTAACTCATTTCAGTGCATCATTCATATAGCTTGCTAGCAAGCTAGCTAATTGGCTGTGCTAGAAATATAATCAGGCTACCTAATTGTTTCAATGCACCTTCCAAATGTGAAATTAGAAGACTTTTTGCGAGGGAACACAAAACATTTTGCGAGGGAACCCAAAATAATTGGCTCTTTTTTTATGTGTCCATTCAGGGGTTCCGTACAAAATTAACTCACTCACTAGATTGCACCATATAATAACACTACTCTATTAAAGAGATAATCCACTCCAAACCGCTAATTCCTATGATTAACAGTGTTAACCTGTCTAGGATCAGCGTGCCGCTAGCGGCACACCCCCCCCCCCCCCACTGAAAAACCAGTGCCGCGAAATTCAAAAAATATATTTTTTTTAAATATTTAACTTTCACACATTAAAGTCCAATACAGCTAATGAAAGACACAGATCTTGTGAATCCAGTCAACATGTCCGATTTTTAAAATGTTTTACAGGGAAGACACAATATGTAAAGATGTACATCTATTACCTAAAAACACATTAGCATAATCCACCATCTTTTATTTGTCCACCAACACCAGTAGCCATCACCAATTCGGCTAAACTAAGATATTTATAGCCCCTAACCAACAAAAAAACTCATCAGATGACAGTCTGATAACATATTTATGGTATGGGATAGGTTTTGTTAGAAAAAAGTGCATATTTCAGGTAGATGGCATAGGTTACAATTGCACCCACCGTCACAAATGGAATAGAAAAACTACATTGAGCAACGTGTTTACCTACTTACTAATCATCAAACATTTCGTAAAAATACACAGCATACACGAATCGAAAGACACAGATCCTGTGAATACAGACAATATTTCAGATTTTCTAAGTGTCTTACAGCGAAAACACAATAAATCGTTATATTAGCATAGCACATGTGCAAACATTACCCCAGCATTAATTCTAGCCAAAGTGAGCGATAACGTAAACATCGCCAAAATATATTATTTTTTCACTAACCTTCTCAGAATTCTTCAGATGACACCCCTGTAACATCACATTACAACATGCATATACAGTTTGTTCGAAAATGTGCGTATTTAGCCACCAAAATCATGGTTACACAATGACAAAAGTAGCCCAGCTGGTGAGAAAATGTTGGTGCGCCATATTAGACAGTGATCTACTCTTATACATAAATACTCATAAACGTGACTAAAAAATATAGGGTGGACAGCGATTGATAGACAATTTAATTCTTAATACAATCGCGGATTTACATTTTTTAAATTATCCTTACTTTTCAATACAGTTTGCACCAAGCGAAGCTACGTCAAAAAAAATGGCGTCCTAAGCCACTAACATTTTTCGACAGAAACACGATTTATCATAATAAAAATGTCCTACTTTGAGCTGTTCTTCCATCAGTATCTTGGGCAAAGGATCCTTTCTTGGGTCTAATCGTCTTTTGGTGGAAAGCTGTCCTCTTGCCATGTGGAAATGCCAACTGCGTTCGGGATGAACTGGAAGCGTGCCCAGCGATTCACAGCGTTTCAGAAATAAATGTCCCAAAATCGCACTAAACGGATATAAATTGCTATAAAACGCTTTAAATTAACTACCTTATGATGTTTTTAACTCCTATAACGAGTCTTAACATGACCGGAGAAAGATTACTCCCAACACTAATGCTTGGAACAGGTGCGGGTCGGTGTCCTCCACGCGCATGACGCACCAAGAAAAGAGTTGCTAGCTACAGGGTTTTTTAATTTATAGTGCCTGTGAACGCGCAATCGACCCCATTCAAATCGTCATCACGTAAAGGCATCCAGGGGAAGACGTAAGCAGTGTCCGTATACTCATAGCAATAACAGTGGCCTTTTAACTGACTCCAGATCAGGGGCCAACATTTCTGAAATCTGACTCCATGTCAGGGAAATTGCTGTAGAATGGGTTCTGTTCCACTTAGAGACAAAATTTCAACTCCTATAGAAACTATAGACTGTTTTCTATCCAATAATAATAATAATATGCATATTGTACGATCAAGAATTTTGTGGGAAGCCGTTTCAAAAATTACACGATTAGCATAAATAGTGACAACAGCGCCCCCAGCCTCAACAGGTTAAACAGTGTTAAAAAACACTAATATGTGAAAAAAAATATGTTTTGTTAAAAATTGTGTCATTTTATCATTATAACAAAGTTGGTAGCAACATTTGAAAATCGTTATGGAAATCCATTGCAGTTTAAGTTGACTACAAAACCCGTAATACAATGCTTTCTCTGGACTGGTTGGCTAGCGAGCATAGCTACACACAATAATACCAAAGTCAACATCAGCATGTGAAGTTGCTAGCTAGCTGTACAATCGCTTAAATAAACCGCACTAACAATTTAGGAGTCTCTCACCGAGTTCAACCGACAGTTCATCTCTGCCCAAAGCACGTTGCTATGGCAACAACGGCCTTTTCACACGTTTCCCACAGACACACAGGGCTCATTGCAAGATGGTACTTGTAGGACAACCTAAGTTGAATAATTTGGTACACTAGATTGAGCACACCAAAGTGAAATGAATACTTTGTCAAGCTGATATAAACGGATGGATGTGTTCTAGACAAGTATGCTCATACAATCTATTGGCTGATTTAGCAATCTGGAGTGCAGGTAATTGTTTTAAAAGAATTATGAATGTGATAGTGCGTTATCACTTATCTCCAGTGACGAGAACCAGCTATGACGCATTCCTACACGATTTCCTGATTTCACAGATGGAGCACTTGGAAGTTAAATTATGGGGACATTTTTTATTTTAGCAAATTGATAGAATATAGGTTTTAACCAAATTAACAGGAGTTTCATTTTATTCCTTCTGGGGGTGTATTGCCCCTTTAAAGGTGTTATGAGGCAATCCTTAATTGAAACATTAACAAAGTGTACTCCCTGCCACAGTTTTGGTAAAAAAAACTTAGCAATGGGGCTGGAGAAATGCAACCAATCTCAAATTCATAGATGCAAGGACTGACCATCCATGATAACAACATTATAGTTTTAACCATGTTTTTAGGCTATACAGTTTTTGTTGATATTTATTTTGTTTACAAACATTGGGGTAAATGTAGAGCTTTCTTACATGTGAAACTGCAAATTAGATTGTGAAAAACAATCACATGTAAAAATGTAATTTGCTGTTTCATATGTGAAAACATTTCGCATGTGAAAAACATTCACGTGAACGTTTTTCACATATGCTACTGCACATTCCATTTTTACATGTGGAGTTTTCTTACATGTGAACCTGCAAATTAGATTTTTTCACATGATAGATTTGCAAATTCCACATGCGAATGTTAGATTTTCACGTGGAGTTTTTTTTACATGTGAAAAAACGGCATATCGGATTTTCACATGTGAACGTTTGTTGTTGTTGCTGTAAGGGCATGAGTGTGTGGTGTTGTTGAAGAGATGTTTCCCAATGAATAGCAGTAGGGATAGGGCACTAATGACAACAATATGATATATGAGTTACATTTACAGTACCTCATAATGAAGGAGAGAAGATTCTCACTGAACAACCACCAATGAACTGAAACAGTGTTGTATGACCGTGTAGGATTTGTACTGAATCTCTCAATTTCCTCATGGTAGTGAACAAGAAATAATGGTGCACGCTGTCACGCCCTGATCTGTTTCACCTGTCCTTCTGATTGTCTCCACCCCCTCCAGATGTCGCTTATTTTCCCTGGTGTATTTATCCCTGTATTTCCGGTCTCTCTGTGCCAGTTTGTCTTGTACGTTCAAGTCGATCAGTGTGGTTTTCCCGTGCGCCTGCTTTTCTATTCTCGTTACTAGTCCTCCCGGGGTTTTGACCTTTGCCTGTTTTTCTGGACTCCATTACCACTTGCCTGATCATTCTGCAATTCTGTACTTATGGAACTTTGAACTGGTTTCGACCTTTTGCCTGTCCATGACCATTCTCTTGCCTACCCCTTTTGGATTGTTACATAAACATCTTGGACTTTAACCATCTGCCTCCTGTGTCTGCATCTGGGTCTTGCCTTGTGCCCTTATGCAAGCTTCGGTATAAACCGTGATAGGGAACATAAGGACTTCTGATGATCTTAAAGGGCAACTGAACGCAAAGAAAAACAACTTTTCTAGTTGACAACAGCTTGTGTCATCGATATTAGTCCGAAACATTTATTCCAGTGGCAAAATGTACTTAAAAGTAATAAAGTCATTATATTCCAAGACAGAGTTTTGTGGCACTTGTGTAACTGAGGTCAACACGGCTTACAAGAGGGTTGGGCTTTGATTAGAATCATGCCCACTAACACAGGAAGATTTGTCATGCACAGAGAAACAGCTTTGCTGATTGCACTCCATCCAATCATACCAGTAGAACCTCTAGACCAGGGATGGGCAACTCTTGTTTTCGGGGGCCGGAAAGGTGTCAAACTTTTCCCCCAGCCCTAGCGAACACAGCTGATTAAACTAAATGCATTCTAAACTAAAGATCATGATTAGTTGATTATTGGAGTCAGGTGTGTTAGCTGGGGCTGTGACACCAATCAGGCCCCAGAGGAATGGAGCTGCCCATCCCTGCCCATCACACTGCTCCTCAGACTTGTTTACATAAGAAAACATGTTGCCACTTAGCCCTTTATGGAGCGGCCACTTGCTGATGTGTTTCATAGTGATCACTCGAGTCTTACACTGTTTCGGGCAACATTTGAATTTAGACTATGTGCACTGAAATATTGTGTGAATGGTCGGTTGGGTTGAATAAAGAGAACAATGGATAAAAAATCCATAAATGTATAATTGTTGTGCAATGCATATCTATAGGGTACATTGAGGTTTGTCTTCAATAATTTTTTATCTGGAATTCGTGCGTAAGCCTAAGCTTTAGGGCCTAACTGTATGCTCGCTAAATACACGCCACACGCTTTTGGGAACTTGGGCAGAAAAGGTTAACGTTGATCCACTGAGGTAAAAAGGACAATGTCGGAATTTAATTCAATAAGCTGCAAAAATGGAGAGTTGAAATTAAAGAGAAAGGAGGGCAGAACATTAGACTAATGTTTGGGAAAGGTGTTATGTTTGATTGTGAGGCGCTATACAAATTGTGAATGCGCGATAGAGACCATCTGTAAAGGTGCTATCTCTATCAGCATTATGAAAGCTGATAGTATTTCAACCACATGAAATATGCATCCAAGCCGAACTGAAATCTTATCAGAAACGTGTTGGGTCATTTTCACTGCTTTGAATCCCCTTAAAACCGGTCAAACTGATATCTTTTGGACATATTGCAAAGAAAATCTTTCCAAAGTTATTACATTTTCTCCCCGGTCCCTAAAAGTCTTTGCTGTGTGAGAGAAGCAGAGATGAAAGAACTAAACCGACTTCAACTGGATTGCCGTTTTTTTATTCTATCGATGTATGACATATTTTGTGGTGAGCAAGTGTTTATTTAGTCTTCTAGGGCAACAAATCATGACAGAAGAGAAGCTGCATGTATCTAATTATAGACAAAAAAATTGCCAAAATGTTGGATATTATAAGCAGAAACATTGGTCTATCTAAATTAGGCTTAAAAAATCTTGTACCCCTGTCAAAAAACAATTACAGTATATTTCTGGGTCAGATTTTCACTTTATCACATATAGTCGGGAGGTTGCAGATGGGTTATTAGCAATTGCAGGTGGGTGATTTTGTGCACTGATAAACAGTGTGTAGCTTGTGCTTTTTTTATGATAATTTGACAGCTTCCTGATGAAGTTGTTGACCTGTTCTCCAAAACCACTCACGACAGCAGTCAGCAGTGCACTGACTAGTTTTTCATGCTCATTTTTTTACTTGAGAAATACTGCACTAAACACCTTATCTAGATGTAAAATTGGAGACTACAACCTCCTCAGGAAAAACATACAATTAATTACAGATTTCATAATTTATCTTAATTCTGACTATTTTAAGGAAATGGTAAATGTTGTTGCTATGGTGGCTCAAGAGGGACAAACAACATTAACTGCCAGGGTACAATATTGCAAACACATAACACACCCGCAAGACCCAAATCTGTTTTTTCTTAAAACTTCTCTAGGATAGGGGGCAGCAAATTCACTTTTGGATAAATAGTGTGCCCAATTTCAACTTCCTTCTACTCATCCCCAGAATTTAAGATATGCATATCATGGATTTGGATAGAAAACACTCGGACGTTTCTAAAACTGTTTGAATCATGTCTGTAAGTCTAACAGAACTTATGTAGCAGGCAAACCCTGAGGACTAACCATTAATATTTTTTTTTAGGTCACTGTCTGTTCAATGAGATTTCATTGGAATACTGGATTTCTAATCATCCTGTTTTCAGTTCCTACCGCTTCCACTGGATGTCACCAGTCTTTAGAAATAGGTTGAGGTTATTCCTTTGTGCAATGAAGAAGTAAGGCCACCTGGAAACAGTGTAACGTCATGTGTACTGTTTGAGAGTTGCACAAGACTACAAAAGTAGCGTTAGTTTGTTGATCTCCTGTATTGAAAACAGATAGACGCGTCTTCAATTTGATCGATTATTAACGTTTACAAATACCTTATGTTGTATTTCAAAAGTAGTTTGAAATGTTTTGGCAAAGTTTAGAGGTAATTCTTTAGATATTTTGTAGTGACTTTGTGCAAATTGGAAGCTGTTTTTTTCTGGATCAACCGCGCCAAATAAATGGACAATTTGGATATATATAGACGGAATTAATCGAACAAAATGACCATTTGTGATGTTTATGGGACATATTGGAGTGCCAACAAAATAATCTCGTCAAAGGTAAGGCATGATTTATATTTTATTTCTGCGTTTTGTGTCGTGCCTGCAGTGTTGAAATATGCTACACTCTCTTTGTTTACTGTTGTGCTATCATCAGATAATAGCATCTTATGCTTTCGCCGAAAAGCCTTTTTGAAATCTGACATGGTTGCTGGATTCACAACGAGTGTAGCTTTAATTTGGTATCTTACATGTGTGATTTAATGAAAGTTTGATTTTATATCATTTTTTTTTTATTTGGCGCTCTACATTTTCCCTGGCTATTGGCCAAGTAGGACGTTACCATCCCACATATCCCAGAGGGGTTTTAATGAGCAGCAGAAAAACATGTGGAATCGGTGCATTCAGCCCCCTTTAACAAGGAAGAGGTGTTGAACAACTGATGATAACATAATTGTAAGTAGAGTCAGAAGAGGAGGCGAAGCGAGAGGGATAACTGGGCCCAAAATCTTCTGCAATGATGTATATAAACCCTGGATTGGTGAAGGCTACCTATGCGCCCACTTATGGGCCCTTGAGAGGCTTTGTAGTCACCGGTCAGCCATATTGGCACTCCCCAGTAGGCCCAGTCCTCCATAGAAATGAATGGAATTCTACAGTACGCCAATTAAATCAAGGACAAAAGTTTCAAGGACAAAATTACATGGATTAGAGTATGTTTGTTGTTGTAATGGGGACAGTAACATTAGTAATACCTATACTTTAATTAAGGACATATTTTTTTAATGTATTTTTTCATTTTTATGTTTAAGTCATATAATATAATTTTAAAGTATGCATGAAGGTGTCTGTAATATAATAATTGTGGCAAAAAATGAAGGTAGACATTAATACAAGCATTTCTGTAGCTTCCAAATATTTTCTTACAACAGTGGGGGGAGTGCTAAGATGGCTTGAATACAGCGCCTAAAAAAAAAGAATCTAGTGAATTTAAAATTGATTGGTCTTTTCCAGCAGGTGTTTTGCTCACCAAGCCAGGAGTTTTTGTAAGGAGGTCAGTGAGAGAGAGTTGAATTTGTTTCACCAAAAATGTAATGGCCTATTTGCTACGTGTGGCTTACTTTATCGAAGTCTTGTAATGATGTAACGTACATATATAAGTAGGACCCGTGACATCCCTGCATCTTTGAGAGAAAAAACACTTTATATTGGAGTTGTGCCTGGTCGTCATTAGTTACCACAGCCACAAAGTCATAAACCTTAAATTAAGACCAAGTTTATGTTTGTTTTAGCCAATTTATAGCTGTGGTACTAGTGGAAACCGTTGTGCCTGTTGTTCAAACACGTGTTTGCCCTCTCATTGGATACAATGGTCACACCTGATCTTACGTCCTCCCGACTGCCTTCCATTTTTTAAGACATTTATTGTCATTGTTAGAGCAGCCACTAAAGTATCTGGTCAATATAATGGATAATCTGTGGTAGATGAATAGAATAGGAGAAATAATGAGGCTTGACATGTGGGCTCCCGAGTGGCGCAGAGGTCTAAGGCACTGCATCTCAGTGCTAGAGGCATCACAACAGACCTTGGTTTGATTCCAGCCTGTATCACAACTGGCTGTGATTGGGAGTTCCATAGGGCGGTGCACAATTGGCCCAGCGTTGTCCGGGTTTGGGCAGGGTAGGCTGTCATTGTAAATAAGAATTTGTTCTTAACTGACTTGCCTAGTTAAATAAACTAAATGTCAATTAGACAAGCTGCCTGATTAAATCAGTTAAATCTGAAAAAGAACATTAAAGCAGCTTGGTTAAGGATCTAGTTAGGAGAAAGATAATTGGAATTCAATTCTTGGGTCTTCTCTACATTTCTTTGCAGGCCCAGTTGGTAAGCATGTGCGCTTGTTGGTAAGAGAGCAGAGCGATCTCATCTGCAAAGTTGAGATCCTTGAGTACTAAGGCCTAGATTCAATCCGGACCTTGGAAGATCCGTGATTGACATTTAAAGGTAATTTCCGATTGAGCTGACATATGCATCGTTTACCGTCAATGCGGATTCCACAAACACAGAAACATTGCCTTTAAAATGGGCAATTAGATTAAATGTAGCCCTAAGTCCGTGGATGCTCCCTAATCTGTCTTTTTACAGTGTTTCTCATCATCCTGTCCATTGCAATTAGGAAGAGAATGGGCGCGAGAGTGCATCTTTTGCCGACGCCTCAGAAAGTCACTCTGTGGTAGTGTTGTTGTTGTCAGCGAAGGCACATTCAAACTCAACAGAATCACCTAATTAGTCTGATAAATTTGCGGGCGAAGCCACATGTTGAGAGGATTTTCCGAAGGCTGTCTCTTTGCACGATGTGGAAGGTATTTTTGAAGTTGTTAAAATGCAGGTGCAGTGGGATTTTAAGTGTAGCTAAAAACACAAAGCCAAAATCATGGGACTTTGACTCTCTTTCTACATAGACTGTACCTTCTAGGTAACCGTTTGATCAAATGAATTTCAAATGTGGTTTTCCCTTTACAGTGAATCCAGGTCTTCATATCATCAAGATCATTTGTTTGTGCACTGAGAGAAAGGTAAGACATGACCATGTTTATTTTCTCTACCGCGGCAGCTTCAAGCCTGACATCCTAGCGGAGCGCCAACTGCTGTATGATACAGCCATTAATCAGCAGATCTTTCCCTGGGTCTCTAGATCCGTCTAGGAACTGAAGCCACAGCCGCTCCCTCCTTCCACGGTGACTCATAGAATCATCTAATTCAAATACATAAATTATGAGCCCTATTACTGTCTTACGATTTGTATCCATCTGTCAACGTTGACTCGGGAGGGTGAAAATAGTGCATAGAATGCCTGTCTGTGTCTAATTTTACACTATGCCGGAGGCATCGGATGATACTAATACGGGTCCTGCCCAATACTGCTTTTTCTAAGCCTTAAAAATCAGTCAGAGTGCTGATCTAGGATCAGATTGACCTTTTACATTATAATGAATGGACAGCGAGGACATGATCCTAGATAGATCAACATTCCCACTCTGGTAGAAGGGTGAAAGCACAATGCAGGTAGTATAACTCAAACTGGGCAGAAACAGTTGTACAGTAGTGAAAATCATTAATTTCCGGGTCAAACACGAACCGCTAATAAGAATGTACAAGCAGATCCACGGTGCAGTCTGAGTGAAAGTCAATAAAAACAAGTTGGGATCTGTACAAATAAGGTCATCTGTATCCACTTGAGCGAAACGGTGTCAATTTACAACGGTTGTCAATACAGAGGCATCAATCATATACCGTGTTATCTGGTAAAGTTATTTTCAAAACATACTCATATCTTACATATCTTACATATCTTTCATGTATTGGCGATCAATGTTCAATATGGATGTCAGTGTCACGCCCTGGCCTTAGTTTTCTTTGTTTTCTTTATTATTTTAGTTAGGTCAGGGTGTGACAGGGGGAATGTTTGTGTTTTGGGTGGTTATATGGTAAAGGGGGTGTTGGGTGTAGTGTATGAGTTTGTGTTGAGTGAATGTTTCTAGGTATGTCTATGGTTGAGTGAATGTGTCTAGGTATGTCTATGGTTGCCTGAGTGGTTCTCAATCAGAGACAGATGTCTTTCATTTGTCTCTGATTGGGAGCCATATTTAAGGCAGCCACGGGCATCATGCATTTGTGGGTAATTGTCTATGTCTAAGTGTTTAGTGTCAGCACTTATGTTTGAAAAGCTTCACGGTCGTCTGTTTTGTTGTTTTGTTTAGTTTGTATAGTGTTCGTTTCGTTTTCGTCTTCTTTCTTAAATAAAGAGGATGTACTTTCCACACGCTGCATTTTGGTCCTCACTCTCTCCCATTGACGATCGTGACAGTCAGCCTGCATGACGATCAATCATTGTCAAGTTCCTGACCTGTTTTCTGTTGTTTTTGTATGTGTTTAGTTGGTCAGGGCGTGAGTTGGGGTGGGCATTCTATGTTATGTGTTTCTATGTTGGGTTAAATGTGTTGCCTGATATGGTTCTCAATTAGAGGCAGGTGTTTGACGTTTCCTCTAATTGAGAACCATATTAAGGTAGGCTGTTCTCACTGTTTGTTTGTGGGTGATTGTCGCTGTGTCTGTGTTTTGTTGCACCACACGGTACTGTCTCGTTCGTTCATTCGTTTTTCCTGTTCTTGCGTTCTTCGTTATATGTAGTTCTCATGTTCAGGTCAGTCTACGTCGTTTGTTTGTTATTTTGTAAATTATCAAGTGTAGTTCGTGTCAGTGTTCGTCTTGCCTATTAAATTCATTATGTCTACATACCTCGCTGCGTGTTGGTCCGATCCATGCTCCTCCTCGTCTGATGAGGAGAACGAATATGACGACCGTTACAATCATACGATCAACATTGAATACAGCATGAAATACTACCACCTTAATTTGACGGAAAGTTTGTATCAAGTGTAATGTGTCATTATTATTTATTATGCCTTTATTTCAACAAGGACCACAGAGCTGGGCCCTGCGTATACATGTTTACACATACAGTTTAGATACAATGATTAAGAAACTACACAAGACAAACAAAATCATCACAGATAACACAAAAAAATACAGCAACAGATTACATTTACACATAGGTTATTCCCCTAACAGCACAAGAACTTGCATTACCCGAAACAGTTACAAGCAATACAAAAATAAAAATCCTCCAATAAATATTTAAAATGGGCAAGGGGGACAAGAGTCTCAAGTTTAAGTTTAGTCTGCAGGCTATTCCATAGGCAAGGAGTGTAACAGGAAAATGCAGCCATACCCAACTCTGTGGAGATCGCATGGGCTTCAAGTGTAATCCATGTTGGAGACCTGGTTTTAGGAGTTCTAATTCTAATATTGATGAGTGATGATAAATAAGAAGGTAGTCTCACGGACTCACGGACAACGAAATCCAACCCACATTATGATATAAAACACAGTGGTGAGTTCTGGAGCTAGCACCCGTAATAAACCTAAGTGCGCAATGATAAGCACCCGTAATAAACCTAAGTGCGCAATGATAAGTAGCATCCAGTGATTTAAGTGTTGATGCCGTAGCATGCATGTAAATAATATCCCCATAATCTATAACAGACATAAAAGTAGTTTGCACAATTTGTCTTCTACTTGTAGAGGACAAACATGTCCTGTTTCTATAGTCATGCGCATGGAAGTAAGTTTTTCAAGAGATACTTTTGGTCATGTATGTGTATGTGGACACCTGCTCGACGAAAATCTCATTCCAAAATCATGGGCATTAATATGGAGCTGGGTCCCCCCTTTGCTGCTATAGCATCCTCCACTATTCTGCGAAGGCTTGTGGTCAGGACTCTGTGCAGGCCAGGAAAGTTCTTCCACACCGATCTCTACAAATCATTTCTGTATAGACCTCGCTTTGTGTACTGGGGCATTGTCATGCTGAAACAGGAAAAGGCCTTACCCAAACTGTTGCCACAAAGTTGGAAGCACAGAATCATCTAGAATGTCATTTTACAGTATGCTGTAGTGTTATTAAGATTTCCCTTCACTGGAACTAAGTGCTAAGTCCTAACTAAGTCCTAGCCCGTACCATGAAAAACAGCCCCAGAACATTTTTCCTCCTCCACCAAACTTCACAGTTGGCACTATGCATCGGGGCGGATGGCATTTTCCTGGCATCCACCAAACCCAGATTCGTCTGTCGGACTGCCAGATGGTGAAGCGTGATGAATCACTCCAGAGAACACGTTTCCACTGCTCCAGAGTCCAATGCCGGCGAGCTTTACACCACTCCAGTCAACGCTTGGCATTGCGCATGGTGATCTTAGGCTTGTGTGCATCTGCTTGGCCATGGAAAGCCATTTCATGAAGCTCCCGACGAACAGTTCATGTGCTGACATTTCTTCCAGGGTCAGTTTGGAACTTGGTAGTAAGCATGTAGTAACCCAAAGGTTGCGAGTTCAAATCTCATCATTGACAACTTTAGCATTTTAGCTAATTAGCTATTTTTAAACTACTTACTACTTTTGAGCTACTTTGCAACTACTTAGCATGTTAGCTAACTCTTCCCCTAACCCTAACCGTAGCCCTTTTAGCTAACCCTTCCCCGAACATTAACCCAAACCTTAACCCTTTAACTTATCTCCTAAAATGAACCCTAACCTTAAACCTAACCCCTAGCCTAGCTAACATTAGCCAGCTAGAATTTGTAACATGTATTACGTTTTGCAAATTTGTAAACTAGAATTTAGATATAATATGAATTGTAATTCGTAACAAATCATACGAAATGGGTGATGGACCACGGTTCTGTAACTACAGACGCTGGGAGACGAGAAGCAAGTACAGGGTGAGGATTTAATGATAAACAGACATGAAACGAAACAAGAACAGCACCAGAGAGGGGGAGCGGAAGCAGACGTGACAAAAAATGAATACATACCATACAAAACGTAACATATCATACTTAATGGAGTGGTGCAGATTTACATACATAATAATACGAAATGCTCCAAGACCAGTTTGGCTGTCAGGCTGAGAAGGGCCTGCTTAATCCTGATTTGTTTGAGTGTCCACTAGTGGAACACCCACCGGTTAGGGCCACAGGAGGCTAATTGCTCTTTGGCATTTACCACATTGTCAGGAGAGCTTGATGAAAAGATTTCCGCTGCGTGCATACAGCTCCACCTTACAATGCATGAATGGAGCACACTGAGAGAAAACGTACATAAGTTAACACAGTCTTGCAAGCTAAGTCGTGTTTTACATGATTTAAAGAACATGTAGTTGATGAGAACGGCAGTTTCGGAGTGAATGGCAGATTCAGAGAGACACAGTTTGGCATTCAAGGCACTGAATTAGCATCATAACAATACAGAAATACTATGTCTATGTTAGGCAAAGCATATTAGTTTGGTTTCAAGTGTATTTAACTTAAGTTCAATCAGTAAGGCTGGTCTGAATGTCCCATCTTACATTAACTTTGGTTCAGTATATCAATATATATACACATTCATGTTGCTTCTTTTATCATGGACACAGCAGGAACTTTATATTGTTGTGTTCACAATTGGGTTAATCAACAGTGCAATGCCTTGTCGCTCCTCCTCCTCTACTATCAATTAACCACGTGCAGAATGTCAGTCACCTATCATACTCTAGCCAATGAGCCACTGTAGAATAACTTGATTCCACCATGCTTTCTAAATAGACCAACGGGCATAGCAGCTCAATAATCCTACTCACCAATGGGCCTGTATCTTGAGACATATTTAAATGAATGCTTACCCCTTTCCTCTCTTGCTTCTTGCAGCAAAAGCATATACAGTCGACCCTCTACCTCCCCATTGCCACCAGCTGAAGGTCACGTCTTCTGGTCCTCTTTCAAACAGCTGGAGGGGTTCTGATGCTAGCTTTCCATCAAATGGCTACCTGCCATCCTGCCGCCTGACTCCGGGGATCGTCCTCCGGAATATGGGTTCACCCCCCCCCCCCCCCCAAAATATTTTCATCAACTTTCACATTTGCATTCAGTTTTTGTTGTTCATTCAGTTAAGCCTGTGTTCGATTGAACTGAAGTACATTTAGAATATCATATGAAGGTTGTCAAAGAGATCCATTTGTCTCCTAAAATGAACCTTTTTGAAGAAAATGACCGTACAAGGATGGTGGTGTGTGAATTCTCCCCGGGAAACATACACCACGTTGGATAAGAGAGCATTTGGGACCAATCTAGATGATGGCAGTAATTTTCAACCAAGAGTCATAATTGGGGAAAAGAACAAGGGTTACATTTACACATGGCCTAGATTCAAACCCCTACACAACATTAATACTAGGTCCTATTATCTTCCAAAATGGCTGCTCAGTGTCCAGTCCACTATGTTCTTTCATAGACTAAAAGTTGAATGCCTCACACACCAACAGTAGGCATATTGCAAATATATTCATTATCTGAAATTGGTGGCCCTTTATACTATTTCACAAAAAGTACAAGCAAACACAAATGAAATAACAATAATTGCTGAAATGGCATGAAACAGGTCTTACCCCCCCCCCCCCCCCCCCATAATGACAACATTTTAATGATGTCACTCAGCCAGCCACACAATAAAAAATGTACCCTATGTTTAATTCATGTGTTTTCATTACACAGAGTAAAACAGAAATATATAGGCCTACGTTCCGTCTTTCATATAGCGCCGGTTCTATCGACACCCACAGTTGGTTGTCTTTGAGTCAGCTTTTTACAAAGTTTAAAAGACAACAAACTTCTTCCTCTGAACCCCCCTACTGTGTGATTGGAATCTCACTGGTGAGTCATTTATGGAGCCCGTAATTGCCCTCACTGCCACATTTCTGACAGCAACTTCCCCGCAGAAACGGCCATGTGTTTATTTATAGTTTTTCACTTTAATTCGGATCCAGAAGCATATGCTTTGTGACTGCAGCTGCTATGTATTTGCTGAGCTGTTTAATTACCGCATAAAGGGCATCTAAATCCTACACTCAATATGCTCAACAGAAAATGGTGTGCTTTAGTACGTACACAGTTACAAATAACTCAGCAAAGTTAACTAATATAACTAATATAAACTCATATTTTTAGCACAACTTGGCGCTATAGGAAGCATTTCCTGGCACAGGAAAGATGTTTCTAGCACTTGAATAAATCCTTTGCAGTATAACAGTACACAGCGGGAAAGAGGAACATCTCAAAAGTTTTCACTAAACAGAAAGCTAAAAATATCTGTTTCCAGCGAGAAACAGGGCAATGAAATGATCATGATTGCCACTGCTCGTTTATTGTTTGGTAACTTGGGAAAACATTTTATAAGCACTGCTCGTTCTCTTCTAATAGAGACCTACAGGAGCTATGTAACTGCTATGTAATTGCTCTGAGAGCCTGAGAGCGTCGTACACATGTTGAGATATTGATATTAGCCTTCAGATGCGATAGATTCTCCTTCTCCTCGATCCCTTAGCCCCGGTGAATGAGCTGAAGTGAAAGGGTCTTTGTTACCGTAGTGCAGGGTAGGAAAGACATCCGAGTTGCATCAGTCTCTGAGCACGGATGTGATAGCCTTCCTTTGCCCTCTACAAGCAGCCAGAAAGATGTGTCACAAATTCGGGATCGGATGTTGTCTGATACATTCAACCTGACAGGCCTCCAACCTAATCCCTCATCCAAATTATTTCCAGTCTTTCACTGGAGAGAAAACAAATGTTATGCAATGCGTCAACTAAGCCTGGCCGAGGATATTTCCTCATTATTTCATTAACAAACAAACATTATTCGATATTCAATGATTAATAGCCGCAAATCTGATTTAGATTCAGGATGTCACTCCTTCTCATAGTTTTATTTACAAGTGAATTTTGGTTTGTTGTTATTCACCCGGTACCGGAGATTTAACCCCTTAGACAAATTTACATCTCCTGATGTAATGGCTCGCACAGTTACCATCAAATGTACACTGGGAGAGCTGTACGTTTGGGTGGGGACTGCGACACCCAGAGCCGGACCACACTCAGGGCATGGCCTCTTAAGCCCCTCTCAGACCCCAGGGAGATATCAAACACATGAAGTCGTCATCCTCAGGTGTGTACGGGAGCATGACACATCGTTCATCATCCAAATCACATCAACGGATCCCTCTGAGTACAAAACACTAACACACCCACACCCACATACTGTACACACACACACACACACACACACACACACACACACACACACACACACACACACACACACACACACACACACACACACACACACGCTCTAGGAACAGGAATGAAATCTCACTGGTAGGAGCTTCAAGAGCAAAAGAATAAAACATACACAAACCTCATTTTAAGCTTTTACTAAAAGCTTTTGTTTCATAGCTAAAAGTTAACTCATGAAGATGCGTTCCCTTGGCTTCCTCTCACGTCACACCATGACATGAAAGCTGCCTTCTCGGTTTTTATGTCAATTTTTTATTAGCCGGTGAGGAACATTGGTAGCCATAGAAACAGGAATTTCATATTTACCTTAGTATCCCAGGCGCAATATCAGAGGCTCACAGACCTCTTGACACGTATATGTATTTCAATCAGGCAATATCTCCAAGTGCCCCAAAGGACAGGCCCCATCCTCACCAATAAAATACCAACAGTATAAGCCTACTTTATTATATTTGGCTTCCACTGCCACCCACTGAAAGGCTACACTCCATTTACAGCTAGTTACAGATTAAATACTGATTACTTGATCAGCACTACAATATCAAGTTCGGCCTAGAACTTCACATTGTTTTCTTTCAAATTATTTTAATTTCAAGTGTCTTCTACTAACCAGAAAGTATTTCAAACTAGGCTTCACCAATGTAATGTCAAAGAATCTGTTGATGTTAAAGCATTTCTGCATTTATCAAATCCTTTCTTCTTTTTTGAGAATCAACATTCAATAAGGATATTGGCCTGTACGATGCACAAAGGTTTTATTGTGCTGATGCTCTGGATAAGAGTTACTACTAAATGGCTAAATTCTAATTGAAAATAGAATCCAATGATTAACATTCAATAAGGATTTCGGCTTTCACGATGCACACCTTTTTTTGTGAGAATCTTATCATCAAAATGAAATGAGGATATCGGCCTGTATGACACCAGCGCAAATAGTCTTGATGGAAACTCGCCTCAGAGTTTAAATGTATTTTCAGACAATGATGTGTGCTTGTTCTTATGAATATGCTTTCATAATGAAAATTAGAACAAAACTCAAGCTTACTTGCATTGCATTTACACTTACATTTAAGTCATTTAGCAGACTCTCTTATCCAGAGCAATTTAAAGTTAGTGCATTCATCGATAGCTAGGTGGGACAACCACATATCACAGACAGAGTAAGTACACTTTTCCTCAATAAAGTAACTATCAGCAAAGTCAGAACTAGATACCTTAATAGAAAATACCTTACTAGAAAATGACTCAGTTAAAGTGAAAGTCACCTCATACTACTTGAGTAAAAGTCTAAAAGTATTTGGTTTTAAATATAGTTAAGTATCAAAAGTAAATGTAATTGCTCAAATATACTTAAGCATCAAAATGTAAATCATTTCACATTCCTTATATTAAGCAAACCAGACGGCACGATTTCTTTGTAAAATTTTTTTGGGGGATAGCCAGCAGCACCCTCCAACACTCAGACATCATTTACAAACACTTCATTTGTGTTTAGTGAGTCCGCCAGATCAGAGGCAGTAGGGATGACCAGGGACATTCTCTTGATAAGTGCGTGAATTTGACAATTTTCCTGTCCTGCTAAGTATGCAAAATGTAACGAATGTCAGGGAAAATGTATCGAGTAAAAAGTACTGTACATTATTTGTATTAGGAATGTAGTGTAGTAAAAGTAAAAGTTGTCAAAAATAAAAAAGTAAAATACAAATATCCCCCAAAAACTACTTAAGTAGTACTTTAAAGTATTTTTACTTAAGTACTTTACACCCCTGGGTTCAGGATTATAATATAATTAATATTATTCAAATGAAATATCTGCATAGCCCAGGTTCTCTGATATTATGAGTGAGATATCTCACATCTGGGATTCACCCACTGAGGTATAATAAGACCTAGAGACTGTGTCCAAGATGTCCGACCTTTGACGTAATCTACTCACATTCACATACACCGATTCAGGCCCAACTTCACACTGGCACTAGCACTCAGTACAAACAGGGAGCAGCAAGAGCATTGATGACGTCATCACGTCATCCAAAAACATGGCAGACATTGGCTGAATGTAAATGTTAATATATTCGGCTGTGATTTATGGACAAAACATTTGGCCTCAGTGACAATTATTTGAATAATTCAACGGATGTCTTGTGCACAAAGGTGTTGAGTAAAGGGTCTTATTAGGAATTTTGAAATCTGACTTCTCTATGTGGCCATGTATGTAAATTGTCTTTCTGGGCCGAGTGTCAGTTAAACTGTAGTACCAAAGAAAAACTGTACGAGCAGTCGAAACCGTGCTTGGTGCTTCTATACTGGAACCCTGGCCCCTTGGGTTCACCAGAATCTCCGAAGCTTGAAGAACCTATCACACGTGTTTGTCGGAGACAGACAGGGGGCAAGTGGCAAATGAGGTGAGCCCTCTGGTAATTTTCGACCATACCAAACCTTCTCACACTCTTGCGAGATATCTCACTTATAATATCAGAGGACAAGTAATCTTGAGTTCTCTTTCAATTATTTGTTTCGATATCTCACATGTGCTGTGGCAATGCGCAGACGCAGCTACCCTCTGTCGATGGCTGAAACGCAGGCCATGGAGGAGTGCATCCATGAGGCGCTCCAGCAAGGTTTCATCTGCACGTCCACTGGTTTCTTCTTCGTGGCCAAGAAGGATGGAGAGTTACGCTCATGTATTGATTACAGAGGACTCAATAAAATCACCACCAAGTACTGTTACCCTCTCCTGTTGGTGTTCCGTGGGGCCTGGTTCTTTACCAAACTGGACCTACGGCCTGCATACAATCTCATCCTCATCTGGGGGGGGAGGGGGGGGGGAGTGGAAGATAGCTTTCAGTACGATGTCTGGTCACTATGAGTACTTTGTGATGCCATTTGGCTTAGCTAATGCTTCGTCAGTGGTCCAGGCATGGTGTTCCGGGACATGCTCGGACACCAGGTGGTCGTGTATATCGATGACATCCTGGTCTACTCGGCTGCCTTGGAGGATCATATCACTCACGTCTGAGTAGTCCTGGAACGCCTCCTGGCTAAACACCTGTTTGTCAAGGCTGAGAAGTGCCAGTATCGTCAGGAGACTGTCTCCTTCCTAGGCTACCAAATCATCCCGCAAGGAGTGAAGATGGACATCAAGAAGGTAGATGCGGTCAGGTCATAGCCAGTCCCAACCACCATAAATGGATTACAGCGGTTTTTGGGTTTGCCAACTTCTACCTCCGTTTCATCAGGAACTTCAGCTCCATCGCCGCTCCTCTCACCTCTCTCCTCAAGGGGTCGGTCCTGTAGGTTGGTCCTGTAGGTTGGTGTGGAGTCCAGCAGCCAATGAGGCCTTCCGTCTTCTCAAGGGACGTTTGACCTCCGCCCCATTACTCAAACATCCAAATCCCACAATATCCTTTGTGGTGGAGGTGGATGCTTGAGAGGTGGGCGTGGGGGCAGTTCTGTCCCAACGATAAGGTAATCCACATAAATTGTATCTGTGTGCATAGTACTCTAAGAAACTGTCCCCTGCAGAGAGGAATTATGATATCGGTGAACGAGAGCTCCTGGTGGTGAAGTTGCCATTAGAAGAGTGGAGACACTGGCTGGACGGCGCCAAGGACCCATTTGCCATTCTCACCGACCATCGGAACCTGGAGTACATACAGACAGCGAGGAAGCTGAATCCACGCCAAGCAAGGTGGACCCTTTTCTTCACAAGATTTGACTTCACGTTGACCCAGGTAAAAAAAAACACCAAAGCCGAGGCCCTGTCCCGTCTCTACGATTCTGGAGAGGGCCCTGTCCAGAATGCGCCTATAATCTCTTCCTCACAAGTTGTAGCCCCGTGGTCTGGGACATAGATGTGGACATCCGCCACACAACTGTTGTCACTGGACATCCAGGTATTTCGCGAACTACCCAATCTATCTCTGAGATGTATTGGTGGCCTACCTTGGCGCAGGACGTTAGTCGCTACGTCAACTCCTGTCCGTATGTGCTCAAACCAAATCCCCCCCGGCACACTCCAGCAGGGAAACTCCTTCCTGTGCCTCAGCATCCCTGGTCTCATATATCCACTGAAATTGTCACTGATCTCCCCTCCTCTGACGGTTTCACCACCATTTTGGTGGTTGTGGATAGATTTTCTCAATCCTGTCATTTCATCCCTCGCTCTGGTCTCCCTACTGCTCTACAGGTTGCTGAGAATCTATTCCAGCAGGTCTTCCGGCATTATGGCCTTCCGGAGGACATCGTCTCTGACCGTGGGCCCCAATTCAAACCACGGGTATGGAGAGCCTTCATGGAGAAGCTCGGGGTCACGGTCAGCCTCACTTCCGGGTATAGGCCTCAGTCCAACGGGCAGGTGGAGAGGAGGAACCTAGGAGCTGGAGGTTTCTGAGGACTCACTGCCAGGACTGGCAGGGAGAGTGGGCCCGATTTCCTTCCATGGGCAGAGTATGCCCAGAATTCGTTACATCACTCCTCCAACGGGCTGACTCCCTTCCAGTGTGTTTTGGGTTTTCAGCCAGCTCTTGCTCCATGGACTTTGGGCAAGATCGAAGTTCCTGTGGTTGATGAGTTGTTCAGGCATTCAGAAGAGGTGTGGAGCGAGGCTCACGTGAGATTACAGTGCGCCGTCCACCGTCAGAAGGAGCAGGCAGACCACCACTGCAGTGAGACCCCTGTGTTCCATCCAGAAGATCATGTCTGGCTCTCTACCAGGAACCACCCACTACACATGCCCTGCAAGAAGCTGAGCCCCCGGTTTGTGGGACCGTTCAAGGTTCTCTGGAGGGTCAACAAGGTGACGTATAGGTTACAGCTTCCCAGTAACTACTGTATCTCAGCTTCTTTACATGTCTCCCTTCTCAGGCCGGTGGTTCCTGGTCCCCTTGCTGATACTGTCCCCCACGACACCCCTGGATGTCGAGTGAGCTCCCGCCTATGCCGTCAGATCCCTACTGGACACCCGACGTCGTGGGGGTCGGCTCCAGTACCTGGTGGACTGGGAAAGGTGCGGCCCAGAGGAGCAGTGTTGGGTTCCACTGGAGGACATTCTGGATCTCAACATTATCCGTGATTTCCATCTTCGCGGCTGGGGGGGGGGGGGGGGTTACTGTCACATCTACTCCTGCTCCTCCCCTTTGGCGTTCGACATCGCCGGTTTACTAACCACCGGACCTGGAAACCATCAACACACACACCTGGCATTCATCATTACACGCACCTGCACTTCATCATTAGGCACACCGTCACTCGTTACCTCCCCTTTATCTGGCACTCCCTTAGGTTCTTTCCCCAGGCAATATTGTTTTCTGTTGTTGACGTCTTGACGCTACTCCTACTTTGTATCGCTCCATGTTTCTTGTTATATTAAATTTACCACCCTCTTCTCGACTCCCAGAATCTAATTTACAGAGAAATGAAAAAGTATACTCAGGAAGCATGTTCCTCAGCTGTGCATGTCTCCGGGATTTAACCTGTCTAGGATCAGCGTGGCGCTAGCGGCACACCCCCCCCCCCCCCCACTGAAAAACCAGTGCCGCGAAATTCAAAAAAAATATTTTTTTAAAATATTTAACTTTCACACATTAAAGTCCAATACAGCTAATGAAAGACACAGATCTTGTGAATCCAGTCAACATTTCCGATTTTTAAAATGTTTTACAGGGAAGACACAATATGTAAAGATGTACATCTATTACCTAAAAACACATTAGCATAATCCACCATCTTTTATTTGTCCACCAACACCAGTAGCCATCACCAATTCGGCTAAACTAAGATATTTATAGCCCCTAACCAACAAAAAAACTCATTAGATGACAGTCTGATAACATATTTATGGTATGGGATAGGTTTTGTTAGAAAAAAGTGCATATTTCAGGTAGATGGCATAGTTTACAATTGCACCCACCATCACAAATGGACTAGAATAATTACAATGAGCAACGTGTTTACCTAACTACTAATCATCAAACATTTCGTAAAAATACACAGCATACACGAATCGAAAGACACAGATCCTGTGAATACAGACAATATTTCAGATTTTCTAAGTGTCTTACAGCGAAAACACAATAAATCGTTATATTAGCTTAGCACATAGCAATTAGCAGCCCAGCATTGATTCTAGCCAAAGTGAGCGATAAAAGTCAACATCGCCAAAAGATATTAATTTTTTCACTAACCTTCTCAGAATTCTTCCGATGACACTCCTGTAACATCACATTACAACATGCATATACAGTTTGATCGAAAATGTTTATATTTAGCCACCAAAATCATGGTTAGACAATGTGAAATGTAGACAAGCTGGTAAAGAAAAAGTCCTTGCGCCACTTAGACAGTGATCTACTCTTATACATAAATACTCATAAACGTGACTAAAAAATATAGGGTGGACAGGGATTGATAGACAATTTAATTCTTAATACAATTGCGTTATTACATTTTTTAATTTATCCTTACTTTTCAATACAGTTTGCGCCAAGCGAAGCTACGTCAAAAAACATGGCGTCCTAAGCCACTAAAATGTTTCGACAGAAACACGATTTATCATAATAAAAATGTCCTACCTTGAGCTGTTCTTCCATCAGTATCTTGGGCAAAGGATCCTTTCTTGGGAGAAATCGTCTTTTGGTGGAAAGCTGTCCTCTTGCCATGTGGAAATGTCAACTGCGTTCGGGATGAACTGAAAAGCGTGCCCAACTTTTCACATCGTTGCAAAAATAAATGTCCCAAAATCGCACTAAACGGATATAAATTGCTATAAAACGCTTTAAATTAACTACCTTATGATGTTTTTAACTCCTATAACGAGTGAAAAGATGACCGGAGAAATATAACAGGCTAAACTAACGCTTGGAACAGGTGCGCGCCGGTGTCCTCTAGGCTCATGACGCAGCTCCCAAAGAATGACTAGCTTCAGGGTTTTTTCATTTGTAGGGCCTGTGAACGCGCAATCGACCCCGTTGGAATCGTCATCACGTAAAGGCATCCAGGGGAAGACGTAAGAAGTGTCCGTATAGTCATAGCAACGACAGTGCCCTTTTAACTGACGTCAGAAGAGTGGCCAACATTTCTCAAATCTGACTCCATGTCAGGGAAATTGCTGTAGAATGGGCTCTGTTCCACTTAGAGACAAAATTTCAACTCCTATAGAAACTATAGACTGTTTTCTATCCAATAATAATAATAATATGCATATTGTACGATCAAGGATTTTGTGGGAAGCCGTTTAAAAAATTAGCCAAATTAGCATAAATAGTCTAAACAGCGCCCCCATCCCCAACAGGTTTTAAGAAAAAAAATGTAATTGATAGAAATTAAATAACTAAAAAAGTCGTAGTATCTAAGAGCTCTAAGAGTCGTAGTCCCTAAGAGCTTTAAACACCTGGAATGTGCAATATTAGCCCTTTATTCTTCTCATAATTCTTCAAGCTCTGTCAAGATGTTGGGGATCGTGGCTAGACAGCAGTTTACAACTCTTGCAATATATTTTCAAGTAGATTTAAGTCAAAACTGTAACTCGGGAACATCCACTGTCTTCTTGGTAAGCAACTCCAGTGTAGGTTTGGCCTTGTGTTGTAGGTTGTCCTGCTGAAAGGTGAATTCCTCGCCCAGTGTCTGTTGTGAAGCAAGTTTTCCTCTAGGATTTTGCCTGTGCTTAGCTCCATCCCGTTTCTATTTATCCTGTAAAAACTCCCAAGAACCATGATGCATCCACCACCATGCTTGAAAATAAGACAACAGTTACTCAGAGATCTGTTGTGTTGGACTTGCCCCAAACATAAGGTTTTGCATTTAGGCCAAACGTTTTTTTGCAGTATTACTTTAGTGCCTTGTTGCATACAAGATGTATGTTTTACAATATTTGTGTTATTCTTTTAACTCTGCCATTGTGCCATTGTGGAGTCACTACAATGTTGTTGATCCATCCTCAGTTTTCTCCCATCACAGCCATTGAACTCTAACTGTTTTACAATCACCAATGGCCTCATGGTAACATCCCTGAGCAGTTTCATTCCTGTCCTGCAGCTCAGTGCAGAAGGACGACTGTACCTTTTTATGTGTCTGGGTGGTTTAATACATAATCCAAAGCATCATTATTAACTTGACCATGCTTAAAGAGACATTCATCGTCTGATTTGATATCGTACCGATCTAACAACCACAGCCCTTTTGTGAGGCTTTCGAAAGGCTCCGTGATCTTTTAAGTTCAATCTGTGCTTGAGATTCAATACTTGACTGACGGAGCTTACAGATGCTGTATGTATGGGGGACTGAGGAAGGGTTAGTCATTAAAAAACATGTAATCCCCTATTATTTCACACAGAGACCACATACATTTGGTTTAACAAATCACATAATATGTTGACTCCTGAACTAATTTCGGCTTGCCTAAACAAAGGGGCAAAATACTTATGCAATGACTATATTTTAGTCATCAAATTTTTCTTCCACTTGACATTACAGAGTATTTTGTGTTCATTGTTGACAACAAATTACTATTCAATCAATTTTAATCCCACTTCGTAACACAATACAATTTGAAGAAATACAAGGGGTTGAATACTTTTGCAAGGCAATGTATACTTAAAGTGTACTGATTCACTCACAAGCAGTTTCATGAAAAAAATCAACGCTTCAACTTAAAAACAACTCCAAGTGTATTTTGAATGAATATTTTTAATTATTTGTATATTTTATTTAACTAGGCAGGTCAGTTAAGAACAAATTCTTATTTACAATGACGGTCTGCCAAAAGGCAAAAGGCCTACTGCGGGGACGGGGGCTGGGATTCAAAATACAAATATAGGACAAAACACACATCACGACAACAACATAGCATGGCATCAACACATGACAACACAGCATGGTAGCAACACCAGAACGGCAAGAAGGTAGAGACAACAATACATCACGCGAAGCAGCCACAACTGTCAGAAAGAGTGTCCATGATTGAGTCTTTGAATGAAGAGTTGGAGATAAAACTGTGCAGTTTGAGTGTTTATTGCAGCTCGTTCCAGGCACTAGCTGCAGCGAACTGAAAAGAGGAGTGACCCAGGGATGTAGGTGCTTTGGGGACCTTTAACAGAATGTGACTGGCAGAATGGGTGTTGTATGCGGAGGATGAGAGCTGCAGTAGATATCTCAGATAGGGGGGGAGTGAGGCCTAAGAGGATTTTATAAATAACCATCAATCACTGGGTCTTGCGATGGGTATACAGAGATGACCAGTTTACAGAGGAGTATAGAGTGCAGTGATGTGTCCTATAAGGAGTATTGGTGGCAAATCTGATGGCCAAATGGTAAAGAACATCGAGCCGCTCGAGAGCACCCTTACCTGCCGATCTATAAATTACGTCTCTGTAATCTAGCATGGGTAGGATGGTCATCTGAATCAGGGTTAGTTCAGCAGCTCTTTTTTGAAAGAGGAGCAATTACAATAGAGGAAACCAAGTCTAGATTTAACTTTAGCCTGCAGCTTTGATATGTGCTGAGAGAAGGACAGTGTACCGTCTAGCCATATTCCCAAGTACTTGTATGAGGTGACTACCTCAAGCTCTAAACCCTCAGAGGTAGTAATCACACATGTGGGGAGAGGGCCATTCTTCTTACCAAACTGCATTACCTTTATTTCGGAGGTGTTCAGAACAAGATTAAGGGCAGAGAAAGCTTGTTGGACACTAAGAAAGCTTTTTTTGTAGAGCTTTTAAAACAAAATCCAGGGGGGAGCCAGATGAATATAAGACAGTATACTAAATTACAATTAAAGCATTTGAAATTGAAGTAAGTTTTAATGAATGTGTTTAAGTTTAATGATAGTGAACATCTACTATACTAATAGACTGAAAAACTATTCATTTAAAGTACACTTTTAATAACTGTATTGAAGTGTAATGATATTAGTACATCTCATGTTTGAAGTAAAAGGAAAGGGAAGCATATTATTAGAATTTGTAGTATATTTAAGTATAATTTAGTAGGGGGTTGTGTGTCCTTGCCTGAAATGGTTGCCTGAAACGGTTGCCCTACATGGACCGAGCTAACAGGCTCCATGGCTGTAGTATTTACTAGAGAGTTTTTTGTGGTGGTAATACTGTAGTATTTACTATAGTATTCTACAGTATAACATTCTATATTAAGTACTACACATGATTGAGGGATACTACAGTGTGTTGTATAGTATTCTACAGTATAACATTCTATATTAAGTACTACACATGTTCGAGGGATACTACAGTGTGTTGTATAGTATTCTACAGTATACTACAGTTTACTACAGAATGATATAGTAAGTGCCGTAGTATTCTAAAGTAAACTGTACTACTTTTTCATGTGGAAAGCAGAGCACTATATAGGGAGTAGGGTTCCATTTGAGACACAGCCATAGAGCATCTGTCAAATTCTCTCACACAAAGTGCATCAGACGGACACAAATATTTAACCAGGAAACCATTTGCAGGACACCTTTATCTTCTGTGTGCTGAAAAACAAGAGCGTAGAATAGGATGTATGCACAACTGGGAGTGGCACCAATACATCACAGAGATGGTGAAGGACTTATTTCTTAGACGGATCATATCGGAACCAAAACCCTTCATTTCACATCAGGACTCGTTTCCTGTGTAGCCTGTAAGCAGGACTGTCAGGCGCATTAAAGATTTATTCTCCAAATCCCACGGTAGATCACTAGCGTCACATAAATCACATTTTGGACGCATGCTATAATGTGTTTATATCTGTGTGACATGTGGGGCAGAGGAAGGATGTATGTGTATGAATGTATCTACTTTTAACTATGTACTGAATTGTGAGGGCATGTACTGTAATTCTTCTTCGGGGGTTCCAATCTTCCGATCACTTCTGTCTTTATTTCTCCTGGCCTGCCCTTACAGAAAAAATAAACATGAATTTCACATGTGATCACATGTGATTACATGATCTTATGGGAAGTTAATGTGATAAAAGCAACATGCAAAAACATGATCTGCTGAAATAAATGTGACAACATGGGGGTTGCAAAATTTCAACGTTTTTCACATTTGAAAAAACAATTCCACATGTGAATGTGCAAATCGATTTTCTCACGTGAAAGTTTTTAATACTATTGTTACACATGTCAACATGTGAACTCTAAATGTGATATATGTGAGCATATGGTTACACATAATTTCAGCAGGTAAAAACAGGGAAAAACAGCTATTTCAACTGGGGAAATGAGATTTCACATGTGAAAATCGTGAAATTACGCATTTCATGCTTTTTTTGTAAGGAGGTTTCAGGGTAAGTGGTACGCTGTTCAGCTAAAACAGTGTACACATCTTTAATCAACATGATTACATTTGACATGATCACTTAGGGCTGACTTTTCAATATGACCCCACCTGGGATTTGAACTCACACTCTCTGGATTTGGGATACACTTTCTGCTGTGCCACAAAGTCTGTAGCATTCTTAGAAGTCTTAGAAGTCCCCGCATTAACAATAATACATCTCTGCACTTAGCAAAAGAGCGTCATCTGCGCTGTTATTTTAGTTATCAGTTAATCTGACAATTTTCTCATCATTGATTTAATTGACTTATTTCAGCAATTTGAGAGTTTTCTATGTAGTTGTCTAATGTTTGTGGGGCATATTATTCCGTTTTAATATTACTCCTGAAATTACCATGATAAATATAATCGTTTTTTTCTTGAGTGTATTTTTAACAAAGCTGGGATTTACTTTGAAGCCCAAATTGTAGAAATACAGGTGAGATCTGTTATTGACACAGACATGGTTGCATAGCAGGAAGATCAGAATGTTCAAATCCCATGTGAGGACATGCTGAATAATAATTACTGTATAAATAAACCTACACAATGTACTGGAATCATGTATGTCAAATATGTACGTTAAAAACACTATGTAACGTTCCGGGGACATCCTGACGACTCATTTTTGTTTGCAGGGCATCACCTGTGAAATCTCGTGAAAAATATCCACGGGAAACGTCATGTGAAATACCACATGGTTTCACATGTGAAAGGTTGTGTGATCACAACCAGTGTTCCAAAACCACACGATTTGACATAATAAAATAATAATTCTACATGTGAAAAATGTGTGTACATTTTACATGTGTAATCGTGATTTTTCACATGTGAAATCAAGTGTTTTTTCCATAGGGGTGGGGGTTAATCTTTCAATGCCTTCATGGGCTATGCTACAGCATGATAATAGATACTGATGACCTTTATTTGGGGTGAAATCAATAGTTCTCTTTCACTTTGAGGTGGAGCCCACTATGACAAGCAGCAGAGTTTGTGTGCACGGTGTTGCTCAAAGGCTTGGTGAGTGTTTGGTGTGCAACAGGAACATGGGATGCACATCTAAACCAGGCTGCTGTGGTCTGGTACGTGGGCCCAATGCATCCATACTCTGAACCCACACTTAGTCAAGCTGACTTGGGCACAGATCAACCCTCTGAAATCCTTGTCTCAGAAAGCGTCGACCCAGTTTTGAAATCGGTCTTAGCCTGTCTAGGATCAGCGTGGCGCTAGCGGCACACCCCCCCCCCCCACTGAAAAACCAGTGCCGCGAAATTCAAAAAAAATATTTTTTTAAAATATTTAACTTTCACACATTAAAGTCCAATACAGCTAATGAAAGACACAGATCTTGTGAATCCAGTCAACATTTCCGATTTTTAAAATGTTTTACAGGGAAGACACAATATGTAAAGATGTACATCTATTACCTAAAAACACATTAGCATAATCCACCATCTTTTATTTGTCCACCAACACCAGTAGCCATCACCAATTCGGCTAAACTAAGATATTTATAGCCCCTAACCAACAAAAAAACTCATTAGATGACAGTCTGATAACATATTTATGGTATGGGATAGGTTTTGTTAGAAAAAAGTGCATATTTCAGGTAGATGGCATAGTTTACAATTGCACCCACCATCACAAATGGACTAGAATAATTACAATGAGCAACGTGTTTACCTAACTACTAATCATCAAACATTTCGTAAAAATACACAGCATACACGAATCGAAAGACACAGATCCTGTGAATACAGACAATATTTCAGATTTTCTAAGTGTCTTACAGCGAAAACACAATAAATCGTTATATTAGCTTAGCACATAGCAATTAGCAGCCCAGCATTGATTCTAGCCAAAGTGAGCGATAAAAGTCAACATCGCCAAAAGATATTAATTTTTTCACTAACCTTCTCAGAATTCTTCCGATGACACTCCTGTAACATCACATTACAACATGCATATACAGTTTGATCGAAAATGTTTATATTTAGCCACCAAAATCATGGTTAGACAATGTGAAATGTAGACAAGCTGGTAAAGAAAAAGTCCTTGCGCCACTTAGACAGTGATCTACTCTTATACATAAATACTCATAAACGTGACTAAAAAATATAGGGTGGACAGGGATTGATAGACAATTTAATTCTTAATACAATTGCGTTATTACATTTTTTAATTTATCCTTACTTTTCAATACAGTTTGCGCCAAGCGAAGCTACGTCAAAAAACATGGCGTCCTAAGCCACTAAAATGTTTCGACAGAAACACGATTTATCATAATAAAAATGTCCTACCTTGAGCTGTTCTTCCATCAGTATCTTGGGCAAAGGATCCTTTCTTGGGAGAAATCGTCTTTTGGTGGAAAGCTGTCCTCTTGCCATGTGGAAATGTCAACTGCGTTCGGGATGAACTGAAAAGCGTGCCCAACTTTTCACATCGTTGCAAAAATAAATGTCCCAAAATCGCACTAAACGGATATAAATTGCTATAAAACGCTTTAAATTAACTACCTTATGATGTTTTTAACTCCTATAACGAGTGAAAAGATGACCGGAGAAATATAACAGGCTAAACTAACGCTTGGAACAGGTGCGCGCCGGTGTCCTCTAGGCTCATGACGCAGCTCCCAAAGAATGACTAGCTTCAGGGTTTTTTCATTTGTAGGGCCTGTGAACGCGCAATCGACCCCGTTGGAATCGTCATCACGTAAAGGCATCCAGGGGAAGACGTAAGAAGTGTCCGTATAGTCATAGCAACGACAGTGCCCTTTTAACTGACGTCAGAAGAGTGGCCAACATTTCTCAAATCTGACTCCATGTCAGGGAAATTGCTGTAGAATGGGCTCTGTTCCACTTAGAGACAAAATTTCAACTCCTATAGAAACTATAGACTGTTTTCTATCCAATAATAATAATAATATGCATATTGTACGATCAAGGATTTTGTGGGAAGCCGTTTAAAAAATTAGCCAAATTAGCATAAATAGTCTAAACAGCGCCCCCATCCCCAACAGGTTAACATCAGAGTCGGTCTCTAGTTCGACAACTGACTGAGCTCTGGGGATTCTTAGGAAAGAGTCAACTACAGTATGTCACAAACGACATGATACAGAAACGCCACAGGCAAAGAGAATCACACTAGTCTCACTACATTTATAGTGTCCAGACACTTTCAAAAGTTGCATAAATATGAATGCTTCTTCAGTTTGTGGGTCTCCGTTGTGTTTTATTCATTGTAATTTGTCAGCACTCATGGGCAATTACCTAAACACCATGTTGATGCCAGAATAGTTGTTCTACTGTTTTTTTTTATTTCACCTTTATTTAACCAGGTTGTCATGTTGAGAACAAGTTCTCATTTACAACTGCGACCTGGCCAAGATAAAGCAAAGCAGCTGGACACATACAACACATGAAATAAACAAACCGTCAATAATACAGTAGGAAAAAAGTATATATATATATATATATATACACAGTGTGTGCAAATGAGGTAAGATAAGGGAGGTAAGGCAATAAAATAGGCCATAGTGGCGAGGTAATTACGATATAGCAATTAAACACTGGAGTGATAGATGTGCAGAAGATGAATGTGCAAGTAGAGTTACTGGGGTGCAAAGGAGCAAAATAAATAAATAAATAAATAAATACAGTATGGGTGACCAGTGAAATATACCTGCTGGAGCGCGTGCTACGGGTGGGTACTGCTATGGTGACCAGTGAGCTGAGATAAGGCAGGGATTTACCTAGCAAAGACTTGTAGATGACCTGGAGCCAGTGGGTTTGGCGATGAGTATGGAGCGAGGGCCAGCCAACGAGAGCATACAGGTCGCAGTGGTGGGTAGTATTTGGGGCTTTGGTGACAAAACGGATGGCACTGTGATAGACTGCATCCAATTTGTTGAGTACACTGTTGGAGGCTATTTTATAAATTACATCGCCGAAGTCGAGGATCGGTAGGATAGTCAGTTTTACGAGGGTATGTTTGGCGTCATGAGTGAAGGAGGCTTTGTTGCAAAATAGGAAGCCGATTCTAGATTTAATTTTGGATTGGAGATGTTTAATGTGGGTCTGGAAGGAGAGTTTACAGTCTAACCAGACACCTAGATATTTGTAGTTGTCCACATATTCTAGGTCAGAACCGTCCAGAGTAGTGATGCTGGACGGGTGGGCAGGTATGGGCAGCGATCGGTTGAAGAGCATGCATTTAGTTTTACTTGCATTTAAGAGCAGTTGGAGGCCACTGAAGGAAAGTTGTATGGCATTGAAGCTCGTCTGGAGGTTAGTTAGCACAGTGTCAAAAGAAGGGCTAGAAGTATACAGAATGGTGTCGTCTGCGTAGAGGTGGATCAGAGAATCACCAGCAGCAAGAGCGACATCATTGATGTATACAGAGAAGAGAGACGGCCCGAGAATCTAACCCTCTGGCACCCCCATAGAGACTGCCAGAGGTCCGGACAACAGGCCCTCCGATTTGACACACTGAACTCTATCAGAGAAGTAGTTGGTGAACAAGGCGAGGCAATCATTTGAGAAACCAAGGCTGTTGAGTCTGCCGATAAGATTGTGGTGATTGACAGAGTCAAAAGCCTTGGCCAGGTCGATGAATACGGCTGCACTGTATTGTCTCTTATCGACTGCAGTTTTATCGTTTAGGACATTGAGCGTGGCACCCATGAACAGCTCGGAAGCCAGATTGCATAGCAGAGAAGGTACGGTGGGATTCGAAATGGTCGGTAATCTGTTTGTTAACTTGGCTCTTGAAGACCTTAGAAAGGCAGTCATCCCCCCCTTTGAAGAGGGGGATGACAGCTTTCCAATCTTTGGGGATCTCAGACGATACGAAAGAGAGGTTGAACAGGCTAGTAATAGGGGTTGCAACAATTTCGGCAGATAATTTTAGAAAGAGAGGGTCCAGATTGTCTAGCCCGGCTGATTTGTATGGGTCCAGATTTTGCAGCTCTTTCAGAACATCAGCTATCTGGATTTGGATGAAGGAGAAATTGGGGAGGAATGGGCGAGTTTCTGTGGGGGGTGCAGGGCAGTTGACCGGGGTAGGGGTAGCCAGGGGATAGCATGGCCAGCCGTGGAAAAAGGCTTATTGAAATTCTCAATTATCGTGGATTTATCGGTGGTGACAGTGTTTCCTAGCCTCAGTGCAGTGGGCAGCTGGGAGGAGGTACTCTTATTCTCCATGGACTTTACAGTGTCCCAGAACTTTGCGCTTGTGCTACAAGATGCACATTTCTGTTTGAAAAAGCTAGCCTTAGCTTTCCTAACTGCTTGTGTATATTGGTTCCTAACTTCCCTGAAAAGTTGCATATCACGGGGGCTATTTGATGCTAATGCAATACGCCACAGGATGTTTTTGTGCTGGTGAAGAAAAATTTGATTTGATTTGAGAAAGGCCTGCTCGCTGAAGTGTTTTAGGGAGCGTTTGACCACAGACCAATTACGGATGCAGGCAATGAGGCAGTGATCGCTGAGATCTTGGTTGAAGACAGCAGAGGTGTATTTGGAGGGCAAGTTGGTTAGGATGATATCTATGAGGGTACCCGTGTTTACGGATTTGGGTTTGTACCTGGTAGGTTCATTGATAATTTATGTGTGACTGAGGGCATCAAGCTTAGATTGTAGGATGGCCGGGGTGTTAAGCATGTCCCAGTTTAGGTCACCTAGCAGCAGGAGCTCTGAAGATAGACGGGGGGCAATCAATTCACATATGGTGTCCAGGGCACAGCTGGGGGCAGAAGGTGGTCTATAGTTAGGGATGGAAATTTCAGGGGTTTTGGTGGTCTTCCTAAGCCAGGATTCAGACACGGCTCGGACATCCGGGTTGGCAGTGTGCTAAGGCAGTGAATAAAACAAACTTGGGGATGAGGCTTCTAATGTTAACATGCATGAAACCAAGGCTTTTACGGTTACAGAAGTCAACAAATGAGAGTTCCTGGAGAATGGGTGTGGAGCTAGGCACTGCTGGGCCTGGATTAACCTCTACATCACCAGAGGAACAGAGGAGGAGTAGGATAAGGGTACGGCTAAAGGCTATAAGATCTGGTCGTCTAGTACACTCAGACAAAGAGTAAAAGGAGCAGGTTTCTGGGTGCGATAGAATAGATTCAAGGCATAATGTACAGACAAAGGTATGGTAGGATGTGAATACAGTGGAGGTTAATAACCTAGGCATAGAGTGACGATGAGAGAGATATTGTCTCTAGAAACATAATTTAAACCAGGTGATGTCACCGCATGTGTGGGAGGTGGAACTGAAGGGTTAGCTAATGCATATTGAGCAGGGCTAGAGGCTCTACAGTGAAATAAGACAATAATCATTAACTAGAACAGCAATGGACAAGGCATATTGACATTAGGGAGAGGCATGCGTAGCCGAGTGATCATAGGAGTCCAGTGAGTAGTTAAGCTGGCTGGAGACACAGCGATTCAGACAGCTAGCATGCCGGGGCTAGCAAGCTACCAGAAGGGCCTTAGAGGGACATCGCAATGGAAGAAGTCTGTTGTTAGCCTCCTCGTGCGGTTCCGTCGGCAGACCAGCCGTGATCGATTAGTAGGGTTCCGTGTAGTAAAGGGGCCCAGTCCAATTGGCAAAATAGGTATAATAGCCCAAGAAATTGGCCGATGGACCTATTCAGCTAACAGTCTGATATGCTCTAGACAGCTAACGGGCCGCGGCTAGCAGGCTAGCAGATGGGCATTCAGGGGACGTTGCAACGGAGGGGCCTGTTGGAAAAAGAACCCTCGGGCAGATTACGTCGGTAGTCCAGTTATGAGGGCTTCGTGTAGTAAAAGGGGTCCAGGCCAATTGGCAAAATAGGTATTGTAGCCCAAGGAGTGGCTGATGGACCTCTTCAGCTAGCCGGGAGATGGGCCTAGCATGGGCTAAATCCAGGTTAATTGGTGCTTGCGTCGGGACCGAGACGTTAGCCAGGAGTAGCCACTCCGATTGCCGCTAGCTAGCTGTGATGATCCAGGTGAAAAGGTTCAGAGCTTGCTGTAGGAATCTCGGGATATGGAGAGAAAATAAGTCCGGCATGCTCTCGTTTGAATCG
The DNA here is from genome assembly GCF_029448725.1 of Salvelinus fontinalis. Classification (NCBI taxonomy): domain Eukaryota; kingdom Metazoa; phylum Chordata; class Actinopteri; order Salmoniformes; family Salmonidae; genus Salvelinus; species Salvelinus fontinalis. Next base: position 3,191,950 of record NC_074689.1, on the reverse strand, counting down.
AATGGTGCAAACTGGCGAGACATTTCCGACCTAGAGGTTAGCTGATGACCGCTAGCAGTGGTTAGCTGACTACTAGCTAGTATAGTAGCTAGTTAGCTGGCTAGCTCCTGTTGGGGGTTTCCGGTTCGAAAGTAAAGAAAAATACTGTAGAAAATGGCAGATCCATACCACATTGGGTGAGGCGGGTTGCAGGAGAGTATATTGAAGTTTAAGAAAAATATTTTTAAAAGAAATGGGAAGACAAAAGTGAAGATTTAATGCATTGGGTTCTGGCTTGATGCTGGCAGCTGAATCTAGCTTATCCAAAACACTGAATATACACTACACATTTCTTGTCCATTAAAATAGCATCAAATTGATCAGAAATACAGTGTAGACATTATTAATGTTGTCAACCAACACTCCTGTGTTCTAATGGCACGTTGTGTTAGCTAATCCAAGTTTATCATTTTAAAAGGCTAATTGATCATTAGAACACCCTTTTGCAATTATGTTAGCACAGCTGAAAACTGTTGTTCTGATTAAAGAAGCAATAAAACTGGCCTTCTTAGACTAGTTGAGTATCTGGAGCATCAGCATTTGTGGGTTCGATCGAAGGCTCAAAATGGCCAGAAAAAAAGAACTTTCTTCTAAAACTGGTCAGTCCATTCTTGTTCTGAGAAATGAAGGCTTGTCCATGTGAGGAATTTCCAAGAAACTGAAGATCTGGTACAACGCTGTGTGCTACTCCCTTCACAGAACAGCACAAACTGTCTCTAGCCAGAATAGAAAGAGGAGTGGGAGGCCCCGGTGCACAACTGAGTAAGAGGACAAGTACATTAGAGTGTCTAGTTTGAGAAACAGACGCCTCACAAGTCCTCAACTGGCAGCTTCATTAAATAGTACCCACAAAACACCAGTCTCAACATCAACAGTGAACGGGCGACTCCGGGATGCTGGCCTTCTAGGCAGATTTCCTCTGTCCAGTGTGTGTTCTTTAAGCCATCTTAATCTTTTCTTTTTATTGGCCAATCTGAGATATGACTTTTCTTTGCAGCCCCAAACTTTTGAATGTTAGTGTATATACTGAGCACACTACAGAAAGTTTATGCATAACATGGGACTATTTATATCTCATATCTTACAGACAAGGACATACAAGATGATTGGCATTCATCTGGCAATAGTCAACTTGAGTTTAAATTTGGCCTGCTTTACTTAAAGGGGTTATCTGCAGTTGCTACATCAATTTCTTTCATTGTAAGTTAATTATCTATATATACCCATTCATTCTTGAATATTATAACGTATAATTGCCTCATGAGCTTAGTTCAACTGTCACATCCCTTTAGAATCCAGAATATATTTTAAATATATACACATTTCACACCAATGTTTGTAAACATTGTAAATGTAAACAAACACTGTATAGCCCAAAAACATTCTTAAAACGATACTTTTGATTTCGTGGATGGTCCTTTCAACCATAGCTATGTCATGACATTGGCCTGGGCGTAGGTTTATGACAGTCATAAATACCTCTTCCCCCCTTTTTCCCTCTCTCTACCCTACTGATGTGAAATTTGAAAACCCCTTTGTTAACATAGAGATTCTGGGAACATCAGAAAGGTGGGGGGAAATTAACAATATTCTGGTAATCCGACCAATTGAACATATGCGGTGGTACTTAAAGTATATTATGTCAGTTAGGTTGTCATCTGGCACATTCTCATCAATGATAGAATGACAAACTCTACAGTGGAAAGTCTATACATCAGTGTTATCGGATTCACATGGAATTGTTGTTCAATTTAAATGTTTGAATATGACATTATTCGTGATGGGATGAAATGTGATTTTAGCTTCTAAAATGTGAGAATTGGGTTTTCATGAGTGAATTAGGCCCAACCAGTGGCCCGCCCACGTGAAGAGACATAGGTTGTAAAATATGAAACACACCCCTTTTCTCCCTCCACTATACAAGCCCTTGACGAAAATGTAACCTTCCTGTTCCAAGGATGTGAGGACGACGGTCCATACGTTGAAAAGGACTAACATGTCAACTACAGAACTAAGCCAACATCAGCGTGAGCTTTGGTTGCGAATGGTATGAACTTTTATTCACTACAGAAGTGATACCGCCTAGACGTTGAGTTAGCAACAGCAGCTGCAAACGTAAATTAGGAAAGAACAGAGTATCCCGTCTACCACACAACGACGTTACTACAACGTATCCAATTTACCAGCAGAGACATTCTTCAAAGCACTCGGTTGGGCAACACGGCCTTCCATCTACCACCAACCTACCAAAGCGTAGCTCAGAGTAAATATTTATTGCATTTTCCTTTTCCAAATGGGCGGTAATTTAGAATGCATAAGATACTGTATTTACGATAGCATTGTCACGGTTCATGAATCCACTGCCTCTCTCTCTGCCTCTCTCTCTCTCTCTCTCTCTCTCTCTGCCTCTCTCTCTCTCTCTCTCTCTCTCTCGTGTTTGTGTGGGCGTGGTTCCCAATCTCGGCCTGATTGTCTGCGCCAGCTGGAATCACTTATCTTCTCTTTATATGTTCTGTAACCAGTGTTTCTTGTTGTCAGATCATTGTTACTTCCCTGAGGTTGTGTCGTGTGTCTGGGCTCTTTCTCTCGGCGCCCTTGTGTGGATTATCTTCTGGGCTCCTTCCTACCCATCCGGACACTTTCCCCTGGATTTCTCAGCACGCTATCATCGGTATATGCGCCATAGTTCCTGGGTCGGATTCCGTCTGAGTACAGTCTGTCTGTCCTGTTGCTGCTGTAAACTGTATTTCATTAAACCATCGTTGCTTGCATCTTGCATCCGCCTCTGTGTTGTCACAGAATGATCTGACCTCATCATGGATGCAGCGAGTTCAACGAGTCTGATCGAATTCATTTCCCGCAGTATCACGAGAATGGATCAACAAGAGGAGAACATCTCCAGCACAGGTCGGGCAGTACAAGCCCTTGTGACGCAGGTATCCCAGCTGACCCAACAATTACAACATCTGAGGGGTGTCGCTGCGCCACCTACACCGGCAGTTCAACCCGTCCCGCCAGAGCCGGATTCCCAGCTAGAGCCACGGCTACCGACACCAGAGGGTTATTCAGGTGATCCTGACTATTGCAGAGCTTTTCTTACGAGATGTTCCATGCATTTCTCATTGCAGCCACGGACCTTCAACCGTGAACAGTCTAAGGTAGCATTCGTACTCACACTGCTATCAGGCAAAGCGGCTCTTTGGGGAACGGCGGTGTGGGCGAACCAGGACCCATGCTGCACCTCTTTTCAGACACTCTCCGAGGAGATGAGAAGGGTCTTCGATCGGGCCGTGGCGGGTAGAGAGGCGGCCTGACTACTCGCTGACCTTCGCCAAGGAGACCGTTCAGTATCGGAATACTCCATCCAATTCCGCACTCTGGCCGCAGAGTGTCAGTGGAACGAGGAGGCGCAGTGGGACATGTTCCTGCATGGGCTGGGGGACCGGATCCAGAAGGAGATCTATGTTCTGGACCTTCCCAGGAGTTTAAATGGACTAGTAGAACTAGCCTTGAGGGTCGACGCTCGTCTGAGTCATATTGGCCGCCGAGCATGCCCTAACAGACCGTATAACGACACGGAGGGCTGGCATGCCTGCGGCGGGAACACGGCCAGTTCAGCCTCCACTCACGAACCCATGCAGCTGGGGAGAGCTCGCCTCTCCCGGGAAGAGAGGGAGAGGCGGAGATCCCAAGGACTCTGTCTCTACTGTGGTAGAGCGGGCCACTTTATCCACTCCTGCCCGGTAAAAGATCAGGCCCGGTAGTAAGTATGAGGCTACTATCGGGTGGTGTCACCACAGAGAAGACCTCATCATCTACTCTCCTCCCGGTAAGACTAAGATGGGCCAACCACACGCACGACACCCAAGCCTTACTGGACTCAGGAGCAGAGGGTAATTTTATGGACTTCAAGCTCGCTCACAAACTCCAGATTCCTATCACCTCACTCACGCACAAGATATCCGTCAACGCTCTCAATGGTCAAGAACTCCCCAACATTTCTCACACCACTGAACCTATCACACTCATCACTTCTGGCAATCACACTGAGACACTATCATTTCTACTCATGGACTCGCACCATTAGTTCTCGGCCACCCTTGGCTCACCCAACACAACCCCAGAGTTGACTGGGGTCATAACTCTATATCCATGTGGAGTAACAAGTGTCTTGAGTCCTGTTTAGTGTCTGCTTGTTCATCTGTGTCTGATTCTGTGTTTCTAGAGGAGGCAGTGGATTTGTCTAACGTGCCCGTTGAATACCTCGACCTGAAGGAGGTGTTCAGCAAGTCCCATGCTGCTTCTCTTCCTCCGCATCGTCCCTATGACTGTGCAATAGAATTATTGCCAGGTGAGTCTCCGCCTAAAGGCAAGTTATATTCACTCTCTGTTCCTGAGAGGGAGGCTATGGAGAGATACATCTCTGATTCTCTGGCCTCTGGATTCATTCGTCCTTCCTCTTCTCCAGCGGGGGCGGGGTTCTTCTTTGTGGGGAAGAAGGACGGATCTCTGCGTCCTTGCATTGATTACCGTGGGTTGAATAACATCACAGTGAAGAATACCTATCCCTTACCGTTGATGTCCTCAGCCTTTGAAAGGTTACAGGGAGCATCCGTGTTCACTAAGTTGGATTTACGTAATGCATATCATTTGGTTCGCATAAGGAGGGGGGATGAATGGAAGACCGCGTTTAACACCCCCAGAGGGCACTTCGAATATTTGGTCATGCCTTTTGGGCTATCCAACTCCCCAGCGGTTTTCCAGGCACTCGTCAATGACGTGCTGAGAGATATGATTGATCAGTTCATATATGTTTACCTGGATGACATACTAATTTTTTCTTCTTCTCTCCAGGAACACGTTCAGCACATCAGACGAGTGCTTCAGAGGTTGTTGGAGAATGGACTTTTTGTCAAGGCGGAGAAATGCATTTTTCATGCACAATCCGTTCCATTCCTAGGTTACATCGTCTCGACTGAAGGTATTCACATGGATCCTGACAAGGTTAAGGCTGTGGTGGATTGGCCAAGCCCAGATTCCCGTAAGGCTCTACAGAGGTTTCTGGGATTCGCCAATTTCTACCGGCGTTTCGTTCGCAACTTTAGCCAGATAGTCGCTTCTCTTACCGCCTTAACCTCCCCCAGAGTGACGTTCAGGTGGTCCGATACAGCCGAGGCTGCATTCGCCAAACTCAAGAGTCGCTTTGTTTCGGCCCCCATCCTCATAGCTCCCGATCCCTCGCGTCAGTTCGTGGTGGAGGTGGACGCTTCAGAGGTGGGGGTAGGTGCGGTACTTTCCCAACGTTCCTCTTCTGACGACAAGATGCATCCTTGCGCGTTCCTGTCCCATCGGTTATCACCTGCGGAACGCAACTACGACATTGGCAACAGAGAGTTGTTGGCAGTGAAGTTAGCACTGGAGGAGTGGCGCCATTGGTTAGAGGGTTCAGGGGTACCTTTTATAGTTTGGACCGATCACAAGAATTTGGAATATATCAGAACCGCCAAGCGACTCAACTCCAGGCAGGCGCGGTGGGCACTCTTTTTCGGACGTTTTGACTTCTCTCTCTCGTATCGCCCGGGTTCCAAGAATGTCAAACCCGATTCCCTTTCTCGCATTTTTGACCATTCCGAACGCCCATCCACTCCCGAGTGCATCCTACCCGGGACCCTAGTGGTCTCCACACTCACATGGGAGGTTGAATCGAGGGTCAAAACGGCCTTAGAAGGGGTAAAGCCTCCGCCCGGTTGCCCGCCTAATCGGTTGTTTGTGCCGGAGGGGTGTCGGTCCGATGTTATTCGGTGGGGGCATTGTTCCAACGTAGCGTGTCATCCAGGAGTCAGCCGCACTAGCTTTTTGGTTAAGCAACGCTTTTGGTGGCCACTGATGGCTCGTGACATTCACAGTTTTGTCTTGGCTTGCTCGGTTTGTGCCACTGGGAAGACTTCTAATCGACCTCCAGATGGGTTACTCCAACCGCTGTCGGTCCCTTCGAGACCATGGTCCCACATCGCGCTAGATTTTGTTACCGCCCTCCCGCCCTCCCAGGGCAAGACGGTTGTTTTGACCGTGGTGGACCGGTTCTCGAAGGCGGCTCATTTTATTCCCTTGCCTAAATTACCATCTGCCAAGGAGACAGCGGTAACTGTCGTGGATCACGTCTTTCGCTTTTATGGCCTGCCGATGGACGTAGTTTCTGACAGGGGGCCCCAATTTGTGTCCAAGTTTTGGCAAGAGTTTTGTAGGTTACTGGGAGCGAGTGTCAGTCTGTCTTCAGGGTTTCATCCCCAGAGCAACGGTGAAACGGAGAGGGCCAACCAAGATTTGGAGAGAGTGTTGCGATGTTTGGTTTCTAAGAATCCCTCTTCCTGGAGTCAACAACTCTCTATGGTTGAGTACGCTCACAATTCGTTGCCAGTGGCAGCCACGGGTCTCTCTCCGTTTGAGTGTAGTTTAGGTTACCAGCCACCTATCTTTCCCAGTACGGAGTTCGAGGTCACTGTGCCCTCCGCTCACGCTTTCATCCAGAGGTGCCGTCACGCATGGAGCAGAGCCCGTGAGACTCTTCTCCGGGTGGGGGCGCGCACCAAGGCTAAGGCCGATCGCCGCCGGTCGAAGCCTCCGGTATATGTCGTTGGCCAAGGAGTGTGGCTTTCTACTAAGAACATTCCACTCCGATCCGTTTCGAACAAGCTTGCCCCCAAATTTATCGGCCCGTTTAAAGTCACCAGGATCATTAGTCCGGTGGCGGTCCGGCTCAAGCTTCCTCCGGCGTATAGGAGAATTCATCCTACCTTTCATGTGCCTAAAATAAAACCTGTGTTTCAGGCACGCATTAACCCGCCGGTCCCGGTTCCCCCGCCGCCACGACTTGTTGATGGGGAACCCACCTTTTCTGTCAATCGTATTTTGGACTCTAGAAGGAGGGGACGCGGAATCCAGTACCTGGTGGACTGGGAGGGTTACGGTCCGGAGGAGAGAAGTTGGGTACCTGCTAGGGACATTCTGGATCACTCCCTTATCGATGATTTCAATCGACAGGTAAATTCGCCTGGGAACGCCAAGAGGCGTTCCTAGGGGGGGGTATTGTCACGGTTCATGAATCCACTGCCTCCCTCTCTCTCTCTCTTTCTCTTTCTCTTTTTCTCTCTCTCTCTCTCTCTCTCTCCCGTGTTTGTGTGGGCGTGGTTCCCAATCTCGGCCTGATTGTCTGCGCCAGCTGGAATCACTTATCTTCTCTTTATATGTTCTGTAACCAGTGTTTCTTGTTGTCAGATCATTGTTACTTCCCTGAGGTTGTGTCGTGTGTCTGGGCTCTTTCTCTCGGCGCCCTTGTGTGGATTATCTTCTGGGCTCCTTCCTACCCATCCGGACACTTTCCCCTGGATTTCTCAGCACGCTATCATCGGTATATGCGCCATAGTTCCTGGGTCGGATTCCGTCTGAGTACAGTCTGTCTGTCCTGTTGCTGCTGTAAACTGTATTTCATTAAACCATCGTTGCTTGCATCTTGCATCCGCCTCTGTGTTGTCACAAGCATGGCTTCTCCCTTGGTTCCTCAAGTCTTCCCGCTCTTTCACTCAAACCCAGCCCCTTTTTCTTTTGTGTAACCAGCTGTCATATCTGTTCCGCCCGCTAGGTACATTTTCCTTTATGACGTAATTTGTAATCAAGGTATGATTCATTCTGTGTATATGTAATTCTGTGTGATTAGTTAGGTATTTAGTAAATAAATAATTAAACCCAATTTTGTATTGCTGATTCAACTTGTTAGCCAGGGTTCGTGAAGATAACCAAGAATTTACAACTTTCAGATGAGACTGAAATAAGGTGACGATTAATATTGACTGCTATTGATGTAAAATATTATTAGGTCTTTAAGAGTTTATTCGGAAGATAACAGCTCTATACATATTATTTCGTGGTGCCCCGCCTCTCTAGTTAATTATATTTACATGATTAGCTCAATCAGGTAATATTAATTACGGAGAAAGGATTTTATAGAATAGCATGTCATATCACTTAATCCGGCATAGCCAAAGACACGACAGCTATGTCTATGAATTTGAGAGTGGTTACATTCCTCAAGGCCCATCCCTCAGCTTTTTACCAAAACTGAGGCGGGTGGCCACTATGTTATTGTTTCAACTTTGGATTGGCCCTGTAATCAAGTACACATGTACTCTATGTACTGTAATGATACACCTATTTCTCTCTGTCAAGGACTGATCTACAATAACAATGTATGGAAACCTATGTAGAAATAGAAAATGGAAAACAAGGGGCAAGCAAACATGACAAAACAAGCTGTTTACATTAACTCGCACAGAGCTCAAGTTCTAACAGAAGCCTGGGCCAGCCTATCTTGAGCATTAGTCTCAGGGATGGGGGGATTTATTTTGGGATTTAGATATGTGACACTGGCACTCAAGCAGGCCCAAATGGTTATTAATGGAACCTGCCAGCCAGGGATCAGGCAGGATGAGTCATACAGACCCTGGCTGACTGCAGCGCTTCACTGAGACAAGGCTTGCCTCTGGTTTAATAGCCCCAGCTACTCTGGCCCGCCTTCTCTTACCGTTGCCACTTGTGTTTTACTGATAGCTATTTGAGACTCATCTCATGAACAGCGTGTAATGGAAGACACAGGGATGAATAAACGTGTCATGTTCATTGGAGAGCTTCTAGGAAAGAGGATGCGAGAGTGTCATTGGGTCAAATGACGGAATCCAAAGCAGAGAGGTCTGTGTGGGATGAAAATGTGCGTGAAAAAAAATAAATTCAGCAGTTAGACTTGGAGTACACAGATGAGTGGAATAGTACTTCTGAGAATTGTTTACTATTTCTAGGAGTTGGTTGCTGCTAACCCATTAATACTCTATATTCAATCTTCCACATAGGATTTTTGAGAGGGTCATATATGTAGAATAACTCATTTCTGACCTAGGACAAAGGTGACAGGTTTTATAAACACTGCTATAAATGGCATTCCTCTATAGTGACAGTTATAATTCGGTAGCTGCGAGCTGAAATATTAAGTTGCACAGCGAGAAGAACTCCTGGTAGAGTACTACATCATCCAAAACCTTTGATCGCTTCACTGTCATCAAACACTTACTGATTTCCCTCACATTTTGATTGACAAAAGGGTCGACATGAAAACCTCCCACAGGAAACGCTGTAGTCTCAAATCTGCACAGCATGCTCTATGTTTTGTGTAAGTGCTTACTGCTTACAGTAAGCACTTAAACAGTGAGTGAAACGCTTGCAGCGAATCGATTCTGACATCTCAATTGGTCTCCTTTTTTCACATAACATTGTTCTCAAAATGATGTTGGATCTTTGAAATGGCTACATTTATATTGGACAAGAAAAGGAGAATGACCAATAAAAATGACGGTGAAGGCAACGCAAGACTCAACATGGTTTCCCAGATTGTGCTTGCTGCATTAATGTTCCCTCAGATTGGACTTTCTGTGTCATTGTTCCCCCACTAACCAGGCTGTCGTTACCCTGGTGAGCCAAACACAGGGGCAATTACTCACCATAACCCTAAGTAGCACTGGCTAGAGTAAATGACTGAGAGAGCCTCTACCAATTACTTCTCCTAACTATGAAACAAATCTCATTTGATACTATAACACCCATGAATTAATAGATAGAATAATGAGCAAGTACTAATTTCCTCAAAATGGAGGATTTAAAAATAAAACACTGTCCAGTGACGCATTAGGCCTCATGAAAGAGCCTCACATCTCAATTTTAGGCCAACGTGGAACACAAAAAGGCTTTAGAAGCAATTTAGCCGATGTGACTGCCTTCGCCACCAGAGTATTTTGTTGCACTCTTGATCTTACTTCACTTGTTTTGTTTGAGGAGAAATAGAGAGAGAAAGAGAGAGAAAAAAGTAACTAAAAGAAAGAGGGGGCGTAGAGAAAGCATCTATCAAATCAGATCCCCCTCTAACTGTACTGTCTGTCTTGTTGATAAATGATTTGTATGGTCCAATGGAGTTTGTTACATCGTCAGGGTCTGTCTAACTGGACTCTGGTGTAAAATGGGGAATAGAGGTTGAGAATCAACCTTAGTCCAAGAGTGAGTTTCATATGTATGTGAAGCTGGTTCATAGTCCCAGTGAATCGAACCCCGTGGTGTCCTTGAGGGCCATCAGCTGGTGAAATTCGGGGTTGGGGTGAGAGCCCTCTTAGGCCTAGGTGTCATTACCAAAATATCACCATAATGCTCAAATGAATGTCTCCCCTGACAAATATGTGGCAAATACAGTACGTGCAATAACGGGGCCCCATTATTTAAATGACCAGCACTAGGGTCATTGAATTCTACCTCTGGGTCACATAGAGGAATTATACAAGCCATTACTCTGTGATAATGAATTGTTGCAGCTCTGAAATTACAGGACAGTGTTGCATTGGAAGGAGACAAATCTGTTTTAATTGGATTGAGGTTTGCTGTCAGCTAACCCTGGCTCCTGAACTCTGGGAGATGGAGTTTACTAATGAGGTACAGTAGTATGAGTCGGAAATGGCACCATATTCCATATATAGTGCACTACTTTTGACCAGAGCCCTATGTGCCCTGGTAAAAAGTAGTGAACTATATAGGGAATAGAGTGCCATTTGAGATGCAGGCGTAAAATAAGGGTTGCTGGTTTTGCAGAAGAGTGAGGAGAGATACAGTATCATTCGATGTCACCGTCCCAAATGGCACCTTATTCCCTATATTGCGCACTACTTTTTACCAGGGCACAAAGGGCTCTGGTCAAAAGTAGTGCACTATAAAGGGAATATGGTGCGCATGCACAGACACATACTGTAAATAGCAATATCACCAAGACAATACTGAAAGTTTTCAGCCAAACAAATAAACTAGATACAGTTATTTCATGTTTATTTATTCGAGAAACAATCTTCTCCTGGCAATATTATTCAGCATATTATTATTCAAACTGTCAGGTCTAAAGTGGTCCAAAGAAAAATGGAAGAAGTCTGGCTTTTTAAGTCTAGTTGGATTCACACTGACAGTTTCCATGCTGATTTGACTAAAACGGTTATGGATATGTATATAGGACGAATCAATCATGTATAGGTTGAATCCTTTTCACAGTTTTTCGCCATTCAAAAACAATTGGCCTTTAGATAGTGACGTCTTCGAACTCCCAGGCTGACTCCAACAGTCACCTCTCCTCCAGAAGGAAGAATCAAAGGAATTTGTTTACTGCATCTGATGAATCTTGATGCGCTTTGATGCAGAGGGACAGTGCCAATGGGGATGTGAATCATGGATGGTGTAGAATATGGTATTTAGAAAAGACACCACTTGATGTACATGCATTTGGCGTCAATCCCAATATCTGGAAGTCCTGCTGAGATCGACACTGTCCTAATATGGACACCGTAATCTAGTAATCAATTACGTTCCTAATGACTCCTGCTTTGTTAGTTCAGCCTTACAAATGCAAAAGCAACTGTACACTATTATTGCAAAGTTTACCAAACTGTACAAAAACAATGGGATTCCAACCCTACAGTGTTCACAAAGTAAAAGGGGGACTGACAGACGCTGTACTTTGGGTTTCAGTAGATATTATTCAGTTAGTCCGGCGGAATTGAAGCTTTTGTGATGAAGGCATCAAATTTCACACACAGCTATGACAAGTCCTGATAAGTGTTTTTTAGCTACAGTGCCATCACAGATTTTTTGTGTTACCCTCCTGGCGGCCATTTCCAAATGGCTGCCAACAAGCTCCATGGAAGTCACAGAGGGTCTTTGTTTGCAGCAACAGTATTACTGAATGTGGCTCATAGTGAGGCGAGTCGTGATACAGCGTGTAGGTAGGAATTCTGTGCATTTAAAAGATGGCACTTTTATGAGCCTCTAGAGCCCTTGACGAGGGGGTGGGGCAGAAATATGACATCATTAGAGTGGGTCCCACAGAGCAATAGGAGATTAGGGAGGAGAGGAAAGGACAGGAGATGATCCCCCTGATCTTCCAACACATGTCCGCAAACACTTAGAAAATACTTTATTGGATGATTTAGTGTTGTCTACACAGGTTGAAGTGTAGAATCATTTTAATAGGGACCCTATTTCCCCTTAAGTGTTCTATCAATGGTACATTAGGGTTCCTCAGCAGACAGGAATAGCATTGAGTCTGACATTCCAAGTTGTTTGTAGCTCAGTAGCTATTTGTTAATGTGCAGGGGGTATAAATGAATAATGTGCAGGGGGATAAATTAATAATGATCATGTATTTTTCAAAGCCTGTATGCGTTGCTCGAGGGACAGCATGTTTCGGAGGAGAACCTACATTGGCAGTGCTATTTTGAACGAGCTACTTGTGTGCTTTGTCTCTGCTGTTAGTCTATTGCTGAATCATCAAAAATCTAAAGGAATATTGTGGAATGTGTGTGTGTGTGCACACGTGTGCCTGCCCGTCTGATTGCCTGGTGTGTGCAAGAAAGAGAATTATACACAAACGGAGTGGCTCACAAACAGATTGCATTATAAAGGAAGTGATTGGACAAAAAAAACGTTATTACCCAATTAACAGATAGAGTATTTCCCTGGCTGATCACCCAGCATATCATCTCCCACCCAGAACCTGCTGTGGAGCATTAACCCCCAGAGTGATTCCTATTAGCCCTAGCGGATTACCTGTAAAGACAAGTTTATACTACAACCCAAATGGCACCCTATTCCCTCTATAATGCACTAATCTGATCAGGGCCCATAGGGGGCACTGTAGAGGGAATAGGGTGCCATTTGGGACACACCCTAAGAAACCTCACACTGATGAAGGGAGCCATTATTTCAGGAGCAGTCACTGAACTGCCTGAAAAGATGAGCTGTGAAAGTACATCTAAAGATAGAGGTGCTATTTTAGAAATCAAAGGTATATTAAACAGGCAGAGGTGAGGATGAGCGATGTCGTAGTTCAGAAAAGGAAAACTTGCATAAATGTACTGTGAAATGTGCCTCAATGTGTCATTTGAGTAACTAGGTTGTAAGTCAACCCAGTTGCTCCACTACGAGTATATAAATACTTAAATCCTGTTTATATGTACATTAAATTAGCTATCCTTATTAAGGAGTGTAAATTATGTGGGAGGTAGGCTCAGTAGATGATTTCCAGCAATAGTCCACCCACCTTCTCAGAAGCAGTGCTCCCAAGGTATTTGTTGTTACTGATTCTGGCTCTGGTTTAGCCTCACATGAATACATTGGACCTGATAGTGTATGGGGAATAGTACTCAAGAAGGCTCGAACTGTGCGTTTAGTTCGGCTCCTCCTCTATTTGATACATTTTCTCACTGTAGGGCTACGTCCCAAATTGCACCCTATGGGTCTTGGTCAAAAGTAGTGCACTATATAGGGAATACGGTGCCATTTAGTAACGGAACGCTAAACCCAACTGACGGGAGTGACTAATGTACTAACCCGCACCAACTGGTTAGTGCCACACCAGTGAAACTGTAACAAGCAGTGAAATCCACAATTGAGCTGCTTTGGTCTGACACATTAATGTGTGACATCAGAGGAGGCTGTGGCTGACTGACTCTAATTGGACGGAGACTGTATGGGGCTATGACTGCAGCCATTGTAAATTGGATGATGGCACTCAAGCAATAGTTCAGCCACCATGGTCTGTAAGGAACGTAATGAGATTAAAAACTCTAAAAGATGTGTGATAATATTAAGCTGGGTCACAAAGAAACATCTATATGCCACTGTCTAATCGGCTATGACAGGAGACAAGATTAAATTACAATGTATTTATTGGAAAAATGTGTGTCCTGTTTAAGTCATATCCAATTATCTTTACAATTTATCAAAAGCTGATTATGTCTCATTTTAGAGTAATTGGTAACCAATAGTATGCTGCGGAGGTTCTTAGCTTCGCAGCCATGACAACTTGCCTGAGTGTTTACATTGGAAAGGCACAGAGGCTGCATTCCAAAGTAGATAACGTACCGTTATGAATGTAACTACTGTTCCCTGAAGGAGGGAACGAGGTATAACACACTACAAGGAGTAAACGACCAATCATATTCACCTGAAGAAAACTGAAATCGTGCCTAATGGGCCAATGGATGCCGAGCCCGCCCTCAGAAGCCCCGCCTTCCTGGCTATAATACCGAGGCTCGCAATCGTTTCCTCAATTCAGTACCGCTCTTTAGCATACTGTTCTTCGAGAGCTTCATGAAATGGGTTTCCATGGCCGTTAAGCTTGAGAGGAAAAGTGACAGTGACAGCATGGAATTCAAATGAGGAGATGGACAGGTGAGGGAGAAAATTAGTAGCCTTGTGCCACCACCGCGACGACCAGATGCTCTTGGACTATGAGAGAAAAACAGTCAGATTTAGAGAGAGCAACTGGAGTAGCAGTGTTCTCTGGCGTGATCCATGTCTCCATCAGGGCCAAAAATGGCAGCATCGGAAAAAAGGGGGGAAAAAAGGAAAAAAATCTGGTCCCAATGCAGACACCACTGAATATTAAAGACATTCACGTCTAAATCATATATTTATTAAATACATTATTAAAGAGATTTTTAAAGATTAAAGAAGGAGAGGGATCGGATCATCTTTATCAGATAACAAAAGTCAGATGTTTAATATCAAGTATAGACTAATTGTGGCTTTGCCTATCCTTCACTGAACCATTCAAAAGCGTGTGCGCGTGTGTGTGTGTGTGTGCGCACGTATTTGCGCACGTGTGATGCTGGCCAGGCCACAGTAAGAGATCAAACTGCTCTAATTGCTGCCAGTTCCCTCCTTAGACATCTTGGTTCTTGTTAGCAATTGCAATTACTGCCTCCAGTCCACCTTGAACTGAGCAGAGCAGAGCTCACCCCCAAATTCTCTAAGAAACTGGCACCACTGCCAAGGTGCTAGGTGAACAATCATCCACCCACTGTTTTGTGAAAGATATGTCAATCTCCAACCTCTTCTTCAAACAGACAGTGTCTTACAGTGGCTAAGCTGTATGCATTAATGAATAAACTCACAGGTTATGCATGAATATCATGCATTCAAATCAAATCAAATCAACTTGTATTCGGCGCATGTGACTAATACAACAGGTGTAGACCTTACAGTGAAATGCTTACTTACAAGATGTTCAGGAGTCTTATGGCTTGGGGGTAGAAGCTGTTTAGAAGCCTCTTGGACCTAGACTTGGCGCTCCGGTACCGCTTGCCGTGCGGTAGCAGAGAGAACAATCTATGTCTTTGACAATTTTTCGGGCCTTCCTCTGACACTGCCTGGTATAGAGGTCCTGGATGGCAGGAAGCTTGGCTCCAGTGATGTACTGGGCTGTACGCACTACCCTCTGTAGTGTCTTGCAGTTGCCGTACCAGGTAGTGATGCAACCAGTCAGTATGCTCTCAATGGTGCAGCTGTAGAACCTTTTGAGGATCTGAAGACCCATGCCAAATCTTTTCAGTCTCCTAAGGGGGAATAGGTTTTGTCGTGCCCTCTTCACGACTCTCTTGGTGTGCTTGGACCATGTTAGTTTGTTGGTGATGTGGACACCAAGGAACTTGAAGCTCTCAACCTGCTCCACTACAGCCCCGTCAATGAGAATGGGGACGTGCTCATTCCTCCTTTTTCTGTAGTCCACAATCATCTCCTTTGTCTTGATCACGTTGAGGGAGAGGTTGTTGTCCTGGCACCACACGGCCAGGTCTCTGACCTCCTCCCTATAGGCTGTTTCATTGTTGTCAGTGATCAGGCCTACCACTGGTGCGTCATCGGCAAACTTAATGATGGTGTTGGAGTCATGCCTGGCCGTACAGTCATGAGTGAACAGGAAGTACAGGAGGGGACTGAGCATGCACCCCTGAGAGGCCCCTGTGTTGAGGATCAGCGTGACGGATGTGTTGTTACCTACCCTTACCAACTGGGGTCGGCCCGTCAGGAAGTCCAGGATCAAGTTGTAAAGGGAGGTGTTTAGTCCCAGGGTCCTTAGCTTATTGATGAGCTTTGAGGGTACTATGGTGTTGAATGCTGAGCTGTAGTCAATGAATAGCATTCTCACATAGGTGTTCATTTTGTCCAGGTGGGAAAGGGCAGTGTGGAGTGTAATAGAGATTGCATCATCTGTGGATCTGTTAGGGCGTTATGCAAATTGGAGTGGGTCTGGGGTTTCTGGGATAATGGTGTTGATGTTTGAAAGGCTGGGCATGGCTCACGTCTTCTTCTACTAAGTACTCCTCTAGCTCATAGGTTTGTAAGCATGTATGAACATGAATAGCTTTATTTCCCATTTTCCACAGTTTTATTTTATTACCAACAAAGCAACCAGCCCTATTGTCTTTTATTGGAGGGTCCTCCCAGCCTGTTCTGAGCCGTCTCTCAAAAATTCAATTAATTTGTCACGAGGTTATTGACCTGTCAGCACCTCAGCGTTTTAATAAAGTTGGATCCCTTGATAAAGCCCTGCTTTAATTCACACCGAGCAAGTGATAAGTCAGCTTTATTGAATTCCTTCCTTCCGTTCTTCAGTGTGTCTCCCTGTATTTCAGGCCTGCTGCTACTGGCATATCCTCTGATCATCGGACTGAGACAGCCGAGACTGAACCATCCTCCAAACTCCTCTCCATTGAGCGTGAACCAAGCACTTCCCTTTCAATAAGTGGTTTGAGCTCTTGCCTATTCTGTTATTTGAGTTCCCGCCTCATATTGTAGATGGGCCGAGGAGTCCCCTTGTTCCTTCTTGCATTTCCCTTGGTGGAGGCTGTCTGTCACACCTGGTTGCATCCCAAGTGGCACCCTATTCCCTACATATTGCACTGCTTTTGACCAGGGCCCTGGTTAAAGTGACTGCACTAAATAGGGAATAAGGTGCTATTTGGGACACAACCCTGCAGTCAAAGCTGATGGGTCCCTGCTCCATCAAAGCAGCACATCTGTGCCGCCTGGAGCGACTGAAATGTCACCCACTACTACCCATGGAGCCTTGTCAACCCTGTGTTATGTTGTGCCACACGACTCTAGCTGCACTGCTGCAGGGTCTCAAAAGAGCCTCTAATACTGCTGTCCATTGTGAATCTCATGAGTTGTTACTCATGAAATGTTACAGTGTCCCTGTTTCAGTTTTTAGATTGGTCATAGAGGCAGGTAGAGCTGTGTTGGTTCTGTTACTGAAGTCAGAATGATGGTGGTTGGGGTGCGTTATTAAGTTTGCTATATATTTTTTGTGCAGTAGTAAGACTGAATGGCTTGGAACTTTTTCTATAGATTCTCCTTGATGTCAGGGTCCAATTATGTGTTATTAAATATGTATGATTCATTGTAGATACACTGTACAAAAATATATATATATTTGGATCAACCCCAAAAATTTCCATAATTTATTTTCAATTATGAATATCTATATATCTGTATATCACCCTTTTCAAACCTAATTTAAGACCTGCCGTTCCTGAGCCTTATCATGAGATTGTCACGATCGTGTGGCGGATTGACGGACCAAAACGCAGCATTTGGAAAATAAGCCATCTTCTTTTATTTTAAAGACGACGAAAAATAAACACGAAACACTTAATACAAACTAACAAAAACAACAAACGATCGTGAAGCTAATAAACGTCGTGCACATACACAGGCTACAAACGTTCTGACATAGACAACTACTCACCACCAATGAAAGCCTATGGCTACCCTAAATAAGGCTCCCAATCAGAGACAACCGAAATCAGCTGTCTCTAATTGGGAACTCATTCAGGTAACCATAGACTCTCCTAGACAACTAAACATACATAGACAACACTAGACACATGTACTCAACACAAACCCATATACTATACCCAACAACCCCTTTACCATAAAAACACCCAAAACCAACAAAACACAAACATTCCCCATGTCACACCCTGACCTAACTAAAATAATAAAGAAAACAAAGAATACTAAGGCCAGGGCGTGACATAACCCCCCCCCTTAAGGTGCGAACTCCGGGCGCACCATTAACCAGTCTAGGGGAGGGTATGGGTGGGCTTCCATCCACGGTGGCGGCTCCGGCTCTGGTCGTGGTCCCCACGTCACCACAGTCCCTAACCACCTCCTTAGCTTCCTCCAAATGACCCCCCTCCACATTAACCCCATTGCATTAAGGGGCAGTTCCGGACTAAGGGGCAGTACCAGGGTAAGGGGCAGTACCAGGGTCAGGGGCAGTACCAGGGTAAGGGGCAGCACCAGGGTAAGGGGCAGCACCAGGGTAAGGGGCAGCACCAGGATAAGGGGCAGCTCCGGACTGAGGGACTGCAGCTCCGGACTGAGGGACTGCAGCTCCGGACTGAGGGATGGCCCATGGCTGGCTGACGGATCTGGCTGCTCATGGCTAGCTGACGGATCTGGCTGCTCATGGCTAGCTGACGGATCTGGCTGCTCATGGCTGGCTGACGGATCTGGCTGCTCATGGCTGGCTGACGGATCTGGCTGCTCATGGCTAGCTGACGGATCTGGCTGCTCATGGCTAGCTGACGGATCTGGCTGCTCATGGCTGGCTGACGGATCTGGCTGCTCATGGCTGGCTGACGGATCTGGCTGCTCATGGCTGGCTGACGGATCTGGCTGCTCATGGCTGGCTGACGGATCTGGCTGCTCATGGCTGGCTGACGGATCTGGCTGCTCATGGCTGGCTGACGGATCTGGCTGCTCATGGCTGGCTGACGGATCTGGCTGCTCATGGCTGGCTGACGGATCTGGCTGCTCATGGCTGGCTGACGGATCTGGCTGCTCATGGCTAGCTGACGGATCTGGCTGCTCATGGCTAGCTGACGGATCTGGCTGCTCATGGCTAGCTGACGGATCTGGCTGCTCATGGCTAGCTGACGGATCTGGCTGCTCATGGCTAGCTGACGGATCTGGCTGCTCATGGCTGGCTGACTGATCTGGCTGCTCCTGTCTGATTGGCGGCTCTGGCAGATCCTGTCTGGTTGGCGGTTCTGGCAGATCCTGTCTGGTTGGCGGCTCTGGCAGATCCTGTCTGGTTGGCGGCTCTGGCAGATCCTGTCTGGTTGGCGGCTCTGGCAGATCCTGTCTGGTTGGCGGCTCTGGCAGATCCTGTCTGACGGACGGCTCTAGCGGCTCCTGTCTGGCTGGCGGCTCTAGCGGCTCCTGTCTGGCGGACGGCTCAGTGGGCTCATGGCAGACGGGCGGCTTTGCAGGCTCATGGCAGACGGGCGGCTTTGCAGGCTCATTGCAGACGGATGGCTCAGATGGCGCTGGGGAGACGGATTGCTCAGATGGCGCTGGGGAGACGGATGGCTCAGATGGCGCTGGGGAGACGGATGGCTCAGATGGCGCTTGGCAGACGGGCAGTTCAGTCATCGCTGTGCAGACGGCAGACTCCTGCCGGCTGAGGCGCACTGTAGGCCTGGTGCGTGGTGCCGGGACTGGTGGCACCGGGCTGGGGACACGCATCTCAGGGCTAGTGCGGGGAGCAGCAACAGGACGCACAGGACTCTGGGGACACACAGGAGGCTTGGTGCGTGGTTTAGACACTGGTGGTAAAGGGCTGGAGACACGCATCTCAGGGCTAGTGCGGGGAGCAGCAACAGGACGCACAGGACTCTGGGGACACACAGGAGGCTTGGTGCGTGGTTTAGGCACTGGTGGTAAAGGGCTGGAGACACGCACCATATGGCTAGTGCGTGGAGGAGGCACTGGTGGTACTGGATTGGGGCGGGGAGGTGGCGCCGGAAATACCGGACCGTGCAGGCGTACTGGCTCCCTTGAGCGCCGAGCCTGCCCAACCTTACCTGGTTGTATGCTCCCCGTCGCCTGACCAGTGCGGGGAGGTGGAATAACCCGCACCGGCCTATGTAGGCGAACCGGGGACACCATGCGTAAGGCTGGTGCCATGTACGCCGGCCCGAGGAGACGCACTGGTGACCAGATGCGTTGGGCCGGCTTCATGACATACGGCTCAACGCTCAGTCTAGCCCGGCCGATACGTGGAGCTGAAATGTACCGAACCGGGCTATGCACGCGTACAGGAGACACCGTGCGCTCTACTGCGTAACACGGTGTCTGCCCGTACTCTCGCTCTCCACGGTAAGTACAGGGAGTAGGCGCAGGTTTCCTACCTGACTTCGCCACACTCCCTTTAAGGCCCCCCCCAAGAAATTTTTGGGTTGTACTCACGGGCTTCCAGCCTTGTCTCCGTGCTGCCTCCTCATATCGCCTCCTCTCGGCTTTAGCTGCCTCCAGCTCTTCACGAGGAAGGCGATATTCTCCCGGTTGTGCCCACGGCCCCTTACCATCCAGTATCTCCTCCCATGTCCACGAATCCTGTGTAGGTGGGTCCTGTTGCCGCTTTCCATGCCGCTTGGTCCTGTAATGGTGAGTAGTTCTGTCACGATCGTGTGGCGGATTGACGGACCAAAACGCAGCATTTGGAAAATAAGCCATCTTCTTTTCTTTTTAAAGACGACGAAAAATAAACACGAAACACTTAATACAAACTAACAAAACAACAAACGATCGTGAAGCTAATAAACGTCGTGCACATACACAGGCTACAAACGTTCTGACATAGACAACTACTCACCACCAATGAAAGCCTATGGCTACCCTAAATAAGGCTCCCAATCAGAGACAACCGAAATCAGCTGTCTCTAATTGGGAACTCATTCAGGTAACCATAGACTCTCCTAGACAACTAAACATACATAGACAACACTAGACACATGTACTCAACACAAACCCATATACTATACCCAACAACCCCTTTACCATAAAAACACCCAAAACCAACAAAACACAAACATTCCCCATGTCACACCCTGACCTAACTAAAATAATAAAGAAAACAAAGAATACTAAGGCCAGGGCGTGACAGAGATGAAATTCTGTCTAAATGCTTTAAAGGTATAGTAATAGGAAACTGACTCCTTGATCTTCTTAAGTTTCTTCTTATCCTTGTCTGTAACGATTCTCATGGGCTAAAGGAAGAGTGGACCAGGTGCAGCGTTTTAAAGTAGTCATAATTTAATCCAAAAACTAAATTGAACAAAAACAACAAACAGGAGAACGAAAGCGAAACAGTTTTGTTTGGTGCAGACACAAAAACAGAAAACAACTACCCACAAAACACAGGTGGGAAAAGGCTACCTAAGTATTGTTCTCAATCAGGGACAACGATAGACAGCTGCCTCTGATTGAGAACCACACCCGGCCAAACACATAGAAATAGACAACATAGAACAAAAACATAGAATGCCCACCCCAACTCACGCCCTGACCAACCAAAATAGAGACATAAAAAGGATCTCTAAGGTCAGGGCGTGACATTGTCTTTGGAATCCTGCTCGTCATCCGAGCGCACATCCTCAATTTTGGGCTTGTCCTCAGCCTCTCAAATTGACATTTGTTTGGTAAAAACAGTAGGATAAATACACATGTAGGTAGAGTCCATTCTCGTTTTTTCCCCCCTCCTTTTCTTTTAAGAGCATTGTCCCAACGGACCAGTCAGTCAATGCCCCCTCGGGGGTAACGGAGTACGCAGTGTTACTTACAAAGAACATCCCACCTTCGGCCTCAGTGTTCACACACACACACTATCCCTAAGTGTCTGTACTTGTGTTCAGTGTTTTGACCTGTTGGGGATGGGGGCGCTGTTTAGACTATTTATGCTAATTTGGCTAATTTTTTAAACGGCTTCCCACAAAATCCTTGATCGTACAATATGCATATTATTATTATTATTGGATAGAAAACAGTCTATAGTTTCTATAGGAGTTGAAATTTTGTCTCTAAGTGGAACAGAGCCCATTCTACAGCAATTTCCCTGACATGGAGTCAGATTTGAGAAATGTTGGCCACTCTTCTGAAGTCAGTTAAAAGGGCACTGTCATTGCTATGACTATACGGACACTTCTTACGTCTTCCCCTGGATGCCTTTACGTGATGACGATTCCAATGGGGTCGATTGCGCGTTCACAGGCCCTACAAATGAAAAAACCCTGAAGCTAGTCATTCTTTTGGAGCTGCGTCATGAGCCTAGAGGACACCGGCGCGCACCTGTTCCAAGCGTTAGTTTAGCCTGTTATATTTCTCCGGTCATCTTTTCACTCGTTATAGGAGTTAAAAACATCATAAGGTAGTTAATTTAAAGCGTTTTATAGCAATTTATATCCGTTTAGTGCGATTTTGGGACATTTATTTTTGCAACGATGTGAAAAGTTGGGCACGCTTTTCAGTTCATCCCGAACGCAGTTGACATTTCCACATGGCAAGAGGACAGCTTTCCACCAAAAGACGATTTCTCCCAAGAAAGGATCCTTTGCCCAAGATACTGATGGAAGAACAGCTCAAGGTAGGACATTTTTATTATGATAAATCGTGTTTCTGTCGAAACATTTTAGTGGCTTAGGACGCCATGTTTTTTGACGTAGCTTCGCTTGGCGCAAACTGTATTGAAAAGTAAGGATAAATTAAAAAATGTAATAACGCAATTGTATTAAGAATTAAATTGTCTATCAATCCCTGTCCACCCTATATTTTTTAGTCACGTTTATGAGTATTTATGTATAAGAGTAGATCACTGTCTAAGTGGCGCAAGGACTTTTTCTTTACCAGCTTGTCTACATTTCACATTGTCTAACCATGATTTTGGTGGCTAAATATAAACATTTTCGATCAAACTGTATATGCATGTTGTAATGTGATGTTACAGGAGTGTCATCGGAAGAATTCTGAGAAGGTTAGTGAAAAAATTAATATCTTTTGGCGATGTTGACTTTTATCGCTCACTTTGGCTAGAATCAATGCTGGGCTGCTAATTGCTATGTGCTAAGCTAATATAACGATTTATTGTGTTTTCGCTGTAAGACACTTAGAAAATCTGAAATATTGTCTGTATTCACAGGATCTGTGTCTTTCGATTCGTGTATGCTGTGTATTTTTACGAAATGTTTGATGATTAGTAGTTAGGTAAACACGTTGCTCATTGTAATTATTCTAGTCCATTTGTGACGGTGGGTGCAATTGTAAACTATGCCATCTACCTGAAATATGCACTTTTTTCTAACAAAACCTATCCCATACCATACATATGTTATCAGACTGTCATCTAATGAGTTTTTTTGTTGGTTAGGGGCTATAAATATCTTAGTTTAGCCGAATTGGTGATGGCTACTGGTGTTGGTGGACAAATAAAAGATGGTGGATTATGCTAATGTGTTTTTAGGTAATAGATGTACATCTTTACATATTGTGTCTTCCCTGTAAAACATTTTAAAAATCGGAAATGTTGACTGGATTCACAAGATCTGTGTCTTTCATTAGCTGTATTGGACTTTAATGTGTGAAAGTTAAATATTTAAAAAAAATATTTTTTTTGAATTTCGCGGCACTGGTTTTTCAGTGGGGGGGGGGGGGGGTGTGCCGCTAGCGCCACGCTGATCCTAGACAGGTTGAGATAGTGAGCTCCAAAAGTATTGTGACAGTGACACATTTGAAATGATACAATGACTATGACAATGTGAGCTCCAAAAGTATTGGGACAGTGACACAGTGACTATTTTTTAGTAAATGTTTTCTCAATAAAAGACAACGACATTTGTTGAAAACAAATATATGATTCATGCTGTTATATTTGATTATTTTCAAACCTATATTTCAAGTTGCAACATATTTCTTTCAACACAACTTACTTTCGCCCTTTGGTTAAACCTAATAAATAGGTTTAAACCAAATAGATGTTTCACCTTGGAATTAACTATACAAATTTCTTCAATTGGGTTACAAGCAATTCAATCATTTCCTGTTAATTCAGATAGAATATGAAGTTGGTTCCATAACATGAAATAATGACTCCAAACACTCTCTTTACATACAACTTTCACATTAACTGGTTACAATATTGTAACCAAATAGTGACCCTCTCATCAATGGAAACCTTTCCAAGCTCTTTAGTATCACAGCACTTACGCAGTTATCATGGAAGATTCAGTGCTGGCAGTGAACATGCAATCACAAAAAAATTATAAAAAATGGAACACATTACCTGGAATGACATTCACAGCCCCAACAGGCCACACCTCCAGCTCTTCTGATAGGCTGTCGCCGCTACAATGCACCCCCTGCTATGCAAGGCGAATGTGTCACGCCCTGACCTTAGAGAGACGTTTTATGTCTCTATTTGGTAAGGTCAGGTTGTGATTTGGGGTGGGCATTCTATGTTTGTTTCTATGTTTTGGCCAGGTATGGTTCTCAATCAGGGACAGCTGTCTATCGTTGTCTCTGATTGGGAATCATACTTAGGCAGCCTTTTTTTCCTTTTGTTAGTTGTGGGTAGTTATCTTTGTTTGTGCACGTATAGCCTTACGGAGCTTCACGGTCGTTTTTGTTGTAGTATTGTTTTGTCGGCGACATTTGCAAAATAAAGAGAAATGTACGCTAACCACGCTGCACCTTGGTCCATTCCATACGACGGTCGTGACAAAATGAGGTGTTGAGGCGCAATTTAGAAGCTTTCATTCAATTCAAGAAATAACATTGATATGTCAAATTCCTTATTTAATATCAGACAAATTTAATAGAATAGGTTGGAACGAACCGAAGCAAAAAAATGTATCACACCAATCAGAAAAAAAACAATTCAGATGAACAACAGTACTGTCCCACATAGAATACAGAATCATTTGTACTAACTTGCTGCTTTTTCATCAGCTACAAACAAGGTGTGTTCATAATGATACATAATGATACATAGAAACTCAAAATCATCATCTTGGTGCAAAGGCAAAGACCAAGACGGCAGAATCACTTTCCTTAGCATGCTAGTAGATACCCATAGACATCCAGTCATTGAGCTAACTAGTTATTATCGGCTTGCAAAACAACCTCTAACTTCATTCATACTGGAAACAGAGACATAAAAATAGTATCCACAAGTTCATCTGACTGGGCAAGAAGATAAAGGGCCACAATCTCAAAGTATCCCTTTAATGTAAAGAAGAGCTGCGTTGCTGTGTATCCTCCAAATTCATATGATCCTAAGTCGCTTGATTCTCTCAACAGCATATTGTTAGAATAAACTGAATTCCAAATGGTTATTGGGACAGACATGAATGCCATTTTTGATGTGTATATCTTCATTTAACTAGGCAAGTCAGTTAAGAACAAATTCTTATTTACAAACCCGGACAATGCTGGGCCAATTGTGTGTCGCCCTATTGGACTCCCAATCACGGCCGGTTGTGATACAGCCTGGATTCAAACCAGGGACTGTAGTGACACCTCTTGCACTGAGATGCAGTGCCTTAGACTGCTGAGCCACTCAGGAGATACAGGACAAATCTAATAAGACCAACAGCAATCCACATGCAGCCAAGGCTCTCCAAAATATACTTTCTGATTACAACCTCATTGATGCCTGGCGAGCACATAATACAAAAAGTAAAAGAGTACACTTTCTACTCAAACGGGAATAAAACATCCTCCAGAATTGATTTTACTCTATCCAAAGTCAAGACAGATCCTCATTTATTGATAAGACAAGAGAGCAGAATTTGCCATCCATCGAGTTAGACTCAACCATTACTTCCATGGTAATTCTATAGAGCCATTATTGCATGGAACTCCGTTCCATCTCATATTGCTCAAATAAACAGCAAAACTGTTTTCAAAAAACAGATAATGCAACACCTCACGGCACAACGGCTCTCCCCTATTTGACCTAGATAGTTTGTGTGTATGCATTGATATGTTGCCTACGTGTGCCCTTAAAAAAAAATGTGTCAAGGCTCAGGAGAAGACCCAGATGCAGACAGTTTTGAAGTAACAAAAGTTTATTACAAAAACAGGGGGGCAGGCAAATGACAGGTCAAGGGCAGGCGGAGGTCAGTAGTCCAGAGCAGAGTCCGAAAGGTATAGAATGGCATGCAGGCTCAGGGTCAGGGCAGGCAGAGGTCAGTAATCCAAGGTGGTGTGACAAGATACAGAACGACAGGCAGGCTCAGGGTCAGGGCAGGCAGAATGGTCAAAAACCAGGAAAGCTAGAAAACGGGAACTAGAGACAGACAGGAGCACAAGAAAAACCGCTGGTAGGCTTGACAAAACAAAACGAACTGGCAACAGACAAGTAGAACACAGGTATAAATACACTGGGGATAATGAGGAAGATGGGCGACACCTGGAGGGGGTGGAGACAAGCACAAAGGCAGGTGAAACAGATCAGGGTGTGACAAAATGTATGTAGTTCTGTCCTTGTCTATTAATGTTGTGTATTATGCAATGTTTCGTGTTTTGTGTGGACCTCAGGAAGAGTAGCTGCTGCTTTTGCAACAGCTAATAGAGATCCTAATAAAATACCAAATACCCCAGAAAATAGGGTTGTTACAGTGCTATTCGGGTTGTTACAGTGCTATTCGGGTTGTTACAGTGCTATTCGGGTTGTTACAGTGCTATTCGGGTTGTTACAGTGCTATTCGGGTTGTTATATTGCTATTTGGGTTGTTAATCTGATTTTTTCCAACGTTCGTGTCTGTTTTGTATATTTTTTTATTTTTTTATAGTGTTTGACATTTTACTGCATTGTTAGGAGCTCGTAACGTAAGCATTTCGCTGCACCCGCTATAACACCCCCTAAACTGTGTACACGACCAATAAACTTGATTTGATTCCTCAGTCAATCGGAGACGATTACTGCTGGCAGAAAAAAGATGTTGGCCATTAGATGGCAATTACCTCACTCTCTCCCAATTCACCAGTGGACACAGTTACTATTAGATGTTATCATTTGAATGATCAACTTTGAGAATGGATAGTGCTAATAAAGTAACAATTGAGGCCTGGACAAATATACTTGACTCTGTAAAGAATAATCTCAGCTAAAGCCCAACACATACAAATAAACAAACTATAAAGGCACACATACAGTACATATAAAATATATACAGTATGTAGGTTGGGGGTGGAGGCTCACATCTTATTTGTTTTCTTTTCCTGTATATACTGAACATATTATTACTTAATCTTTGAAATATGATCAATACTTTGTAGTTATGTACTGTTCTGCCCTCACAATGTGTAAGCTACTGTACAAATCTTCCAATAAAGAATCAGGAGGCATTGGTACCGTTAAGAATCTTTAGTAGAAGATATTTTTTTGTAAACTGTAACAGGTACAGAAAGAAGAAAATGTATGAAAAAAAGTCACTATATACAGTACGTACATTCACACAATCTAAGTTTCCATTTGTTACTCACCACCTGGATTCGGTCTTAAGTAGCAACATTTGAACGTCTGTTTTTTACATTGGATAAAAGTAGAGACTCAGAGCTACAAAATGGTATATCATACTCTGCATTTGAGGAAACATTGAGAAAGTAATTCTGCTTAGAAAGTTGTAACTTTGTAAACTCACTTTTGAGAAAACCGTCTTTAATATGTTGGTACTTCTATTGGAGAGCCCTTCTTTGTCTACACCCATTCAGCATTGTTCACACCATCTTAAGCCTTAGCCCTACCCATCTCTTTAAGGGTTGATCTGTGCTTTCTGTACTAACTTGCCAGCTACTTCCAGACACCTAAGAGAGAGAGAGAACAGCTCACGGAACATTACTCGCCCTAGCAGAGCTGGTTAGGCTGTTACGTAATCCAGAGCGTTGGTAACTGCAACTGCACAGTCTTTTGCGAGAGTCTTTTGTTAAGAAATGTAGCTCAATCGCTAGCTAGGTAAACAATGAATCCCAAAAAATGACATAACGTTAGTTAGCGAGCCAGCTAGCTAGACATGTAGCTAGCTAGCTATACAATGGACCATAATCACAACTCGTGATGTTACTACCCTGCATGAATCTGCAGGTAACTAACCAACCAGGTTCTATGGCTATAACCAGTCAAGCAAATGTGTCTGAAATACGAAGAATAAGAGCATACACATAACATTAGCTTGCAACCCAGACAGCTAACGTTAGCTAGCTAACAGTACACTTGAAATGAAATCATTTCTGTCAAAATTAGCAACGTGTAATATCGGAAAATGTAGCTAGCTAGACTATCTTACCAGTATACGTCATGGTTGGCCACATCTTCTGTCTGATGCCATGCATGGTTGCCCTTAGTTTGACGATGTAATCCAGACTGGTGTTTTCTCCATCTCCTTAGCAATCTTACTCGATTTCCACTGATTTCAAAACTTGGTACTCCAGAAGGTGGAGAGCATACACATAACGTTAGCTAGCAAGCCAGCCAGCTAACGTTAGCTAGCTAACAGTACACTAACTTTCTAATAATAATTTTGATAATTTTCTGAAGTTTTCCTTTTAATTGAACACGTGAATTATTTTGATAAAACATGTACTGGAAACTTACTGGAAACCTGGGATACGAAATGTATGAAATGTTTGACTCTTTTTTATTAATTAGTCAAATATAGTAAAAAACACTTCTTTGAAGGGTTTGTATGACCTCTGACCTGTGTCCTGACTTTCCTGTGTGGTTTGATCACCTTCACTGCAAAGCCATTTGGATAATGAATTGAAATTCATTTGTAATACTGATTTGAAGGTCATTTGTAATATTGATAATTATGATGAAATTTATCATTCTTAGCCATATTTGTGATTTGGACCAATGCAAAGAAGGAGAGCTTTTTGCCTTTAACTAAAGGTAGGCTGTCTTAATTCTATTTTCCTATTTTATTTTATTTTATTTAACCTTTATTTAACCAGGTAGGCAAATTGAGAACACGTTCTCATTTACAATTGCGACCTGGCCAAGATAAAGCAAAGCAGTTCGACACATACAACAACACATAGTTACACATGGAGTAAAAACAAACATATAGTCAATAATACAGTGAAAAAAATAAAAAAAAATAAGTCTATATACAATGTGAGCAAGTGAGGTGAGATAAGGGAGGTGAAGGCAAACAGATATATGTATGAATAAATAAAAATATAAAAAGGCCATGGAGGCGAAGTGAGTACAACACAGCAAGTAAAATAAAAACTAAAAAAAACACTGGAATGGTTGGTTTGCATTGGAAGAAAGTGCAAAGTAGAGACAGAAATAAGGAGCAAAATAAATTAAGAAATAAATACAGTAGGTAAAGAGGTAGTTGTTTGGGCTAAATTGTAGATGGGTTATGTACAGGTGCAGTAATCTATGAGCTGCTCTGACAGCTGGTGCTTAAAGCTAGTGAGGGAGATAGGTGTTTCCAGTTTCAGAGATTTTTGTAGTTCGTTCCAGTCATTGGCAGCAGAGAACTGGAAGGAGAGGCGTCCAAAGGAAGAATTGGTTTTGGGGGTGACTAGAGAGATATACCTGCTGGAGCGCGTGCTACGGGTAGGTGCTGCTATGGTGACCAGCGAGCTGAGATAAGGGGGGACTTTACCTAGCAGGGTCTTGTAGATGACCTGGAACCAGTGGGTTTGGCGACGAGTATGAAGCGAGGGCCAGCCAACGAGAGTGTACAGGTCGCAGTGGTGGGTAGTATATGGGGCTTTGGTGACAAAACGGATGGCACTGTGATAGACTGCATCCAATTTATTGAGTAGGGTTTTGGAGGCTATTTTGTAAATGACATCACCGAAGTCGAGGATTGGTAGGATGGTCAGTTTTACAAGGGTATGTTTGGCAGCATGAGTAAAGGATGCTTTGTTGCGGAATAGGAAGCCAATTCTAGATTTGACTTTGGATTGGAGATGTTTGATGTGGGTCTGGAAGGAGAGTTTACAGTCTAACCAGACACCTAGGTATTTGTAGTTGTCCACATATTCTAAGTCAGAGCCGTCCAAAGTAGTGATGTTGGACAGGCGGGCAGGAGCAGGCAGCGATCGGTTGAAGAGCATGCATTTGGTTTTACTTGTATTTAAGAGCAGTTGGAGGCCACGGAAGGAGAGTTGAATGGCATTGAAGCTCGCCTGGAGGGTTGTTAACACAGTGTCAAAAGAAGGGCCAGAAGTATACAGAATAGTGTCGTCTGCGTAGAGGTGGATCAGAGAATCACCAGCAGCAAGAGCGACATCATTGATGTAAACAGAGAAGAGAGTCGGTCCAAGAATTGAACCCTGTGGCACCCCCATAGAGACTGCCAGAGGCCCGGACAACAGACCCTCCGATTTGACACACTGAACTCTATCAGAGAAGTAGTTGGTGAACCAGGCGAGGCAATCATTAGAGAAACCAAGGCTGTCGAGTCTGCCAATGAGGATGTGGTGATTGACAGAGTCAAAAGCCTTGGCCAGGTCAATGAATACGGCTGCACAGTATTGTTTCCTATCGATGGCGGTTACGATATCGTTTATGACCTTGAGCGTGGCTGAGGTGCACCCATGACCAGCTCTGAAACCAGATTGCATAGCGGAGAAGGTGTGGTGTGATTCGAAATGGTCGGTAATCTGTTTGTTGACTTGGCTTTCGAAGACCTTAGAAAGGCAGGGTAGGATAGATATAGGTCTGTAGCAGTTAGGGTCAAGGGTGTCCCCCCCTTTGAAGAGGGGGATAACCGCAGCTGCTTTCCAATCTTTGGGGATCTCAGACGACACGAAAGAGAGGTTGAAGAGGCTAGTAATAGGGGTGGCAACAATTTCAGCAGATAGTTTTAGAAAGAAAGGGTCCAGATTATCTAGCCCGGCTGATTTGTAAGGGTCCAGATTTTGCAGCTCATTAAGAACATCAGCTGACTGTATTTGGGAGAAAGAGAAATGGGGAAGGCTTGGGCGAGTAGCAGAGGGGAGGGCAGTGCTGTTGTCCGGGGTAGGGGTAGCCAGGTGGAAAGCATGGCCAGCCGTAGAAAAATGCTTATTGAAATTCTCAATTATAGTGGATTTGTCGGTGGTGACAGTGTTTCCTATCTTCAGGGCGGTTGGAAGCTGGGAGGAGGTGTTCTTATTCTCCATGGACTTTACGGTGTCCCAGAACTTTTTTGAATTTGTGTTGCAGGAAGCAAATTTCTGCTTGAAAAAGCTAGCCTTGGCTGTTCTAACTGCCTGTGTATATTGGTTTCTGGCTTCCCTGAAAAGTTGCATATCACGGGGGCTGTTCGATGCTAATGCAGAACGCCATAGGATGTTTTTCTGTTGGTTAAGGGCAGTCAGGTCAGGAGAGAACCAAGGGCTATATCTGTTCCTGGTTCTAAATTTCTTGAATGGGGCATGCTTATTCAAGATGGTGAGGAAGGCATTTTAAAAAAATGACCAGGCATCCTCTACTGACGGGATGAGATCAATATCCTTCCAGGATACCCCGGCCAGGTCAATTAGGAAGGCCTGCTCGCTGAAGTGTTTCAGGGAGCGTTTGACAGTGATGAGTGGAGGTCGTTTGACCGCTGACCCATTACGGATGCAGGCAATGAGGCAGTGATCGCTGAGATCTTGGTTGAAAACAGCAGAGGTGTATTTGGAGGGCAAGTTTGTTAGGATGATATCTATGAGGGTACCCGTGTTTACGGAATTGGGGTGGTACCTGGTAGGTTCATTAATAATTTGTGTGTGACCATATGACCATATGGGTATACTTTTTTTTCTTTATGGAGTTAAGGGTAGTGTTTCTATTGTTCTATTTATATTTTGACCAGTAGTAGTGTTTTTGTTTTTACACATTACTCACATTGTCCCGTTCCTGACCTGTTTTCTGTTATTTTTGTATGTGTTTAGTTGGTCAGGGTGTGAGTTGGGGTGGGCATTCTATGTTTTGTGTTTCTATGTTTAGGTCATTGGTAATTAGCCTTATATGGTTCTCAATCAGGGACAGGTGTTTGACGTTTCCTCTGATTGAGAACCATATAAAGGTAGGCTGTTCACACTGTTTGTTTGTGGGTGGTTGTCTTCCGTGTTTGTGTCTGTGCACAACACGCGACTGTTTCGTTTGTTCGTTCGTTTGTTGTAGTCTGCACCTGTTCGTGCGTTCTTCGTGTTTTATGTAAGTTCTCATAGTTCAGTTCTGTCTACGTTCGTTTTGTTATTTTGTAATCATTTCAAGTGTTCTTCGTTTTTTTTGTCTTTTCTTTAATAAACGTATTATGGATTCAACATATGCTGCGCTTTGGTCCAATCCCTATTCCTCCTCTTCGGACGAATAACCGTTACACACATGGGGAGTTATGTGTCAAAATGGGGGAGGTAACAGTCCTCTGAGGTTTTGGATTGAAGTTTACTCACCTAGAGTGATATGTGATGGAGTGTATTGTTGTGTTGGTTGTGATGTTTGTTCTGTTCTGTTCTGTTTGATACAAATCTCACCAGAATAGGTCTGCTGGATTGTTGGGATTTTTCCCGATGGGTTATAGGTCTAACTTCCTGATCCCGTGGCTCTGTGGTGAAGTTGACAGTGTGATTTTGCCAATTTGAAAAAATAGATTCATTAGAATGTTTTGTTATTCACTTTAATATGTTATAGATATTGGTAGTAAGAGTAATTGGTAAAGTTATGATTCATCATATTCAGTGGTTCCTCCTTTAAAAGTTGCGAGCTTACACCGCGGGACTTAGAGGTACCCAGCGTCACGGCTTCATTGCTCCAGACCACCACAAGGGAGAGTTAGAGCACTCATTATGCATATGGGTCCCAAGGTTTTTATATGACCAATCATATCGAATGGTTCCAATGACGAATTTGATGCGAGCCACCCTTCCCTTGTGCCTTTCTTCAGCAAATATGGCTGACAAAACATTACAGGGGAAGCAAATGTAAGTAGTTTTAATGTCAAAACGCGTCAAGCTAAAAATGTACAATTGAGAGGAATATGTTAGTTAATGTAGAGACAAACGATTGTGCATATTTGTTTGTCATAAAGTTATTTTGCGAAAATCGCTATTCAGCAAGTTAGCTAACTAGCTAACATTAGCCAGCTTGCTAGCTGGTGTAAGGACATGAGTATCACATTGTAATTCATGTTGTTTAATGTTTTAGGGACTCCTGAGAAAACCAGCAGACCAGGCTGTCGTCTTGGGAAACAGTGGATGTAAAGAATCTAGCTAGCTAAAGCATTTACTGCAAATTTTATGTAGAATTGTGTAAATTTGCCCTGCCATGCAATGCAGCTGAAGTAACATAGCTAGCTAACTATTTACTTGCTTATTGTGTAGTGGAGGAAACAAATAAAAGTATGCCTATGGATGTGTAGCTAGCTACAGTATGTAGCCGATCTGTGAAAGGACCCTAAAACAGTAGGTTTTGAACTAATATTCATACCAATCTATGAATCTCAGCTATCATAGTTGTTGTATCAACTTCAAGTCTGAATGGCGTTAATGAAGCCTATGGATTGAGTAGAATATAATAACTTTGTTGTGCCAAGGATGCAAGTCCTATATACAGTGGGGAGAACAAGTATTTGATACACTGCCGATTTTGCAGGTTTTCCTACTTACAAAGCATGTAGAGGTCTGTCATTTTTATCATGGGTACACTTCAACTGTGAGAGACAGAAAATCAAACAATGTGATTTTCTGGACTTTTGTTTTAGATTCCGTCTCTCACAGTTGGAGTGTACCTATGATAAAAATTAGCTTGGAAAGACAGTACCGTGCAGTACCGAAGAGCCCTCACTGCTGCTCGATCATCCTACTTTTCCAACTTAATCGAGGAAAATAAGAACAATCCAAAATTTATTTTTGATACTGTTGCAAAGCTAACTAACAAGCAGCATTCCCCAAGAGAGGATGGCTTTCACTTCAGCATGTCACGCCCTGGCCTTAATATTATTTGTTTTCTTTATTATTTTAGTTAGGTCAGGGTGTGACATGGGGTATGTGTGTGTTTGAGGGTATTTATATGGTAGAGGTGGTGTTGGTGGTAGTGTATGGGTTTGTGTTGAGTGTATGTATCTAGCTGTGTCTATGGGTGTGTAGTTTTCTAGGAAAGTCTATGGTTGCCTGAATGGGTTCTCAATTAGAGACAGCTGGTTTCGGTTGTCTCTAATTGGGAACCATATTTAACCTGTTGGGGATGGGGGCGCTGTTTAGACTATTTATGCTAATTGGGTAATTTTTGAAACGGCTTCCCACAAAATCCTTGATCGTACAATATGCATATTATTATTATTATTGGATAGAAAACAGTCTATAGTTTCTATAGGAGTTGAAATTTTGTCTCTAAGTGGAACAGAGCCCATTCTACAGCAATTTCCCTGACATGGAGTCAGATTTCAGAAATGTTGGCCACTGTTCTGAAGTCAGTTAAAAGGGCACTGATATTGCTATGACTATACGGACACTTCTTACGTCTTCCCCTGGATGCCTTTACGTGATGACGATTCCAATGGGGTCGATTGCGCGTTCACAGGCCGTATAAATCAAAAAACCCTGTAGCTAGCAAGTCTTTTCTTGGTGCGTCACGCGCGTGGAGGACACCGACCCTCTCCTGTTCCAAGCGTTAGTTTAGCCTGTTATATTTCTCCGGTCATCTTTTCACTCGTTATAGGAGTTAAAAACATCATAAGGTAGTTCATTTAAAGCGTTTTATAGCAATTTATATCCGTTTAGTGCGATTTTGGGACATTTATTTTTGAAACGATGTGAATAGTTGGGCACGCTTTTCAGTTCATCCCGAACGCAGTTGGCATTTCCACATGGCAAGAGGACAGCTTTCCACCAAAAGACGTTTACTCCCAAGAAAGGATCCTTTGCCCAAGATACTGATGGAAGAACAGCTCAAGGTAGGACATTTTTATTATGATAAATCGTGTTTCTGTCGAAACATTTTAGTGGCTTAGGACGCCATGTTTTTTGACGTAGCTTCGCTTGGCGCAAACTGTATTGAAAAGTAAGGATAAATTAAAAAATGTAATTCCGCAATTGTATTAAGAATTAAATTGTCTATCAATCCCTGTCCACCCTATATTTGTTTAGTCACGTTTATGAGTATTTATGTATAAGAGTAGATCACTGTCTAAGTGGCGCAAGGACATTTTCTGACCAGCTTGTCTACATTTCACATTGTCTAACCATGATTTTGGTGGCTAAATATAAACGTTTTCGATCAAACTCTATATGTATTGTGTAATATGATGTTACAGGAGTGTCATCGGAAGAATTCTGAGAAGGTTAGTGAAAAAATTAATATCTTTTGGCGATGTTGACTTTTATCGCTCACTTTGGCTAGAATCAATGCTGGGCTGCTATGTGCTATGTGCTATGCTAATATAACGATTTATTGTGTTTTCGCTGTAAGACACTTAGAAAATCTGAAATATTGTCTGTATTCACAGGATCTGTGTCTTTCGATTCGTGTATGCTGTGTATTTTTACGAAATGTTTGATGATTAGTAAGTAGGTAAACACGTTGCTCTAAGTAGTTTTTCTATTCCATTTGTGACGGTGGGTGCAATTGCAACCTATGCCATCTACCTGAAATATGCACTTTTTTCTAACAAAACCTATCCCATACCATAAATATGTTATCAGACTGTCATCTGATGAGTTTTTTTCTTGGTTAGGGGCTATAAATATCTTAGTTTAGCCGAATTGGTGATGGCTACTGGTGTTGGTGGACAAATAAAAGATGGTGGATTATGCTAATGTGTTTTTAGGTAATAGATGTACATCTTTACATATTGTGTCTTCCCTGTAAAACATTTTAAAAATCGGACATGTTGACTGGATTCACAAGATCTGTGTCTTTCATTAGCTGTATTGGACTTTAATGTGTGAAAGTTAAATATTTAAAAAAATTATTTTTTTTGAATTTCGCGGCACTGGTTTTTCAGTGGGGGGGGGGGGGGGTGTGCCGCTAGCGCCACGCTGATCCTAGACAGGTTATGGCTGCCATAGGCTTTAGCTGTTTGTGGGTCATTGTATATGTCTATGTCGATGTAAGTAGTTTGTGTGTGCACTTACGGTTGAAGTTTCACGATCATTTGTTGTTTTTGTTAGTGTTGTTTAAGTGTTTCGTGTTCATCTTCGTTGTTATAAATTAACCTGTCTAGGATCAGCGTGGCGCTAGCGGCACACCCCCCCCCCCCCCACTGAAAAACCAGTGCCGCGAAATTCAAAAAAAATATTTTTTTCAAATATTTAACTTTCACACATTAAAGTCCAATACAGCTAATGAAAGACACAGATCTTGTGAATCCAGTCAACATGTCCGATTTTTTAAATGTTTTACAGGGAAGACACAATATGTAAAGATGTACATCTATTACCTAAAAACACATTAGCATAATCCACCATCTTTTATTTGTCCACCAACACCAGTAGCCATCACCAATTCGGCTAAACTAAGATATTTATAGCCCCTAACCAACAAAAAAACTCATCAGATGACAGTCTGATAACATATTTATGGGATAGGTTTTGTTAGAAAAAAGTGCATATTTCAGGTAGATGGCATAGGTTACAATTGCACCCACCGTCACAAATGGAATAGAAAAACTACATTGAGCAACGTGTTTACCTACTTACTAATCATCAAACATTTCGTAAAAATACACAGCATACACGAATCGAAAGACACAGATCCTGTGAATACAGACAATATTTCAGATTTTCTAAGTGTCTTACAGCGAAAACACAATAAATCGTTATATTAGCATACCACATATGCAAACGTTACCAGAGCATTGATTCTAGCCAAAGAGAGCGATAACGTAAACATCGCCAAAATATATTAATTTTTTCACTAACCTTCTCAGAATTCTTCAGATGACACTCCTGTAACATCATATTACACAATGCATATAGAGTTTGATCGAAAACGTTTATATTTAGCCACCAAAATCATGGTTAGACAATGTGAAATGTAACTCAGCTGGTCAGAATATGTCCTTGCGCCACTTAGACAGTGATCTACTCTTATACATAAATACTCATAAACGTGACTAAAAAATATAGGGTGGACAGGGATTGATAGACAATTTAATTCTTAATACAATTGCGGAATTACATTTTTTTATTTATCCTTACTTTTCAATACAGTTTGCGCCAAGCGAAGCTACGTCAAAAAACATGGCGTCCTAAGCCACTAAAATGTTTCGACAGAAACACGATTTATCATAATAAAAATGTCCTACCTTGAGCTGTTCTTCCATCAGTATCTTGGGCAAAGGATCCTTTCTTGGGAGTAATCGTCTTTTGGTGGAAAGCTGTCCTCTTGCCATGTGGAAATGCCAACTGCGTTCGGGATGAACTGAAAAGCGTGCCCAACTATTCACATCGTTTCAAAAATAAATGTCCCAAAATCGCACTAAACGGATATAAATTGCTATAAAACGCTTTAAATTAACTACCTTATGATGTTTTTAACTCCTATAACGAGTGAAAAGATGACCGGAGAAATATAACAGGCTAAACTAACGCTTGGAACAGGTGCGGGCCGGTGTCCTCTAGGCGCATGACGCAGCTCCAAAAGAATGACTAGCCTCAGGGTTTTTTCATTTGTAGTGCCTGTGAACGCGCAATCGACCCCATTGGAATCGTCATCACGTAAAGGCATCCAGGGGAAGACGTAAGAAGTGTCCGTATAGTCATAGCAATAACAATGCCCTTTTAACTGACTTCAGAACAGTGGCCAACATTTCTCAAATCTGACTCCATGTCAGGGAAATTGCTGTAGAATGGGCTCTGTTCCACTTAGAGACAAAATTTCAACTCCTATAGAAACTATAGACTGTTTTCTATCCAATAATAATAATAATATGCATATTGTACGATCAAGGATTTTGTGGGAAGCCGTTTCAAAAATTACCCAATTAGCATAAATAGTCTAAACAGCGCCCCCATCCCCAACAGGTTATTAAAGAAGATGTATTCATATCATGTTGCGCCTTGGTCCTCTCATTCATGTCAACACGATCGTGACAGAATGACCCACCAATCTACGACCAAGCAACATGACCAGCGGCAACAGGAGCAACGCAAGGATTCATGGACATGGGAGGAAATTTTAGACCGGGAGGTACCAGGAGAATATAACCGCCCCAAAGCTGAGCTGGAGGCAGCGAAAGCAGAGAGGCGGCGATATGAGGAGCTAGCTCGGAGGCAGGAAAAGGAACCAACAAAGGATCTGGGCTACACTACGTGGGAGGAGATCGACAGGTGGGCGATCAACCCAGGGAGAGTGCCGGAGCCCGCCTGGGATTCTCTGGCGCAGTGCGAGGAGGGATACCGGCGAATGGAGGCAGCACGACGAAGCGGTAGGAAGCCTGTGGGAAAACCCCAAAAATTTCTTGGGGGGGGGCTTAAAGGGAGAGTGGCGAAGTCAGGTAGGAAACCTGCTCCTACTCCCTGTAATTACCGTGGAGAGCGAGAGTACGGGCAGACACCGTGTTACGCAGTAGAGCGCACGGTGTCTCCTGTACGTGTGCATAGCCCGGTGCGGGTTATTCCACCTCCCCGCACTGGCAGGGCTAGATTGAGTATTGAGCCGGATGTCATGAAGCCGGCCCTACATATCTGGCCACCAGTGCGTCTCCTCGGGCCGGTTTACATGGCACCAGCCTTACGCATGGTGTCCCCGGTTCGCCTACATAGCCCGGTGCGGGTTATTCCACCTCCCCGCACTGGTCGGGCAACGGGGAGCATTCAACCAGGTAAGGTTGGTCAGGCTCAGTGCTCAAGGGAGCCAATACGCCTGCACGGTCCGGTATTTCCGGCGCCACCTCCCCGCCCCAGTTCAGTTCCACCAGTGCCTACACCACGTGACAGGCTTCCAGTGTGTCTCCAGAGCCCTGTTCCTCCTCCACGCACTCGTCCTATGGTGCGTGTCTCCAGCCCGGTACCACCAATTCCGGCACCACGCACTAAGCCTCCTGTGCGTCTCCAGAGTCCTGTGCATCCTGTTGCTGCTCCCCGCACTAGCCCTGAGATGCGTGTCCCCAGTCCGGTACCACCAGTTCCGGCCCCACGCACTAGGCCTAATGTGCGTCCCCAGGGTCCAGTATGCCCTGTTCCTGCTCCCCGCACTAGGCTTGAAGTGCGTGTCCCCAGTCAGGTGCCTCCAGTTCCGGCACCACGCACCAAGCCTACAGTGCGCCTCATTCGGCCAGAGCCATCCGTCTCCCCAGCGCCGTCTGAGCCATCCGTCTCCCCAGCGCCGTCTGAGCCATCCGTCTCCCCAGCGCCATCTGAGCCATCCGTCTCCCCAGCGCCGTCTGAGCCATCCGTCTCCCCAGCGCCGTCTGAGCCATCCGTCTGTCCCGAGCCATTAGAGCCGCCCGTCTGTCCCGAGCCGTCAGAGCCGATAGTCAGTCAGGAGCCG
The DNA here is from genome assembly GCF_029448725.1 of Salvelinus fontinalis. Lineage (NCBI taxonomy): Eukaryota > Metazoa > Chordata > Actinopteri > Salmoniformes > Salmonidae > Salvelinus > Salvelinus fontinalis. Next base: position 3,152,736 of record NC_074689.1, on the reverse strand, counting down.
CTAGAGCCAGTCGTCAGTCAGGATCTGCCAGAGCCGCCAACCAGACAGGATCTGCCAGAGCCGCCAACCAGACAGGATCTGCCAGAGCCGCCAACCAGACAGGATCTGCCAGAGCCGTCAGTGAGCCATGAGCGTCCAGAGCCGTCAGTGAGCCATGAGCGTCCAGAGCCGTCAGCCAGCCATGAGCGTCCAGAGCCGTCAGCCAGCCATGAGCGTCCAGAGCCGTCAGCCAGCCATGAGCGTCCAGAGCCGTCAGCCAGTCATGAGCTGTCCATCAGCCCAGAGCGGCTATTTATTCAGAACTGCCCCTCAGTCCAGAGCTGTCTCTCTGTCCGGAGCTGCCTTTCAGTCCGGAGTTGCCCCTCTATCCTGAGCTACCTTTCTATCCTGAGTTACCTCACTATCCTGAGCTATCCCTCTGTCCTGAGCTATCCCTCTGTCCTGAGCTATCCCTCTGTCCTGAGCTATCCCTCTGTCCCGGTGCTGCCCCTGGTGTCGATGTTACCAAAAGGATTTAGTGGGAATAAGATGAGGGTGGTCATTCATAGGGGGAAATGGAAGCTGGGATTGACTATGGTGGGGTGGGGACCTCGCCCGGAGCCTGAGCCACCACCGTGGTCAGATGCCCACCCAGACCCTCCCCTAGACTTTGTGCTGGTGCGCCCGGAGTTCGCACCTTAAGGGGGGGGTTATGTCACGTTCCTGACCTATTTCTGTTAGTTTGTTGTATGTGTTAGTTGGTCAGGGCGTGAGTTTGGGTGGGCATTCTATGTTTTCTGTTTCTATGTTGGTTTATGGGTTGCCTGGTATGGCTCTTAATTAGAGGCAGGTGTTTGGCGTTCCTCTAATTAAGAGTCATATTTAGGTAGGTTGTTTCACGGTGTTCGTTGTGGGTGGTTGTCTCCTGTGTCTGTGTTTGTCGCACCATACGGGACTGTTTCGGTTTGTTTGTTCATCGTCATTTATGTGTAGGCTTTTTCCCTGTTCGTGCGTTCTCGTGTGTTATGTGAGTCCGTCTTCCAGATCTGTCTACACCGTTTGTTGTTTTGTTAGTTTATTAGTCAAGTTCGTGTTTTTTCGTGTTTTTCTTTAATAAATCATGTCTTCAAACTCCGCTGCATTTTGGTTCCCTCACTACTCCTCCTTTTCGGTTGAAGAGGAGGAGGACCGCCGTTACATCATGACCATTAGAAAGCAAATTACAGACTCCTCTTTGAATCTGCGTATTCCTCCAGGGCTTAGCTGTCCTGGATCTGCACAGCTCTGCCAGGGCCTGGGATCGGGAGAGACACTTAACCTGTCTAGGATCAGCGTGGCGCTAGCGGCACCCCCCCCCCCCCCCACTGAAAAACCAGTGCCGCGAAATTCAAAAAAAATATTTTTTTTAAATATTTAACTTTCACACATTAAAGTCCAATACAGCTAATGAAAGACACAGATCTTGTGAATCCAGTCAACATTTCCGATTTTTAAAATGTTTTACAGGGAAGACACAATATGTAAAGATGTACATCTATTACCTAAAAACACATTAGCATAATCCACCATCTTTTATTTGTCCACCAACACCAGTAGCCATCACCAATTCGGCTAAACTAAGATATTTATAGCCCCTAACCAACAAAAAAACTCATTAGATGACAGTCTGATAACATATTTATGGTATGGGATAGGTTTTGTTAGAAAAAAGTGCATATTTCAGGTAGATGGCATAGTTTACAATTGCACCCACCATCACAAATGGACTAGAATAATTACAATGAGCAACGTGTTTACCTAACTACTAATCATCAAACATTTCGTAAAAATACACAGCATACACGAATCGAAAGACACAGATCCTGTGAATACAGACAATATTTCAGATTTTCTAAGTGTCTTACAGCGAAAACACAATAAATCGTTATATTAGCTTAGCACATAGCAATTAGCAGCCCAGCATTGATTCTAGCCAAAGTGAGCGATAAAAGTCAACATCGCCAAAAGATATTAATTTTTTCACTAACCTTCTCAGAATTCTTCCGATGACACTCCTGTAACATCACATTACAACATGCATATACAGTTTGATCGAAAATGTTTATATTTAGCCACCAAAATCATGGTTAGACAATGTGAAATGTAGACAAGCTGGTAAAGAAAAAGTCCTTGCGCCACTTAGACAGTGATCTACTCTTATACATAAATACTCATAAACGTGACTAAAAAATATAGGGTGGACAGGGATTGATAGACAATTTAATTCTTAATACAATTGCGTTATTACATTTTTTAATTTATCCTTACTTTTCAATACAGTTTGCGCCAAGCGAAGCTACGTCAAAAAACATGGCGTCCTAAGCCACTAAAATGTTTCGACAGAAACACGATTTATCATAATAAAAATGTCCTACCTTGAGCTGTTCTTCCATCAGTATCTTGGGCAAAGGATCCTTTCTTGGGAGAAATCGTCTTTTGGTGGAAAGCTGTCCTCTTGCCATGTGGAAATGTCAACTGCGTTCGGGATGAACTGAAAAGCGTGCCCAACTTTTCACATCGTTGCAAAAATAAATGTCCCAAAATCGCACTAAACGGATATAAATTGCTATAAAACGCTTTAAATTAACTACCTTATGATGTTTTTAACTCCTATAACGAGTGAAAAGATGACCGGAGAAATATAACAGGCTAAACTAACGCTTGGAACAGGTGCGCGCCGGTGTCCTCTAGGCTCATGACGCAGCTCCCAAAGAATGACGAGCTTCAGGGTTTTTTCATTTGTAGGGCCTGTGAACGCGCAATCGACCCCGTTGGAATCGTCATCACGTAAAGGCATCCAGGGGAAGACGTAAGAAGTGTCCGTATAGTCATAGCAACGACAGTGCCCTTTTAACTGACTTCAGAAGAGTGGCCAACATTTCTCAAATCTGACTCCATGTCAGGGAAATTGCTGTAGAATGGGCTCTGTTCCACTTAGAGACAAAATTTCAACTCCTATAGAAATTATAGACTGTTTTCTATCCAATAATAATAATAATATGCATATTGTACGATCAAGGATTTTGTGGGAAGCCGTTTAAAAAATTAGCCAAATTAGCATAAATAGTCTAAACAGCGCCCCCATCCCCAACAGGTTAAGTGTTTTAGTACTATATCTCTTGACACAATGATGAAAATAATCATGGCCTCTAAACCTTCAAGCTGCATACTGGATCCTATTCCAACTAAACTACTGAAAGAGCTGCTTCCTGTGCTTGGCCCTCCTATGTTGAACATAATAAACAGCTCTCTATCCACTGGATGTGTACCAAACTCACTAAGAGTGGCAGTGATAAAGCCTCTCTTGAAAAAGCCAAACCTTGACCCGGAAAATATAAAAAACTATCGGCCTATATCGAACCTTCCATTCCTCTCAAAAAAAATTGAAAAAGCTGTTGCGCAGCAACTCACTGCCTTTCTGAAGACAAACAATGTATACGAAATGCTTCAGTCTGGTTTTAGACCCCATCATAGCACTGAGACTGCACTTGTGAAGGTGGTAAATTACCTTTTAATGGCGTCAGACCGAGGCTCTGCATCTGTCTTCGTTCTACTAGACCTTAGTGCTGCCTTTGACACCATCGATCACCACATTCTTTTGGAGAGACTGGAAACCCAAAGTGGTCTACACGGACCAGTTCTGGCCTGGTTTAGATCTTACCTGTCTTATCTTACCTGTTTTAGGACCACTATTGTTTTCACTATATATTTGACCTCTTGGGGATGTTATTCGAAAACATAATGTTAACTTCACTGCTATGCGGATGACACACAGCTGTACATTTCAATGAAACATGGTGAAGCCCCAAAATTGCCCTCGCTAGAAGCCTGTGTTTCAGACATAAGGAAGTGGATGGCTGAAAACTTTCTACTTTTATACCCGGACAAAACAGAGATGCTTGTTCTAGGTCCCAAGAAACAAAGAGATCTTCTGTTAAATCTGACAATTCATCTTGATGGTTGTAAAGTCGTCTCAAATAAAACTGTGAAGGACCTCGGCGTTACTCTTGACCCTGATCTCTCTTTTGACGAACATATCAAGACTGTTTCAAGGACAGATTTTCTCCATCTACGTAACATTGCAAAAATCAGAAATTTTCTGTCCAAAAATGATGCAGAAAAATTAATCCATGCATTTGTTACTTCTTGGTTAGACTACTGCAATGCTCTACTTTCCGGCTACCCGGATAAAGCACTAAATAAACTTCAGTTAGTGCTAAATACGGCTGCTAGAATCCTGACTAGAACCCCAAAATTTGATCATATTACTCCAGTGCTAGCTTCCCTACACTGGCTTCCTGTTAACCTGTTAACCTTTTACTGTTAACCTATAAAGCGTTACATGGGCTTGCTCCTACCTATCTTTCCGAGTTGGTCCTGCCGTACATACCAATACGTACGCTACGGTCACAAGACGCAGGCCTCCTAATTGTCCCTAGAATTTCTAAGCAAACAGCGGGAGGCAGGGCTTTCTCCTATAGATCTCCATTTTTATGGAACAGTCTGCCTACCCATGTGAGAGACGCAGACTCGGTCTCAACCTTTAAGTCTTTACTGAAGACTTATCTCTTCAGTTGGTCATATGATTGAGTGTAGTCTGGCCCAGGAGTGTGAAGGTGAACGGAAAGGCTCTGGAGTAACGAACCGCCCTTGCTGTCTCTGCCTGGCCGGTTCCCCTCTCTCCACTGGGATTCTCTGCCTCTAACCCTATTACAGGGGCTGAGTCACTGGCTTACTGGTGCTCTTTCATGCCGTCCCTGGGAGGGGTGCGTCACTTGAGTGGGTTGAGTTACTGACGTGATCTTCCTGTCTGGGTTGGCGCCCCCCCTTGGTTTGTGCTGTGGTGGAGATCTTTGTTGGCTATACTCGGCCTTGTCTCAGGATTATAAGTTGGTGGTTGAAGATTTCCCTCTAGTGGTGCGGGGGCTGTGCTTTGGCAAAGTGGGTGGGGTTATATCCTTCCTATTTGGCCCTGTCCGGGGGTTTCTTCGGATGGGGCCACAGTGTCTCCTTACCCCTCCTGTCTCAGCCTCCAGTATTTATGCTGCAGTAGTTTGTGTCGGGGGGCTAGGGTCAGTTGGTTATACCTGGAGTACTTCTCCTGTCTTATCCAGTGTCCTGTGTGAATTTAAGTATGCTCTCTCTGATTCTCTTGTTCTCTCTTTCTTTCTCTCTCTCTGAGAACCTGAGCCCTAGGACCATACGTCAGGACTACCGGGCATGATGACTCATTGCTGTCCCCAGTCCGCCTGGCCTTGCTGCTATTCCAGTTTCAACTGTTCTGCCTGCGGTTACGGAACCCCTACCTGTCCCAGACCTGCTGTTTTCAACTCTTAATGATCGGCTATGAAAAGCCAACTGAGATTTATTCCTGATTATTATTTGACCATGCTTGTCATTTATGAACATTTTGAAAATCTTGGCTCTCTCTAATTTTCTCCTTCTCTCTTTCTTTCTCTCAGAGGACCTGAGCCCTGGGACCATACGTCGGGACTGCCGGGCGTGGTGGCTCCTTGCTGTCCCCAGTCCGCCTGGCCTTGCTGCTGTTCCGGTTTCAGCTGTTCTGCCTGCGGTTATGGAACCGCCACCTGTCCCAGACCTGTTGTTTTTCAACTCTTAATGATCGGCAATGAAAAGCCAACTGAAAATTATTCATGATTATTATTTGACCAAGCTTGTCACTTTTGAACATTTTTGAACATCTTGGCATAGTTCTGTTATAATCTCCACCCGGCACAGCCAGAAGAGGACTGGCCACCCCTCATAGCCTGGTTCCTCTCTAGGTTTCTTCCTAGGTTTTGGCCTTTCTAGGGAGTTTTTCCTAGCCACCGTGCTTCTACACCTGCATTACTAGCTGTTTGGGGCTTTAGGCTGGGTTTCTGTACAGCACTTCGAGATATTAGCTGATGTACGAAGGGCTATATAAAATAAACTTGATTGATTGATACACCTGGTATTGGATATTTTTCAATCTCCATTCTTTGAATGATGCTGTGTCTGCCTGTATGTATTACAATTATACACTTCAACAGTGTTTACCACTCCTGGTCCTAGGACATCAATGATTACACATTGTAACTAACTAGTAGACTAGAAACATGATTTAAGTAAAAGCTGATTTGTAATTCATATATACAGGGGAAAAAATATGCTAAACTATCTCCCTTCATTTGCATTAATCTGAGGACACCGTATAGTATTCCAATGAGACACTTAATTTCACCAGTGGAGAATGTGAAACTCTTTATTGAAAGAAGTTCATTATCCAGGTGTTAGAAATACATAATACATGTATTATAATTATGATAATTGGGCCCCCATTTGGCTCGAAGGTTATCTTAACTTCTCTGGGATATGTGGGACGGTAGCGTCCCACTTGGCCAAAAGCCAGAGAAAATGCAGAGCGCCAAATTCAATACTATAAAAATCTAACTTTCATTAAATCACACATGAAAGATACCAAATTAAAGCTACACTTGTTGTGAATCCAGAAAACATGTCAGAATTCAAATAGGCTTTTCGGCGAAAGCAAACAATGCTATTATCTGAGGATAGCACCATTGTAAACAAAGAGAGAGAAGCATATTTCAACCCTGCAGGCGCGACACAAAACGCAGAAATAAAAATATAATTCATGCCTTACCTTTGACGAGCTTCTGTTGTTGGCACTCCAATATATCCCATAAACATCACAAATGGTCCTTTTGTTCAATTAATTCCTTCCACATGTATCCAAAATGTCCATTTATTTGGCGCGTTTGATCCAGAAAAACACCGGTTCCAACTTGTGAAACGTGACTACAAAATATCTCAAAAGTTACCTGTAAACTTTGCCAAAACATTTCAAACTACTTTTGTAAGACAACTTTAGGTATTTTTTAACGTAAATAATCGATAAAATTGAAGACGGGATGATCTGTACAGGATCAATACAGGATTAAAACAAACTGTAGCTAGCTTTCTGGTCATGCGCCTCTAACAAACAGGACACTTCGAGTGACCCTCGTTCAAGATGGCCGTACTTCTTCATTACACCAAGGAAAAACCCTCCACCAATTTCTAAAGACTGTTGACATCCAGTGGAAGCGGTAGGAACTGCAAGAAGGACAATTAGAAATCTGTATTCCCAATGAAAATCCTTTGAAAAGAGAGTGACCTCAAAAAAAACATCTGAATGGTTTGTCCTCTGGGTTTTGCCTGCTAAATAGGTTCTGTTATACTCACATACATGTTTCAAACAGTTTTAGAAACTTCAGAGTGTTTGCTATCCAAATCTACTAATAATATGCATATCTTATCTTCTGGGGATGAGTAGCTGGCAGTTGAATTTGGGTATGCTTTTCATCCAAACGTGAAAATGCTGCCCCCTATCCTAGAGAAGTTAACAAACCTCCAAATGAGGTTCAATGCCATACAACACTCCTTCGGTGGCCTCCAACTGCTCTTAAACGGTAGTAAAACTAAATGCATGCTCTTCAACCGATCGCTGCCCACACCCGACCGACTAGCATCACTACTCTGGACGGTAGTGATGCTAGTCGGGTATATCTCACTGGTCATTTGCTCTTTTGCACACCAGCATTTCCAGTATTCCTACTTGCACATCATCATCTGCACATCTATCACTCCAGTGTTAATTTTCTAAATTTAATTACTTCGCTACTATGGCCTATTTATTGCCTTACCTCCTTATGCCATTTGCACACGCTGTATATAGACTTTTCTATTGTGTTATTGACTGTACATTTGTTTATTCCATGTGTAACTCTGTGTTGTTCTTTGTGTCACACTGATTTGCTTTATCTTGGCCAGGTCGCAGGTGTAAATGAGAACTTGTTCTCAACTGGCCTACCTGGTTAAATAAAGGTGAAATATAAAATAAAATAGCTGATGTCAGGTTTGATTGCCAAGAGTCTCTGGAGCTTGAGCACCTTGGCCTGCTCTCCAGCATTTTGTATGGGCTGCCTTCTACATTTGGATGCTGAAGGAAGGCTGGGGTGTTACCTGGATCCTTTGGTTGTTGCATTATGAGCTTGGCTTACCTCCCTGTGATGATGCCTGATGGCGATGTGAAGAAGGGATCCACTCTTCCTGTGGCTGGGCCTGTCATGTAGTCAGTCTTTCTACTGTTCTGCCCTCACAATGTGTAAGCTACAAAGCTTGGCAGACAGCTTACACTCTTACAATAAAGAATCAGGAGGCATTGGTAACGTTAACTTCTTTGGCATACTGGTTTTTGGTCGGAATTTCGGATGACTGATGTGCCCAAAGTAAACTGCCTGTTACACAGGCCCAGAAGCTAGGATATGCATATAATTGGTAGATTTGGATAGAAAACACAAATAACGTCTGTGAGTATAACAGAACTGATATGGCAGGCGAAAATCCGAGGAAAATCCATCCAGGAAATGGAATTTTTTTATGTGAGTAGTTTTCCATTGAAAGCCTATTGACGATGTACGTGGTTAGCCTCTTTGGCCAAGGCGGGTCGCTAGCGACCCACCTCGACAATATCCGGTGAAATTGCAGAGCGCCAAATTCAAATTACAGAAATAGTCATAATAAACATTCATGAAAATACAAGTGTTATACATCGGTTAAAAGATGAACTTCTTGTTAATCCAGCTGCTTTGTCAGATTTCAAAAAGGCTTTACGATGAAAGCATACCATGCAATTATCTGAGGACAGCGCCCGCTTACAAAAGCATACAAACATTTTCCAACCAAGTAGAGGAGTCACGAAAGTCAGAAATAGCGATAAAATAAATCACTTACCTTTGAAGATCTTAATCTGGTTGCAATCACAAGGGTCCCAGCTACACAATCAATGGCGCATTTTGTTCGATAAAGTCCCTCTTTATATCCCAAAAACTCAGTTTTGTTTGCGCGTTTTGTTCAGTAATCCACTGGCTCAAAGGCGGTCAAAACATGCAGACGAATACATCCTAATAGTACCGGTAAAGTTCGTCTAAACATGTCAAACGATGTTTATAATTAATCCTCAGGTTGTCAATTATCTAAATAATCGATAATATTTCAACCGGACAATAGCGTATTCAATAGAAAGGAAAAACAACGAAGAGCGCGCACACAGTCATACGCGTAAACCAGTACTGCATGATTCCATAGTCCCCTGACCAAAACGTCTCATTCTTCTTCATTTTTCAGAAAACAAGCCTGAAACCATGTCTAAAGACTGTTGACATCTAGTGGAAGCCATGGGAACTGCAATCTGGGCCCTAAGAATCTTTAGTAGAATATATTTTGTTTGTAAAACTGTAACAGATACAGAAAGGAGAACATGTATGAGAAAAAGTCACTATATACACTCACACATTAAGTGTCCATATAGCTTAATAACAATACTTTGGCTCTGTCACCTGTGATATCTGAACACTTAAAACAGCTAGATACATCCAAAAACCAAAGAAACTCAATTCCGTTACGAAACGATAGCTAGCATGCTAACACACAATGTTAAGTGAATGGGCGATAGTTAGCGCAATTATCTTAGCATCATCGCAACTTAGAAAACTAGAATGGACGGGTAAAAAAACGTAAATATTCTAGACACACAATTTGAATTAGCAAAAACATGTTCTAATATCTCAAAACTACTTATAGACGTATATTTAACCAAGGCCTAGTAAGACAGACAATTATGGCTTGTTGTTGTCGCTTGGATTGTTCTGACAGGAAATAGCTCTAAACCGAAAGTTAGCTAATTAAAAGCTACAGTACCCACATCCGCCACTAGATGACAACATAGGCAAAGTAATACTTTGTACAAAAGTACAGCTATGTACCTTTTGTCATGTTTTTTCTTCTTCTTCTTCTGAGTGGCAGTTCACAGTTACAACAAATATTTTACCTGTAACCCCCTCCCCCAGCAAAAAAAAAATGCTAGTTTAAAAATCTAAACAATACCTTCATACTTTTTTCTTCTTTTTTTACAGCTTTTCTGCTACTTACTGTATACATACATTTTACATATACATTTGACATACACATTTTGCATAAATATTTTACATAGATGGTATTTTTATATAAAGCAGTCACATAACAATAATACATTACCAAACATAAACTCTTTAATCCCAACCCTCAGCCACTCTCAGCCCATCCCACCTATCACCATAAACCACCCTTGTTTGGTTTCCATGTGCCATATATTTTTCAAATGTGCTGTGATGTTTTACAAAAATGTTTAACCTTTCTAATCGTATAGTATCCACAGATTGTGAGCTAAAGATGAAAACCTTTCCTATGAGTATTATTATATCATTTATTCACTGACTATGGCTTTCCAAATCACCCAACACTGCTATTTGTGAGGTTAATTTTAAGTGCATGTTGTGATTTTTTAACCATTCCTGAACCTGTGACCAGAAACAAGCCACATTGGGGCATTACCAGAATAAATTAGCTATTGATTCTGTCTCTTCGCAGAAAAATCTACAGAGCTGAGATTTTTGTATGCCCCGTATATATAGCATTCTGTTGGTGGCAAGAATTTTATACAATAATTTAAATGTAAAAACTCTTAAGTGTTTAATCAAATGTTGTTTATTGTACTCGTTCATAACGAGTACAATAAATGAAACTGGTATATTTTTCTATTTATGCCAATTCCTTTCAGCCAATTTGTTCTTTAATATATGGCAGGCAAACAAGTTCCCTACCTTCTCCCTTTAAACTTCCCTCTTCCATTTTTGTGGTAATGCTGCAATCAGTTGGTTGTAAATTTGGATTGAGCAGGTATTCCCATATATTTCCGATAGCTGCATATGTGACATAACTCCTCCGTTTCTATTCATAATATAATTAATACAAATAATACCTTTTTTAAAACATTTTTCCATAAAGAATGATTTTTATTAATCAGTATATTTGAGTTTAACCATAACATTTGTTGTAATATTTGTTCTATATTTTCTGTAGGACAAAACTGAAATTGTAACCAGCTTTGTAAGGCTTGTTTAAGAAAGGGTGATAATTTAAACAACATTTAATTTTCAATTAGTCGGAAATGAGAAGTTGTTATCTGTTTAAAGGCAAAAAGGCCATTTTTAAATAAAGGATGAGCCTTTCTTAATAATCTACTGGAGAACCATTTTTGGTTTAAGTATATGAGTGAAGCTCATATATATATATGAGTGAAGCTTTTAGTGAGAGGTTTAAAGCTTTAATATTTAGTCATTTTAGCCCCCCAAACTCATATTCATTATATAAATAGGCATAAAATGAAATATTTTTTGCTCATATGATTAAAAAATGTTGTCGTCTGGAGTAGGCAGTGCCATTAGTAAATAAGTAAACTGTGATAGGACCAAATAGTTAATCAATGTGATTTTTCCATTAATATACAATTATTTACCTCCATGTTTACTGAATCTTATCTATTTTTGCTAACTTTCTATTGAAATTGAATGTGGAATTTCATTTATATTTTTTGAGATGTAAATACCAAGTATGTATACTTCACCATCCACCCATTTTATTGGTAAACTACAAGGTAGTGTAAACACAGATTTTTAACGATCCAATACGTAACATGGTACACCTGTCATAATTAGGTTTTAGTCCAGAAAGGCTAGAAAAGTGATATTCAATGATACTGTGCAGGGATCCAGATTGTGAAAAAAAGAAAAAACTTGAGTCATCGGCATACACTGACACTTTGTTTTATCTCCTGGATTTCTAACTTCTTGATGTTCTTGTTGGATCTAATTTTTATATCTAGCATTTCAATGGCCATAATAAACAGATATGGAGACAATGGACAGCCTTGTTTTACTCCTCTTAAAAGCTCAATACTTTCTGAGAAGTAACCATTATTTACTATTTTACATGGTGTACATAACCTTATCCCATTGTATACGAGATTCACCAAAATTAAAGTAAGCCTTCCCACTTTTTACAGTGCAATTATCATAGCCTCCAGAGATAGAAGTACGGTAGATAATTAGTATGGAATCCATTGACCTATCTACTGAGGGTCTGAGACACAACAAGAGACATCATATTATTCATTATTTGTTAATATCTCTAAATTAGATGGGCTACTTCATTATCCTGACAGCTCATTAACACTAGTTGGAAGCTGCAAGCATGTGGCACTTTTCTGCTCCCTATTATTATCCACAGGTCCACTGCTTTCTGAACTTCAGAGAGTTGACTGAAAGGTAGGCCACTTCCCAGTTTTCAGTTAGTCCATATTATAGTGGCTTAATTGACACTTCCATGTGTTCAGCAGGTTACATTTTTCTAGTCACCCCTTTGTCCAGCTATTTATGGATGTTCGCTACACTGAGGGTTCAAAACATTAGGAACATCTTCCTAATATTGAGAACATCCTCAATTCATCAGGGCAAGGACTCTACAAGGTGGTAAAAGTGTTGCCATTTTGGCTCCAATGCTTAGCAGTGTTGCAGTTCTTGACACACTAAAACCGGTGTGCATTGCATCTACTGTACAGCCATACCCCGTTCAAAGGCACTTACATATTTTGTTCTGCCCATTCACACCCTGAATGGCACAAATACACAATCCATGTCTCAATTGTCTAAAGGCTTAAAAATTATTTAACCTGTCTCTTCCCCTTCATCTACACTGATTGAATTGGATTTAACCGGTTTTCCTAATGATTTGTACACTCAGTATGTATGATAGTGTCATAGAACCTGCTGTCCATTATGCACAATGGTAAAGACAGATTTGGTTTACAATGTGAGTGCATGTGTCAGTTGTGGGTGAAAAGTTATTTTATTGTTTCTCTTATGACAGAGGGATGGTAATTTTTGATCTAGGGTGAGCTCTAGTGGCAATACACAGAAATAGTGAGTCAAAACATCCAGCTATGCATAATCCAGCCCTACCTTCACAAACATTCTCCAATTGATTTAACATTCTCCACTATTTCCATTGTATTCCTCCATACTCCTACTCCATTCTGCACAATGTTCCCCTGCCTCCCTTGACAGACAGCTCAGAGGAACTCAGTGAATCGCTGAGTTATTTTTTTCTCTGTTTAGGTGTCAGATGGTGTTACAGTGTTGTGTTTTACCGTGCTTGCGGTTGATGTGTTGATGTTGCTGTTTTAGAGGGATTGTTGCTTATCAAAGGGATACCCTCGATGTATTACGAAACGTCTGCCATAAATAACCGCTTAACTGCACACAGGCACAGGCATCACCCACATACCGCCATCCCGCGGGAACATGCTATTCTGGGGAGCTATTCCTTCTCCTCCTCTCTAATATTTCACAATGTGCGGGTTCTGTGTTTAATGTAGCTACGCGGGCTACACCATCCATCCGTCCTTCTCCTGGGGGATGGAGGGAGGAAGGAGGATGCTTTCCACAAGGGTTCCTTTTCTTTGAAGGCTTAAAGAAATGGAAATCGCCTGTTTTTCAGGGGTTTTAAAGGATAGCCTAATATTGGCTTTTAGTTCGGAGCAATGAACTGTATGCAGACAATTAGCTAACCTACAGTATTTGGCAATTTATCAATTAGTTGGCACAATATCATCTTAATCTTTTAAATGAGAAAAAGGCACTGTTAAAGTTGATATATGACAAAACAGATCATTCATATGTAGGCTACATATGTAACGGATGTGAAATGGCTAGCTAGTTAGCGGGTGCGCGCTAGTAGCATTTCAATCAGTTACGTCACTTGCTCTGAGACTGAAGTAGTGTTGCCCCTTGCTTTGCAAGGGCCGCGGCTTTTGTGGAGCGATGGGTAACGACGCTTCGTGAGCGACCGTCGTTGATGTGTGCAGAGGGTCCCTGGTTCGCGCCCGTGTCGGGGCGAGGGGACGGTTTAAAGTTATACTGTTACACATACATAGCACTTTGTTTTAAGCATACATTTGTTCCCATGTTCTTATCCAAACTGCGTGCAGCACCTGTTAAACTCTGTAATATCCCACAAAACAAAGGGGTGGCGATTCACACATGGTACGTATTACCGAAGGACCTGTGAGATTGCTGAAAAACAGTTGGTTTCAGGAACTTGAATAATAACCGTTCCCGTCAAGTAAAAATTACCGACATGGCAGATTCGGAAGGGACAAAAAATGATGGGTGTGGTGTTCTGTGCTCTGCACATAATTACCTTGCCCGACCTCCCCCAATAAAACGAATCCAGTGCGAATAGGGCGTAAAGCCATCCAGTCCACAGGTAGTATGCGTCTCAGATGCATACTATTCCCTACATGTACTACTTTTGACCACTGCTTTTTGGGCTCTGGTCAAAAGTAGTACACAATGTACAGTGCCTTCAGAAAGTATTCACACCCTTTGAATTTTTCGACATTTTGTTGTTACAGCCTGAATTTAAAATGGATTATATTCTGATTTTTTTTTAATCTGTCACCGGCCTACACACAATACCCCATAATGTCAAAGTGGAATAATGTTTTTCCAAAAGTTTACAAATTAATAAAAAATGAAAAGCTCAAATGTATTCAATCCCTTTGTTATGGCAAGCCTAAATAGGTTCAGGAATAAAAATGTGCACAACAAGTCACATAATAATGGACTCACTCTGTGTGCAATAATAGTATTTGACATGATTTTGTAATGACTACCTCATCTCTGTACCCCACACATACAATTATCTGTAATTTCTCTCAGTCGAGCAGTGAATTTCAAACACAGATTCAACCACAAAGACCAAGGACATTAAATATCCCTTTGAGCATGGTGAAGTTATTAATTACAATTTGGATGGTGTATCTATACACGCAGTCACTACAAAGATAATAGTCCATCCTTCCTAACTCAGTAGCCGGAGAGTAAATTAGATATTTGTGTATTACATTTTCAACAAACTTTCAAACATTTCTAAAAACACGTTTTCACTTTTTCATTATAGGCTATTGTGTATAGATGGGCGTGAACCCCCCCCCCCCCCCCCCCCCACCCCCACAGATTACATCCATTTTGAATTAAGGCTGTAACACAACAAAATATGGAATAAGTCAAGAGGTATGAATAAGTTCTGAAGGCACTGTAAGGAATAGGGTTCCATCTGGGATGCAGCTGAAGAATTATAAATTCCTTGGGATAGAAATAAACACCCCCCATCTGATCCCTTTTAATGTTTCTCTCGCCTCTGCACTTTTTTTCTGGTTGCACATGAAGATTTGATTGAGTAGTTAGGAGACCCGCCCTGACAGGTTAAGTAGGGCACAAGACGGTGCTTTCGGCAGGTCCCGGCCCAGTACTAATTCAAATTACGACATACATCCTTTTCCAGCTTTTTTTTTTTTAAAGAGATCATAAGTCATGTCATGGGTAATTTACCTGGGCAGGTCTTCATTTCCATACAGGACTTGTGTAGGACGTTGGACTTGGCAAACGTTGAGAGTCGTGTGAGAATGAGATTCGTGTTTGAAACAGTCTTGTTTATGAGTCAGAGACGAGAAGGTCTGCCCAGTGAATGACGCAGGAACAAATAGAAGATGCTTTAAAATGTTTATTGAATCCCACGCAGAGTTGTCATGTTTTCCTTGGGCTGTCTCCTCTTTTGATGGAGGGTAACCCTTGGCTTTTATTCCCAAGCATTTATTCAATTAGAGAAAATTAGCAGTCCTAATATTTTGGCGGAGGATAAACTCAAGATGAGAAATGTGTGTTTATGTAATGTTTGTCCCTGTCCATTTCCAACGCAATCATCACAGAGACAAATCACCTGCAGCAAACATCTTTATTAGCCCCATTCATTCTTGTCCAATTATGAGTATGTCTTCAAATATGTAAACTTGTTTCGTATCAGTGAAATTTTAAATCCTAGCTAACAATTTCACTGTTTACAGATTCTAAAGCTTATTTACATCTAATTTGCCGTTTTGTCTAACTGACTAACAACAGCCAAGAGGAGTTAGATTAAACACTACCCAAGTAAAGGAAAATCTACATTCATTACAGAAATAATTCAGAATACAGGGACATTACAGAAAGTGCTTGAAGACCATAGGATTAGCACCTGTGACATTATTATGCACACATTAGACAATCATTGGATTCGTGTTACAATACAACACTCCATAACACACATTAGTGGGCTCCCAAGTGGGTCAGCGGTCTAGGACACTGGATCTCAGTGCAAGAGGTGTCATTATAACTTCCTTGGGATAAATTCCTGGTTCAAATCCAGGCTGCATTACATCCGGCTGTGATGGGAGTCCAATAGGGCAGCGCACAATTGGGTTTGGCCGGGGTAGGCCGGCATTGTAAATAAGAATTTGTTCTTAACTGACTTGACTAGTTAAATAAAGGTCACACATTAGTTCAAACCACAAGGAGCAATTTAATCAATCGCAGATTTTGTTTGTGAGCCCGAACAGACTATGTATTTTAATATTTACTCATACTTTTTTGGGTGTGGCACAACAAGAAAAAAGGTCAATAAGTAATGACCATGACAATAAGTGTTAATGACGGACACCTCAGGGTTCTAGCTGGGCCAGTGTCGACAAGCAGCGATGCACTGATGGATTGTCTAATTAGACTGGAATTAATGCAGGGACACTCGGCACTCAGAGCCCTGCCTGCTCCACAGGGATGGAGATGACTGTTTAGTCAATGGAGGGGAGACCGGGAGACCACAATCTGAACTGGGGGTTTGAAGGAGGAAACATTCTAGCGTTACATTGGCAGATCGCCTAGTGGTTAGAGCGTTGGGCCAGTAACCGAAAGGTTGCTGGATTGAATCCAAGCTGACAAGGTAAAAATCTGTCGTTCTGCCCCTGAGCAAGGCAGTTAACCCACTGTTCCCCGGGGGCCGAAGATGTGGATGTCGATTAAGGCAGCCCCCTGTACCTCTCTGATTCAGAGGTGGTTGGGTTAAAAGCGGAAGACACATTTCAGTTGAAGGCATTCAGTTGTACAACTGACAAGGTATCCCCCTTTCCGAATGGCACTCAATTCCCTCAGGTCAAAAGTAGTGCACTATGTAGGGAATGGGGTGCTAGTTAGGAGGCAGCCTTCTTCTGGATTGCTGTAAAACCCTTAAAATCAAGCGATTTCTTAAAGTAATGCAATGTAGGGAATTTGCAATGTAGGGAATTTGGGAGGCAACCACAGTTTAGGCTATATGAGTATAGAGGAGCACAGGCTGGCAATAGGGGGAGAGCACCATCTCTTGTCAATGATTAAGAGTAAAATCTGTGATTTGGACTCAAGGGGAACACAGTTTGGTATGGAGAGAGGTAGAGGGGGAATGCGGTACGCAGTCTGGAGAGAAGGTGATGGAGGATGGAGAGGGAATGACGCACATGGGGTAGGCCTATAGAAAGAGAGAGCACAGTCTGGGGTATTGCGTGTGTGAGTGTGTGAGTGTGGGGGTTGGAAGCAGTATAAAGTGGGCTAAAGTCTGCTGTGTGCGAAATAGGGTGACACCGCACATTGTGAAATGGGTTGATTCTAGGTTTCTTTTGATTGGGTGGCCAAGTGGGGACCAAGAACCAGTCATGGCCATTGAGAATTAGCAAATTGTATTACAAATAGCATTGAAAATCTGCTCAAATTACAATGCATTGTATTGAATAACTGTTTCAACTGATAATTTGTACCTGCCCTAATTTATTCAAATATATCCATTTGGAAATTAACATAAGGAAAATATTCAAGTTAGAAAGAGTGAGTGTACAAAACATGACAGACTGACCAGGTGAATCCAGGTGAAAGCTATGATCCCTTATTAATGTCACCTGTTAAATCCACTTCGGCCAGTGTAGATGAAGGGAAGAAGACAGGTTAACCTGTCTGACTCTAGCGTTCCGCCAGCGGAACTCCTCCTACATTCCACTGAAAAGGCAGAGCGCGAAATTCAAAATATATTTTTTAGAAATATTTAACTTTCACACATTAACAAGTCCAATACAGCAAATGAAAGGTACACATCTTGTGAATCCAGCCAACATGTCCGATTTTTAAAATGTTTTACAGCGAAAACAGCACGTATATTTATGTTAGCTCACCACCAAATACAAAAAAGGACAGACATTTTTCACAGCACAGGTAGCATGCACAAAGCCAACCTAACTAACCAAGAACCAACCAAACTAACCAAGAAACAACTTCATCAGATGACAGTATTATAACATGTTACACAATAAATCTATGTTTTGCAGCTACCATCACAGCTACCGTCAATAATGGCACCGAAGCAGCCAGAGTAATTATAGAGACCAACGTGGAATAACTAAATACTCATCATAAAACATTTCTGAAAAATGCATCGTGTACAGCAAATGAAAGACAAGCATCTTCTGAATCCAGCCAATATTTCAGATTTTTTAAGTGTTTTACAGCGAAAACACAATATAGCATTATATTAGCTTACTACAATAGCCTACCACACTCCCGCATTCATTCATCAAGGCACGTTAGCGATAGCAATAGGCACGTTAGTGTTAGCGAATAAACCAGCAAAAGATATTAATTTTCACTAACCTTCATAAACCTTCCTCATATGACAGTCCTATAACATCAGGTTATACATACACTTATGTTTTGTTCGAAAATGTGCATATTTAGAGTTGAAATCAGTGGTTATCCATTATGCTAATGTAGCTTATTTTTCCCAGAATGTGCAGATATTTCTATTAGACTCTCACCTATTCTGACCAAATAGCTATTCATAAACATTACAAAAAAATACATGTTGTATAGGAAATGATAGATCCACTAGTTCTTAATGCAATCGCAGTGTTAGAATTCTAAAAATATCTTCATTACCACATAAGGCTTACGTTATGTCGACCGAGTGCCCAAAACCTGGGCGCAAAACTACTAGTACACAGTTTGACAGATATATGAAATAGCATCACAAAATGGGTCCTACTTTTGGTGATCTTCCATCAGAATGTTGGACAAGGGGTCCTTTGTCCAGAACAGTCGTTGTTTGGATTTAGAACATCGTTTTTCCCTCTTCAATTAGCAAGCACACTGGCCAAGTGGCGCGAAGCTCTCCATTCTGAACAAAGGGCACACAACGCAACACGCCTAACGTCCCGAATACATTTAAAAAATCTAATAAAACTATATTGAAAAAACATACTTTACGATGATATTGTCACATGTATCAAATAAAATCAAAGCCGGAGATAGTAGTCGCCTATAACGAAAGCTATTTAAAAGGCAATCCCACTGTCCTCTTCACGCCTTCCTGAAAACATGAAATCGGTGACACGTCATTCCAAGAGGACGTATTCCATCTCAGACCAAGATAATCACCTCATTTCTTCTCTCATTGCATCTTGACATCCAGGGGAAGGTGTATGACGTGCATGTATACTAATAGCTATCATGCCCATTTATAGGCAGGACTTAGAAGAGAGCCTCGATTTCAGACTTTCCACTTCCTGGTCAGGAAGTTTGTGCCAAATGAGTTCCGTTTCACTCACAGATATAATTCAAACGGTTTTAGAAACTAGAGAGTGTTTTCTATCCAATAGTAATAATAATATGCATATTGTACGAGCAAGAATTGAGTACGAGGCCGTTTAAATTGGGCACGTTTTTCCCCCAAAGTGACAACAGCGCCCTCTGTCCTCATCAGGTTTTAAAGAAGGATTTTAAGTCTTGAGACAATTGAGACAGGGGTGCAACTTTCACTGGGAAAGTTCCCCCCCCTCCCCCACATTCTGAAGATGCATTTTTGTCCTCCCCAGTTTTAGCATTGGAATGTGATACAAAATGAGGCCAGTGCCTCGTGAGGCCAGTGCCAGTGCCACACCGGTGATTGCTTTAGAACCATGCGGATGCCTCCAAGCAGTCGGGTAGGCTGTTCGGAGTGTTTAATAATTATGTCCCCCCCTCTTCTAAAACCAGAGTTGCATCCCTGAATTGAGACATGGATTGTGTATGTGTGCCATTCAGAGGGTTAATGGGCAAGACAAAATATTTATGGCCAAACGCACCAGTTTGAGTGTGTCAAGAACTGCAAAGTTTTTCAAGCTCAACAGTTTCCCTTGTGTATCAAGAATGGTCCACCACCCTAAGGACATCCAGTCAACTTGACACAACTATGGGAAGCATTGGATTCAAGATGGGCCAGCATCCCTGTAGAACGCTTTCGACACCTTGTATAGTCCATGCCCCAACAAATTGAGGCTGTTCTGAGGCCAAAAGGGGGTGCAAGTCAATATTAGGAAGCTGATGTTTTGTACACTCTGCGTACATGTTCAGTGGTAACAGCCCCTCCAATAAAACATTTTTCCACAGCCTCCCGAGTGGCTCAGAAGTCTAAGGCACTGCATCGCAGTGTCGCCACGTCACTTATTCTCACTGATTCCCACTTTAGTGACTCACTGGCTCACTCAAACATGCATGGACAGATACAATTTTAATCAGGTTGTTGCTAATAACTCATTATAAACTGGAGGGTTCGAGCCCTGAATGCTGATTGGCTGACAGTCATGGTATATCAGACCGTGTACCACAGGTATGACAAAACATGTATTTTTACTGGCCTAAATAGGTTGGAAACCAGTTTATAATAGCTATGAGGCACCTCAGGGGTTTGTGGTATATGGCCAGTATACCACGGCTAAGAGCTGTGTCTAGGCACTCCGCGTTGCGGCATCACTACAGCCTGGCGGACCTGCAGGCTGAATTCAATCGTCAGTTGAACTGTGTTTCCTCCGACACATTGGTGCAGATGGCATCCGGGTTAAGCGAGCGGGTGTTAAGAAGCGCAGTTTGGCGGGTCATGTTTCGGAGGACACGTGACTCGACCTTCGCCTTTCCCGAGCATGTTGGGGAGTTGCAGCGATGAGACAAGATCTTAATCATGAAATTGGGGAGAAAAAGGGGGGTTAAAAAATTACAACCAAAAATAATTATAATAATAATCATATTTTCCACTCCAAGGAATTTTTACAAAGCTGATTTAGTCCTACTGCATTTCTATACAATTTAAGTGCTATTTGGAGAACAGCAAAAACAAACCATTATCATCTTGGCTGCTGTAGCTTCATTCACCTCAATCAAATGATTGATTTTATTTGCCAGTAAAAGAAAAATACATATATACACAGTAGATAGATTTTTTTAAGTCGGGGAGTTATATCCATTGGTGTCCCTATTATTCTTTTTTTTTACAAAGATACATACACAGTTAGATACAGTCACATTACAGAGCTACAGACAAAAAACGGTTTTACTGTTCACTCATTAGTGTCACGCCCTGACCTTAGAGATCCTTTTTATGTCTCTATTTTGGTTTGGTCAGGGCGTGAGTTGGGGTGGGTATTCTATATTCTATGTTGTGTATTTCTTTGTGTTTGGCCGGGTGTGGTTCTCAATCAGAGGCAGCTGGCTATCGTTGTCTCTGATTGAGAACCATACTTAGGTATCCCTTTTTTCCACCTGTCTTGGTGGGAAGTTGACTTTGTTTAGGGCACATAGCCTTTAGCTTCACGGTTTGTTTTTGTAGTGTTTATTGTTTTTGTTCGGAGTCTTGTTTAATAAAGGAACATGTACGCTCACCACGCTGCACTTTGGTCCTCTTTTTCCAACAGCCGTGACAATTAGCCAGCTTTTGACATTCTTTTTGAAATAGGTCATGGTTGGTATGGCTTTGAGTTGCCGTGGTAGTTTGTTTCACTTAACACCGCTTGTATATAAAAGGGTTAACTTACCATTACTCTTATATTTAAAACTGTGAATATTAGAGTCTCTGACTCCGGTATTATGCTGGTGGACATCTCTAACAAATGAAAAAACTGATAATGGGAATAGATAACATTCTAGGACAAACACATGCCACACAGCAATTAGCTGCTACACACTAGCTCAACACCGGGATTAAAAACTCAAGTTTCCTGTCAAAGTCAAACAGCAGTTACCCAGCCATTTTCCACCTCTGCACTACTTTTGTCAACTCAACTGAGAGAGAAGTTGTACTGTTCAGTATTAACTTACTGCTGTTGCCTCTCCATAGTCCTAAAGCCAGCCAGCCAATCACAGACTTCACACCCACTCCAAGGCATCCGCATGGCCCTAAAGCCAGCCTCTACAGTACCAGAACAAACGCACCATATTTTCTCTCAAATCTGAACCAGTTTGACTTAGGGTGGCCAATCATATTTGAGGGGTGGCTAATGCCAGCCCGGGCCTCCCTTCTGCTAACGCCCCTGGTGACTCCTACAATTTACACCATCAGCCGAGGCTGCAATTCAGGTGCCGAATTACCCGTCAGTCTCAGTGATCATCACCACGAGTCATACTGTACATGACAAGGAGTTCCAAGGGGAGGGGAAGAGGGAGAGAAAGAAAGGGAGAGAGGGGAAAAAAAGAAAGGAAGTAATGGATGGAGAGAGAGAGAGAAAATGAGAGAGCATTGAATTAGTGGATTCCAATAGGTTTTACCTTATGCTGTGACTGATGCAGTAATCTAGCAGATGGTCTTTCAGATGCAAAATAATCCAAAATACATATGGAAACTGCATCCCAAATTAGCTCTTACATGACAAGTTGTACAGCACACCAATTAAATATTAAAATATGATTATAAAAGATGGAAACTTTATTTTGTTTGAACAAATCTATGCTTTACCCTTTTTTTTTGCTATTGTTGCTGCAGTGTCACATAACGCAATCGGCAGTGGAATTGCTAACAGGTTCATCCTTCCTCTTCTGATTCCTCAACTTCACAAGTCTAAAGCAGCCACTGGTGTATATCAATCCCTTTTTTGCATCTAAACCAATATGGTAGGACAATGATTTGGAAGCCAGAGAATTGAGTAGGCTAAACGTTATTCAGAGTGGTTGTTTTCCTCTCGTTAAAGCACCGGTCCAAACCCAGTTATGGTTCAGTCCTTGGAGGATTCCACTGTTGTGTTCAAAGGAAGATAAGCATTGGTCTGACAAAGTAGGTTTGATCATGTGGTGAGGTAAATACCAAGGCTTTTGGACTAACCCTCAGATTCAACTGACTGTGGCCAGAAATGCCAGATGGGCTGTTCCATATTTAGCCCAGTGGCCCTGTCTACCTTGTTTTTCTGTGTGCAAAATGATAATTATTTGGCTAATGATGGGGGACTCGAGGACAAAAATGGGCAGGTGTGGGGGCCTAGAGGAAGAAAATGGGCCGGTGTGTTAGAAATCCCAGGGCCGATTTCTGGTCCCAGTCTGTCCCTGATTATGGCCATAGCGGCATACTCATTACAGAGTTTTGGGTGAGCTACTACTTTGAAATAATAGTGTCTGCCTTTCACTTTTCAGTACCAAATGTACTAATGATGTAGCAAAAGGTGAACAACTTAGCACCTTAGGTGTGACAGACATCGCTGTTTGCGATTTCTCTTAGCTAATGAACCTTCTACCTGATATTGTAAGTCTGACTAAAGTCGTCCATGCATATATTTTGCAGAATGCTTTAGGACCCAGGGAGTTACAGACTGACAGTAATATCTCATTGTGCTTCCTTCTCTTTTTAAGCTTTCAGGGAGAAAATCAATGGACGTAATTAGCATGTGTGCAGGCTGTACATCATACTGTTTTATTCTCACTGATTCCCACTTTAGTGACTCTCTGGCTCACTCAAATATGCATGGACAGATACAATTTTAAATCAGGTTGTTGCTAATAAACTGGGTGGTTCGAGCCCTGAATGCTGATTGGCTGACAGCCATGGTATATCAGACCGTATACCACGGGTATGACAAAACGTGTATTTTTACTGGCCTAAATACGTTGGTAACCAGTTTAAAATAGCTATAAGGCACCTCAGGGGTTTGTGGTATATGGCCAATATACCACGGATAAGGGCTGTTACGCGTTGCGTCATGCTTAAGAACAGCCCTTATCCGTGGTATTTTTTATTTTTTTTATATATATACCACACCCCCTCGGGCCTTATTGTTTAAATACAGCCTGGTTAGAGCAGCAAGAGTAAGCTACAGGTCATATGTATCAATAAATGTATGTATTCATTTTTAAGATGGCACCTCGCTTTGCACTGACTAATTGGAATGCTTGTTTGTTAATGCACAACAATGGGGCACTCAGAATAAACCCACGTAAGATGCAGCTTAAAAATGATAACAAATCTCGACGTTTCACTTATTTAAAGAGAGTTCTGGCCCAATTTTTGTCTTTTAGATAAATAGCCATGACTCTCTTTCAGCCAGTACATCAGCAGGGAGCTGAATGCCAATTGAGGACCTTTTTCACAAGGATACTGAACCTGTTCTCCAAATCAGGCAAGACTTAAAAGGCCTGCGAGCTGTGAGAAAATATCCAAGGTCAAGACATAATATTGCCACTGCGTGCGTGTGTGTGCTTGATCCATTTACTTGAATTGGTGTGAACCACCAGCACCAGCAGAGTGTTCTATGAATACAAAGCCAATACCGGGAACAGTGGGTCAGACACATGAAAACATTGGACTAATCAGGCTGAAGTTGAGGACGTGCATTATGAAAGAGGTATAAAAAAAAAAAGATGAAGCACACGTAATCAGCACTTTTGAAAAAACTCTGAGAGCCTGCTCGCTGTTCCCTCGCCTGCTGTGCTGGGATTGGGCTAGCTCCACAAGGCTAGTCCCTGGCATTGAATGGGTGCTTACCAGCTTATTCACTGTGGCTCCACACTTCACAATGGATTAAACTCACCATGGCCTTCTGCCTGACTTCTCTGCACACTCTCAGTTCTTACAGATTGTTGTTGTCTAATTGCCTGGAGACATTCTACACACATAACGGTCTTTCTGGAAGTCTGTTTTTGAAAGATCAATCTGATAATTATGGGCTGTTATCTAACAAACAATAAGTAAGGGATAAACGCCAACGTTCTGTACATTATATTGGAAATAATGGATGACGCAACAGGACGAGACGGAGCCGACTCCCTTTGCAGAGTTCATTTTTCCAAGGTAATGTACAGCACAGCATGCTTATACCACAGTTGCCAAAGAAAACAATATGAAAGCACACATTTAAGGGTAGAATAAAAAAATCTTCTTTCTAATCGAATTCATGCGTTCCCATCTTTTGGTTGCCAGAGACGCGACCCAGTCGTTCGTTCGATTAGTTCGATATTTACAGACTCAACCCAGTCGTTCGTTCTTTATATTCCGTTGCCATGCTCAGTTGGAACGTTCTTATCCCTTGTTTGTTGCTAGCTAGCCAACTAGGTACAGCTACACAATCACAACCTCTGCAGCCAGAATAAAAGCAACGTTTATTGCGTTGCGTTTGTTTAAGCTGTTTATCTCACTTATACCACAGCTGCCAAAGAAAACAATACTAAGCATACATTTACCGGTATTTTACATATATACAACACCAGTCTAAAGTTTGGACACACCTACTCATTCAAGGTTTTTTCCTTATTATTACTATTTTCTACATTGTAGAATAATAGTGAGGACATCAAAACTATGAAATAACAGGACAGTGACCCAACACACCTCCAGGCTGTGTAAGGGCTATTTGACCAAGAAGGAGAGTGATGGAGTGCTTCATCAGATGACCTGGCCTCCACAATCACCCAACCTCAACCCAATTGAGATGGTTTGGGATGAGTTGGACCGCAGAGGGAAGGAAAAGCAGCCAACAAGTGCTCAGCATATGTGGGAACTCCGTCAAGACTGTTGGAAAAGCATTCCAGGTGAAGCTGGTTGAGAGAATGCCAAGAGTGTGCAAAGCTGTCATCAAGGCAAAGGGTGGCTACTTTGAAGAACCTAAAATAATTCATATATTTTGACACTTTGTTTAACACTTTTTGGTTATTACATGATTTCATATGTGATATTTCATAGTTTTGATGTCTACACTATTATTCTACAATGTAGTAAATACTAAAAATAAAGAAAAACCCTTGAATGAGTAGGTGTGTCCAAACTTTTGACTGGTACTGTATGTATATATGTGTATCTTTTTTTTTAAATATATATATGAGCAAACTCATACTTTCTCATCTTTTGGTTGCCAGTCGTTTTGTTCAATTAGTTCGATATTTATGGATGCAACCCAGTCGTCTGTTCTTTAAGATCTGTTGCCATGCTCACTTGCAATGTTCTTATCCCTTGCTTGCTGGCTAGCCAGCTAGCTCTGGCTAACACAGTCACGACTAGGGCTATTGTGGTGACTGTACTACCGCCACACCGGCAGTCATGAGTTATGACCACAGTAAAATTCCATGTGACTGCTGAGTCATAGTAGTCTCTTGTTATGCACTCTGGACATGCTTTGTTTGTCATGTCCGTTCCCACCCCCGCCCTGCATCATGCACTCCTGTCATCTATTACGCACACCTGCCTACCCTCGTCACGCGCATCAGCGATATTGGACTCACCTGGACTCATTCATCACCTGTTTATTTCCTCCCCTATATTTGTCAGTTCGCTTGCTCTGTTCGCTGCTGCTGCATTAATCGTTTTTTGTCTGTATTTCTCGTTTGCTGATGCTGTTCCTGTCTTGTTCCACTCCCGGTGTTTGCTTCGTCTCTCCAGCGTCATCCCATGTGACAGAATGCAGCAGCCAACATACGAAGTATCGGGGAGTACTGGCGTTCCGGTTGGTGCAGACATCGGCTCTGGGTCGCCGCAGATGGAACCGAGGGTGTCTTGCCAGCTCGTCGGGCTTCCACACCCAAGCTGGCTCGAGAGGTTTCCTTGCCTCGGTTGGCTCGGCAGGTTTCCATCCCACGTCATATACATATAGCGTAGTTATATGGCATAGTTAAAAAAGTTTGCATTCTCGTCAACACTGACTGTTAATTACGAGGAGATTGCATTGCATATCAAACACTAGGCTAGAAGCTAGCTAAATAGTTTGTTGCTAGCAAACCTGCCAATATGACAACCGAATTAAAAAATATCAGTTGCTGAAAACAGCTGGTGAAACTAGAAACATGTGGGAGGATTTGACAGCTTTAGCGGCGGAGGGGACAGGAGAAATTCATGTTCATCACTCACCATGTTAGGTCATCAGGTGCTCCAAAGAAATATGTCTATGCAAAAACAAATGAATGCTACCGTGTATTCCTCATTGGACCTGCGTTTACAATGTATCCAATTTCTGTTTGTGTTGTTGTTGGTTTAGCTTTCTGTAACGTTGTAGCAAGTATGGTCTGCATGTGTAGGCACATTGTGTCATGTTTGCAAGGTGACCCGATATCTTTTCCAACTGTCATTATCTGGTTTTAATGTCCATTTTAGAATGCCATTCGAGCCAATCAGAAATCTGTATTCAACAACGGCGTGGTATAATTAAGCAATAAGGCCCGAGGTGTGGTGTATGGTCAATATACCACGACTAAGGGATGTTTTTAGGCCCTATATATCACATACCCCAGAGGTCACTTATTGCTATTATAAACGGGTTACCAATGTAATTAGAACAGAGAGATAGAGAGAGCGAGCAGGAGGGAGAGGCTTGTACAGTACATTATCTGTTCATCACTCTCCTTGTGTGATTGAACATGTCCTATTATTCCCGGACACATTTGTGAATGTGCCAGACATTAGAGGCCGGAAAGTATTCCCCTGAGTGAGGAGGCTGGTGGAAACATTTAAACCTCCGCTCCCTTTACTCACCAAAAGGAACATGTTATAAAGTATTTTTTCCCCCCTTGTTACTAGATCACACGTTTTGAGTGCTCTTTCAGTGCAAAAAAAAAGTGAAAAGGTAAAATCAAATTTTGCCAGAGGCTGGTGTTGCTTGTCCTAAATATATGTTTTCCTCAATTGGTACGACTGATAGATGGTAAACAAACCACTCAATTTAACCTGTTTGGGCTGCAGGGACAGTATTGAGTAGCCAGATAAAAGGTGCCCATTTCAAACGGCCTCGTACTCAATTCTTGCTCGTACAGTATGCATATTATTATTACTATTGGATAGAAAACACTCTCTCGTTTCTAAAACCGTTTGAATTATATCTGTGAGTCAAACAGAACTCATTTGGCACAAACTTCCTGACCAGGAAGTGGAAAGTCTGAAATCGAGGCTCTGTTCTACTTCCTGCCTATACATGGGCATGATACGTATACGTGCACTTCATACACCTTCCCCTGGATGTCAAGAGGCGGTGAGAGAAGAAATGAGGAGTTTATCTTGGTCTGAAGTGGAATACAAGCTCTTTGTATGACGTGTCCGCCCATTTCCTGTTTTCTGGAGAGCGCGAAGGGGGACTTGGATTTGCCTTCTGTTTATCTGCCGTTATAGGCGACTAATATCTCCGGCTTTGATTTTATTTGATACATGTGACCATATCATCGTAAAGTATGTTTTTTCAATATAGTTTCATCAGATTATTGAAAATTTTTGGGGAGTTTTGCCGTGTTCCGTTCTCTTCCGTTTGTTGACATGGAGAGCTTCGAGCCACTTGGCTAGTGCGCTTGCTAATTCAAGAGGGAAAATGAACGTTCTAAATCCAAACAACGATTGTTCTTGACAAAGGACACCTTGTCCAACATTCTGATGGAAGATCAGCAAAAATAAGAAACATTTTATGAGGCTATTTCATATATCTGTCGTGCATGTGAACTAGTCGCCGGCGGCCAACTTTGGGGTACTCTATCTATACCGAAGCTGGATGTCGTAATGAAGTTATTTTTTAGAATTCTAACACTGCGATTTCATTAAGAACTAATGGATCTATCATTTCCTATACAACATGTATTTTTTAGTTATGTTTATGAATAGCTATTTGGTCAGAATATGTGTGTCAGAAAAAGTGTCAGAAAAATATCGTTGCTGTTTAGACGTTGTGGAAAAAGTAGCTAAGATAGCAGCATGTATAACCACTGATTTCAGCTCTAAATATGCACATTTTCAAACAAAACATAAGTGTAGGTATAACCTGATGTTATAGGACTGTCATCTGATAAAGAATATCAAGGTTAGTCAAAAATTATATATCTTTTACTGGTTTGTTACGATCGCTAACTTTTACTGCTGGGAAATGGATTGTCTTTCTGGCTATTGTGGTACGCTAATATAACGCTATATTGTGCTTTCGCTGTAAAACACTTAATAAATCGGCAATATTGTCTGGAATCACAAGATGCCTGTCTTTCATTTGCTGTACACTATGTATTTTTCAGAAATGTTTTATGATGAGTAATTAGGTATTTGACGTTGGTGTCTGTAATTATTCTGTCTGCTTTCGGTGCAATTTCTGATTGTAGCTGCAATGTAAACTATGATTTATACCTGAAATATGCACATTTTTCGAACAAAACATAGATTTATTGTATAACATGTTATAAGACTGTCATCTGACGAAGTTGTTTCTTGGTTAGTTTGGTTGGTTCTTGATTAGTTAGGTTGGCTTTGTGCATGCTACCTGTGCTGTGAAAAATGTCTGTCCTTTTTTTGTATTTTTTGGTGAGCTAACATAAATATACGTGCTGTTTTCGCTGTAAAACATTTAAAAAATCGGACATGTTGGCTGGATTCACAAGATGTGTACCTTTCATTTGCTGTATTGGACTTGTTAATGTGTGAAAGTTAAATATTTAAAAATATATATATTTTGAATTTCGCGCCCTGCACTTGAGCTGGCTGTTGTCATAAGTGTACCGACGTCGGGCTTGCAGCCAGAAGAAGTTAAATTGGCAATCTGGGATTCAAACAGCAAAGTGGTCGCCCAGCTACTTTAACTAAGCTCATGAGGCATTTATAAATTACAATTAAAAGTCCAAAAATGTATTTACCAATCCCAGATTGCCCCTTTAAGCATTCTAGAACTCCCTGGTGAGATCCCTGGTGTGACATAACCTTGAGGAAAATGTATGAATAACACTATAGTTTTGATGCTAACATCTGTCACGACTTCTACCGAAGGTTGCTCCTCTCCCTGCTCGGGCGGCGATCGGCGTCGCCGATCTACTAGCCATCACCGATCCCTTTTTCTGTTTGTTTTGTCTTTGGTTCTTTTTCCACACCTGGTTTCATTTGCGTTAATTTCTGTGTGTATAATTGTAACCTGTTGCCTGCCTAAGTTTGTGCGGGATTAGTCTTTTATTGTGATGTGCTCGGTTAGATTATACCGTTATTTGTTTTCACGGATTCTTAAGTGTATGAGTGTCGGAACTTTGTTTGTTCCCCCGTGCGTTTGTACGGGTTCTCTGTTATCGAGGGCGTTGTACCTTTTCGATTGTGCCATTCCTGTGTTGGTGGACTTTCTTATTAAACCACACTTCTCAGACTTCCCTGCTCTCCTGCTCCTGACTCCTACACCTACCACCTAGACGCACATTATCACAACATCGTTCAGAGCTTTTACTGTAATGATGCTTGTGCCCTGAAATGAACCTGAATGTAAATTACAAATCACTAGATAAATGATCAGTATTAATATTGGCACCAATAAACCTAGGAGTACAAGTTCTCCAAAGCTACCCATCATATTACAGGCTCAGTCCCATAGGCTATATGTTGATTGATGGTTATCATATCCACAAACTATTGAGTGCAAAAACACCATCAGGTGATGGATCTAGAGGAATACAATCAAGTCATCATACTCTGTAATTGATTCATGACAAATTATTTGTGATAATGTGATCAGCATGGCTTGCTGATGTAACTGTATATGAACTGACTATACAGTACAGAGCAAATTGATAGATTTTTAAAAAAACGTTGTCATCCAGCTACCTCTCTCATAAACATTTGCTATTACTTTGACACTCCAAATCAAATGTATTTATATAGCCCTTCTTACATCAGCTGATATCTCAAAGTGCTATACAGAAACCCAGCCTAAAACCCCAAACAGCAAGCAATGCAGCTGTAGAAGCACGGTGGCTAGGAAAAACTCCCAAGAAAGGCCAAAACCTAGGAAGAAACCTAGAGAGGAACCAGGCTATGAGGGGTGGCCAGTCCTCTTCTGGCTGTGCCGGGTGGAGATTATAACAGAACATGGCCAAGATGTTCAAATGTTCATAAATGACCAACATGGTCAAATAATAATCACAATAGTTGTCGAGGGTGCAACAGGTCAGCACCTCAGGAGTAAATGTCAGTTGGCTTTTCATAGCCGATCATTGAGAGTATCTCTACCACTCCTGCTGTCTCTAGAGAGTTGAAAACAGCGGGTCTGGGACAGGTAGCACGTCCGGTGAACAGGTCAGGGTTCCATAGCCGCAGGCAAAACAGTTGAAACTGGAGCAGCAGCACGGCCAGGTGGACTGGGGACAGCAAGGAGTCATCATGCCAGGTAGTCCTTAGGCATGGTCCTATGGCTCAGGTCCTCCGAAAGAGAGAAAGACAGAATTAGAGAGAGCATACTTAAATTCACACAGGACACCGGATAAGACAGGAGAAATACTCCAGATATAACAGACTGACCCTAGCCCCTCGACACATAAACTACTGCAGCATAAATACTGGAGGCTGAGACAGGAGGGGTCAGGAGACACTGTGGCCCCATCCGATGATAACCCTGGACAGGGCCAAACAGGCAGGATATAACCCCACCCACTTTGCCAAAGCACAGCCCCCACACCACTAGAGGGATATCTTCAACCACCAACTTACCATCCTGAGAAAATGCCGAGTATATCCCACAAAGATCTCCGCCACGGCACAACCCAAGGGGGGGCGCCAACCCAGACAGGAAGACCACGTCAGTGACTCAACCCACTCTCCAACCAGATGCATTTGAACCAGTTTGTTGGTTTTAACGTTGTTATAAGAGTATGCTATAGATAAGGACATGTGAGGAAACCCTTACAGTGTATAATAAATGCTTTTTACATTCTGGTTAAACCTGTCACTTTTTTCAGAATTTAGTGGATACGTTTTTTTTACAACACATAATGTATGGGGTGGCAGGTAGCCTAGTGGTTAGAGTGTTGGGCTCGTAACCGAAAGGTTGTGAGCTTGAATCCCCAAGCTGACAAGGTAAAAATCTGTTGTGCTACCCCTAAACAAGGCAGTTTACCCACTGACTTGCCTAGTTTAAAAAAATAAGCCTTTTTACAGAGTAAGCCTTTCACTTTCTTTCTCTCTTTATCTCTCTCTCTCCCTCTGTCAGTTTCCTCTTCAGTGGGTTCTCTCTAAAATAGAGCCTTAGAGCCCTGGAGAGTAGCCGCTGAAGTGTTGGTGTCATCCCTGTCCCATATCACTGACTCACTGAGGCCTGTGTGTCCCAGCCTGTCACAGACCTGTCGCTCTCCAAGGCTACGCTGTCTACCAGGAGGACACATCAGCTCCCCTGTTGTGATTACCACGGAAATAGAGTCTCAGGGCAGTGGATTTCTTGTTTCCTTCTTCGCCCTCTCAGTCATTTTACCTAAAAAATGTATCTTTCTTTTCCCCAACCATCCACAACAATCCATCACTTTCCAACAGTTCTCATTTCGGTATCATTTCCTTGAGTTGGCATTATTCACTTAAACACTAAACACAGTCCTGTACATCATTTGGCGATTTGTCTTGGATCCTCTGCTCACTGCCGGACCTGTTTAGTAGTGGATTTGTGAGCTGTCAGGGGGGGGGGGGGGGGTATAGGAGGGCTATAGAGTTGTAGAGTGAGTGCAGAAGCAGCAAAGAGAAGTCTTATTGGGTCTGACAGAGGCTATGACCATTTCATATCCAAACGTCAGAAAATATCCTCTGAAGATCCACTGGGCATCTCTTATTTTGGCCTTTGGCTGTCATCGCAGTTCAATGAGATGACCCTGAGTTGAAATTTGAGCCATTTGCTTCATCTCTTTTTGTTATCTGTGTTATTTTGGTAGGGTGTATTTTCTTTGTTGAGAAATGGTTTTCAGGATCTGAAACCAAAATGGACATTTCCCATCAACATACATTATGTGTTGTCAACTGTCATACTGGTATGTAACAATCCGTGACAGTTGGTTGTCCATAATGCAATTTAAAACATTGTAAGGAAATAACTTGCGACATGCAGCAAAATGAGGCATTGAACTGAAGCAAGTAATTAAGCCCATGTAATGAGTTAACATTTCTGCGGAGCGCTGAGCATGAACCCTTCCGCTCTCTTAACTCAGGATGTACCGGCTTGGCCTGAGACAGATTATAGAAGGGTCTGTTTCCATCACGACCGCTCACCATTAAAGGTGAAACTAATTCATCTTGGGTGAGAAACAGCCCCTCTCATTGCATAAAGGCTAGGGCTCTGACTGATTGTTCTGCAGATGCCACCGACTTTCTTTTTCAAGTGACAGGAGAAGAACAATTGAAAACAACAAAACAATCTTGGCAGCCATGATTGCTTCGTTAGCATTCATATTTCAACTTAGCTACGAATGTAACGATTTTTGTCCAGGTGAAGATTCTCACAATTTTTGTTTTGGTTTATGTGAATATGAAAGAGGTGTCACTTTACTTTACATAAATATTTTTCAGTCAAAAGCAAAAGGTGTCTATTGGTTTTGGTGGACATTTACAATTTACTAGTTTTATAGCTGCAACGAGAGCATTGGCATCTTTTCACTGCAGGTCTTCATTCGTTTTAATGGCAAATCCTCTAGGTCCAGGACACTGCTCACTGAGGGTCTGGAAAATAGCTGAGTGTACGAAACTTTATGAACATCTGCTCTTTACATAGACCAGGTGAATCCAGGTGAAAGCTATGATCCCTTAAGGATGTCACTTGTTAAATCCACTTCAATCAGTGTAGATGAAGGGGAGGAGACTGGTTAAAGAAGAATTTTTAAGCCTTGAGACAATTGAGACATGGATTGTGAATGGGCAAGACAAGAAATGAAGTGCCTTTGAATGGGGTATGGAAGTAGGTGCCAGGCGCACTAGTTTGTGTCAAGAACTGCAACGCTGGGATTTTCATGCTCAACAAATTCCCAAGTGTATCAACAATGGTCCACCACCCAAAGGACATCCAGCTAACTTGACACAACTGTGGGAAGCATTGTAGTCAACATGTGCCAGCATCCCTGTGGAACACTTTCGACACTTTGTAGAGTCCATGCCCCGACGAATAGAGGCTGTTCTGAGGACAATGCTGGATGTGTAAACCATTGCTGGATGTGTAAATCTCCTCATCACTGTTTTTCTCTGCTGGCCTCCCTGACCTGAGCCGTCACAGCCACTAATTACTTTCAGCCTGCTCTCTCCTCATCAATCATAGGAGAACTTTGAAAATGGCCGACGTTGTCTTTTGGTGGGCGTAGTTATGAGTTGGCAGCGGCCTTTAATTTGCCCAACTTTTCTTAGTGAATTCAAACAAGACTGGATTTTTGAATGGAGATGTGCACTGATGCATTTGTCTGCACTTAGATGGTTTGGATCAGGTATTCCCAAACTGGGTTACGCACAATGCCGTCAGAGGTACACCAAATAAATATGTGATTCATATTAAAACATTTTATTTGTATAACTTTTTTTTCCCTTCACATTTTAAAACAGTCCATTTATATTTTCCAACAGGGCTATACATTTGGGTGAGTTTTTTTCAAGCATGAGTAACCTCATTTCACTGCCAAAAATAAAATTAAAACATCTAGTGTTCAGAGAAATAACAACACAATGTCAAATACAGGTAGCCTAGTCAAATAATTAACCATCAATCACATTAAAACCTGTTATGGACAGGGGGCGGTGTTTCCACTTTGAACGAATTGCGTACCCAAACGGAATTTCCTCCTACTCTGCCCCAGAAGATAATACATGCATATTATTATTACTATTGTATAGAAAACACTCTGAGGTTTCTAAAACTGTTTGAATTATGTCTGTAAGTAGAACAGAACTCATTTGGCAGACAAAAACCTGAGAAGACTTCCACACAGGAAGTGAGAACTCGATTTTCAAAACAGTGCCGAATGACACCCCTTCTAGTTATTGATAAGCAAACACTTCCTAGGGCTTCCACTAGATGTCACCGTCTTTAGATTTTAGTTATATGATTCTACTATAAAGGAGGGGCTCATAGGAGCTATTTTAGTGAGTGGTCGTCAGAAATCTCAGTCTCGTTTTGTGCGCGAGAGAGAGTGCTCTCGTTCCAATGCTCTTTCTTCAGACAATGAAATTCTCCGGTTGGATCCTTATTGATGATTAAACACATCCTAAATATGGATACATCATTTGACTTATTTTTACGACCTGTAACGGAACTTTTTGAGTTTTTGTCTGGAGGGATTGCTCGTGCGTCATGAAAATGGATTCGTGGGCTGAATATGCTAACAACAAGTGGCTAAATGATGGGCTTTATGGAACTTTTCAGTCATTTCTGTCGAACTGGGAATCCTGGGACTGCCTTCTGATGAAGTTATTCGAAGGTAAGTGCATATTTATAGTGTTTTTGTAGCTTCTGTTGACGCCAAAATGGCGACTATTTCTTTGGCTGGATTGTGCTCTGAGCGCCGTTCTCAGATAATTATTTTTCCGTAAAGTTTATTTTGAAATCTGACACAGCGGTTGCATAGAGGATAAGTTTATCTGTAATTTTGTGAATAACACTTGAATCTTTTATCAATGTTTATTATGAGTATTTCTGCAAAATCACCGGATGCTTTGGAATCAAAACATTACTGCACGTAACGCGCCAATGTAAACTGAGATTTGTTTTAATATATATATGCACATTATCGAACAAAACACACAATACATGTATAACATGATGTCCTATGACTGTCATCTGATGAAGATAATCGAAGGTTAGTGATTCATTTTAACTATATTTCTGCTTTTTCTAACTCCTATTGTTGGCTGAAAAAATGGCTGTGTGTGTTTTTGACTTGGCTCTGACCTAATATGTTGTGCTTTCACTGTAAATCATTTTTGAAATCGGACACCATGGGTGGATTAACAAGATGTTAATCTTTCATTTGCTGTATTGGACTTGTTAATGTGTGAAAGTAAAAAAATATATATATTGAATCACGCGCGCTGCCTTTTCAGTGGAATGTTGTGGGTGTTCCGCTAGCGGAACCCCGGGGCTAGAAAGGTTAACCTCTTTGGGCTCAAGGGGCAGTATTGAGTAGCCAGATAAAAGGTGCCCATTTCAAAAAGGCCTCGTACTCAATTCTTGCTCGTACAATATGCATATTATTATTACTATTGGATAGAAAACACTCTCTAGTTTCTAAAACCGTTTGAATTATATCTGTGGGTGAAACAGAACTGGACTTAGAGCAATTTTCCTATGTGTATGTCATAATGCAGAATTTTGCTGGCTGTTCTGAGACCTGTGTATTAATTTGCCTGTCCTCTATTGTTTGAGATGCACTGCATACGCCTTCCACTGGGTGTCAGCGAATAGGGAGAGTTGAAATGGAGTTTCTACGTAGGTCCCAAAGGTTATAAATTGCTTGGAACCGAAGTGTCCCATCTTTCCACTCTTCGTTCTGACGCAGGAAGGGTCTTGGCATGTCATTTTAGAAGCTCCCGTATTAGCTCCTAGATATATCCGGCTCTGTTTTTATTCGATATAGGTGTTGAAGACATCGTAATGTTGTTATTTTAAACCGAATTATATCAGTTTATGTCAGTATATTGCGATTTTCGGGTATTTATTTTCGTAACGTTTTAGGAAGTTGGGTATCTCTGGCCCACATGGCTATTGTTTATTGCTAATTGCAACGTTGAAGACGACGTTCTCCAACCTAGCAACGATTCTTTTGGACAAAGGACACCTTTTCCCAAGATTCTGATGAGAGTTTTCCCAAGATTCTGATGAGAGTTCATCTAATAGTAAGAACTATTTATGCTGATAATTCATTGTTCTGTTGAAAAATGTAAAACGCATAAGACGCCATTTCCTGCAGTGTAGCCTTGCGTTATCGCAGCCTGTATTGCGCAGTAAGGTTAATTTTAAAAATTGAATTCAGCGATTGTATTAAGAACTAATTTGTCTTTCAATTGCTGTCCAACCTGTATTTTTTTAGTCAAGTTTATGAACAGTATTCGATAAGAAAAGGTGCCTTTACAAGATGGCGCGGGACAGATTGCTTGACGTTATGGACACTATTCTCATTGTCTAAACACGATTTGTGCCGCTAAATATGCACATTTTCGAGCAAACTCTATATGCATTGTGTAATATGATGTTACAGGACTGTCATCTGAAGAATTCTGAGAAGGTTAGTGAAACAATTAATATATTTTGGTGGTTTATACGTTATAGCTATTTTTGCCTTGAATCAATGCTGTTGTTATGTTTGCTATTGTGCTAAGCTAATATAATGCTATATTGTGTTTTCGCTGTAAAACACTTGATAAATCGAAAATATTGTCTGGAATCACAAGATGCCTGTCTTTCAATTGCTGTACACTATGTATTTTTCAGAAATGTTTTATGATGAGTATTTAGTTATTTGGCGTTGGTGTCTGTAATTTTTCTGTCTGCTTTTGGTGCAATTACTGACTGTAGCTGCAATGTAAACTATGATTTATACCTGAAATATGCACATTTTTCTAACAAAACACATGCTATACAATAAATATGTTATCAGACTGTCATCTGATGAAGTTGTTTCTTGGTTAGTGGCTATTTATATCTTTATTTGGTCGAATTTGTGATAGCTACTGATGTAGTAAAAAACTGATGGAGTAAAAATAGTGGTGTCTTTTGCTAATGTGGTTAGCTAATAGAATTACATATTGTGTCTTCCCTGTAAAACATTTTAAAAATCGGACATGTTGGCTTGATTCACAAGATGTGTACCTTTCATCTGGTGTCTTGGACTTGTTAATGTGTGAAAGTTAAATATTTAAAAAATATATATTTTGAATTTCGCGCCCTGCACTTTGAGCTGGCTGTTGTCATAAATGTACCAACGTCGGGCTTGCACGCCAAACAGGTTAAATTGAGTTCCTCAGTTAGGTGGTTAACTGATTTTTGTCCTCTGACGTCCTTGGGTAGGCAGAGGGAATCTGGAAGGGCATCAAGTAATCTTTGTGTTGTCTGAGAATTTATAGCATGACTTTTGATGCTCCTTGGTTGGGGTCTGAGCAGATTATTTGTTGCGATTGCAAACGTAATAAAATGGTGATCCGATAGTCCAGGATTATGAGGAAAAACATTAAGAGCTACAACATTTATTCCATGTGACAAAACTAGGTCCAGAATATGACTGTGGCAGTGAGTAGGTCCAGAGACATGTTGGACAAAACCCACTGAGTCGATGATGGCTCCGAAAGCCGTTTGGAGTGGGTCTGTGGACTTTTCCATGTGAATATTAAAATCACCAAAATGTTTTATATTATCTGCTACAAGGTCCGATAGGAATTCAGGGAACTCAGTGAGGAACGCTGTATATGGCCCAGGAGGCCTGTAAACAGTAGCTATAAAAAGTGATTGAGTAGGCTGCATAGACTTCATGACTATGACTACTAAAGATGAAAAACGTCTTCTTTTTTTTTTAAATTGAAATTTCCTATCGTAAATGTTAGCAACACCTCCGCCTTTGCCTTTATCTGGGCTAACAACAAATGTAGAATCACTGATGCTAGCATTGGAGGTGCTTGTGGAAGCAGAACAACTGTTGTCGACAGGTGCAGGTGTAGTACTGTTGGTGTGGTACAGTCAAGCTGGTATATGTCTCTACGAACGCGGGCCTTACTTTTTTTTAACCATTTATCAAATTAGAGCAAACGGAGTGAGCAGCAGCTACGTTTGGCTATATACGGACCGTTAGTGGAATTCCCACGAGAGAGTAACGGTTAAGGCAAGGGCTGATTTCAAGGTTTTACTGCTAACCTACAAAGCATTACATGGGCTTGCTCATACCTATCTTTCCGATTTGGTCCTGCCGTACATACCTACACGTACGCTACGATCACAAAACACAGGCCTCCTAATTGTCCCTAGAATTTCTAAGCAAACAGCTGGAGGCAGGGCTTTCTCCTATCGATCTCCATTTTTATGGAATGGTCTGCCTACCCATGTGAGAGACGCAGACTCGGTCTCAACTTTTAAGTCTTTACTGAAGACTCATCTCTTCAGTGGGTCATATGATTGCGTGTAGTCTGGCCCAGGAGTGTGAAGGTGAACGGAAAGGCTCTGGAGCAACGAACCGCCCTTGCTGTCTCTGCCTGGCCGGTTCCCCTCTCTCTACTGGGATTCTCTGCCTCTAACCCTATCACTGGCTTACTGGTGCTCTTTCATGCCGTCCCTAGGAGGGGTGCGTCACTTGAGTGGGTTGAGTCACTGACGTGATCATCCTTTCTGGGTTGGCACCCCTGTGTGAATTTAAGTATGCTCTCTCTAATTCTGTCTTTCTTTCTCTCTCGGAGGACCTGAGCCCTATGACCACCGTGCTTCTACAGCTGCATTGCTTGCTGTTCGGGGTTTTAGGCTGGGTTTCTGTAAAGCACTTTGAAATATCAGCTGATGTAAGAAGGGCTATATAAATACATTTGATTTGATTTGATAGTATGGACACTGACAGTTGTGAATCTGATGCAGCCGAAGAGCTACTACCCCCTTACCCGGGAAAGCACTGAACAACAGACAGGGACTTTGGACCATCAAAGAGGCGCAAATATGATGAGAATTACATTGATTTGGAGTTCACTTATATTGGGAGTAGTGCCTTTCCTCAGCCACAGTGTGTTATACAGTATGTGCAAAAGTACTCTCACAACTCGATGAAACATTCACTCTTGCGCAGACATTTAGAAACAAAACATGGCAATTTGAAAAATAAGCAACGGGAGTTCTTTGAGCGTAAATTAAGAAGACTTTCGAGTAGTAAGACATGTGTAAAAGCAACAGATACCCTTAGTAAGAAGGGGCTAGAAGGATCTTATATGGTGAGCTACCGAGTGGCTGGGACAGGCAAGCCCCATACTATTGTGGAGGACTTAATTATTCCTGCTGCTGCGGATGTGGCTGGGACAATGCTGGGGAAAAAGGCAGAAAAAAGCTAGTGACATAGCAGGATATGTGTTGAAACAATTACTGCTTCGCATACAAGCCAGTGAATGCTATGCGTTACAGCTGGATGAGTCAACAGACGTGGCGGGCCTGGCACAGCTCCTGGTATATGTCCGTTACGTTTATGTGTGGTCAACTAACTTCTCTAGGATATGTGGGACGGTAGCGTCCCACTTGGCCAAAATCCAGAAAAAATGTAGCGAGCCAAATTCAAATATATTACTATAAAAATCTATCTTTCATGAAATCACACATGAAAGACACCAAATTAAAGCTACACATGTTGTGAATCCAGCCAACATGTCTGATTTCAAAAAGTATTTACGGGGAAAGCACACCAAACAATTATGTTATCTCAGTACATAGCCACAGAAAAACACAGCCATTTTCCCAGCAAAATATAGTAGTAACAAAGAGCAGAAATAGAGATACAATTAATCACTAACCTCTTCATCAGATGACACTCATATGACATCATGTTACACAATACATTTATGTTTTGTTCGATAATGTGCATATTTATATCCACAAATCTCGGTTTACATTGGCGCCATGTTCAGAAATGCCTCCAAAATATAAGAAATTACAGAGAGCCACGTCAAATAACAGAAATACTCATCATAAACTTTGATGAAAGATACATGTTTTACATAGAATTAAAGATACACTTGTTCTTAATGCAACCGCTGTGTCAGATTTTTAAAAAACGTTAGTAAAAAGCACACCATGCAATAATCTGAGACGGCGCTCAGATTTAACAACATTTCTCCGCCATGTTGGAGTCAACAGAAATACGAAATTACATCATAAATATTCCCTTACCTTTGATTATCTTCATCAGAATGCAGTGCCAGGAATCCTAGTTCCACAATAAATCGTTGTTTTGTTCGATAATGTCCATTACTGATGTCCAATTAACAAATTTTGCTAGCATGTGTAGTACACATGTCCAAACACTCGCGCAGATGCAGGCAAACGTCAGACGAAAAGTTATATTACAAGTAGAAGAAACTGGTCAAACTTAGTAGAGAATCAATCTTCAGGATGTTGTTTTCATATATATCCAATAACGTTCCAACCGGAGCATTCTTTTCAGTCTCTATAAGTAATGGAACACATGACGATATCATGAGGAAAGTGCGTGAACAAGAACTGACACTCTACCAGACCACTGACTCAAACACCTCCCATCCGGTCCCACAACACAGCATAAGCTTCATTCCACGTTCTCCCGACTGTTGACATCTAGTGGAAGGCGTAGGAAGTGCAAACAGATCCATATATTACAGGGAATTGAATAGGCGATGACTTTAACATCGACCACTCTCAGAATTCTCACTTCCTGTTTGGATTTTTTCTCAGGTTTTTGCCTGCCATATGAGTTCTGTTATACTCACAGACATCATTCAAACAGTTTTAGAAACTTCAGAGTGTTTTCCATCCAATAGTAATAATAATATGCATATATTAGCATCTGGGACAGAGTAGGAGGCAGTTCACCATGGGCACGCAATTTATCCAAAAGTGAAAATGCTGCCCCCTATATCAAAGAAGTTAAGGAAGACATCCTCTTCTGCAAACCACTGGAAACCAGGACAACAGGAGAGGATACGTTTTAAGTACTGGACAGCTTTGTGACATCAAATGGACTTTGGTGGTCAAGATGTGTTGGTATCTGTACTGATGGCGCAAAAGCCATGACAGGGAGACATAGTGGAGTGGTAACGCACGTGCAAGCAGTTGCTCCAGACGCCACTTTGGTACACTGCAGCATCCACCGAGAGGCTCTTGCTGCCAAGGGAATGCCTGACAGCTTAAAAGATGTTTCGGACACTACAGTGAAAATGGTTAACTTTGTTAAAGCAAGGCCCCTGAACTCTTGTGTATTTTCTGCACTATGCAATGATAAGGGCAGAGACCATGTAATGCTTTTACAGCATGCAGAAGTGCGCTGGTTATCATGGGGCAAAGTATTAACACGTTTTTTTTTAAATTGAGAGACGAGCTTAAAGTTTTATTTGCTGACCATAATTTTTACTTGTCTGACCGCTTGCATGATGATGAGTTTCTCATACGACTGGCCTATCTGGGCGAAGTTTTTTCTCACCTGAATGATCTGAATCTAGGAGTACAGGGACTCTCCGCAACTATATTCGATGTGTGGGACAAAATTGAGGCTATGATTAAGAAGTTGGAGCTCTTCTCTGGCTGCATTAACCTGTCTAGGATCAGCGTGGCGCTAGCGGCACACCCCCCCCCCCCCCACTGAAAAACCAGTGCCGCGAAATTCAAAAAAAATATTTTTTTAAAATATTTAACTTTCACACATTAAAGTCCAATACAGCTAATGAAAGACACAGATCTTATGAATCCAGTCAACATTTCCGATTTTTAAAATGTTTTACAGGGAAGACACAATATGTAAAGATGTACATCTATTACCTAAAAACACATTAGCATATTCCACCATCTTTTATTTGTCCACCAACACCAGTAGCCATCACCAATTCGGCTAAACTAAGATATTTATAGCCCCTAACCAACAAAAAAACTCATTAGATGACAGTCTGATAACATATTTATGGTATGGGATAGGTTTTGTTAGAAAAAAGTGCATATTTCAGGTATATGGCATAGTTTACAATTGCACCCACCATCACAAATGGACTAGAATAATTACAATGAGCAACGTGTTTACCTAACTACTAATCATCAAACATTTCGTAAAAATACACAGCATACACGAATCGAAAGACACAGATCCTGTGAATACAGACAATATTTCAGATTTTCTAAGTGTCTTACAGCGAAAACACAATAAATCGTTATATTAGCGTAGCACATAGCACATAGCAGCCCAGCATTGATTCTAGCCAAAGTGAGCGATAAAAGTCAACATCGCCAAAAGATATTAATTTTTTCACTAACCTTCTCAGAATTCTTCCGATGACACTCCTGTAACATCACATTACAACATGCATATACAGTTTGATCGAAAATGTTTATATTTAGCCACCAAAATCATGGTTAGACAATGTGAAATGTAGACAAGCTGGTAAAGAAAACGTCCTTGCGCCACTTAGACAGTGATCTACTCTTATACATAAATACTCATAAACGTGACTAAAAAATATAGGGTGGACAGGGATTGATAGACAATTTAATTCTTAATACAATTGCGTTATTACATTTTTTAATTTATCCTTACTTTTCAATACAGTTTGCGCCAAGCGAAGCTACGTCAAAAAACATGGCGTCCTAAGCCACTAAAATGTTTCGACAGAAACACGATTTATCATAATAAAAATGTCCTACCTTGAGCTGTTCTTCCATCAGTATCTTGGGCAAAGGATCCTTTCTTGGGAGAAATCGTCTTTTGGTGGAAAGCTGTCCTCTTGCCATGTGGAAATGTCAACTACGTTCGGGATGAACTGAAAAGCGTTCCCAACTTTTCACATCGTTGCAAAAATAAATGTCCCAAAATCGCACTAAACGGATATAAATTGCTATAAAACGCTTTAAATTAACTACTTTGTGATGTTTGTAACTCCTATAACGAGTGAAAAGATGACCGGAGAAATATAACAGGCTAAACTAATGCTTGGAACAGGAGAGGGTCGGTGTCTTCCACGCGCGTTACGCAGCAAGAAAAGACTTGCTAGCTAAAGGTTTTTTTCATTTGTAGTGCCTGTGAACGAGCAATCGAGCCCGTTGGAATCGTCATCACGTAAAGGCATCCAGGGGAAGACGTAAGAAGTGTCCGTATAGTCATAGCAACGACAGTGCCCGTTTAAATGACTTCAGAAAAGTGGCCAACGTTTCTCAAATCTGACTCCATGTCAGGGAAATTGCTGTAGAATGGGCTCTGTTCCACTTAGAGACAAAATTTCAACTCCTATAGAAACTATAGACTGTTTTCTATCCAATAATAATAATAATATGCATATTGTACGATCAAGGATTTTGTGGGAAGCCGTTTAAAAAATTAGCCACATTAGCATAAATAGTCTAAACAGCGCCCCCATCCCCAACAGGTTAACAAGGACAACACACAGGAAATGAACTCAAGCTTAC
Organism: Salvelinus fontinalis; assembly: GCF_029448725.1. Classification (NCBI taxonomy): domain Eukaryota; kingdom Metazoa; phylum Chordata; class Actinopteri; order Salmoniformes; family Salmonidae; genus Salvelinus; species Salvelinus fontinalis. The sequence goes on along the minus strand of NC_074689.1, from coordinate 3,108,809 downwards.
GGACAATGTCAAATGTGATATAGCGAAGCACCGGAGTAAGTTGGGTGCGCAATTACGCAGGTACTTTCCCGGAACGGATGACATAAACAACTGGATTCATTATCCCTTTCATGCCCTGCCTCCAGTCCACTTACCGATATCTGAACAAGAGAGCCTCATCGAAATTGCAACAAGCGGTTCTGTGAAAATGGAATTTAATCAGAAGCCACTGCCAGATTTCTGGATTGGGCTGCGCTCAGAGTATCCTGCCTTGACAAATCGCGCTGTTAAGACACTGATTCCCTTTGCAACCACGTACCTATGTGAGAGTGGATTCTTGGCCCTCACTAGCATGTAAACTAAATACAGACACAGACTGTGTGGAAAATGATTTAAAACTGAGACTCTCTCCAATACAACCCAACATTGCAGAGTTATGTGCATCCTTTCAAGCACACCCTTCTCATTAACCTGTGGTGAGTTATTCACACATTTCGGTGAACAAATACGGTTTTATATGTAAGATGGTTAAATAAAGAGCAAAATTATTGATTATTGATTATTATTATATTATTATTTGTGCCCTGGTCGTATAAGAGCTCTTTGTCACTTTCCATGAGCCAAGTTGTAACAAAAACTCACACTCATTCTTAAGTTTAATAAATGTATCGTATAGTGTGTGTGTGTGGCAGGCTTACAATGATGGCAAAAAACAACATTTGAGAGTGCGCTGACCCTGGTGCTAGAGGGGGTACGCAGCTGGAGGTTGAATGTTTGAAGGGGTACGGGACAAAGTTTGGGAACCACTGGTTTAGATGGTGGGCAAACTATGTCTTATTTTAACTTTCTAATTTCACCACTCACTGCCCAAGTGGAGCTGTTAAAATATTTCTTAAATAAATAATTCATAATGAAAGATATTGGTGATTGCCTTGATTTTAAAATGTAAGTGCGTTACTCACTGCCCAAGCTGTGCACCTGCAACTTCAAAGTGAGATGCTGCTGCTCATGACACGTGGTAGAACAAAGACACAACACAATCTAATAATAGATTCAAAATGCAGCATCCTTTTTTCCCAGCTTCAGTGCCCTTTCATGTAATACTGTAAGTCAAAAAATGAAGTAAGTTGGGCAAAGGGATAAGTTGAGCCACCCTTGTTTCTAGGAAATCATACACAAAATTAATCATTTGACCAAAATATTTATGAAGAGGTCATCATTTCATGAAGTCTGTGCAAGAAGAAACCATGTGGAAAAAGTGGTAAGCAAGTAAGGTCCCCCATTTTTTTCCCCAAATGAATGTATTGTGTTCGAGGTTTCATGATGCTTGTATCTAAACCAAAGTAGATCATTTAAAGATTGTCCTATACATCAGTTGGGGTCTCTTTAAGCTTCAATTGGAGTTCCTAAACCTAGCATTAAAGTGCATCCTCATAGCTGTGTGGGATAATATAGTCAAAATGTTTGCTTTGGGGAAAGTTGATCCATTGGTTGAGCCAATGGCAAGTTGAGCAAATTGAAGTGTTTTCTTCCCAGGCAAAATGCCTTGCATTATGCCTTTTGACATTAAGTACAAAGATTGTGTTAGGTGTTAAGCCTGTGTTAAAATATGCTTAAAATTATTAAAAGACAATAAAGTGATTTTTTTATTGTGTTGAATTGTGTTTTGGAAATAAAGATAGACATAGTTTTAAAAAGGTAATGGTAATATTTCATTCAGTACAGACATTTGTAGGAAGCTTAACTTACCCTATCCCGCGGCCCAATTTACCCCACACCCGGGTTTTTTTGGACAACCCAGTTTGCAAAGCTGTAATGTTTACATGAATTCTGATTATTTCCAGGGATACACAACATCCTGAAATATCTGTAAATATCTTTGTTGGAAAGAATACTATATTTCCCTTGACTGAGTGATGCTGAATATTAAAAAAAATCTAAATTTAGCCCACTCTCCCCTAGGTTATTAAAAAGGCAATCTGGGATTGATGCATGCATTTCTGGACTTTTAAATTAATTATCAATAGTCATTGATTCTTGAAGAATATAACTTAGAAATGCCTCATGAGCTTAGTTTACCGTTTTACTTTCGACAGGTCAAAAATGAACTAGAATTTTGTAATTTAGATATATATGCGACACCTTGGAAGCACTACCCACTGGGCTCCCACTGGTTGAATCAATGTTGTTTCCACATCATTTCAATAAAATAATGTTGAACCAACATGGAATAGACGTGGAAAGACATCTGTGCCCAGTGGGAAGGTAATGTATTCTTGCACTGTCTTTTTGGCTAAGTACCTCATCTCAGTAACTGACACCCATGTTGTGTTGATTTCATTGAGATTTCGTCACTGAGCTGTCTACCAGACATGAAGAAACATCTTGGCGTGGGCCTCTTTCTCTGACCCAGCAGCTCCATGGAGAATGGGAGTCACTATCCACACCATCTCGCATTCCTGTCTCCTCCCCTATTCTCTTTGTCTCTCTAACCAGGGCGACTTGGGGAAGACTCTCCCACACACACACACAACAGATGGTTATGTTCTCTTAGAATGCCCTCTGGCATCCACAGCTATTCAGAATGCATGATAAGTCTCGTTAGACTCAATACGAGCGATTCATCTTCCTTTGGTACTGTAAATTGGCGATAGATTATGAGACTATTCCTTTTTCTTCTCCTTGGCTCGCTGGAGGTGACGACTAATGTCCTCAGACCTCTCTTCTGGGTGGAGTAATCTATTTTGCAAAAAGATGAACACATTTTCAGCCCCCCCCCCCCCAAATGCTCTGCAGAGGCAGGGAAGTTGTCTTTTCAAATATTGCCCTTGGACTCGCGAACACAAACTTGTTTACACCCACCACTGTGATTGTTATTTTTGTGTTGCGTGACTAGCCTTCTACTTACACAACAAGTGCCAAGGCGAATTTAACAATGGCTGACTGTAGATCTAAATCGAAAATGTTTAAATTACCTCGAGGCCTTGAACCAGCCCTTCATCTCCTTCATACATGTTACTATTCACCTCTCTTCCCTTCACCCATTGCTTAAAAACAAGATAAGTCAAAAAATAACAAAGGCTCTCTTCTCTCCTTCTCTCAGACAATGCCAGAGGAATATCAGAACAGTCAACCCTCTAAAGGAGCTAGCCATCAGCTTCTCCTTCCCATAACCCAAAGAATGCTAGGGAGGCATTTATTTCCTATTTATCAAACGTGCCACCTTGCACGCCACGGCATTGCCTCTCGGTGATACCGGAGAGCTCTTACTGAATGTGTGCTTTAAAGGTCACAGTATAAAATGGAGATCTCTGTTCTTGTCCGACTGGCAGAGTGGGGTGGGTGGGGGGGGGGGGGGGGGGGGGGTGACATACTGCTGGGATTGTGATTGATGGAATTTCCCTGGGCTGGCTCAATGTCTGTCTTATTGGCTCCCAACTGCCTAGTGCTACAGCCGCCTCACACCCACACACTCACTCCCACACTCCTACAATACATACACAATGGCACGCTCACCGATTTAGCCTCATTCACACATATATACACACTCCCACAGTGACAGTCATGTATAGTGTACTCATTTTCCTCCATATTTCCCCGCAATCATAGCAGAATGTCGTTTTCTCCCGGGATCTCTAATATGATCAAGACTTTCTTCACGGCTCTGTCTATTCTATTGCCATCCTCTTGAATGTTTGTGATGACATTAGGACGATAGAGAGGAGGGGAAAGAGCAGGGGAATGCTTGGACCCTGGCCAATCCGCGGCCGAGTGTGTATTTGTCCCAATGTGTTTCAGGTCAGTAGAGACAGGGATAGACAGGCAGCTCATAGAGAGGTGAGGGGATAGTGGAGGCGTGGACCATTGTGATCTTATTATTGGAGCCTGACAGTGCTGCTCTTGGAACACCATTGACCTTTGCCTGGGAGAGATTGGAGGATTGGTATTCTTGTCCTGAACCTTTCACCGCCTGTCTCCAGCGCAGGAAGACCGACCGACATCGTTGCCGCCGGTGACTCAGTGCACTGAGCCCAAGCGGGTAAAGAGATTGATACAAGCAATCCGGCCCTTTGGCGAGCCAGACCATCACCGCTGACACATTTCAAGCAACCAATTTATCCACATTGATTGTGTTAAGGAGGGGAAGTGTTGTTGGTGCTTGTACGTTTGCTGGGCTGACGCCTCTGCTGACCTCTGGTGAATACAGTGAGCCTAATAAGGCGAGGGAAGACTCACAATGAGGCTGCATACCAAATGGTACCCTATGCCCTATGTGGTGCACTACTATAGACCAGGGCCCATAGACCAGGGCCCACTGCAGTAACTGACAGAGGAGGGACACGGTGGTGATGGAAAGTTGGTAGCAAAGGACAAGCATCACATAGCATTTGGAACACAGTTTGAAGCGAGCAAGATAACTTCCACTTTGTTGTTGCAGCCTGATGACTCATAGCACATTATGCCTGGGACAGCCCTATATTAAAACATGATCAACTTTAAAATGCCTAATTATGAAAACAACTCCTCATTCGTCTGTCCCATAACTATTTGCCATGGATTGATAACTCCAGATGACAGGTGTTTCCATTATACAACTAAACCCTGGGCCCTGTGCCTGAGTTATTCAAACATTTACCCCTGCATCAGAGTTTTTTCTGCTGCCAGCAGAGAGGGAGTGGGCTCTGGAGAGCTGGGTAAAGTTATTGAGCCTTGTGTGAAAAAGTGAGAGTGAGAGAGAGTATTATCAACTGGCCAAGAACTAGCAGTTGGTCAGCGTTTAAAAAAATGCCTCAGCTCAAGAAAAGGGGCATTTCACACCTATGGTCATACAACATTACGTGTAACACCAGCAGGCACTACAGAACAATTAAGTAGTATTAATCAAACATGAGTGCCATTTCATCATCTAGTCTAAATCGTATAGTCTCAGGTAGCATCTCACAATGGGAATCTGGAATGTCATATTTATTAAACAGAAGCCCTTGGCTTTTGTGCATTTGCATAGATACATTTTTCTCCCACAGATTAAAAAAAAAAAAAAAATCCTCTCATGACTAGATTTATTTCCAACCCCACAGTGGAATACCCAGCGGCGGCGTAAATGTATTATGATGCAATGTGCCTTGATTGGAATCATTTTAAAATAGTTTGAGGCATAATTACTGTTCGTGTTTCGTAATATTGCACAAGATCAACAACAGAACAAAAGCGCCATATTTGTGTGTTTGTGTGTATGGTCCCTTTTTGTTGTTTTATGTAGCTCTAAAACACTTAGACTTAGACACGTAGGGATGGAGAGATGGTAAACTTGCCTGTGCTTCCAACCAGGAGAAGAGTGTCTCTCATTTCAGGAGGACTCCACAGATGGGCCTCGTTCAAAGCCTTTTAGATGAACAACTGGCACCTTGTTCGAACAGAAAAAAAAAGAGCAGAGGGGCAGCTGCTGTGAATGCTCTGTTTCAACAAAGCCAAGCCTTTGTACATCCAACCCAGAGTGTTCTCGCTACCGCCTGCTGTCACAAACTGTGTGATCATCTCTCTGTCAGTCATTCTGACATCCAGCCTGCTCATACTCTCCCCCATTTGTCTTTTTCCTCCTATTTTTAGGATGTCCACTCATTTTGAGATGCTCAAACACAAGCTTTCTTTTCTCTGAGTCTGAATCCCCTCATTGGCTCACTGACACATGGTGCTGCTATAGTTGACAGACAGACCTGTAAATCCAGGAAAGAAATGACTTCTGTTGTGAATGAATATGGATACAGGCCTCCATCTGTCTACCTGACAACTGAACCTGCATGCTGAGTGAGGGACCTGACGCTGACAGAGGAGCTGAACAGAATTGTAAAAATTAATCTGATGTGAATCTAATATTTAGATCTGATTTTTGTTTTAAGATGGAAGGGAAAAATACATACATTGCTTTCAGACCTAAGGGTGTCTTTTCTATTCTCGGGCCGGACACCATATTTTTAGATTGGCATTCACAGTGATTGATTTTCTCTAAACCCATGGCTCAATCGAGCTTCCTTTATTGCTCCGTAATCTAGAGAGCAAATATCAGCGCCAAGCTCTCCATCAGACCTGGCAAAGTGACTGTCTGAATGAACAGAGGCGAGAGAGATGGAGAGAGAGAGAGCGAGAAAGAGCGATAGAGAGAGAGAGGGAGGGAGCAGAGAGAGAGGAGTAGGGGGACAGGGTGTCTGTGTGTGAATGGGTGCATGCCTGCATATGTACTTACAGAATGCGTACGCTCATGATTTCCCCTTTGTCTCTGGCATCTCTTCCAATAAGCCACCAGAGAAGTTCACTTTACCTGAAAGTTCTTTTCCCAACTTCAACTGAATATCGATATGGCACAACGAAGACATTTGACCACTCCACTCACCATCAACTTACTCTCTCATTCTCTTCGGATTCCTCTCTCGGTCTCGGTCTCAAGCCACCTCCGCTAGTGGCGCTGCGATGTGCCCATTATGAACAGGCCAAGGTTTTTAAATCTCATTTATGTATTAGTTCCTGTTCAGTGTTTGACACACAGGGTTCAGGAACTGTCTGAATAGTTCCATCTGAATGGACGCCTTAAGTTGGGTCTCAGCCTGGGAAAGTTAGAATCGGTGCCCCAACATGACGTGCCATCTGCAATATATCCAATATACCCAAACTTGACTATATTACAGCCCCGAGACCCAATTTCTCTGTCTTTTTTGTTGTTGCTTCACATGTATATTTAATGACATCCAGATAGATCTGCATTTAGAAATGTCCCCTGGGTGTCTGTGAAATTTGCAGAGGGAGAACAGAACCATTTTATATCAGATTAAATGACCAGATACTCCACATTGAAGGGCAATAAGATACTTAGAAAATCCACCATCTATTCTTATCCTACATTTAACAGGAAGAAGGTCCTTTGAAGACTAAAAGAAATTCCCCACTGAATTGGTGGTATCGAGTGAAAAACAGATCTTAAAACCTAACTGCATACTGATTGCAACTGAAGCTATTTCGAGAAACTCTCGGTTTGAATCGATACATGATGTAATACTCCCTCATGATGAATTTTTCTGTGTGCGTGCCAAGAGAGGGCTCGGGGCTATGTTCTGTCAAGGTCACACCATCTGACGGACGGATTCTTTGTTAAAGTTGATTGACAGGCGTACAGTGAGGTGTCGGGTCATCGATCATATTTCTCCTTCCTTGGAAAAGGCAAATGTGACCCTCAACCCCGAGCTTGCCACCATCACACACACCACAAGCAAAATCATAAGCCACTCTTGGACTTGTACTGGACATCTACTCACAAGCAGATCCTAGATAGGAGCCTCAGTCAACACAATAGTGACTCATGCCACAGTGACTTTCTCTATAAACAGCAACTGTTAGATAATTATATTTGATGGTAGTTTTGGTCAGTCAAATTGAACACTACTCCATCAGAAGCTTTCCCGGGTTGGACGGTGGTAAAGGTGGTAGCAGTGCATGCGTGTGTTGACTAACTGTCCGTCAGTCAGGTTTTTTGGTGAGTTTCAGCAGACTGGGGTCTGGGGAGTCAAGACGACCAGGAAGAGCTGCAGCTCTGAGGAAATAATTATCTCTATCTCATCTTCTCCCAAGCCCCTCTGGGAAATCTAACAGTGTTGGCTGCCAGTGTGCTGTAGCGCTTTCTCAAAAACAAAGCCTTTGTTTGTCTGTCTGTGAGAGAGAGAGAGCCGTGGACATAACTCTGTATTTCTTCCTTGAAAGTCCTCAGAACTGCACTCTCTACCTCCCTACCAAACAATGAAATTCAGTTTAAATAGCTTTGTGTGACCAAAAGGTCTAAACCAAGAGCAATTGTGGCACAAAGACAAGAGGCAAGAGTGTGACCAGAGGCAGCCAAGTCCAAACAAGTCCTAGAAGCGCCTCTAACAGCCAAACAATTTCCCCTAATCTTAGAAATGTATAAAACACTTAGGAAACCTGTGAATAATTACATCCCAGAAGATGTGCTTAGACCATTCTGATCACAACTAGCTGTTTATCAGTTTTCAACTTATTTATTTGATGCTAAATAAATGGTTCAAAGACAACATATTTGTGGAACGTTAGTGTAAACATCCACTGAGTTTCCTTCCAACTTTGTAAAGAGAAACGTATCTCTTCTTCCCCCTTATATTTAGCAGTCTATGACGGGTGAGCTGTTAGAGTGCCAGACTGGAGGAGGAGAGGGAGGAGTGGTGTGCTCAGGTCCCTGTTCAAGAGCTTGATCCTGGGGTGGACACTTCCAGTTCCCTCTGGGCTGGCGCCTGGAGGCCTCAGTGACCACAGTGACATCAGGGAGAGCAGTATATTGGAAGTTTTGGAGCAAGCGTGTCGTCAGAGATAGGGGGTGTAGAGGACGTGCATGGCAGGTACAGGGGACGGGGGACAGAGGGGAGGAGACCAGGGAGAGTCAAGAGCTCTTTATGCTGGTTAACAATCAGTCCCATAGGAGGGAGAGACAGAGGAGGAAGCAGGAAGGGAGATATAGTACTTCTGATTCTTTCCTTTTTTAAATATAGGACTAAAACATACTGAACGTATACACTCCCCTCCATATTGGAGTCACTTTTATTGTAAATAAGAATATAAGATCTTTCTGAACACTTCTACATTCATGTGGATACTACCATGATTATGCAGAATCATGAATGAATCATAAAAAATGATGAGTGAGAAAGTTACAGAGGAACAAACATCATACCGCAAAAAATGTTAACCTCCCGTGTTATTGTTAATGGTGAGAGGTTAGCATTTTTTGCAGTATGATCTTTGTTCCTCTGTAACTTTCTCACTCATCATTATTCATGATTCATTCATGATGATCCATATTCACCATTTTGTTCCTATTGGTCAAACCATAATCTGAAACACAACCAAAACAAACTGCAAATGCATCCAACAAGTTTATAGAGTCACGTGCTTGATGTAGTCATTGCGTACAAGGAATATGGGACCGAATACTAAACCTGACGACTTTAATATACTAGAAGTGAATTTGTCTAAATACTTGTGGGAAAAAACGCATTCAAATGGGGGGACTAGAGCCATAAAGAGCTTTGATTTCTAAATGGTAAAACAGATGCATGAAAATGCATGAAAAGATGCATGAAAATACCCTCAAATTGGTGACCTTCTGTAGTGTCGCCTCATATGAAACATCCCAGTGGGCACAGACGTCAATTCAACGTCTATTCCACGTTGGTTCAACGTAATGTCATTGTTTATTTATTTGTTATCTCTAATACTACTAGCCACATAGAAATGTAGGAAGTAAGCTTCAGCTAGCCCTGATTGGGAACCTATTTCTCAACCTCATAACTAGCAACCAAAAAGCCATTTTATGCAATCAATCAAGTTAGAGTAGCTAGATTGTCTAATTATCTTCGCTGACATGCCTGCTGGCAAGATTGGTACATTTTAGAAAAGCAAGCAATAACTAAATAAGACTCGCATTCCTTTAAATCTTTTACCCCGATTTTTGCAGGGAAGCATATTTAGTTTGTATAAAAAAAGAACCACCAGTTATGAGGATACAGACAGCTAAAGAAGTATGCTTAGATATGCAGAAAAATAGACATACTATTTTTACATAGAATTAAGCATAATGATTATGGCTGTAGATTGCAGGAAAAGGGCTGTTTCAGGTGTTTAAAAAAATGCAAAATTCAGAGGGAGCCCCCCTCCAGAACACCCCCCTACTTTGTGCCCCCTCAGATCTTTGGGGTGCATCACACCCCTGTTGATTGGTGTTGAATCACTGTTGACCAGAAGTAAACGTATTTGGCCTTCCTCCTCACAGTACAGTGTTAAATTCATAGCCAAAATGAATGATGTCTCTGCGATGCTGTCGTGTAGAGATTTTTTCATATTTCTTTTCTCAGGGTAATAATACAGACTAACCACACAATGAGAGAGTTGTGTGGGAGCTCGTCTGAATGTGGGGGCGCATGAGTGTGAAAGAAGAGTGGAGATCGAAAGAAGAACTCCAAGACGAAAACTAAGCCTAACAAAATCTTTTTACGAGGAGGACGAGGTCGATAAAGTGCGTGTTGGAATACCACACCATGGTTTGAGCTATTATCCATCTGAAAAAAATTGAGTCAGTGGACAATTTCAAAATGGAGGCTGTCTGAAAAAGTCAAGGCTGAGGAGAGAGCGTTTCTATGGCTTGGCCTACGTTACCGTGGGAACGCACACAATACCTGGATCTGTGGCAGTGCAGAAATCCTTGGCGACGACTACCTCACCCCCTCCGCCACCTGGCTGAAAGAAAGGCATTCCATTGCAATGTGCGAGTCCAATCAGTATCCTGTTTCATACAAGTTTATTCATCATCCAGAGGCTTGTACAATGGCTTGAAACTTTTGAAAGTGAGGTATGCTGCGCATGTCATGAAAGTGAAATAGCTGGGTGACCTTCAACAGTAGACATGTATCGATAGTGAGCTGTAAGCACTGTGTGTACGCAAACCGACAAGGCGAAGACGTCTATTGCACTATTAACATGAAGACAGTAAAAACCGACCGTTATTAGCTAATTGAAGTGAAAACACAAGGTCTTGGTTTCTATGAAAGGGTCCGGTGATGACGCACAATAAACAATGTCTGTGTAACAAAGCTCTTTGTGGATAATGATTACTGGTGATCATTACCCCAAGTGCATCATGGATCAGTTCAGGAAGTGAAACACTGTCACGGGAGAAGGAAGCAGGCCATTACTGATTGGATTATAATTTATTTTACATCATCTGGTCAGTTTGGTGCTTACGGATAGTGCCAAGCTCTACAGCAGTATGGTTCCGGCCAATACTTTGTGTCAAACCAAGAAAATTCAGTCCTATTTCTGTCTTATCCTTCAAATTACACTCTACAATCTTTAACCCCAAGGCTTCTGACCAGCACTGTTTCGAAACAAGTCCATGACCAGTCTTCCAGATAGTTTGCCATTAACGAATTGATTAAGTACATACTTTGTACAAAGACAGTTGAGAAACACTGCCCTATAAACTTATCTCTGAAAGTCCATACCGATTGTCATGAACTCCTTGAGTATCTTCAACTTTCTCATTTCACTCTTTTTTTTTCTTGTTTCATTTTTCCCTTGTCTTTTTCTCTGTGTTGAAAAAATATCTCTCGGGGAGATGTGTTTGAAAGCCTCCTCTTTATGAGCTTTAAACATCCATTATTGATGTGACCTCCAAATAGGTGTCCGCAGTATTACAATATCTCTGTAGTGCTAATGTGAGGCGTCTTTTTTTACAGGCGTCTTTTTTTACATGGTATTACAACACCGAGGGTTCTTGGAGACGTTCAACACTAATTGGCTGCCTTTGAAATTGATGCAAACAGAGTTGCAGCCTATGTGAAAGCCAATGTTCTTTATCTTGTCTTAACAATGACTCCAGCTACGTTACAGTCCCCACATTGATTCTGCTAAGAAGTTTGGTTTTCAAATGAATGGTATTTATTTTTGCTCCATGGGGATTTCAAGGATGCAGGATTATTTTGGATTCAATGAATCCCAATAACAAGAATGAATCAATTAGTGCTCACCTGCAGAGCAGGCTAATAAGAAAACTCCTTTAATTAGATCTGTGTTAAGCGTCCAGTACCTCAGTCTACCTCCTTACACAGACAGGATACATTACAATGCATCTAACCTCTCATTCTGCTGTTTCCCAGTCATGTTTTTCTCCTGTTGTGAGGGAAGGAGGGAAATAAATAGATGGGGGATAAGAAAGGGAGAAAGAAAGAGAGAGAATGTGTCTAATGCCGACATGATCCTGCAGGAGTCCTGTTCTGGATTCATTAGTTGGTGATTGCTGTGCTGTGTGCTGCAGTGGCAGTAACTCATCCTCATCTCTCTCCGTGACAGCCACCCAGAGAGACCAGAGACCCATTAGACTAGCCCCACCTAGCCCATACTTTACCCAGCCAGACAGAGAGGGGTCGGGGTACAGAGCAAGGGATGAATGGGGGTGTGAGAGGTGGCACCAACAAAAAAGAGGGGCATTTAGGCACCTTCCAAACTAGTTGGTGGGAATAGCATGTGGGATGGTGTGAGGATGATGTAATCTCACAGTTTCTGGCTCAGCTACTATTTGTTAATGCCGTTCCAGGGCTCCAATACACGGGCAGACTCTCTCTGTAACCTGGTCGACCATGACAGCCACATTGTGTGTCCCAAATGGCCCCCTATTCCCTACATAAAGCCCTGCCCGACCAGAGCCAAATGGGATACAGACGTACACATTGCACTCAGAAAAAAAGATCAAAAGGGTGCAGGGTAGATCAAATCTCTCTACAATGTGACAGGGCAAATGTCCTCATAGAATCCGAGCATCTGCGGCTGCTCAACCCACCCATCTCAATATTAGCTTTCTTTATTCAACTCTTGGATTGAAATGGATACACATTACATAACACCTTTCAGCACATTTACATAACATGTAGAAACCACGTACATACACTTTGAGAATTATTCAACTAGACGTTGTACCAGCAACGCTCCATCGTCAATGCATAACACGCCGCTCTAAATTAACACGCTGAATTGTGTGTCTGAACGTGACATGGAGCTATAGGAGCTTCGGCGCCAAATATCAACCTTGATCTGAGCTCCGGAGCGATGCACTTTCATCTCCCCTCCATCGCATCATGGGCTCTGTGATTCCCCACCTCCCAACATACTACAAACCAGAAACACAGATCAAGAGTCCCAAATGAAAGAAAAGAACAGATCAAAGGAGATGAAGATGGAGGGAGAGACTTCAGGGGCTCCTTGACTTTATTAAAACAAATTGGGATTCGGATGTGGAAAGCCTTGATGGCACACTGTTAAACTGCATTCATTAGTCCGGTGTTGGAGGTAGAGAGACGAGAGGGCTCTTCAGGTGAGGGGTCTGTTGGTTCCACGGTGTAATAACTGACGTAACTGAAACTTGATCATCCCGTTGCCCCAGCTGGTCCATCCTGACCGCAGGCTTTCGGGCAAACAGTTCCGGGCACTGGGCGTCTAGTGGTAGTGCTGCCGATCTCGGACAGCTTGTACCCCTTGAAGCAGAGTTTTGATCCCCCGTTCTGTCACTCCGTTTCGGAATTCTATCCCTCTAATTTATCTCCCCATCTCGTTCTAATCTATCTGTCAATAAAGATGAGTTCAAGAAAGGATGGTTTCATTTTAATATACATTTTAGTTGTCCTCAGAGGAGATGTAAAAAATATAGATTCATCTGATAGGCAGAATCGTCTCAGATTTTTTTTTAAATGTATTAATTTATATGGGGGTGCTTTCAGTTGGTACAGCAGGGGAGTGGGGGCTTCATGTCTGGCTTGCCAATGAATGCTGGGTTTGTGTGTGGGCGTTCTGGCTGTCCTTGAGTGGGTGAACAATGGCGTCCCAGGAACAGCATTCCTGAAAGATAGGCTTCACTTTATCTCCGCCCCTGTGCTGGGGCTGTCAGCTCGCTCACATGCGTGCTCACGCCCCGGTTGCACACTCCACTCACCCTACACTCAGCAGGTTAATGAGCGGCAAAACCCTGCAGTCTGAGCCCCCCTCTGCCCCCACCAATCCCACCTAAACCTGCCCGGCCTACAACACTCTCCACCTCCTCTCTTACGAAACATGTCAGAAAGACAAAAGTTGAGGGCAGAGAGAAAGGCCAAACACGAATAAAAAAAACTCACAGACCAAGACAGAAGAACAGGTCTGATCGGTGACTCAGCTCTCAAAGTTTGGAGCGGGAATAAAAGCTCTAATTATCTATGAACTCAAAACAAGACACATGAGGCAGGAGATGGGGTGTGAGACGTGCCGCTTGCCTCTCTGTGGTGGGGAGAGACAAGGTGCTCAAATTGTGCTCACAATTAGAGGATTTTATGATGTTCCTCTCAGTCATGTCAGTATGGCTGCCTTGAGTTTAGACTCTCCACATTTTGTGTATGTCCCAAATGGCATCATATTGCCCATTCGGTGCACTACCTTTGACCTGGACCCATCAAAGGTAGTGCACTAAGTAAACAGAGTGCAATTTGGGACAAGACCTCTGTCAAACTAATCCTGGGACGACCAGGTTAAGGGTTATGATGACATCGCTGTTCTACTTCCCCACCTGATCTAAACATATTCATTTAGAATGTGAGGTATCTCAGGAAATTAATTCTTTATGAGTGATGGAGATTATGAAAACCATACAAAGACTCACAAATAATAAACTACAATGTGTGCAGTCCTGTGTGGCTCAGATGGTAAGTGTGTAGCGCAAGCCAACGCCAAGGTCATGGGTTCAAGTCTCACAGGGAAAACATACTACAAATGTATGCTCTCACTGAACTGTAAGTTGATTTGGTTAAAAGTATTGGATCTGAAAGGGGTGGACATGTGTGTAGGAATACTGTAGAGTGAGTCATTTTTTCTTCCCTGCCTTTCTAACCTCTCCAATATCTCAGGTTCTCCCCTGACACGAAGAGCTGGTCAAAGAGCTAGAATCCTTAATTGAAAAAAATAACAAAATGCTCAACCGGCCTGAGATTTGGTAAAAAGCTGAGGGATGGGCCTGGAGAAATTCATAGACAAAGCTATGGTTGCACGGATTGACCGTCCATGATATCAACATTATAGTTAAAAAAAAGAAAATTGAGGCTATACAGTGTTTGTTTACATTGTACGACAGTTGACCCTAAGCTCACGAGGCATTGATAAGTTATATTCTTCACGTATCAATAACTCATTTCTAAATTACAAAAAAATGGATGTAATGTAGCAACTAAGGATTCTAGCTTTGACAGTAACATCTTTTCACCAGTCAATTAGAACTGACTGGGTGCCAATGCATTGGGTGGGCATGAGGAGGGAACTGCCAATTAGCCGCTGATTACAATACACAGCTGGGAGGGAAATATTAAGCTTTAGCCAATTACCAAAGATTTAGCAGCCCCAATTAAAAACAAACATCAAATTATGAGAGGCAGCATTTGGGGTCCCTCTGCTTCCCCACTGCAGCCACACACTCGTGTCTAATGTCACTGACAGGGTCCCTAGCGGAGAGGTGGACAGTCAGAGAGCTATAGGGTCTCCAAGGTCTCTCTCAACCCCTCACTCTGCGTTTAGGACATCCGTGCTGTGATGTCATACCGAGGTCAGGGGTAAGGAGTTGCCCACTGCTTTCAGGCCTGGCACATCCAATATACTTGAGCTGCAAACATTATTACCGATTCAACCCTCTAATAAGGATAATGCCCTGTGGCAACAGTAACTGAGAAGGAGGTGTTTTAGAAGGGGGCGGTGTAGGGACTTGTTGGCACTGTTGATATTCACTATTTTCAAGCTGTTGCATAAGAATCCACCAGTGGGGGTGGGAGAAAAGGACAGCAGCCCAATTCCTTTTCCCTCCCCTGGGTGCTACAGAGTGAATATTCAGCAATAATTCCCACTTCCGAATGTTCCTTTTTGCCAACGTGTCGATAGAACCTTCCGGGATCAATAATGGTCCGCCTCTTTATCATGGGTTATGTTAATGTGCCATGGCACCTCTCTGCGGCACCAGCTCCTCTGACATGTCATCCCAACAGCATTGCGTTCTACCACCACGGCCTCCCTGCTACCCAGAGGAGGTGAAGGGGGATTTGCTATAAGGCCAGAGACAGAGATGAGAAGGGGATGACATCACCAAAAAGTGATTTATCAAAGCGCACAACGTGGACGGATAGAGACTCAAACGATGGGTTACTTGGAGAGTGTGAGACACCGTGCTCTTTGAGTTTGGCTATGGATTTAGACAGTGGACTTGCTATACTGGAATAGGTCTGAGCATATCTGAGCTTTCAACAAGTATCACACTGTTTTGCTGCAACGCTTGCCCAAGCCAAGGATACAATGTGTCATATTAAAACCCTGAGAAGCCTTACCCAATAGTTACGGGAAAAAAGCGTCAGACTTCTACAATCCCGTCATAAGGAATTTAAATCTCACAATATCCTGCCATCTTTCCCAGTGTCATCTTGTATGTCTAGCTGACAGGGCACTGACAAACCTCTTCCTTCTGCTCCTCAAGTAAATATAGAGTGCAATAAATTGCTTTCCCTAGAGAAGGAGAGAGTTGACGTCAAACCCCACTCATGAATAGACTGCATAATCATCGTCTTCAAAGCCTCTCATCCTTTCTTTCGAAACAACATTTGATGAATCCGAGGCAAAAGTTTGACTCGTTAATAATCAAATGCAAATCCGCTCGTACAGATAAAACACCTATTTGGCGTAGTTAAGTTCTCACTCGGGCATTTGAAACCTAGCGCAGGGTGTGAATTTTACACAAGGGTGCGTGGCGTATAACGCAGCACACCGTGACAAACTGTATTGCTAGTCATTGGGCCAGGTTGGAGTAGAGACCCTGCAGCCGATGTCCTTCATTTTAATCCCAAGACATTGGCTTGTGCTTCTAGTGAGGGAGAGAGAGTGAGTCATTGAGAAGAGAGCACTGATACTGAGACCCAGATCAAAAACGCAGTGCTGTCATTTTTGTCGCAGCATTGCCCTCTAGTGGTGAAACTCAGTTCAGTCGAACTCTATTTCTCCAATTATGAATGTCATTACTGGAACTTGGAACCATACTACGTATTGATGATGCAGAAGTTCTTATGAGGCTCTATGACAGTGTTGGTGGAGCCAGGACGTGTTGTGAATACTGACCAGAGAGTGAAGGTTTATGGGAGTGTAGGGCCGATGGGACACTGACGATCACACGCTGCTCTCCCATAGGGAGCTCTGTCTTCCCCAGAGAGCTGCAAACGAGACAGAAAGAGCACGTTGTGTTTTTCAGGAGATCAATCGTTCCGCTAATGGAAACAAATATACAATGAATGTACAAATAGAGTCTCGTAAGTCTTCCTTTGTGGAGTCCAGTAGAAATACATATTCCTCTGATCTGGTGACCTGAAGGAGAAAATAAACAGACAATAAATCAGAGTAGAATTGATGCGTATGTCCACATTCCATTTCAGAAACAAACTGTCAAGATTAGAGGTCCTTGTTAAAACATTCCCACTCAGATATGGTTTTATTAGTGTCATGTAAACTAAAGAGATGCATAAAAAAGACCTTGAGAAACAAGTATAATGACTTGTAAAAGGGAAAGCCAATGGCACTGTGACCACTAACAACCATGCTGTCTCGGACACAGTGCTAAAGAGGAGTGAGACTGACACTTAAGTGGATTTTAAGCCATCAAAAGGTAGTGACGTTTTTTAGCCGCCACGGAGTTGATCGCAGACTAGTATTTTTTAAATGAACCTACGAATTATAAAGGGAAAGAGAGCCACGTGTTAGAGTTAATTTTGTGCGATTCTACATATTTTGCAATGGAGTGTAGAGAGGATTTAGCAATTTACAAACTAATTTGATGCACATTTTTATGTTTTAGAGTTAATTTTGTGCAATTTTACTCATTTTGCCATGGTGGAGGAGAGGAAAATGTGCAGCTTTACAGCTAATTTCCTTCAATTCTAAACATTTTGCCATAGGGTGGAGGGAAAGGTTGGATTTTCTTTTTTGTACTTTTTACCCCTTTTTTTCTCCCCAATTGGTAGTTCTCTGACAAATCAACTGTACATTTCGGTGTTCCTCAAGGTTCCGTTTTAGGACCACTATTGTTTTCACTATATATTTTACCTCTTCGGGATGTCATTCGAAAACATAATGTTAACTTTCACTGCTATGCGGATGACAGACAGCTGTACATTTCAATGAAACATGGTGAAGCCCCATAATTGCCCTCGCTAGAAGCCTGTGTTTCAGACAATACAAAAAAGTATTTAGTTAGCCACCAATTGTGCAAGTTCTGCCACTTAAAAAGATGAGAGAGGCCTGTAATTTTCATCATAGGTACACTTCAACTATGAGAGGCAAAATTAGAAAAAAAAATCCAGAAAATCACATTGTAGGATTTTCAATGAATTTATTTGCAAATTATAAGGAAGTGGATGGCTGAAAACTTTCTACGTTTAAACTCGGACAAAACAGAGATGCTTGTTCTAGGTCCCAAGAAACAAATAGATCTTCTGTTGAATCTGACAATTAATCTTGATGGTTGTAAAGTCGTCTCAAATAAAACTGTGAAGGACCTCGGCATTACCCTGGACCCTGATCTCTCTTTTGACGAACATATCAAGACTGTTGCAAGGACAGCTTTTTTCCATATACGTAACATTGCAAAAATCAGAAACTTTCTGTCCAAAAATGATGCAGAAAAATGTATCCATGCTTTTGTTACTTCCTATGTTAGACTAGTGCAATGCTCTACTTTCCGGCTTCCCCGATAAAGCACTAAATAAACTTCAGTTAGTGCAAAATACGGCTGCTAGAATCCTGACTAGAACCCCAAAATTTGATCATATTACTCCAATGCTAGCCTCCCTACACTGGCTTCCTGTTAAGGCAAGGGCTGATTTCAAGGTTTTACTGCTAACCTACAAAGCATTACATGGGCTTGCTCCTACCTATCTTTCCGATTTGGTCCTGCCGTACATACCTACACGTACGCTACGGTCACAAGACGCAGGCTTTCTAATTGTCCCTAGAATTTCTAAGCAAACAGCTGGAGGCAGGGCTTTCTCCTATAGATCTCCATTTTTATGGAATGGTCTGCCTACCCATGTGAGAGATGCAGACTCGGTCTCAACTTTTAAGTCTTTACTGAAGACTCATCTCTTCAGTGGGTCATATGATTGCATATAGTCTGGCCCAGGAGTGTGAAGGTGAACGGAAAGGCTCTGGAGCAACGAACCGCCCTTGCTGTCTCTGCCTGGCCGGTTCCCCTCTCTCCACTGGGATTCTCTGCCTCTAACCCTATTACAGGGGCTGAGTCACTGGCTTACTGGTGCTCTTTCATGCCGTCCCTAGGAGGGGTGCATCACTTGAGTGGGTTGAGTCACTCACGAGATCTTAAGTCCAAGACACCTAATGAAAGATACAGATCCTGTGAATAAAGCCACCATTTCAGATTTTTTAAATGTTTTACAGGGAAGACACAATATGTAAATCTATTAGCTAAACACGTTAGCAAAAATCACCATTTTTCTTTGTCCACCATTTTCTCTCAACACTAGTAGCTATCACCAATTCGGCTAAACTAAGATATTGATAGCCACTAACCAAGAAAAAACCTCATCAGATGACAGTCTGATAACATATTTATGGTATAGGATAGGTTTTGTTAGAAAAATGTGCATATTTCAGGTATAAATCATAGTTTGCCATTGCAGCCAGCATCACGAATCTCACCAAAGCTCCTAGAATTACTACACAGAGCAACGTGTATTACCAATTTACTCATCATAAAACATTTCTTAAAAATACACAGCACATAGCAATGGAAAGACACAGATCTTGTGAATTCAGACAAAATTTCAGATTTTCTAAGTGTTTTACGGCGAAAACACAATAAATCGTTATATTAGCATACCACATATGCAAACGTCACCAGAGCATTGATTCTAGCCAAAGAGAGCGATAACGTAATCATCGCCAAAATATATTAATTTTTTCACTAACCTTCTCAGAATTCTTCAGATGACACTCCTGTAACATCATATTACAACATACATATAGAGTTTGTTCGAAAATGTGCATATTTAGCCACCAAAATCATGGTTAGACAATGACAAAAGTAGCTCAGCTGGTCAGAAAATGTCCTGCACCATATTAGACAGTGATCTAGTCTTATACATAAATACTCATAAACTTGACTAAAAAATACAGGGTGGACAGCGATTGATAGACAATTTAATTCTTAATACAATCGCAGAATTACATTTTTTTTATTATCCTTACTTTTCAATACAGGTTGCGCCAAGCGAAGCTATAGCAAACAAAATGGCGGCATAAGCGTTTAACATTTATCGACAGAAACACGATTTATCATCATAAATTGTTCTTACTATGAGCTGTTCTCCCATCAGAATCTTGGACAATGAATCCTTTCTTGGGTCTAATCTTCTTTTGGTCGAAAGATGTCCACTTGTCCGTCGAAATGCCCACTAACGTACGACCGGGACCCCGAAACGTGCCCGGAGCTTCAAAGTCTATTACAAAGCAATGCCTCAAAATCACACTAAACGGACATAAATTGCTATAAATTGCTATAAAATTAACTACCTTATGATGTTTCTAACACCTATAACGAGTAAAAAGATGACCGACGCTATATTACTGGCTAAACCAAGGCTTGGAAAAAGGCCAGTCAGATGTCCTTCTTGCGTTGAGCGCAGTGTCCAAAGGAACGCTACTTCCGGTATTTGGTGATTTAAGGAGCCAATGATTGCGCAATCGACTCCATTCAAATTGTCACCACTTACTGACATCTAGAGGAAGGCATGGGCAGTGTTTGTATCTCATAGGATTTACAGAGACTTTTAAAACTGATCTGGAACCAGAGGCCAAGATGTCTAAATCTCACACACTGGGAGGAAAAGTGCTGTAGAATGAGTTCTGTTTCACTCAGAGACATAATTCAAACGGCTATAGAAACTAGAGAGTGTTTTCTATCCAATAATAACAATAATATGCATATTGTACGAGCAAGAATTGAGTACTAGGCAGTTTAATCTGTAGAGAAAATTATGCTAATGCGAAACAGCACCCCCTATAGTTGCAAGAAGTTAAGTATGCTCTATCTAATTCTCTCTTTCTCTCTTTCTTTCTCTCTCTCGGAGGACCTGAGCCCTAGGACCATGCCTCAGGACTACCTGGCATGATGACTCCTTGCTGTCCCCAGTCCACCTGGCCGTGCTGCTGCTCCAGTTTCAACTGTTCTGCCTGCGGCTATGGAACCCTGACCTGTTCACCGGATGTGCTACCTGTCCCAGACCTGCTGTTTTCAACTCTCTAGAGACCGCAGGAGCGGTAGAGATACTCTTAATGATCGGCTATGAAAAGCCAACTGACATTTTCTCCTGAGGTGCTGACTTGCTGCACCCTCGACAACTACTGTTATTATTATTATTATTATTATTTGACCATGCTGTGCAGTGGAATGAGATTGCTGTCTGTAGTGCAGGCGTTTTTATTTTCTTCACAGCACCCGCACCCCAAACATTTTCCCGCTGCTATGCCTCTACTGTTCCCGTCCATAAGGCTTAAGCGTATCTTGTAGGTGACTGTCTAGCTGCTTGCACAACATAATATAACATATTATTTTGTTTCTTTGATTTTCTACATGCACATGATTGCTGTGCGCCGCAATGACGCTTTTTGCCCAGTGCATTGGTTTCTCCATATCAGGGCGTACGGTAGATGCCGTTGTTATTATACCTCAGACGGTAGATGCTCAGAACTTGTTCATAAAGAAACATGGCAGAGTTGTAGGGAAGTGAAAATCTTTGCCAGTGACAAAAGATGTACAACGCAATTTTTTTTGAGTAAAAATGAAGCACATGGGTATGCTAAACCATTTAAGATTGGTGGTATTCGACTGTCTCATTGAAATCGAAGATGTAAATTCTGGACATCAATGGCTTAGACTTCAACGACTTCCTTCAAGTTGTATCAAAGGTAGCTAGCTGGAGATTTGTCATCTCGCCGATTTGCAACACCTTGCTCTTGCCAATGAATTCCTTCCCACCATGCTTGCCAATTAACTAGGTAGCTCAGATAGATGGCTTGGCTAACGTTATTTAACATAGCTAGGACAGAGGATGGCAAATGCGGTTGCTGAAAAAGTTTCAGAGTCAACAGGCAAGACATTCGAGGGTTCGACTTCAAACTAAGACGCAAACTAGAATCCATCGTTCTATATTGTAGGCAGTTTTAGCATCAGCTGTGCTGGACTGTTGTCAACATGGATGATAGTTCTGATGGTATGAGTCGGGATGATGAAAGTCATGGATCTGGATTGTCTGTGGTGAAAAGGTCAAATAATGGCCCTGCTATTAGTGCTACTGACAGCAGTGGCACTTCTACTAGTATTGAGAACGTGACGAGGGTTAAGATGGTAATGATGTGTCGAGTGGAAAGTTGTAATCGTGTTTGTTGCGATCAAGGGGTCTACACCCCGCACAATTTTTTTATGCATGCTAGCAAAGCCACTAAACAATACATTAATTGCACTATAACAGTGACAAATGGTGCCCACAAACGGTTAGGGCCTTCATAAAGCTGTCCCAACAGAAGTGCTTTCTTTCCATCACCATGGTGTGAATCCTTACCACTGCTACACCTAGCTATCAGCAGAGCCTTGTCTGGCAGTGCATTCAGCCTCATTTACTGCCTTTTAAAAAAGCATAGCTGATATGGCAGACTTGCTTAAACAAATGTGGTTTCTACTGACAATTGAAATGTACAAACTATGGCATTGTCACGCCCTGACCTTAGAGAGCCTTTTTATGTCTCTAGTTGGTTTGGTCAGGGTGTGATTTGGGGTGAGCATTCTATGTTTTGTTTTCTATGTTTCTTTATTTCTATGTTTTGGCCGGGTATGGTTCTCAATCAGGGACAGCTGTCTATTGGTGTCTCTGATTGGGAATCATACTTAGGTATCCCTTTTTCCCTCCTTTCTGTGTGGGTAGTTAACTTTGTTAGAGGCTTCATAGCCCTGTAAAGCTTCACGGCCGGTTTGTATCGTTTATTGTTTTGTTGGCGACATTAAAATAAAAAGGAATATGTACGCTCACAACGCTGCACCTTGGTCTTCTTCCAGCATCGGCCGTGAGCGGCATAAGGGGACGATGAGAGGATAAGAGGCAAACCGTAATTTTGATGAAGACAATGCGTGAGCTAGGACAGATGTAGTCAATATAACTATTTGTTCAGCACTATCAAAATATACAGCGACAGAATTCAGAACATGGGCCGTTCTTTAAGTATTCTCCCTGTAAACCAAGTCAGAACCAAATGATAAAAGAAGGGGGTATATAATCAGACAACATTCAATGATTACATTTCTGTAAAACAGGCTATAGACTACATGTGCACCACAAACTCAGAACAGTAGGCTAAATTATGAGGGGGAAATGGACCAAATTATTAGGGTGTGGCACATGGGCTACTAACAACTTACAACACAACATACACTAAGTATTACTTTCTTAGCTACAGTATACATATCTCACTGGCATATTACATAATTTATGCAGCAGCATACAAGACATTTTTGGACACCTTGTTGTGCTGTGCTCACTTGAACAGGAACTTGGCACGGCGGTCCTTCTTGTGGTGTCACGCCCTGACCATAGTTTGCGTTGTTTGTTTCTATGTTTTGTTTGGTCAGGGTGTGATATGAGTGGGCATTCTATGTTGTATGTCTAGTTTGTCTGTTTCTATGTGTTTGGCCTGATATGGTTCTCAATCAGAGGCAGGTGTTTCTCGTTGTCTCTGATTGGGAACCATATTTAAGTAGCCTGTTTTGTATTGTGGGTTGTGGGTTATTGTTCCTGTTTTATGTGTACTTGTGTACTTGTGTTCATGACTGTTTCATCGGCGTTTGTTTTTTTGTTTTGTTTTTTTGTGTTGTTCAAGTATTCTATTAAAATGAATACTCACCACGCTGCATCTTGGTCCTCCTCTCTTTCGCCCGACGAAGATCGTGACATGTTGCACATTTTATCATCAAAGTCTGGCGTTCTCTGGATATATGATGCTTTCAAGACCACTGGAATCTCGGGGGGAAAAACAAAGTCGAATCATGATGTCAGTGATCTTCAGGTCGGAGCTCTAGGAAGAGGGACAGAGTTCCCAACTTGGAATATCCAGAATATCAAAACATATTTTCCCAGTAGGCGGTCAATATTTTTCCACAGTCCCAGTTGTCTTTATCTCACTGAAGTCTGAGATTTTCCAATTGTTTGAACGCAGAAGAAATCATGCTGGATTGACAGCATGGCCAATGCCCATGGTGTTGAATGTTTATCCTTTTAAGCTTGGAAAAGAGACCCTTAAACCCAGACTTGGACCACACACCCATTCCACTCAATAGCAGGCTAGTGATTGCTTTGCAAAGTTTGCAGTTAGCCACTGATTCCTTCCAAACCACTCTTTATATTTGCGATTTCCAACTTGTTGTGTAATGTTTATGTACTATGGCCGATGAGAACCGATACGTTTTATCTATCATTTCTCTTCATATGACAAGAACTGAAATGGATTTGCCAGTAGATTGTCGACGTGATTCATGATTACCGCTTGTCTAGCTTGCTAGCTAAGATTTTAAAAGTATGATGTCAGTCCAATCAAAGCTACTGTAGATATAACGTGATTTGACGTCATTTTATCTGTGGCCAATGACCATGAGCCTTCTTCGATGGGCACTTCTAATGTAACTCTATGGCAGCACCCAAGGGGCTTAAATTTGAGCTCTCCCTGTAGATGTTGTGGTGATGTAGTGTCCCCATGAGTGACAGGCACAACTATAGAACATTACCAAACCCTACGCTCAGTATTTCCGCTGGCTGCCCCACCACCACAGAAACCACTGAGCTAGGCTGAAACGCCTGCATTTCGGAGCTGCCTTACTTAAGAAAACAAAAGACACCATGTTTGTATACAGCTTTATTAACTCAATTATATTTTGTGTTTGCAATTTGATATTTCACACGTGTTAATGCTAAAGTAACATGCAAAACTGGTGGGGCTCAAAACAGGCTCTGCCCCACCTGCCCTGAATGAAGGGTCGCCACTGGTGCTGACCATGTTCAGCATGGGAAAATTATGAAAATGAAAACTATCAATGGGAAGAAATTCACAAGTCATGTCCCTGAACCCTTCAGCTAAGTTGAGGAGGGTCATTTCTGGGGTTCCACTATCGATGTTCATAGATTATATAAAATGTAGAAGGGGTAGAGTGGTTGAAGCCAAAAGGCTGTTCAGTAAAGAGGTGCAGCGAAGTGAAAGCCTGGCAGTATTAATGTATGAGAAAGTTGTACCTAAGAAAGTACAGCTGGGCTTCATGGCTTTAACTGTTAGAGAGTTTGTCCCAACTCCCATTAAGGTGTTTTAAATGCCAAAGAATGGGACCTGGGACCTCTGTGCAAAGGAAAGAAAATATGTGTCATGTGTGGAGGGGAACATGATTACCGTGAATGTGGGTACAATGTTAAGTTTAACTGTGATAATTGTGGGGGGGGGACACAGCGCAGCATTTGGTGGATGCCAGAGAGGCCCAAAGATATAAAATCACTCACAATGTATCTTATGCAGAGGCTGCAAGGCAGATTGGTGGAACTATTAGGCAGAATGATGGAGATAATAGGGCAAGTCTTGGAATAAGTGAACCTACTGTAGGAAGTGTTCCTTATGTTGGTCCTGACACGGATACCAGACCTGTTTAGAAATCTTGTTCTCACAAATGCTGTGTCAAAGGACACCTTAATAGTTAATCAGATTGACTTTATAGCCTTCCTTGGAAAGGTTATCAACCTGACTGCATTTGTGGAAAGAAATGCCAAGTTGTGGAAGCAGCTAAATAGTTTTTAGGAGTAACAGATGTTACCCTCGCCATTATTGTTGATATGTTGACTCCTAATGATGGAATGTCTAGGTATGATGATAGTTAGTCATGGTTTTTGTTATCCTTCAGTGGAATGCTAGAAGCCTAATTGCTAACAGTCAGGAGTTTAATAAATATACATACATACATACATACATACATACATACATACATACATACATACATACATACATACATACATACATACATACATACACTGCTCAAAAAAATAAAGGGAACACTTAAACAACACAATGTAACTCCAAGTCAATCACAATTCTGTGAAATCAAACTGTCCACTTAGGAAGCAACACTGATTGACAATAAATTTCACATGCTGTTGTGCAAATGGAATAGACAAAAGGTGGAAATTATAGGCAATTAGCAAGACACCCCCAATAAAGGAGTGATTCTGCAGGTGGTGACCACAGACCACTTCTCAGTTCCTATGCTTCCTGGCTGATGTTTTGGTCACTTTTGAATGCTGGCGGTGCTCTCACTCTAGTGGTAGCATGAGACGAAGTCTACAACCCACACAAGTGGCTCAGGTAGTGCAGCTCATCCAGGATGGCACATCAATGCGAGCTGTGGCAAGAAGGTTTGCTGTGTCTGTCAGCGTAGTGTCCAGAGCATGGAGGCGCTACCAGGAGACAGGCCAGTACATCAGGAGACGTGGAGGAGGCCGTAGGAGGGCAACAACCCAGCAGCAGGACCGCTACCTCCGCCTTTGTGCAAGGAGGAGCACTACCAGAGCCCTGCAAAATGACCTCCAGCAGGCCACAAATGTGCATGTGTCAGCATATGGTCTCACAATTGATGTGCCATCCTGGATGAGCTGCACTACCTGAGCCACTTGTGTGGGTTGTAGACTTCGTCTCATGCTACCACTAGAGTGAGAGCACCGCCAGCATTCAAAAGTGACCTTAGCCAAATACATTTAAACTCCATTTTTCACAATTCCTGACATTTAATCAGAGTAAAAATTACCTGTCTTAAGTCAGTTAGGATCACCACTTTTATTATAAGAGTGAAATGTCAGAATAATAGTAGAGAGAATGATTTATTTCAGCTTTTATTTCTTTCATCACATTCCCAGTGGGTCACAAGTTTACATACACTGAATTAGTATTTGGTAGCATTGCCTTTAAATTGTTTAACTTGTGTCAAATGTTTCGTGTAGCCTTCCACAAGCTTCCCACAATAGGTTGGTTGAATTTTGGCCCATTCCTCCTGACAGAGCTCTTGTAACTGAGTCAAGTTTGTAGGCCTTACGTGCTTTTTCAGTTCTGCCCATAAATGTTCTATAGGATTGACGTCAGGGCTTTGTGATGGCCACTCCAATACCTTGACTTTGTTGTCCTTAAGCCATTTTTCCACAACATTGGAAGTATGCTTGGGATCATTGTCCATTTGGAAGACCCATTTGTGACCAAGCTTTAACTTCCTGACTGATGTCTTGAGATGTTGATTCAATATATCCACATAATTTTCCTACCTCATGATGCCATCTATTTTGTGAAGTGCACCAGTCCCTCCTGCAGCAAAGCACCCCCACTACATAATGGTGCCAGCCCTGTGCTTCATGGTTGGGATGGTGTTCTTCGGCTTGCAAGCCTCACCGTTTTTCCTCCAAACATAACAATGGTCATTATGGCCAAACAGTTCTATTTTTGTTTCATCAGACCAGAGGACATTTCTCCATGTGCAGTTACAAACCGTGTTCTGGCTTTTTTTATGGCAGTTTTGGAGCAGTGGCTTCTTCCTTGCTGAGATGCCTTTCAGGTTATGTCGATATAGGACTTGTTTTACTGTGGATATAGATACTTTTGTACCTGTTTCCTCCAGCATCTTCACAAGGTCCTTTGCTGTTCTGGGATTGATTTGCACTTTTCGCACCAAAGTATGTTCATCTCTAGGAGACAGAACGTGTCTCCTTCCTGAGTGGTATGACGGCTGCGTGGTTCCATGGTGTTTATACTTGCGTACTATTGTTTGTACAGATGAACGTAGTACCTTCAGGCGTTTGGAAATTGCTCCAAAGCATGAACCAGACTTTTTTTTGTGGTCTTGGCTGTTTTCTTTTGATTTTCCCATGATGTCAAGCAAAGAGACACTGAGTTTTAAGTTGAAATACATCCACATGTACACTCCCAATTGACTCAAATGATGTCAATTATCCTATCAGAAGCTTCTAAAGCCATGACATAATTTTCTGGAATTTTTCCAAGCTGTTTAAAGGTACAGTCAACTTAGTGTATGTAAACTTCTGACCCACTGGAATTGTGAGACCGTGAATTATATGTGAAATAATCTGTCTGTAAACAATTGTTGGAAAAATTACTTGTGTCATGCACAGCTTATATGTCCCTAACCGACTTGCCAAAACTATAGTTTGTTAACAAGACATTTGTGGAGTTGTTGAAAAACTCCAACCTAAGTGTATGTAAACTTCCGAGTTCAACTGTATATAATGGATTTAGAGATCAAACCTGATGTGATATGGGTTCAAGAAACATGGCTTAGACCACATCTTGATTGTATTATTCCTGGTTATTGTTCAATCAGTCGGATAGATAAATTGGACAGGGTGGTGGTTGTGCTAAGGAAAGGTCTTGAATATCATAATATAACTGTCCCATACGAATGTGTGATGGTGGGAATCTACAGTGCAGGTAGTAATATTAAGTTACAGTCTTTACAACCCTTGCTGTTTGATGAAGTATCGGGAGAATTGGGCTCTAGAGAGACAAGGTGCGGCGACCTTAAAACACAGAAGCTTATGGGGAAGAACACATACAGATGCTAATGGTACTATTGTGGAAGATATGATGGAAGCAAGATTTAGTATCTTAACGATGGATGTGGTACAAGGGTTGATGTTGTTAGAGGGGTTACATCCTGCCTGGAGCTCACACTGGCTTCTAACTCTGCATCTATGTGTGAATGGAATGGAATGAATGGTTCTACTGTTGGAAGTGATCAAGTCCCTAAGATAAAGCCTGGTAAGGACCCTTCATGTGCTGATAGTTATAGACCAATGGCACTGACCTCTTCACTTGTGTAAACTGATGGAAAACATGACAGTCAACAGATTGTCATATTTCCTGGGAACATAGAGGTTTATTGGGTCAAAGTGGATTCCGTAAAGGTAGATCTACTCTGGATGCATTAGTAAAGGTGAGCAATGAAGTTGGAACTCTGGTCATGAAAGAGGTAACGGTTACTGTGTTTTATTATTATACATTTTTTTAATTTGTGGCGAGAAGGCCTTCTGATTTAAGATGGAAAGACCTTGTTTAATCGCTCTTTTTCGAGTTAAAATGGATCCATTTTATCTAAAGCGTATGGCGTAGACAATGTTATTCCTCAAGGCAGTGCTCCAGTATCAGTCCTATATTGTTCAACATTATGATTAAACGATGTGTTTCACAAATGTAGGTAGGGGTATTCGGGCTTCCCTATATGCTGATTACGAAGACATTTAGAATAGTGGAAGGAATGTCTCTCGTGATTAAATCTATTCGACAAGCTATAGTGGATGTTGAAAGATGGTCGATTGACTGGTGAAGTCTTGTATGTTCTTCTCGAAGATGAAAGTTGCTGAAATATACAGTTGTTTCTAGATGGACAGCCTATCGGGAGGGTTTCAAGGATAAATATTTGGGTCTATGGTCCAATGAGCGAATTATACATGGAAAGATCATGTCATCAATGTTGAAACCAAGCGTAAGAAGGTGGTGAATCTTATGCGCTCGGTGTCTGGTTATGAATGGGGTGCTGAGAGACAACCGTTGATGGATATTTTATAGAGCTCTGACCAGGACGACAATTGATTACGGGTGAATAGTTTATGGAACAGCGGCGAAGACTTGGCTTCAGAGGCTGGACAGAATCCAGTATATAGCTTTAAGGATATGTAATGGTGCATTTAAATCAACGTCTGTATGACTTACTAATGGAGGCAGGTGAGATGCCTTTGGATATACGGTGTAAAAAATGGTCTTTAGCTTATTGGGTTAGGTTCAAAGGGTGTGAGGTTGAGTATTCCACATGTCTACTATATACTAGTAGACAAGGCAGTAGTTTCGGTTGGAAATCTTGCTGATGAGAGCAGTTTGAGGGAGTTTGTTTGCCCTTCTGTGGTGATAGGGGATGTTACTCCCAGATCCTGTTGTTGATATAAACTTGGTAGAGAAAAGGGAAGATTGGCCAGAAGTCAGTGATTTTATAGGGAATGGTTTACGTTGGTAGAAGTTTTTATGCTTTTTTTTACCACTTTTCACAGATGGATCCAAGGACCCAGATAGTGGGCGCAAAGGAGCAGGCGTTTACCTTCCTGAATTTAATGTGCAGATATGTAGAAGACTAACAGATGAACTGGGAATGTGATGAAAGAAATAAAAGCTGAAATTAATGGAATGTGATGAAAGAAATAAAAGCTGAAATAAATAATTATCTCTAATATTATTCTGACATTTCACTCTTAAAATAAAGTGGTGATCCTAACTGACCTAAGACAGGGAATTTTCACTAGGATTAAATGTCAGGAATTGTGAAAAACTGAGTTTAAATTTGGCTAAGGTATACGTAAACTTCAGACTTCGACTGTAAATAATTGATATTAATGTTCCACTGGGTAGAGGTGAGGCCAAATGTAAGATCCAAGCCATTTTGATAGTGTGGTAGAAGAGATGGGACTCTGAGCCCAAGGGCCAGCATTGATATGCCCCCTAAGAAAAGGTCAAATTAGGAAGGAAGAGGTGGTGTTTGCTCAACTGCGCTTAGGACATTGAACTCGTCATTACATCTGGTTGGCAGGCAAATGAATGGTTTGTGTATGGTCGATGAAATGGTGGAGCATGTGTTGTTATATTGTAAGTATGTTGAAGAGAGGGAAAGATTGAATTGTAGGGTCATTGAGGTTGGGGGGGTTTGGAAGGGATTTGGGGGATGGGTGAGGGTCTATTAGAAATTAGTAGGGCTCTTTTTTAATTTTCTCATAAGTAGTGAGTTAGGGGAATTTAGAATTGTAAACCGTAATTGACCAAACACTCCAGCACAGTAGGTGGTGGCATGCACCTTTTTAAGGTTAGTTTGCTGACCGCCATTATGTCATAGAAGGATGGCAGGTGCATTCTCCATCCAGGCATTACAAGCTGTCATGTTTCCCAAGTTAAGGTTTGAATTAAATTGTTAATATCTAGATACGTAGCTCTTGTTATACACAAGTTGTCCCATTTGTTGTGAATACAATATCTAAACCAAACTATCAACCTGTCACGTCTGTGTTGTGAGATATCGCTATAACTATTTCCAATGCTTTCTCTCCTTAGGAATTTGCCATTCCTTCCAACGAAACGTTTGTCTTGACAACAACAGACAGAACAGAAATAAATTCTGCCAGTGGCAACTACGGAACACATTGTGTTCCTCCCTCACTACGACACACTGGTCCAAAGTGGCATGTATGAGTACTACGCTAGCGAGGGTCAGAAGTCTTTACGTGAGTGCCTTAGTACAGTATTTCAATCTCCAGGCCAAAAATATAGTCCTGTTTGTATTCCTTAGCTATATTCACACTGCACTTAGCCCAGGGCAAATTTGTACCCAGCGGATGCAGTATGAAAAGGTGTATTTTTTTTGCTGTAGCTAATTAAAGCCTTGTTGTCCCCCCCAGCGTATGGCTTTGCAGAACTAATTGACATTGCACTGTCAGCGACATCACACAACACAGGAGTGAGGACAATCGACATCCGATTGGTGAGTTACTGTGTTTTTTATTTTTTTAGAACAGTTGTAAACCTCACGTTCGTTATTGTGGTCTTGAATAACAGTGATGCATAAGGATTGAAGCGTTTTAGTAGTCCTATGAAGTTCAGAGTTCTGCACCTCAATACTGTGTCGATGGAATGGGACACAGCAGTTGTTGATTGTTTCTCATCTTTTCCCCCAGCTGTTCGACGAGTCTTTGGGGAAACCGGCAGTGGTTGTCATGGACAACAGCTGTGGAATGACCTCCAAGGAGCTTAATAACTGGGCTGTGTTCAGGCTCCACAAATTCACCAGGGAAAACAACATGTTTTCAAGGTAGGTTTACCAAGTGTAGGGCCAGGAGTTTTTCTGATCACATGACCTGGTGATTCGATAAAAATAATGCTGCAAAAAATATTGCGGCATGTATAATGGAAACAGCAGCTATAGGAGAAATGTTCTAAAGATCAGCCACATTTTTATCCGTTCGACGGGTGAAGTTATCTTCGGTAAAACTTCTATTATAAAAAAATAATAAAATTGTAACATTAGAAATAATTGAGGTTGAGTCATCAAAATTGAATGATCATATCCTTAAAATGTTTACTAATGAATGTAGCAACAGTTAGGTAGATACAAAAACTATATTCTATTTAATTGGGCAACTCTGATGCCAGAACACCAGTATGCCATACAGTAATACCAGTGACGCAATGTAACACCAGTGACACAATGTAACACCAATGACAAACATAAGATTATTTCAAACAAATTTTATCACTTTATAAGTAATATGTTTCATTACAAATACTTTCAGATTTCATAAGATGGGTTCATTTTTAAATATGAACAATAAAATGAGGGTTATTGGTCGAAGATTAAGACCAAAAGATGAAGCCTATTGACTAAAATGTCTTTCATAACACAACATTGTCATCCAAACATCTAAAACATGTCTACTAGAACATTAGAAACACTACCTTTAAAAATAAACAAACTGTTTTCCTCACCACACTGATATGAACATTTTGTATGCAGTTAAACATGTTCATGGAATTTTTCCTGTATTATCCTTTTACTTCAGATATGTTTGTCTTTGCCATGTTATTGTGTCGCGTCCGTATCTTTTATCTCTGAGCCATTCTCCATTGCAAATTTGAACTGATCTTTTGTTCAATGGCAGTTTCCTTACTGTGTAAGCAGCCTATGGACAAGGTATGACAGCAATCAATGCTTTGGTTTTATGCCACAAATACAAAATAATTAGCATTTTGAAACAGTGGCCAGGTAAACAAAAGCATGGCTTGCTGTCATACCTTGTCCATAGACTGCATACATGGTAAGGAAACCAATATGTAATTTGGGTAAACTATCCCTTTAAGTAACTCTGTAGATACAGAGTACATATGTCTTCCTACAGACACATTGTCTTAATTCTGACCTTGCAGTACTGGGTTCACTGTCTGGAGTTCCTGCTCTCAATCTCTTTGTGTTTTGCCTGTCTGACCTGCCATTTCCTTCGCTCCTGTCTTTTTTCCCTTTCTTTGAGATCCTTCACTCTTTCTTTTTTGACTCTCTAAATCCTTTAAGTAAGTCTGGTGTTTTTGTTTAAGGTAGGCTGCTCTGCGGTGTGGGTCAGCATCCCTGCGCTGTCTGTAGTCTTTGCTTTTCAGCAGCACCTCATTTCGCCATATCTATCAAAAGGAATGCCATATTATGTGATTACAATATTGAAACAGTAATAAAATGCTAAAAGTCTTAATATAAATGTTGATGGTTTTATAAAACATTATGTTGAGAAAAAAGTTTGGCTTTCTCGTCATGTCACTGGTGTTACCAGCAAAACAGTAACACCCGTGACGATTACGCCAGTGACAAATCTGCAGACAAGATGGCAAATCTAAGATGCCGGCCACTGTAGCTCAAACCACCCTTCTTAAATTGTAAATCAATCACTTAATCATGAAATTTTATCAATAATTTTTATCCAATTTCCTTTCCTCTTACTATAAACTGTATAACATCAGTGACACATCTTAAGTCCTCGCATGAAATTACCAAGTTAATCATCAAATTGTTAACATATGAAGAGAGTGCACACTCACCATGTGCTCTTCAAAACAGTCCCGTCTCCAATAAACCTTTGAGCCAGGAAGAATTTGGCAATGATGTTGCATTTTTTTTCAAAGTGGTGTTATTTATACATTTTAACACCAGTGACATCAAATTGAGGGACAGCTATTACTTGTAAATTATTTGTAATATTTATTTGGTATTTTACGGGGGGAAAAGAATGAATAGAAACATGATAACACGAGGAATAAATACACAATGAGTAACGATAACTTGGCTATACACTGGGTACCAGTACAGAGTTGATGTGCAGGGGTATGAGGTAGATATGTACATATAGGTAGGGATAAAGTTACTAGGCAACAGGATAGAAAAACAGTAAGAGCAGCGTAGGTGATGTGCAAAAAGGTTCAATGCACATTGTCCGGGTAGCTGTTGGTTAACTATTTAGCAGTCTTATTTATGGCTTGGGGTCCTGTTGGTTCCAGACGTTGTGGACCGGTACCGCTTGCCGTGTGGTAGCAGAGAGAAGTCTATGACTTGGATGGCTGGAGTCTTTGACAATTGTTAGGGCCTTCCTCTGACACCGCCTGGTATCGAGGTTCTGGATGGCAGGGAGCTCGGCCCCCAGTGATGTACTGGGCCGTATGCACTACTCTCTGTAGCGCCTTGTAGTCGGATACCAAGCAGTTGCCATACCAAGCTGTGCACTCTTTACAACTGTTGGTGTGTGTGGACCATAATCATTTCTTAGTGGTGTGGACACCAAGGAACTTGAAGCGCTCGACCTGCTCTGCTACAGCCCTGTCAATGTGGATAGTGGTGTGCTCGGCACTCCGTTTTCTGTAATCCACGATCAACTCCTTAGTCTTGCTGACATTGAGGGAGAGGTTTTTGTCCTGGCACCACACAGCCAGGTCTGACCTCCCTGAAGGCTGTGCAGGGCATGTGATTTCATCACGTAACTACGCTCCACTCCGCTATTTAATTCTAAGTGCTTACTGCTTGCTAAAAGAATGTTAGACCTGAAAAATACAAATCTTTGCAGGACTCAAATTGTTTTGACTTTGAAGAATGGCTGAATTGCTTCGCCTTGCTTTTCTGGCTGGCTGGTTGCAAGTTTCACGAAACACATTTTTTTAAACACATTTGTATCTAGGCTACAGGAGAGCAAGTTTAAACCATAGCTGTTATTGTTGACACAAGATAGTTCAATGGAAACACACCATAGCAGGCAATTGTTGCATCGATTTTTCTATGCAAACTTTGTAAATGTTGACAAAACATCACTGGACAAGTTAATGGAACGTAGCTAGTGACTCACAGTAAATGTAAATTGCAGTGCACTTTCCAAAGAATTAAATACAGGGATGAACTAGAATTTGTTTTTGACGCATTCCCTATAGCTATCGTCACAGTCATGATCCATTTTGTCTCACTAGTGATCACGCTGAGTATGTTCGCCCTGATCCAGTCCCTCGTAGTCTCAACAGTGATATATCATATTTTGGTGTAGAAGGGAAACAAGCAATGTTCTACATTGTACAGTCAACCCGGGTAAGTGTTTAATTCTTGGCCATATTCCCCTAATGGACTGTGAAGCACGATGTGCCTTGATATGTCTTTGTTAAAGATTATCACCAAACCAGCGAGCTCCCCAGATGTCCATGAATTCGGCATTTCAAACGAAGAGTTTGAGAGGAAGGAGCGGAACAATGAGAATATTTACAGTGGTTTCATCAGAAACAGGAAGGTAAGGGATTACCCACAGATCACCCAAAATGTTGACTTATGTAATCAACAAAACTAAGGTTATCGCAATCCATCCATTCTTTGAAGTATAAACCTGTCTGTGTTAGGTCCAACTGCTGTACTTCTATCCTTCCCACAGCGACCATCTTCTATGTAATGACATCCATGTTAACTCTTCCCCCATGCAGATGGGTGACTCGTCCCACGTGAGAGATGACAAGGAGTGCTTTCTCCACGGGCTGATTGCCGAGGAGGTGGGAAAGGAGAGCTTCACAGCCGTGGTGGTGACAGGGCTCCAGCCTGAACACATCACCTTCCTCAAGCAGGACTTCCACCTGTGGACCAGAGAAGTGGCGTGAGTCAGCTCAGAGTAGGGTGAAGTTGCTTCTAGCTGCTGATCTTGGCTCAATTTAGCATTTTCCTCCAATGGTTAAGGTTAGTATTATGGTAGGCGAATCTGATTCTAGATCTGTACCTAGGGTGAGAACCCCGGAATGAGTAATCACCCTGCACTGCCTGATCCCATATTTACATTTACATTTAAGTCATTTAGCAGACGCTCTTATCCAGAGCGACTTACAAATTGGTGCATTCACCTTATGACATCCAGTGGAACAGCCACTTTACAATAGTGCATCTAAATCTTTTAAGGGGGGGGGGGGGGGGGGGTCAGAAGGATTACTTTATCCTATCCTAGGTATTCATTAAAGAGGTGGGGTTTCAGGTGTCTCCGGAAGGTGGTGATTGACTCCGCTGTCCATATACCCTAACCCTCCAATCTGATTGAATTGTTGTCCTCTTAACCTGTCTAGGATGAGGGTGCCGCTAGCGGCACTCCCCCCCCACCCCCACTGAAAAACCAGTGCCGCGAAATTCAAAAAAAATATATTTTTTAAATATTTAACTTTCACACATTAAAGTCCAATACAGCTAATGAAAGACACAGATCTTGTGAATCCAGCCAACATGTCCGATTTTTAAAATGTTTTACAGGGAAGACACAATATGTAAAGATGTAAATCTATTAGCTAAAAACACATTAGCATAATCCACCATCTTTTATTTGTCCACCAACACCAGTAGCTATCACCAATTCGGCTAAACTAAGATATTTATAGCCCCTAACCAAGAAAAAAACTCATCAGATGACAGTCTGATAACATATTTATGGTATGGGATAGGTTTTGTTAGAAAAATGTGCATTTTTCAGGTAGCTGGCATAGTTTACAATTGCACCCACCGTCACAAATGGACTAGAATAATTACAATGAGCAACGTGTTTACCTAACTACTAATCATCAAACATTTCGTAAAAATACACAGCATACACTAATCGAAAGACACAGATCCTGTGAATACAGACAATATTTCAGATTTTCTAAGTGTCTTACAGCGAAAACACAATAAATCGTTATATTAGCATAGCACATAGCACATAGCAGCCCAGCATTGATTCTAGCCAAAGAGAGCGATAACGTAAACATCGCCAAAATATATTATTTTTTTCACTAACCTTCTCAGAATTCTTCAGATGACACCCCTGTAACATCACATTACAACATACATATACAGTTTGTTCGAAAATGTGCATATTTAGCCACCAAAATCATGGTTACACAATGACAAAAGTAGCCCAGCTGGTGAGAAAATGTTGGTGCGCCATATTAGACAGTGATCTACTCTTATACATAAATACTCATAAACGTGACTAAAAAATATAGGGTGGACAGCGATTGATAGACAATTTAATTCTTAATACAATCGCGGATTTACATTTTTTAAATTATCCTTACTTTTCAATACAGTTTGCGCCAAGCGAAGCTACGTCAAAAAACATGGCGTCCTAAGCCACTAACATTTTTCGACAGAAACACGATTTATCATAATAAAAATGTCCTACTTTGAGCTGTTCTTCCATCAGTATCTTGGGCAAAGGATCCTTTCTTGGGTCTAATCGTCTTTTGGTGGAAAGCTGTCCTCTTGCCATGTGGAAATGCCAACTGCGTTCGGGATGAACTGGAAGCGTGCCCAGCGATTCACAGCGTTTCAGAAATAAATGTCCCAAAATCGCACTAAACGGGTATATAAATTGCTATAAAACGCTTTAAATTAACTACCTTATGATGTTTTTAACTCCCATAACGAGTAGAAACATGACCCGAGTAATATTACTCCCTCCACTAATGCTTGGAACAGGTGCGGGTCGGTGTCCTCTAGGCGCATGACGCAGCTCCAAAAGAGTGACTAGCCTCAGGGTTTTTTAATTTGTAGTGCCTGTGAACGCGCAATCGACCCCATTCAAATCGTCATCACGTAAAGGCATCCAGGGGAAGACGTAAGCAGTGTCCGTATACTCATAGCAATAACAGTGCCCTTTTAACTGACTCCAGATCAGGGGCCAAAATTTCTGAAATCTGACTCCATGTCAGGGAAATTGCTGTAGAATGACTTCTGTTCCACTTAGAGACAAAATTTCAACTCCTATAGAAACTATAGACTGTTTTCTATCCAATAATAATAATAATATGCATATTGTACGATCAAGAATTTTGTGGGAAGCCGTTTCAAAAATTACACGATTAGCATAAATAGTGACAACAGCGCCCCCATCCTCAACAGGTTAATACTAATGTTAAATAATACACATTGGCTGTTAAGCCAATTATATTATGACCTAGTGACCTGCTTTTTATATTATATGAACAAAAAAATATTCAATTTTATTTGGAATGGCTAGCCAGACAAAATTCAAAGGGCCTATATATATAATGAATATGAATTCGGAGGGCAGAAATGATTAAATATTAAAGCATTAGACCTCTCACTAAAGGCATCAGTCATACAAAAGTTATACTTAAATCCGAAATGGTTCTCTAGTAAATTGGTAGGAATGTCTCACCACATGTTCAAGAATGGCATTTTTTCCCTTTATTCAGATTACAACTGCTCATCTCCAAAATATCGTTATTTTTTAAACAAGTCTTAGAAAGTTGGTTGCAATTTCAGTTTAATCCACCAGAAAAGACCGAACATATTAAATAATAATATAAATGTATGAATTGATTAAAAAAAAGGTATCATCTTTCTAAATTATATCATAAATAGGACTGGTGGAGTTATGTCAGACATGCAGCTAACACAGACATATGGAAATGTCTGCTCTACCCAACATTACAACCAACTAATTGCTGCATTACCACAAAAATGGAAGAGGCAAGTAGAAGGCGGAAAAAGTAAGGAACTTGTCTGTCGGGCCCTGCATTAAAGACCATAAATGGTTAAAGAAAATTGTGATAAATAAAAACATATACTAATTTCATTTAAAGGACCAAAAAAAAGCTAAATAGTTGGGAAGAGGTTTTCGATGTACCGATTCCATGGCACATGGTTTTTGAATTAACACACAAAACAACGCCGGATTCAAAACGTCAATTTTTTCTATTTTAATTAATATACAAAATTCTTGCAACTAATAGAATGTATCCCCCATATTTATTTACATACACTGCTCAAAAAAATAAAGGGAACACTTAAACAACACAATGTAACTCCAAGTCAATCACACTTCTGTGAAATCAAACTGTCCACTTTGGAAGCAACACTGATTGACAATAAATTTCACATGCTGTTGTGCAAATGGAATAGACAACAGGTGGAAATTATAGGCAATTAGCAAGACACCCCCAATAAAGGAGTGGTTCTGCAGGTGGTGACCACAGACCACTTCTCAGTTCCTATGCTTCCTGGCTGATGTTTTGGTGACTTTTGAATGCTGCCGGTACTTTCACTCTAGTGGTAGCATGAGACGGAGTCTACAACCCACACAAGTGGCTCAGGTAGTGCAGCTCATCCAGGGTGGCACATCAATGCGAGCTGTGGCAAGAAGGTTTGCTGTGTCTGTCAGCGTAGTGTCCAGAGCATGGAGGCGCTACCAGGAGACAGGCCAGTACATCAGGAGACATAGGAGGGCAACAACCCAGCAGCAGGACCGCTACCTCCACCTTTGTGCAAGGAGGATCAGGAGGAGGGAAGGGCCAGAGCCCTGCAAAATGACCTCCAGCAGGCCACAAATGTGCATGTGTCTGCTCAAACGGTCAGAAACAGACTCCATGAGGGTGGTATGAGGGCCCGACGTCCACAGGTGGGGGTTGTACTTACAGCCCAACACCGTGCAGGACGTTTAGCATTTGCCAGAGAACACCAAGATTGGCAAATTCGCCACTGGCGCCCTGTGCTCTTCACAGATGAAAGCAGGTTCACACTGAGCACGTGACAGACGTGACAGAGTCTGGAGACGCCGTGGAGAACGTTCTGCTGCCTGCAACATCCTCCAGCATGACCGGTTTGGCGGTGGGTCAGTCATGGTGTGGGGTGGCATTTCTTTGGGGGGCCGCACAGCCCTCCATGTGCTCACCAGAGGTAGCCTGACTGCCATTAGGTACCGAGATGAGATCCTCAGACCCCTTGTGAGACCATATGCTGGTGCGGTTGGCCCTGGGTTCCTCCTAATGCAAGACAATGCTAGACCTCATGTGGCTGGAGTGTGTCAGCAGTTCCTGCAAGAGGAAGGCATTGATGCTATGGACTGGCCCGCCCGTTCCCCAGAACTGAATCCAATTGAGCATATCTGGGACATCATGTCTCGCTCCATCCACCAAAGCCACATTGCACCACAGACTGTCCAGGAGTTGGCGAATGCTTTAGTCAAGGTCTGGGAGGAGACCCCTCAGGAGACCATCCGCCACCTCATCAGGAGCATGCCCAGGCGTTGTAGGGAGGTCATACAGGCACGTGGAGGCCACACACACTACTGAGCCTCATTTTGACTCGTTTTAAGGACATTACATCAAAGTTGGATCAGCCTGTAGTGTGGTTTTCCACTTTAATTTTGAAATCCAGACCTCCATTGGTTGATAAATTTGATTTCCATTGATAATTTTTGTGTGATTTTGTTGTCAGCACATTCAACTATGTAAAGAAAAAAGTATTTAATAAGAATATTTCATTCATTCAGATCTAGGATGTGTTATTTTAGTGTTCCCTTTATTTTTTTGAGCAGTGTATAATCTTCCCAGCTCTGCATATTTTGCTGTGAGGAGGCAAAGTGATTAGATCATTTATTTTGGTACTGTCCAAAATAGGTCGTTTTTGGTCACAGGTCCAGGAATGGCTGAAGAATTGCAACATTTGCGTAGAACTAACGCTGCAGATAGCAATACTGGGTGATTTGAACATTCAATAATATAATAATTATTTTAGCTAAACATTTTATCTTTCATTTACAATCTGTAGAAGCTATGACAATAGAAAGGTTCAGTACTTTTGTGAAGCATCACAGCACAGTTGAAAAATAAATTGGCAAATAGAAATCCAAAATGGATGGTGTTAAGAGATAGATGGGAGGGGTTGAATAGAGCTGAAGGGTGGGACTAATAACAAGAACCAATGTAAAACTTACGGGGTCTGTAAAATGTATATAGGATCAGAAATGTTGTGAAATAGCACAGTTACAAATAGAATAGACATCAGAAATAGAGGAAGGACTAAAAACAAACCAAATATAACTATTGTAAAATAGATTGTGTCTGTAAAATGTGTATAATATGTATAAACTGAAGGTAGAAGCCTATATGTTTTTTGTTGTTTTTGATAATTGTTAGGTGGAGGTCACTGCTACAATGGTATCTTTAGCCTAGCTTTTAGCTAGCTAGCTAGCTACTCTGCAGTGCAAGCTAGCTTGACTTAAAATAAAGAGAAAGTAACTAAACAAAACATGTTTTATTAACACCTGAAACAATGTATTTGTCATATCTCGAATGAAAAGGTCATATTTTGTAATCTCCCAAAATAAATGCGAGACAAACGTGTTCAGTTGCTGTGCAAAACTCAGTGAAGATGGCATAATGAAATGCATCATGATGTGAAATAGGTATCCGACCACTGTAACCTCCTGCCCTTAAAGGCGCAGGTGAACTTTTTTTTTTCTTCACATCTGTGATATTTTGGTTAAATAACTTGGGTCACAAAATTTTTTATTAAACAGTTATTGTTTTAGAAAC
The DNA here is from genome assembly GCF_029448725.1 of Salvelinus fontinalis. Lineage (NCBI taxonomy): Eukaryota > Metazoa > Chordata > Actinopteri > Salmoniformes > Salmonidae > Salvelinus > Salvelinus fontinalis. The sequence continues at coordinate 3,067,697 of NC_074689.1, read as the reverse complement.
ATTACAAAGCATGCTCGTCTGTTTTTTGTGTGTTTTGTTGGTGTTAATTTTAGAGAACAAAAATATTTTGCCTGGGAAAAAATCTGAGTGGCTGGTAGATTTTTTTAAATGTACCTGCCTGGTCTGGTTGGCCTGGTTGACCAAAAAGTACATTTTAGGCCCTGCATGTAATTATGTGTTAATTTATTTTATGGTACTCCAGACAAGTGCTACAGACAATAGTCATCCAAGAGCATCTATACAGTCTTTGAAGATGCCTATTTTCTAACTCTAGTCTTTTGTGATATTATTTATCCTCATCTCTTTATCTGCCATTTTAGATTTCTACTGGAGAAGTTCCCCAAGATCCCTCGCATGGTGAAGAGATCGACAACGACATGCAGAGATCGACAACGACATGCAGACACGCTACATCAACGCACCAGCTGACACATTTGAGTTCAGGGTCTACGCAGACGCTGATGGAACAGTGGAGGGGGTCCTAAAGTACTACCCCTTCCTCTATGACAGGGAAACCTACCCTGAAGACCCCAGTGCCATACCAGGTAATCTAATTTGCATCCCAAATGGTACCCTATTCCCTACATAGACACGTGTGTTTGGACACATTGGTCAAGATCAAGTTTTTAAATCACAGTAGGCCATGTAATATCATGTAAGTGTCATAACCTAGAGTACTGAGTATAAATGATATGATGTAGCATCTGAAATGTATGTTTTATTGTAAAGCTCATGTAATCTCATCTTTGATTTCATTCTGTTCCCTCTTTTATTTTCACCAGCTGCGGAAGAGGATGATGAGGACCAAAACCAGGCCTGGGGAAAGAGGCCCATATTTGAGTGGTTCTGGAATGGACATCTCATCCCATACACAACTGTATCCGTGTAAAGAATTCCAAATACACTTTCAATAATGCATTTTTCTTCAGTAATGTATTCCCTTCTTGTTTTATTAAAGTAACGTTTGAATTTTCTGTGTCCGTCGTATGTCAGGTTTGACTGGTGCTAAGAATGAGACCTGCTTCACCCGCATCGTGAATGGCCAGGTAGCTTCCCTGTGTCTGTGATGTTTATGGTCTGTCACAAGCGAACCCCATTCCTCTTGGGTGGAAGAAAATATTAAAGCAAATTTTAGCCTCCCAGCTGGGACACTTAGACTCTTATTAGACAGTTGTGTGATGTTAACAGTTGATGAATTACCACCATGATGTGGAATAAAAATGACTGTTACTGATGCATGTCATTTTCCCTCCCAGAAACAAAGAGTTAAAATCCAGAAGGAGTTTCACCAGTGGCTGAAGACCTGCCACGAAAAGTGGGACAAGCAAGTGACGTTCAGAGGCTTCAAGAGCACCATCACACGAACGGATGTGGCCACCAAGAAGATGCAATCTCCCTGGGCTACTTTCTCCTCCATCGAGTGGGACGGTAGAACGTACAAAGCCGGCCAATACGTGAGCATCCTCTCTTCCTCTTACTTAGACGGTAGAGCCTGGCTCAATTTCAATTTGTCTTTCTGTAATTCCTCGCATCCTCTCTGAGGCTCCTTCTCTACCACATTGGAGGAGAAAGTTCAGACCTTCTCTGTTTTGAGAAGGAGATGAGGATGCAAGCAAACGAGGAAAGATTGATTGAAAAAGGGCAACAGAACTGTTTGGTCGCTGTGTTTGAAGTGTTAATCAACGTTCTGTTTTAAGCATCTCTATGTTTTTAATATGCACGTTTTTGTTACTAGCTAATGATGCAATGTTTGTCATAATGTCTGACTCTCTGGTGGTTAAACAGTGTTGTTCTCCCTGTGTAGAGAACCTAAACAAGTTGGGGAAGTATACCCTGCAACTGAACACAGTACTCAACGAGAGCAACGCTACTGTCTGGGCTGGGAAACAGCTGCCCAACCATACACTGGACTTCTCCATTACTGGTAACCAATGTTCCCATGTAAACTGTGTGCTCGGCCTCACAGCTCCTGAAGCAGTCCCGTTCAGACGAATTACCAGCCTCTGCAGATAGGCATGAGATTGAACTTCACAAAAATGTATCTTTCCTGGCTTTAAACAGATTGAATCAATGCAGCAAACCCAATCTAACTTCGAGACTGAGTTGGTGATTTTGTTGAGCCTGAGGAGTGAATCTGAGTAGCCTTTTTCTATTTCACAGCCCAAACGTTTTTTCCACCAAGAGCGGTCGGAGACTAGCCTAGATGCGCATTTGAGATCGCAGAGCCGGTATGCACGTTTGTTGATTTTCTTTGCTGGTTAGTGCGTTACTCCCCTGGTTATAGCGAATGTTGGTCAGCAATGGGGGAGTAATTTACTTCCTTACAAGAGCACAAAACGTGTACATATCTAACTGTCTTTGAAAGCGAGTCAGGGAAATAGATTTTTTTTTGTCTTAAAGGGGCAGTGTGATATTTTGAGACTGAAAACGCAAATAAGCCAATTGGCAGAGGGTAGCATACATTTTTGTACGATTCTCTGAATGGTAGTAATAATAACCATTTTTATTTTGTAAAGTGGTTTCTTGCATCATAACCCAATTCAATTTTCCGACCTATTTGGCCAATTGTGTTATAGATCATTGCTTATTTTTATATAGTGATTTGAGCTTGAGTAAAACATCAGTGACAAGCCATGCATGATGTTTTTTTTTTAAGTATCATTGAATGTATGCCTACATTGAACACCACATATTGGCTATTGTAGTCAACAGCTATATTTTATCTTTATTTTCATCTTTATTTAACTAGTCCAAACCCTCCCCTAACCCAGACGAAGCTGGGCCATTTGTACACTGCCCTATGGGACTCCCGATCACTGCCAGTTGTGATACAGCCCGGGATCAAACCAGGGTCTGTAGTGACACCTCTATCACTGAGATGCAGTGCCTTAGACCGCTGCGCCACTCGGGAGCCCACAAATATCCATGTGAAAATATATATCTACTGTATGTGGAAATGTTATGGCATTTGCCCCATTGGTTTTGTTAGGCCTACATCATGGTCAAAAAGCCACAATAGCCTATTGGCTGCTGTCTGAAACTAATTTAAAGCCCAGTGCATTCAAAAACATGATTTCCTGTGTTTAATATATATTTCCACACTGAGGTTGGAATAATATTTGAAAAATTCTGATAATGCCCTTTTTTAGTGTAAGTGCTGTTGAAAAAGATTGCTTGACATTTCAGCTTGTTTTGTTGGGAGGGAATTTTGGCCTTCCATGGTAACATCACCATGCAGTGAATTGATAACAGATCATATTCAGTTTTCCCCTCCCCACTCATGCCATTCCAACAATCCTAGCAAAATTGCTGCTTGAGAAATTGCTCTTTGCTAAGAAGCTATTTTTGAACTTGGAGTAAGGTACTTAATTGTTACCCAGAAATTATTTGATATTGAGATGAAAATGCTCGAGTTCAACCTTTTTTTTAAAGTGGGTACAGCCTCCGTGTTCACAGTTAACGTGTGCAGGAATGCTCGCAAAATTATATCGTTTCTGCTCACAACCTGAAATTAGCTCGGTGCCGGAAAAAATCTGAGGAAACATTGCCGGTAACCATCTTTGTGAAGTCAGACTGAAATACATGAAACGCTTTGGCCCTCTCCGGTAACAATCAAATTGATCGCCTAAAGACCCATCTCTTTTCTCCCTCTCTCGCTGTCTCTCCTCTCCCACAGGGCAGTGCAGATAGGTTTGTGGTGGGTATTGTGAACACACCTTTCTATGTGGGGGTGCCTTTTAAAAACCCACTGGAGGTTACACACAAAAATAGTTGAAATGGTTACTAGGGTTGGGTGGTATCCAGATGTTCATAGTCATGCTGTTTCTGTACCATACCGTTTTGGCGAACATGCACACAAAGGGTGCTTTTTTTATGCACTAAACTATTTAGGCAACAGGGATCTTGACCCAGGAGGGGATTGAATGTCTCTGCTGCGACCAAGAAGCTTGATCTTGACATCTAGCCGGAAGAAATCGGTTATCTCTTCCCTGCAGGGCTCAGCCCGAGTCTCAGGTTATTCATGGTGCCAGACAATTTCAGCCCCTCCTTGTTTAGCTGGTGGTTGTTACTGTGTTTCAGTTCCCTGGAATTGAGTTATGAGGGGGTGGCCACTAGTGGGACCACTTTCACCATCCAGGGCGTCAGAGCCAGGGGTGCAATGCACAAACTACCACAGCAAGGTCAGAGACACTGGTTTCCAAGGCTGCAGGGCTCTCACTTTAACTCTGTCCAGATGAACCGCAACGAGACAGACAACTGAAAGCTCTCTCAAATTACGTCCTCGGCTAATGTTTGGTAATATCGTCTCGGCAGACACACGACATGAAAGTGGTCCTGCCTGGCCTCAAACAGGACTTGCAGACTCGGAAGATCAGCCTTCTCCCTGGTGAAGTGTTTGATTTACGTTGAAGAAGTCACAAAGTAAAATAATGTTTTATACTCTTATGTCCACCTGTGTATTCAGAGGAAAACACGTTTACTTGGTAAACCATGAATTTACCTTTTTGCTTAAAAAACAAAACAAAACAAAAACGATATATTAAAAATTAACTACTGATCTACGGCACCACATTGCCGTACTGCTGCTCTGCTATAATAAGAAAAATCCTATTTAATGGGGGTTGTGGGTACAGTAGATCCGGATAAGGGATTTTAAGTAAATGATTCCCCTGGTGTTGCTGATGCTGTCCAGCTGTGGCTGGCGGGCTATTTAGGGTAACATGGGATAGAAAAAAACATCAGCCAGCCTTTAGGCCTCATAAAGACATGTGTAGCTTAAACAGTGTTTTACAAGCAGCACTGTATATATTGTGTACATGTGAAGGACATTCCATAGTAGTGTGTCAGATGAATGTGAATGTTTTACAAGTAACCCAGATTCACTCAAAGTGAAACAAGAGAATCCAATCACTGTGGAGAATGGAACCTCTGTTTGCTTTGATGTGGAGGTCCATGACGAAGCAGGAAACGTCACAGTTCAACCCAAACTGATTGTCCGCTGCCAGGTAAGATCATACTACACCCTGCCTCCGGAGGTATGAATAGCCAAGTCTTCCAAAGCAGAAGAATTACATATATACTGCACTTTATTTCCCCATCACGAACTTGGCAACTTGGCTTCTTCCAGTTCATATTTTTCCCAAATCTGAAGTTCAATCCAGTGTTCCTTCTTTGGTGTTCTATGCTCATACATTTGAATGCTTTTACTGAATTCCAAAAGTGTAAAACACATTTTGATTCCTCTAAAAGCACTAAATAGGCAGTCTGCCTAAATACCATTTCAACCCGACAAGGTTGAGCAAGAGGGTGTGTCAATTGTCCCAGAGTATGTGCATTTTAGGGCCACAGTCCATTCACTGTGTTACCAGGGTCGTATTCATTAGTGATTTGCAACGGAAAACGAAATGCAGGGTTTTTTTTCTGGCGCAAAATGGATCTTGAGGCCCTCTTGTTGGCCGCAGTGACAAAATGTAGCTGTTTTTTAAAGCAGATATCCTGCAAGTCTGCACATCTTGCCATGGGGCTGAGAAATGTCTGAGTGACTAAAACAATATCAATGGGGGCCCAATGCCATGACCAAAATACTCCTGTATGCATCGTGTTTTTCATGTTTTTAATTCTCCCTGACTGCCTAGCTTTTATTTGGATGATTTTCTAGTTCTCAAATGTAATCTTATTTAAAATATATAGGTCCATTATCTTTTCTATTCTATTATCTTTCTTCTTTTCTTTGTTTTAGTCTTAAGTAAAACTTTTTCCCTGTTTGGACATAGGCGGCCTGAAAACACTTAGTGAAGTACTTTTCTATGCAGAAAACCCCCTTAAACAAGTGTTTATTGGACAAGTGAAGGTAGTCCATACCCTATTTGATTGGTTTCGTTCCAAGTGAATATTTTGGATGATATTATATCGATACTTTGATTCCAAGTAGAGATTTGTTTAAAAATATATATAGAGAGATTTTTATATATCTACACACAATACCCCATAGTGGCAAAGCGAAATCGGGTTTAGAAATGTTTGCAATTGTATAAAAAATTAAACAAATACCTTATTTACATAAGCATTCAGACCCATTGCTATATGACTTTCCATTGATCATCCTTGAGATGTTTCTACAACTTGGAGTCCACCTGTGGTAAATTCAATTGATTGGACATGATTTGGAAAGGCACACACACACACACACCGGTCTATATAAGGTCCCACAGTTGACAGTGCATGTCAGAGCATATTGTCCGTGGAGCTCCGAGACAGAATTGTGTCGAGGCGCAAATCTGGGGAAGGGTACCAAAAACAATGTCTGCAGCATCCCCAAGAACACAGTGGTCTCCATCATTCTTAACTGGAAGAAGTTTGGAACCACCAAGACTCTACCTAGAGCTGGCCACCCAGCCAAACTGAGCAATTGGGGGAGAAGAGTATTGGTCAGGGAGGTGACCAAGTACCCAAGATCGAGGGACAGGTGAACGGAGCAAAGTACAGAGAGATCCTTGGTGAAAACCTGCTCCAGAGCGCTCAGAACCTCAGACTGGGACGAAGGTTCACCTTCCAACAGGACAACGACCCTAAGCACACAGCCAAGACTCCTGCATTGTCTTGGCTGTGTGCTTAGGGTCGTTGTCCTGTTGGAAGGTAAACCTTCACCCCAGTCTGAGGTTCTGAGCGCTCTGGAGCAGGTTTTCACCAAGGATCTCTCTGTACTTTGCTCCGTTCACCTGCATTGTCTTGTCACCGGCTTCGGGACAAGTCTCTGAATGTCCTTGAGTGGCCCAGCCAGAGCCCGGACTTGAACCCGATCTAATAACTCTGGAGATACCTGAAATTAGCTGTGCAACAACGCTCCCCATCCAACCTGACAGAGCTTGAGAGGATCTGCAGAGAATGGGAGAAACTCTCCAAATACAGGTGTGCCAAGCTTGTACCCAAGAAGACGCAATGCTGTAATCGCCGCCAAAGGTGTTTCAACAAAGTACTGAGTAAAGGGTCTGAATACTTCAGTTCTTCATTTTTGCAAATGTACTAAAAATATTGAAAAAACTGTATTCGATTTGTCATTATGGGGTATTGTGTGTAGATTGATGAGAAAAAAAAGATGTAATCAATTTTAGAATAAGGCTGTAACTATTTCCACATTTTGTTACGTTAGCTTTCCGAATGCTCTGTATGTGTGTGCGTGCGCACACAATCGGTCCAAAGTTTTAGAACACCTAGTTATTCAACGTTTTTTCTTTATTATTGCTATTTTCTACATTGTAGAATAATAGTGAAGACATCAAAACTATGGAATCATGTAGTTACCAAAAAGTGTTAAACAAATCACCCTTTGCCGTGATGACAGCTTTGCACACTCTTGGCATTCTCTCAACCAGCTTCATGAGGTAGTCAACTGGAATGCATTTCAATTAACAGGTGTGCCTTGTTAAGCGTTCATTTGTGTAATTTCTTTCCTTAATGTGTTTGAGCCAATCAGTTGTGTTGTGACAAGGTAGGGGTGGTATACAGTAGATGGCCCTGTTTGGTAAAAGACCAAGTTCATATTATGGCAAAAACAAATAAGCAAAGAGAAACGACAGTCCATCATTACTTTTTAGACATGAAGGTCAGTCAATCTGGAAAATGTCACGAACTTTGAAAGTTTCTTCAAGTCAGTCGCAAAAACCATGAAGCGTTATGATGAAACTGGCTCTCATGAGGGCCGCCACAGGAAAGGAAGATGCAGAGTTACCTCTAATGAACTTATCCTCTGCAGCACAGTTAACTGCACCTCAGATTGCAGCCCAAATAATCAACTGTTCAGAGGAGACTGAGTGAATCAGGCCTTCATGGTCGAATTACTGCAAAGGAACCACTACTAAAGGATACCAATAAGAAGAAGAGACTTGCTTGGACCAAGAAACACGAGCAATGGATATTAGACCGGTGGAGTCCAAATTTGAGATTTTTGGTTCCAACTGCCAAGTCTTTGTGAAATGCAGAGTAGGTGAACGGATGATCTCTGCATGTGTAGTTCCCACTGTGAAGCATGGAGGAGGTGTGATGGTGTGGGTGTGCTTTGCTGGTGACACTGTGCATTCCAGGTGAAGCTGGTTGAGAGAATGCCAAGAGTGTGCAAAGCTGTCAGCAAGGCAAAGGGTGGCTACTTTGAAGAATCTAAAATCAAAAATATGTGTTTCATTGTTTTGAGGTCTTCACTATTATTCTACAATGTAGAAAATAGTAAAAATAAAAACCCTTGAAGGAGTAGGTGTCCAAAAGTTTGAAAATACATTTCCAGAAAAAATGTACGCCTATAGCCTATTTTAGTTTCCATTACAATAAAACAGTGTAATCCATTTGATCAACTTGATTTGTAGATTTGATGATATAACAGCCAGGTGCTCAGGTGAGATCATTTGTTGTATTCCAAAACAAAATCACCAGTGAATGAACAATTGTAAAAGATGAATTGCATAAATTAACATATTTAAATTGTAAGTTTATTATGTTCCTAGCCAGAGCAATGCAGGCCGTGCGAGTGGTAATGTGCTGAATGCATGGACAGCACAGATATTCTTGGAAATAGAGCTGCACCTCCTTGAATTGAGTTATTTGACAAAGGTAAGTGTTATAGAAACTGCAGAATATGCTCTTTCTGATACTATATAGAAATGTACATGTTTTACCTGCATGTGACTCTGAAGGAGGATTTGATAAAGTGATGAACCTTTCCCTGCATCTATAAATTACAAGAAATTGCAATTGTAGTATTGTCTAGTATTGTCACTCATCAGATTGTTGTCCATTTTTTCCTGTCTATAGGCTAGCTCTCATTATGTTTGAAATTCGATTTGATGGGCAGGCTGACTGGCATCGTTTATTTCCCGCACATCAAGTTGGATAGAGTCAAGGATATGTTTTGCATTATTCTAAAGCCTACTGCAGAACACATCAGGTTTTCGTTTTCCTTAAAATAAATGTGATTTAGTTATAGTAAATAAAACAGTCCTGTAACAGCTTTTTACAAAGTAAAACATGAAAGAGAATGGCAGAGAGAGAATTCTCACGATTCTATATCGTATCGGCACTTGACTATCATAATAATATTGAATAGTGAGATCCCTGGCAACTCCCATCCCTAGTGAATACGATCGAGCTCTTTCCCAGAATATCTACCAGTAGGATAGGATCCATGAATGATATCCGACTTGTGGGCCTTTCTCCTCTGATTAGAAATAAACATGGGAAATCTGGGCATTTACTCCCAAGTGTGGGGGATTTTCTCTCGGAGGCAGATCTCATCTATCGGAATAGTTTTGTGACTTGGTAGTGCTTTTTAAAATCTCTTAAATCAATCCATTTGCTTCTGAAATGTTTCAATTTGTTAAAGGTTCCATGCTGCCATTATCTCTCAAATCATTTCTGGATAACAAATACCTTACTGTGATTGTTTTCTATTAAAATGGTCAAAAAGATACAAAAAGCTTCTTAACAAAGAGCAATTTCTCAAGCAAGAATTTTGCTAGGACTGTCTGGGAGTGGGGAGAGGACAACAAGATGTTATTGGCAGAGGTTTGGAATTCTCATTGTATTGGTCTTAAGTAATTTACCGCCTGTGATGTCTCCAAAACGGGCTGAAATTTCAGGCAGTCTTTTCAAACAGCTCTTACACTAAAAGGGTATTATCATTTTCACAATTTCACAGTATTATTCCAACCTCATAGTGTGGAAACATACACTGAGTGTACAAAACATTAGGAACACCTTCCTAGTATTGGGTTGCACCCCATTATGCCCTCAGAACAGCCTCAATTCGTTGGGGCTTTACACCACTGTGTAAAGCAGTGTTCAAACTTTTTTAGCAGGGAAACCATTTCTTTCACCAGAATATATGGGGACCCCCTTTTTAATTTATTTTATATTATTTCTTGTGACCCCACCACAGATGATACCTTTTTAAAATCAGTACATTTTGATTTTTAAATCAACAAATAACCTTTAATTCATTACACTTATCTCATTAAAATGAAAACCAATAAATGCATTTACTCGATTGTATTTTTCAAATTATCTTTCTCAAACGTTTGTATATTGTCCCATTCAATCTACTAATTTTGTTCCCCCCCCCAAAAAAAACGTATTTTGGTGACCCTACTCTAGTTCCTCCGCGACCCCGACTTTGAATACCACTGGTGTAAAGCCTGTCGCATGCTTCCCAGTCAACAGTTTGTGCATAGTTTGTGCATTCTTCGGGGTGTTCAAGCACACACATTGTTTTCCTTGAGGGAAGTCTAAGTTTGGTAGCCGTAGTCTACGCCCCTTCGTCGGTGATTGGTCAACAGTTCTACTCCTAGTAGAAGTGGGAACTATGGACGGGATTCTTCAAGGAAGTGTTGTCATTCACCAAGAGACCACTATTTTTCATGCACATTTTTTTTCACTTGAGAAATACTGCACCAAACATCTTAATGTAAAAATAGTGTGACTAAGACCTTCTCTGCACATTTTATTATCTTAGATTAAAGCAGACTATTTTAAGGAAGTATATACTGTCGGTGTTGCCACAGCGTCTTAAGTGGGACAAGCATTAATATTGCTGAGGCACCGAGTTCTGCTAGGAGTAAACCGACCCTAGTATGCGGTCGTCTTTACCCTGGTGGAGCCATTGGTCTCCATCCCTTTCCTTCCTCACTGTGAAGAGGAGTTCACAACAGTGCCCAATGGGCCTCATAGTATGCCCTCCATAGACAATCTCACATTTCTGGAGCCAATCTTCCCTTCCAGATGCATGGATAAAGAGGATGTTGCCTACTGGGGCTGATAAATTGTCCTTAAATAAACATCAGCCTTCTGGAGCCACTCTTCCCTTCTAGATACATAAAGAGACTGTTGCCCAATAGAAGGAATACTTTTTTTATTTTGTATTATTTGAGTCCTGGAAGTCAGTGAGTTTACTTGACAATTTAATTGATTTGTGCAGTATGTATTTCTCCGTGGTGTCTCAGTTGCAGGGGATCCTTGGTTCGTCCTCCATGGTGGCTGTAGACTGCAGTAACACAGGAGCCGGGACCCTGGTGCTCAAACCAATCGCCCTCAAAAACATCACGGGAGACCAGACGGTTAAAGCTAAATTTGATATTCCTGTAAGTCATCGATTGTCATCTGAAAATACCTCCTTTTTTTCTCTCTTTTTTTGTTGTTATCCTTTTAACTTATCCCCTCCATGGATCTCAGAGGTCCTATCAGGAAAGATCTGTGAGTCCGGATCCACCAGCAGCAGTTTACTGTCCACTTCTAACCATTATACTGCCTTCCTGATTCACATTTAGGACTTCTTGGATTACCTTCCAAATGAGAAACTGGTAGTTCCCTCTTCCAGACTTAGCGCTTGTGGACCAGTATGGGAATAAAAGTCGGACGCTGACCTTGACCTGTGTGGACTCGCTCGCCGTGGACGCCGAGGGTCTCGACAAGACATCTCTGGTGTTTACCTGGCAGGTACATTGAATAAATCGAAGGGATTTGTAACATATTCATTTACTGTGATATTTTCTTTCTTCTGTTAGTAGAATTGGAGACAAATATCCCATGTTGTGATTTAGAAAAAAGATAAAATGACCATTATGCTGTGTGTTGTAACTAGGAGAGCACCAACTCTGTCTTGGTGATGGGGGTGCCCTTCAACCCCGGGTTCCCAGGCATCAGAGAGCTCTCCTTCACCTGGAGAGACTTTGTGGAGCACTTGACCATCAAAGTGACGGCCGGGGACCCTGCACAGCTCAAACTGGTGGACGGGCATTAAGTTAGGGGCCAAGACATCCTGGCTGCCTCAATGGTGCCATTTGGGACGACATCGCTATGGTTAGGTATTGGTCATGGCTTTCCTTTCTCCCTCACTGTAGCCCATGTGTTTTGTTTCTAACTCAGCCCCTGCAAGTGCTTAAGGAGCAAGGCATCCAGATGCCCTTTCTCCTCCAGCTGTTTGACGAGTGGGGGAACCCCTCCCCCGACCAAAGGGTTGTCGTGGGGCGGAAGACCTCCAATCCGGCCCTGAAGGTCAGACACTCTCACCACCACTGTTGTAAAGTGGGACATGGGGATGATATGCAGTGGGGGATACTGATGCTGCATACTATATATTTACACTTGGTAAATTAGTCCAGTCTATTGGGTGGTCTATCTTCTTGATTCGAAATTGTGATGACACCTTTTGTTGTTCAGGTGAAGTCATCTGTAGTGGACCATGTGCGAGGGCCCAAGTGAGTTCCTAACCGTATAATTCCTAACTACTTGCCATAATGACCACGTAACCATATATTAATGGAGGGCAGTGTTCAAGACCTGTTGTTCTGTCAGGGGGGAGTATGCGCTGGAGTTCAGAGGGTCCTTCAACAAGCAGCCCATCCACGGTCCATCTGTGAAGCTCACCATTATCCCAGATCCCAGTACAACACTAACTCTGTGTTTCCTGCTGGAGGCACACTCACATGTCTGTACCTCCTGTTTATCTGTGTCTGTGGCTTTACCTGTGTGTAACTATGGATCAACGTGTCTGTGGCTCTACCTGTGGGTCTGTTGATATGTGTGTGCCACTGGCATCTCTGTATAAGCTGACATGGTCATCGGTTTGTTCTCTGTATGTCCAGTGTTTTCAGTGTCGGTGGTGTCTGAGGAGGGCAGCACCATAAAGAACCTGAGCCTTGTCAACATCTCCATGCTGTTGAGGAAGGGAGTGCCATCAGGGACATCACGGCCCCCCTCAGGGGTTAGTTACTGGACAAATGGCACCCTATTGCCTATATAGTGTACTACTTTTAACTACGCCCTTAACTAGACCCAGAGGGACTGACTTTGGCTCTGTCACACATGGACACAACTTTTCACATTACTTAAATATAAAAATTGATGACAAAGGGAATAATCAACTCATTGGTCGACATGCTTTTCTGAAGACTGCCCAACTGAGGTGCAGCAAACCCATGAAAGACAAAAAGGAATACCGTTTTCTCTTCAGGTAACTGATAGTGTTTTATATTCGGGCGCAGCTTGTGCCAAGTGCTGGGTACGTCTCCTGCCTGAATGGCTTTAGAAAGGAGACACCGCAAATACAAATGGCTTAAAGCAGTGTGGCCGTAGTGTGTTAGCGATCACCAATTCACCGTGGGATTGTTGGGAAATTCTTGTCAGAGGGGTTAGCCACTTTGTGGTGTCTCTTCTCTCCGGTTTGTATCGACACAAAGGTAGTCCTGTGATATGTATGTAAAAGGATTCATGTTCATCTGACAGAGGCAAAGTCATCCCAGAACGTGTTGGGAAGTACACAATCCAGTTTGTGCTGTGTGTGGACCAGACAAAAGTGCTGTGCAATCACCAGGTAAGCTCAACCTAAACCATGTGGCTTAGAGCCATAAACCCACTTCCAGACACCCCCTAACTGGGCTTTGACTGAAACGCGTGGATATGGTCTCCACTCTCCAAATTGGTCTCCTGTTTATTTTATCTAGAACAAATGTATTTCATGTCGAGTCGCTGGATGTCTATTATTTTATTTTGGGCCACATGTAGAACTAAAGTAATCATGTCTCTCTCTTTCTTGTCCTCGCCTAGTATGTCATAGACGTTGTGCCCAACAATCCTGTCAAATTGGTCCCAGACCTTCAGCCACCAACCCCAGTGGTCTCCAACAACATTGTCATTGCCAGTCGGACTCTGATGGAGGACATGCGTCTGAAAATAATGGTGAGACGATTAGATCCTCTGGCCAGCGGAAGTCATGAATCACTCATCACCATATAAGTATGAGTTGAAGTCTACTAATGGTTCAACTACGTGTCGTATCATTTTTGGTGATCAAGCCTAACTGAGGCCATAAAGGTAGTAGAACCTCTGACCATGGCAATTTGACGTCATTGACATAAATAGCTTCTAGTGATTTATACAATACATTGCTCGTCGAACATCTCATTCCAAAATCATAGGCATTAATATGACGTTTGTCCCCCTCCGTCTTTGTCTATTTATGAGGCTCCTTTTGTGTTGCTTCCCTCCAGGATGTGTATAATAACCCAGTGGGACTGGAGCTGAGTGGGAAGGTGGTGGTCACCATCAAGAGCTCCAAGGTCTCCAGTGACAAAAGCCTGCCTCTTTGAGGGCAAAGCCAAGAGCCTGCAGTTTAGCCTTGCTAATGGAGAGGCCCACATCACTGTCAGTGCGGTGGTGGTGCGGTGTGCTTGTACAATATCTTTTCTTCAGGCTTTGCGTGCCAACCAGGATTTTGCATTAGATATTGTTCATATCTTTTTTTGAAAACGTCTCTCTCCCTTCTAGAATCTGTCCATCATGGAGAACAGTCCTGGTCAGGATGGGAATGAGTACGTCCTGCACTTCCGACCTGTCATCCCAGGGTTTGGCCCCCAAAACCCCCTGGTAGCGTGTTTTGACCTCCCCTTCCGCTTCTACAATGGTTAGATCATATGTTTTATATATTTAATTGTTAAATCACATCAATGTCATTTTGTCATTTTAATGCTAGATTTTTGAATAACATTGAGTGTTTGCCACCCAAAAAGGGGTTGACGCGCTGTGATCATGAGTGTCCAGCCATCTTAAAGGGACATTTCACTCAAAGTAGAAATGTGTCGGATGTTTCAGAAAAGTTTCCTGAAAAGTAGACTAATGTTAAGATGACTTTCTACATCCTAGGCCATCTATTTTGTAGCTCCAGCTATGTGCCTCAGTCCCAAATCTATGAAAAAGATGAACAGTCTAAATTCCAGGTTGTATTTGTTGGTTATCTTTTCCATTCATGTTGGGTGGGGGCACATAGCTGGATCGACACAACCGATGACTTTGGACGTGGATTCATCCTAACGTTGGACTACTTTTGATTGGCAAGTGTGGTGTCCATTTAAAGGCCAGTCTCTTAGCTCCTGGAACAGTGTGTCTCAGGTGATCCCGACTGTTCTCCTGTCCCCTACTAGATGTAGGATCAGGAAGCAGATGTCTGAACTGACCAGGAACAAGGACCAGATAAACCAGACGATTGACATCTACAAGAGTCTGTTTGACACCAACAGGCAACTCATCACGGAGCTCGATAGTAGGTGTTGCGTTCCAAACGTGTTATGTCAGTGTTAACTGAGCTGCAAGAGAGAATGGAAACATACAATTTGGTTCCAGTTTGGTGCCAAGCTATCAGTGTTAAAACATGTTCCTGCTGTAGAGCTGTGATATCTCTTCCTTTAGAACAAGTGCTCAACGCCACCAACAAAGAGGGTCATCTGAAATCGGAGCTCAGGAAGAATAGCATGAATGTGGCACAACTGTCATCTGTAAGTATTTGATTATACCCACGTTCCATCCAATTGACAACAGTTTTTCATGTGTATATTCTCAAATCTGCATGAAAACAATGTGCATTTTCCCAACAGAGATGTTTCCATAAAGTTGACTAAAAAGCGTGACGACGTAGTGCACATAAAATAACTTTTGCGGTTAAATTCCCATGTACAAAATTTAAAAAAACTCCACTTAGGGTTTTGTCTAAACAAAAGTTGCCTTACAGTGCCTTTGGAGAGTATTCAGACCCCTTGACTTTTTCCACATTATTACGTTACAGCCTTATTTGAAAATTGATGACAAATAAAAAAAAATCCTCAGCAATCTACACACAATACCCCATAATGACAAAGTGAAAACAGGTTTTTAGAAATGTTTGCAACTGTATTAAGAACAAAAAACATACCTTATTTACATAAGTATTCAGACCCTTCGCTATGAGACTTGAAATTTGAGCTCCGGTGCATCCTTGATATTTCTACAACTTGATTAGAGTCCACCTGTGGTAAATTCAATTGATTGGACATGATTTGGAAAAGCACACACCTGTCTATATAAGTTCCCACAGTTGGCAGTGCATGTTAGAGTAAAAACTAAGACATGAGGTTGAAGGAATTGTCCGTAGAGCTCCGAGACAGGATTGTGTCAAGGCACAGATCTGGGGAAGGGTACCAAAACATTTCTGCAGCATTGAAGGTCTCCAAGAACACAGTGGCCTCCATCATTCTTAAATGGAAGAAGTTTGGAACCACCAAGACTCTTCCTAGAGCTTGCCGCCTGGCCAAACTGAGCAATCGGGGGAGAAGGGCCTTGGTCAGGGAGGTAACCATTAACCAGATGGTCACTCTGACAGTGCTCCAGAGTTCCTCTGTGAAGATGGGAGAACCTTCAAGAAGGACAATCATCTCTGCAGCACTCCACCAATCAGGCCTTTATGGTAGAGTGGCCAGACGGAAGCCACTCCTCCGTAAAAGGCACGAGTCCACTTTTTATTTTTATTTTTTTCAATTTTATTTCACATTTATTTAACCACGTAGGCCAGTTGAGAACAAGCTCTCATTTACGGAAAGGCGGCCAAAGGAAGTGATGGCTTTGGGGATGACCAGTGAAATATACCTGCTGGAGTGCGTGCTACGGGTGGGTGTTGCTATGGTGACCAGTGAGCTGAGATAAGGCGGGGCTTTACTTAGCAAAGACTTATAGATGACCTGGAGCCAGTGGGTTTGGCGACGAATATGTAGTGAGGGCCATCCAACGAGAGCATACAGGTCACAGCGGTCGGTAGTAAATGGGGCTTTGGTGACAAAACGGGGGGCACTGTGATGGACTACATCCAGTTTGCTGAGTAGAGTGTTAGGGGCTATTTTGTAAATGACATCGCCGAAGTCAAGGATCGGTAGGATAGTCAGTTTTACGAGGGTATGTTTGGCGGCATGAGTGAAGGAGGCTTTGTTGCGAAATAGAAAGCCGATTCTAGATTTCATTTTGGATTGGAGATGTTTAATGTGAGTCTGAAAGGAGAGTTTACAGTCTAACCAGACATCTAGGTATTTGTAGTTGTCCACATATTCTAAGTCAGAACTGTCCGGAGTAGTGATGCTAGTCGGGCGGGCGGGTGCGGGCAGCGATCGGTTGAAGAGCATGCACTTAGTTTTATTAGCATTTAAAAGCAGTTGGAGGCCACGGAAGAAGTGTTGTATGGCATTGAAGCTTGTTTGGAGGTTTGTTAGCACAGTATCCAAAGAAGGGCCAGATATATACAGAATGGTGTCGACTACGTAGAGGTGGATCAGAGAATCACCAGCAGCAAGAGCGACATCATTGATATATACAGAGAAAAGAGTCAGCCCGAGAATTGAACCCTGTGGCACCCCTACAGAGACTGCCAGAGGTCCGGACAAGAGGCCCTCCGATCTGACACACTGAACTCTATCTGAGAAGTAGTTGGTGAACCAGGCGAGGCAGTCATTTGAGAAGCCAAGGCTATTGAGTCTGCCGATAAGAATGCAGTGATTGACAGAGTCGAAAGCCTTGGCCAGGTTAATGAAGATGGCTGCACAGTACTGTCTTTTATCGATGGAGGTTATGATATCGTTTAAGACCTTGACCGGTGGGATTCGAAATGGTCGGTGATCTGTTTGTTAACTTGGCTTTTGAAGATTTTAGACAGGCATGGCAGGATGGATATAGGTCTATAACAGTTTGGGTCTAGAGTGTCTCCCCCTTTGAAGAGGGGGATGACCGCGGCAGCTTTCCAATCTTTGGGGATCTCAGATGATACGAAAGAGAGGTTGAATAAGCTAGTAATAGGGGTTGCAACAATTTCGGCTAATTTTAGAAAGCGAGGGTCCAGGTTGTCTAGCCCAGATGATTTGTAGGTATCCAGATTTTGCAGCTCTTTCAGAACATCAGCTGTCTGGATTTGGGTGAAGGAGAAGTGGGGGGGGGGGGGGGGGTTGGCTGGGTTAGGGGTAGCCAGGTGGAAAGCATGGCCAGCTGTAGAAAACTGCTTATTGAATTGATCGATTATCGTAGATTTCTCGGTGGTGACAGTGTTTGCTATCCTCATTGCAGTGGTGGGCCGTCAGGGCCAGCAAGGCCTTCTCTGCTGGCCTAAACATCATCAGAATATAATTTATTTTTAAATATATTTTCCCACAAATATGTATTAAATTATTCCACAGAGTAAGAGTTATACTCTTCATTTCATAGCTTTCCTCTTGGTTGCACTGCTTCCAGCCCCAGGTTGAGATTTGGAGGGCTGGTCTTTATGTTAGATCTTTTATCCAATCATATTCAGCCATCATGTGTTGCCAGGGGTCTAAAATCTGCCCTCGGGCCTTCAGAATCAACAGTGCGGGCGCTTGTAGTGAATGGAAACGAACATTTAGTGTCAACCAATTAGCTTCAGAGTTGGCTATTGTACGCCTGCTGGCTGGCTCCAGTGTTACATAGGAGCCAGCTAGCAGGCGTAGTGCGTGCACGTCTTTTGATTGGATTACCAATATTGAGAGGCAGGTCCTATGGGCAGGTCTATGCAGATCTAGGAAACTGAATTTGATAAACAAATTAATTTGCGTACTACTAAGCTGTTTTTTCAACCCACAATGGCGGAAGGAGGAGAAGATATCGATTTGGTCGAGGATATAATTATAACGCCATTCTCAAGACAAACTTTTCAAGAAAAGTTAGACATTGTAAGGAGAGGTCGCCCGACGCCGATCAACAGCGCTATCAATGGCTCACAGGCTCCGAGAAGCACTGCAAACTGTACTGCTGGGAATGCCTATTATTTGCAAGTGATCGATTTGGTGTTTGGAGCCACACTGGCTTTGCAAACTTGAGTTGTCTAACCAAGGCAGCAACGAGACACCAAAGTACGGCTGGACACTTACAAGCAATGGTGCTTTTGAAAACTTTTGGGGACACCGGAGTGGATCTACAGCTCAACGAACAAACGTGCAGGGCAACAGAGCTGCACAATGAAAAGATGAATGGAAATATTGAAAAGACTCATGATTTTGTCATGTTTTTGGGTAAAATGTCAATTTGTCAATTTCAAGGTGACGCAACGCCTGGTTATACTGCGTTTCTGTCTAAATGTATAGTGTCTAGAGCCATGGCATCATAATGATGGTAATAAGAGGTGGATTAATTCGGGTGGGACTGTGTAGTACCTCACTGAAGGCCCAGGCCCCAGGCCCACGGCACCCCCATTGCAGTGGGCAGATGGGAGGAGGTGCTCTTATTCTCCATGGACTTTACAGTGTCCCAAAACTTTTTGGAATTAGTGCTACAGGATGCAAATTTCTGTATTAAAAAGCTAGCCTTAGCTTTCCTAACGGACTGAGTATATTGGTTCCTGACTTCCCTGAAAAGTTGCATATCGCAGGGGCTATTCAATGCTAATGCAGAACGCCACAGGATGTTTTTGTGCTGGTCAAGGGCAGTCAAGTCTGGGGTGAACCAAGGGCTATATCTGTTCTTAGTTTAACATTTTTGAATGAGGCATGCTTATTTAAGATGGTGAGGAGTTGGAGTTTGCCAAAAGGCACCTAAAGACTCTGACCACGAGAAAAAATATTGTCTGGTCTGATGAAACCATGATTTGGCCTGAATGCCAAGCGTCACGTCTGGAGGAAACCTGGCACCATCTCTACGGTGAAGCATGGTGGTGACAGCATCATGCTGTGGGGGTGTTTTTAAACAGCAGGGACTGTGAGATTAGTCCTGATCGAGGCAAAGATGAACGGAGCAAAGCACAGAGATCCTTGATGAAAACCTGCTCCAGAGCGCTCAGACTGGGGTGAAGGTTCACCTTCAACAGGACAACGACCCTAAGCATACAGCCAAGACATCGCAGGAGTGTCTTCGGGACAAGTCTCTGAATGTCCTTGAGTGACCCAGCCAGAGCCGGATCTAACATCTCTGGAGGGACCTGAAAATAGCTGTGCAGCGACACTCCCCATCCAACATGACAGCGCTTGAGAAGATCTGCAGAGAAGAATGGGAGAAACTCCCCAAATACAGGTGTGCCAAGCTTGTAGCATCATACCCGAGAAGACTCGCTGCTGTAATCGCTGCCAAAGATGCAGTTGATCATAATTCATTTAATCTGTAGCCTAATAAACTGCATGCTTCCCCAAGTCGTAGGGGACCACACAACACATCATCGCGTGCTTCCAAGTTTACTTCGATATGATGGTTATTATATCAAAGCATAAAGCGGTTTCCACCGCCATTGCATTATAAACTATATGGACACAAAAAGATTCCACCTGGTCTAGTGTATTTTGTTTTGTCGACATTTGAATATTTTAGAAAAATGTGCTGTTTCAATCAGCCTTTTGTGATTTTTTTTATCCGACTACTCACAAAAAGGTTGGATGGAAACCTGGTTACTGAGAAAAACCATAGATACTGGACCACATTCACAAGACTGTCATTTGTACTATATATGATGCATGCACTCTCAGAAGTTGAGAGGTTTGATGGATCCATTCTGTGTTAATATAGATCCCAGCGATCGACGCCCTCATCAGTCAGAAGACAGCCGACACTGAGAAAATGAAATTCCAGGTGCAGAGAGTCTGCTCCATATGGGCACCCTCTACGTTCTGGGAAAAGTAATGTCATAATATAGACATTTACTCTGTTTCCCAAATGGAACCCTAATCCTTATATATACAGTATATATATAGTGCACTACTTTTGACCAGAGCCCTATTAGTGCCATTTGGGACCCGTCCCCTGTTTCTGCAGCGTTCTGATGCTTCATCCTAGTAGCGGTTGACTAGAGAAGAACAGTGTGTGGAATGTCCTTCAGTTTCGGCAGGATTTAAATGTGCCGTCCTTCTGTCTCTGGTGCAGATTGGCCACCTGGCGCTGGTGGAGGACGATGACGTGGCCACCGTCATCTCCTGGGAGACATGGACTGGGTGGTCACCATGACAACGGTGGCGGCAACGGAAGATCTACAACGACACCCAGGGGAGGCAGCAGGTCATGCCCCTGGACACGGTGTTCTGGAGAAACAACAGCAGCAGCAGGTACACACACACACACACACACACGAGTACCTTTAATAAAACAACATGTAATTGTTGCTTCCTTTCAATGTGGAAGTAAATGAAATTGACCTCTATAGTTTGAATCTTTGTGACCTGTGTTGGGAAAGGTTCTTGGAGTCTTCTTGTTCAGAAAGGTGTTCATGCTTTACATGCTATAGTGAGTTGTACTTGTTTCTTTTTTCAGACCCTTGCCCCACATAAGAAATGGCCTGGCCAGCTTTCTTCCCATTGGGAACCCTGTGTTTGCCCGAGACAGATGGGTGAGTCAGTCTTTTTCAGAATTTCTATTTGGATCAAATATTCCCCAATATGTAACCTCCCTCTTAATGTAACTATGTCTATGGTGAGAGGGTTTCTCTGTAGTTCCAGAAGCTTGTCCCACTCTTCCTCCTTGGTCCCAGGAGATGTAGGATCAGTCCTGCCTTTTAGATCACAAGGAATAAGATGACCCGGACGAGGGACCTGATCCTAGATCAGCACTTCTACGCTAAGACGCTTGTTACACACGACCCTAGGTTCTGGTCTCTGTTCGTTTGCAGTTGTTAGGGTAGTTTCTCGCTCTCTCCCCCCCCCCCCCCCGTTCCTGGGTTTGGGGGTTAAACTGTTCCAGACTGAACCCCAGGCTCTTAACTCACAGGGGGGGGCAGTTATGGGCTCCATCTCTTGGGGACTCTGCTACTGGAGTGGGAATTGGACCCCAGCCAGCCTTTCACTTTAAAATGATTATATATAATGATGCTGTTTGTATAATTAAAGGATTATTATCATTTGCATGTTTAAACTTGAGTTTTTGTCCCCCCCCCTCCCCCCTTATCTAATGAAAGGGCCTAGTTTTCAGTATTTCCAGATTTGGGACTGATGTCATAACGAGGGCTTCTGGAACAGTTTTGCATTATTTTTTACATTATGCTTCTCGGGGCTTCCACTTGTAAGAGGTTTTTGGAGGGGTATAATATCAAACAAAAATGGTTAAAACCATCAAAGAACACCTAGAGTTGAACTGAGTTTATTTATCTTGTACAGAAGTAATTATTTGATGTCTTACACCCCTTGTCTTGAACCAATTAATGAAACATGATTCACAAACAGTAAATGGAGGGTTAGTGATCAGTTTCAAGTAATCTGGAAGTAGTTTGGTGACTACGTATGTAATTACCCTTTGATAATCATCCCTTGTTCCCGCCAGTATTTGGGAACCTATTGGGAGACACCATTTTGATTGATGACCTGGACTCTGCTAACCACTACAGGAAGGGGGTGAGTCAAACGAGGCGTGTTGATTGGATGGCCTAAACCAAGCCATCGAACAATACGGGCCAAGTAGTGTTCTAGTTTAAAGTCATTGCCTGGGGTGTATTCATTAGTGCACACGTAGCAAAACGTTTTGCAACAGAAAGCATGTTGCAACACACTTTTTTCTTTTGGACAAATTCAGCTAGGTCCCTCCCCTTTTCATACCGTTTGAGAATGTTTGCTTTCATTTGGTTCCCAGTGAATACATCCCTGGCTTAGGCTGATAAAAATATGTATCTAGTGTGCATCTGAAATGGCACCCTATTATTCCCTATTTAGTGCCCTACTTTTGACCAGGGCCATTTGGGACGCAGATGGGTGGTACAGGAACTTGTCTTCAAGTCAGTATTTTCTTGTTTAAGAACTGGGTCTTGTTGTTTTGGCCAGGTGACCCAGAGCAGAATCCCGTGCCCCACCCTCCTGACCCGGCAGGGAGAGGATCCGCAGCAACGACAAGTTTGGGGGCATGCAGAACAAAGCCCCACCAATAGAGAAACTGCGTGGCCAGGTGTTCGGCGCACCCCTCCCCAAGCAATACCAAACTTTTATGGGCCAGATTGGTCAGTCTCTGGATTTTAGTTCTGTTTGTACTGGTGCGTGCCTGTGCGCGCCTGCGTGCGTACGTTTCATTGCATAGTATCATACATGGTATACATTTACAATGCCTTTCCCCCCCTGTTTGTAGACCTGCTCCAGCAGTACCGGTTGGCCATGCAGAAGAGCATACAGGTGAAGGAGGACTTAAGGCCACATGCAATACCTGAAGTCACCTGAGATGGCGCAGAAAGAGAAGGAGATGGAAGAGCAGCAGAAGCAGCTCAAAGACATTGAGACAAAGCTTGGTACGTGTATGCAGGGAGGGGTACATTTCAACACTGTAATAACAAATATATACAGTACCAGTCAAGTTTGGACACACCTACTCATTCAAGGGTTTTTCTTTAGTTTGACTGTTTTCTACATTGTAGAATAATAGTGAAGACATCAAAGCTATGAAATAACAGTTGTCCTTTAGTAGTGGTTTCTTTGCAGCAATTCGACCATGAAGGCCTGATTCACGCAGTCTCCTCTGAACAGTTGATGTTGAGATGTGTCTGTTACTTGAACTCTGTGAAGCATTTATTTGGGCTGCAATATGAGGTGCAGTTAACTCCAATGAACGTATCCTCTGCAGCAGATGTAACTCTGGGTCTTCCTTTCCCTTGGCGGTCCTCATGAGAGCCAGTTTCATCATAGCGCTTGATAGTTTTTGCAACTGCACTTGAAGAAACTTGAAGAAACAAAGTTCTTGAAATTTTCCAGATTGACTGACCTTCACGTCTAAAAAGTAATGATGGACTTGTCGTTTCTCTTTGCTTATTTGAGCTGTTCTTCCCATAATATGCACTTGGTCTTTTACCAAATAGGGCTATCTTCTGTATACCACCCCTACCTTGTCACAACACAACTGATTGGCTCAAACACATTAAGAAGGAGAGAAATTCCACAAATTCACTTTTAACAAGGCGCACCTATTAATTGAAGTGCATTCCAGGTGATGAAGCTGGTTGGGAGAATGCCAAGAGTGTATAAAGCTGTCATCAAAGCAAAGGGTGGCTACTTTGAAGAATCACATTTTTTGGGGGGTTATTACATGATTCCATATGTGTTATTTCATAGTTTTAATGTCTTCACTATTATTCTACAATGTATAAAATAGTAAAAAGAAAGAAAAACCTTTGAATGAGTAGGTGTGTCCAAACTTTTGACTGGTACTGTGTGTATATATAAGCACATTTCTCACACCCAAGGCCCTAAAGAGCGTTGCTAGGTGATGCATTATTTTCCTGTCGCTTTGTTTTAATCTGTGAGTGAATACTTTCTTATTTGTTCAAATATTTAAGGTGTGCTGTCTGTTCTGTATTTGTACAGCCAGTACTCCAGTTCAGACGCCTCCTGCCATTGGGGTGAAACGGAGTCCTGAAGATGTCGGATAATCGTCCGGTATGGTAACCAAGAGAACAAGGCGGAAGTTATTGAAACAGGACTTTTGATCATGCTTATTTGAGCGACATGAATGTCTATTTTCAATTGGATTCGACATGTACTATACCATTTGTTATATCTGAGCCTGAAGAGTTAGTCTCCAACCATTTTCATTTGTTCAGCATTTTTTTTTGTAAAATGAAATCACAAAACAATCAACATTTAAATGTAAGATGGCAGCTGCTGTATATTAAGCTATTTCATTTAACTTTTTCTTTATTTTGTTCAGTTTACGATTAACTATGTTTGGGAGGTATTGGATAATGTCCAAAGATTATTTTGTATCTTGAAATAAAAATATTGAATGAATTATACAAAACAAATGTAGTACTGTCCTCAGTTGATCAGACGTCCTCCAGCTATTTACATTTTTTACAACTTTTCCTTTTGAATGGCGATATCCCAAGTATGCAAACTGCAAACTTCAAAGAGTAGGGCATTCACTGATGTGATATAAATTAATGAGAGTCCAAAAATGGATAGCAACTAATGCTTTTCTGATTCGTGATTTACTTAAAGGCAATGGTGCAAGTTACATTTAAATACAAATAGAATATACACCTCTTGTAGATGGCAAATTTAACTTGATACTATTATTTGGAGAGTTTCTCCCATTCTTATCTACCTGGCGGCAGGTAGCCTAATGGTTAGAGCGTTGGACTAGTAACCGAAAGGTTGCAAGATCGAATCCCTGAGCTGACAAGTTAAAATCTGTCGGTCTGCCCCTGAACAAGGCAGTTAACCCACTATTCCTAGGCCGTCATTGAAAATAAGAATTTGTTCTTAACTGACTTGCCTAGTAAAATAAAAGATCTGCTGAATCTTTGTCAGGTTGGATAGGGATGTAGTTTCTGCACAGCTATTTTCAGGTCTCTCTGGAGATTTAAGTCTAGGCTCTGGCTGGGCCACTCAATGACATTAAGCCTAGTCCCAAAGCCACTATTGATGTTCTGAGCACTCTGGATCTCTCTGTGCTCTGTGATCTCTCTGTGCTTTGCTCTGTTCATACTCGATCCTGACAAGTCTCCCAGTCCCTGCCGCTGAAAAAGATTCCCACAGTATGATGCTGCCACCACCATGCTTCACAGTAGGGATGGTATTGGTCAGGTGATGAGCGGTGCTTAGTTTCCTCCAGACGTGATGCTTGGCATTCAGGCCAAATAGTTCAATCTTGGTTTCATCAGACCAGAGAATCTTGTTTCTCATGGTCTGATAGTCCTTTAGGTGCCTTTTGGCAACCTCCAAGCGGGCTGTCATTTGCCTTTTACTGAGGAGTGGCTTCCGTCTGGTCACTCTACCATAAAAGTCTGATTGTTGGAGTGCTGCAGAGATGGTTGTCCTTCGGGAAGGTTTTCCCATCTCCACAGAGGAACTTTGGAGCTCTGTCAAAGTGACCATCTGGTTCTTGGTCACCTCCCTGACCAAGGCCCTTCTCCCCCGAATGCTCAGTTTGGCCGGTCGGCCAGCTCTAGGAAGAGTCTTGGTGGTTCCAAACTTCTTCCATTTAAGAATGATGGAGGCCACTGTGTTCTTGGAGACCTTCAATGTTACAGACATATTTTTGGTACCCTTCCCCAGATCTGTGCCACGGCACAATCCTGTCTCGGAGCTCTACGGACAATTCCTTCGACATCAGGGCTTGGTTTTTGCTCTGACATGCACTGTCAACTGTGGGACCTTTTCTATAGACCGGTGTGTGCCTTTCCAAATCATGTCCAATCAATTACATATCCCAAGTGGACTCCAAGTTGTAGAAACATCTCAAGGATGTTCAATGGAAACAGGATGCACCTGAGCTCAATTTTGAGTCTCATAGTAAAGGGTCTGAATACTTATGTAAATAAGGTATTTATGTTTTTTTTTAACTTGTTTTTGCTTTGTCATTATGGGGTATTGTGTGTATATTGATGAGGGGAAATTATAATTTAATCTATTTTAGAATATGGGACCATACAGAGGCCAAAATGATAGACTATTGTGTAGTTAGATGAGAAGATACTGGCTGTATGACTGGACATTTGTCTCCTGTAAGAATGACACATTCATCATCACCAATATATGGGTAGCACAAACCAGCCAACAGAATGGCATGCAAAATTAATACACAACTGTTCTGTGTGTAATTTAGCATGTTATCTTACAGGGTAAGCTAGTGATTTGAAATCAGTACTCTTATATTGGAACCAACAGTTCAATGTATTGATGTGACAGAATAATATAAACAAACTAGAATAATTGTTTCAATGCGACCTTGAGCACGCCAGTCTGTTAGTAGTTCTGTCAGCCGTTGAAACAAGTAGATAGAATAACTTTCATTTGTTTTAATTATTAGTGTCGGTCGAACAGGGCGAAAATGATCATATTCATTCTGCAACCCGTTCTGCAGCCATGTGAAGCACATGTGTATCAAGTACGGATAATGCGGGCTAGACATCCTGCAAAAACAACATATGGCAAAACGCATGTGCATCTGGTGGACATATGGCGTCAGAACAAATTAAAGCTGACGAGTGATGTGAGGAAAGTGGGAAAAGGATGGTTGTTCAGTTTGGAACGCATTTTTCTTTTGCTGGGGGGGGGGGGGGGGGGGGGGGGGGGGGTCGCCGCTTTGCCCCAAACGTCACACTACAGGCACCCTGGAAGTTAAGTTTGCATTATCAGCCTTTCGAGCTGCTGCTGGGAGAGGGAACAAACGTCTAACCTCAATGCTTGAAATACATTTTTAATATTTGTCTACTTGTTTATTTTCGTTGTCTAAAAATGAAGTGCCTTCCCACCGGATTCATCCTAAAAAGTGCCTTATTTCCCTTATTGCTCACCTTTCCATTGATCTATGGAACGCGGTCCCGGTATAACCAGGGATATAACATGTTCCAGGGAAGCGCATACTCTGGCTCAGAACAAAGACAGAGGAATAAGTGAGTGAAACTTTCAGGAAAGTTTATACTGTTTATACAGTAATTTGATACTTTTGTGTGTAGTTTTGACATCATTTATGGTTATTGTCTCTAATAGTCTAAATTGTCTAGAATAAACCTATTTTAATTATTTCTTATGCCTCTTACTGTAGGCCTATACTGAATTAGATGTTTTTCTATTTAGCATCGACAGAACAAAAAAAGCTCATTCGTATAGGCCTACACATATAGCTTGATATTTGTACAATTCCACTGCAATCTCATAAAATAATGAAATCAACCTGTTTGTGGTAGGCTATAGAATGATTTAGATTATTCGACTAAATTTCTATTGAATAGGCAGGATTTTTTCGTCGTAATTTTGTGTGACACAATAAATGCTTTTCCAGAAACTGGTGCGCATACGTTGTGCACAAGAATGTGAGCTGTGCGGTCGTGGGAGGTACGGAGAGCTTTGTGCAGCCGGAGTCAGCGCCTTGCCCGAAGCATCAGCCCAACTGCGCGCAACAAGTGATGTAAGTGGAGTGCTGCTATTGTGATTAGTCTAACGAGTGGTGTTACAGCAGTGACTCAACATAATCAAGTATGATGACTTTGAACACTTATGCCCCATTCATGTGCTAGTAGGAACTAGAAAACTCTGACATTTCCGACATGTTAACTGGTTGAATGCAGCACCCGTATAACTACAACAAGTTAGCAAGTCGGAGAATTTCCGAGTTTCGTAATTCCGACAATTAACATTAACTTTGAACGTTCATTCCATGTTTCAAACAATAGAGCTAGCCAGCATGTAGTCTTAAAACCCAGAAATGGTTCATTCAGACATCCCTTTGGGAAAGAACATGGTTTTGGAATAAACACCGAAAATAAGGTCTGAGGTTAACACAAGCTCAGGAAATCTTATATGTTTTGTTCTATGAGATAATAGCAGTCAGTTAACATAACCTTTATGAATTATGAAGCCTTTGTGCTTTTTATTTTTTTTACAACTAATTCAAATTCACACATTGATGTTGGCTGATGAATATTATTTCATAGAACAAAACATATAAGATCTAAGCCCGTGTTTACCACAGACCTTTTCTGCATTTATTCAAAAACCCTACAAAAATGCCATTCATTTTCCTCATAGGCTTTGTCTAACGAACAATGGCGGAGTTGGTGCCCACAAAAAGACACCATTACTATTTCTCTAGTGTTGACGATCCATGGTTGGTCCCATCCTCTGCCTGAGACTGTCTCTAAGAAATAGTATTCAAACCACTGTTACATGATTGCATTGTTTATTGGCATACCAACTAAATGTGTGTAAATGTCTATGTGATCTTCGCACCCCCTGTCAGGTCAGTTGGGTCACTGACTGGGATAGTGTGTAGTGATACCCCAAGGACATAGGCCCTTACTTGTCCCGTCATCCTCTGTAATCTGCCTTCACCCCTTTCGATCATCAAATTATTCAATATTTACGACAGACAAGTGAATTTGATTGATTTATTCTTCATGGTCTATTTGTCAGTGTCTGCGACGAGTAAAATGTCAACGAGCCATTGAGCTTTATGGAAGATAAGGGGGAATAAAGGATTGTGCAGCTGAGAAGAATAAGTCCTTTATCTGCCTAAACTGTAAATAAGCAACTGCTTATACTGGCATGCATTGGCACTGTTACTCACAGCCCCCCTGTGCAACATCAGAGGCATCTGACACATTTCTTCCTGGGTTGGCTGCTTTCGTGTGTGTTATTATTGAACATCATGTTGGGCAACAAGCAGCCAGCTCTGAGATAATGTCCTGGGGCCAATGACGAAGCGTGGTTCCACATTTGACTGGGTGTGAAAGGTGGAAAATATGAAGCAGCTTTAAAAGGAGTGCGTGATTAATTAGGAGTGTGACAGGCTAGCTAGCCCATCTGGAGTTTGTCGTCATAAATAAACAGATCGTTATCGCTTGACAAAGCATTGTTCACATTTCATGAACATAAAGGCCCATTGAAATTTGAAAAGCAGAAGGTCACTGTAGAATAACATTCAGGGGTTTTTATGTTGTGCTCATAATTGCTAGAGTATGTCTTGGTTGAAGTCTTTCCTTTGAGATGTTCCCAATATCCTTCATGGTTATATTGATTAAATCTGTTTTTAAACTATGAATATCATTAAATTTCCTACTTTGTGAGGACTGCCAGTCAAGTTAAATCAATAAGATCTCCCCCATTGTAGAAAATGTGAATGCAGCTTCTGGTCATCCGTTTCTTTGCCATCTTTCTTTTTACCAGGTATCGGACCCAATTCCGCCCCATGTATAAGGTTGGCTATAAGCTGGTGACAGAGCTGGAGTGGAGGTGCTGTCCAGGCCACCAGGGTCAAGACTGCAAAGACTTTAAAGGCATCCCATCCAGTCAGACAGTGCTGGGGCCCCTGCCCACCCTGCCTCCTGCCCCTGATCACGTCCCAGAGACACAGGGTAGGGGAAAGTTGCTCAAACCTACCTCGCTTTGTAGAGACAGATACCTGACCCTAAACTCTACATAGAGCCCATTACATGACTGGTATGCTTGTTTTCTCATATGATTCGTTTAGGAATGTTTTTGCACTAATGTAATAATGTTAAACATAGATTACACCCTCAATTAGATGTAAGTTTCCGAGATGAAAAGAGGATTTATCCTAACCATCTGATATTCCCCCTGTAGATCTGGGACAGCAGGCATGGGGTCAGAGTGGCCACCCCTGGGGGGCAGGGAGGCAACCAGGAGGTCAGACAGGCCAAGGGCCGGCAGGGGGCCAGGGAGGGAGTCAGACGACACAGCAGCTGGAGGTGGTGGTACAGCGTCTGTCCCAGCAGATTCTAGACATGCAGGCAGCCATGACTAGCCTGTCGGCCAACCTGAGGGTGGACCTGCAGGAGGACACCAGCAAGATGCTGGTCACGCTGCTCAACGTCTTGCGGCAGCCAGACAGCGTGCGTGGGGAGCAGCAGAGCATGCTGCTGCAGGGCCTTTCCCTAGAAAAAGAATACAACACGGTGGAAATAGACAAGTTCACGAGCAAGATCAACCACCTCAACGACACCATCAACACCAAGAGCAATGTACTGGACGACCTCCAAGCCAGAGTCAACCACCATGACGGACAGCTCCACCTGCTAATGGAGGCCAGCCCGGCCTCACCCCAACCCGCTCCTCCAGCCAATGATGCGACCCTGCGCGCCTATGTGGACACAAAGTTCCACGCCCTGAAGGACGAGATGATGGAGGGCATGGAGATCAAGATGGCAGACCTGAAGAACTCATGTGACTATAAGATCCTGTCGGTGCAGGAGCAGTGTGCGGGCCAGCAGAACAGCTACCTTAGCCTGACCGAGCTCCTCGAGTCCAAGGAGATGGACCTCCGCAAGGAGCTCCAGGACTTCAAGAACCAGCTGCCTAATTCACAGAGGGGAGACGGAACCCCTCCAGGGGTGGAGGAGCTGCGAAAGGAGCTGTTCCGGGCCGCTGAGGCCCAGCTGAGCCTCCAGTCCAGCCTAGAGGAGAAGTCCAAGCCTGACCCACTCCTGCTCCGTGTGGAAGAGCTGGAGGCCCGTCTCAACATGTCGGAGAGGAGCGAGGAGGTGCGCAGCATCTTCCTGGAGGAGAAGCTGAGGAGAGAGGGGGCGGAGGGGGCCGCAGACCTGAAGAAGGCTATGGGGGACAGGATGAGCTCCATGGAGGACCGGGTCACCACTCTACTGGTGGGAATAAGCAGCCCCGTATCTGGGGCTCAGACTGTGCTAGAGGCACTGCAGAGTGCTCAGGCTCTGGAGGACAGACTCAATTCCCTAGAACAGCTGTGCTCTACGGAGTGCAAGTCTGACCAACCGGCCATAGAGCGCATTCAACAGAACCTCCAGGTCTACAGAACTAGCCTAGACACAATGCAGTCTAGCATCAATGGGCATTCAGCTAGTCTTGGAGACATGGAAAAGTTTGTCCAAGGGCAGCTCCTGAACCATACCGCCAGTCTTACAGATGTGCAGGAAGAAGTAGGAGCTCTTAAAGGACGTATGGGAGGACAGGAGGGCTCTCTGTCAGCAATGGGTCTCTCTCTTAGACAGCAGTCCCTGGAGCTCCAGGGACAGCTTCTGAACCACAGTGCCACTCTTACAGGCGTGGAAGAAGCACTAGGAGCTCTCAGTGGGCGTATGGGAGTACAGAAGGGCTCTTTGTCAGACTTGGGTGTCTCTTTCAGTGCTAATCTTAAAGATGTGGAGAAAGAGCTGGGAGCTCTTAGTGGGCGTATGGGAGAGCAGGAGGGCTCTCTGTCGGCCCTGGGTCTCTCTCTCAGCCAGCAGTCCCTGGAGCTCCAGCAACTGAACACCTTTTGCCTGAGCAGTGCAGGGCCAGCCCAGGAGGCCAAGGACCTGCTAGAGCTCCACCTGACCCAGAGAGAGGAGCTGAGGGCCAGGCTGGAGGAGCTGGGCCGGGAGGTGAGGGCTGAGGCAGACCACTGCAGGAACAGGACCGAGGACGTAGCACTGGACGTTGCCAGCATGGACAGCCGGGTTATCAGCTTGGAGAACGTGTGTGGTAGGCTGGAACCCATCTCCAGCAGCCTGCAAAGGATCAAGGAGGGGCTGAACAAGCATGTGACCGGCTTGTGGAACTGCGTCAACCAGATCAACGGCACCTTGCAAGCCCACACCAAGGATATCAGAGGACTGAAGGGAACATACCAGAACCTCCAGGACCACTACTCGGGCATCACCCAGGCCCTACATCATCTGACCACCAGTCCTGAGAACACTGGTAAGACTTGACATTGAGATTGACAACTTTGCTTGCTTAAAATTTGCATGATTATTCCAATCCTCCAGGTTGTATCTCCCATATGTTCTTAAACCTACAGCTCCCCTGCAACAACTTTCTCCTGCTAAGTTTCCTACTGGTTACATTGCAGTAATATAATAATAATAAGATACACTGAGTGTACAAAACATTAGGAACACCTTTCTAATATTGAGTTGCACCCAATTTTTGCCCTCGGCACAGACTATATTCGTTGGGGCATGGACTCCACAAGGTGATGGAAGCATTCCACAGGGATGCTGGCTCATGTTGACTCCAATGCTTCAGCGTTCCACAGGGATGCTGGCTCATGTTGACTCCAATGCTTCCCACAGTTGCTTCCATTTAGCAGATGCCAAACTTAGTCATGCGTGCATACATTTTACGTATGAGTGGTCCCGAGAACCGAACCCACTATCCTGGCAGTGCAAGCACCATGTTCTACCAACTGCGCTACAGAGGACCACTACAATATAAGGGCAATTCCACGATAATGGAATTGTGTTGAGAATCACATTTTTCACTTTCAAATGTATAACAAACAACAAACAGCAAAGTTTGGTAACAGAATTTCTGTAAAATCTCTCGTTTTTTTTATGTGACCATGTTTTCCAAAAACTCTTTGGAAAGAATGGGGTGTCAGCTATGACATGATACATTGACTTTGGGGGGGAAAAAATATTTTGGTTAATGAACTAGAGTAAGTGAAGTACACTCGGTAACAGAATTGCGGTAACGGAATGGGTCCCCGATCTAGACTACACAGAAATGCATAATTATGGATATGAATGTCATTCTCTTCATGGTGATGTATCCTAAATAGGTACACAAAAAGTTAAAATATGCAATATCCTCCTTTGCATGTTTTGGTATTATTCTACACATTGGCTATTATTTTAATGTTCTCCACCCCCAAACAAATCTGACTGGACAAAATCTGAATCTATCATAGATGTCTGTTTCACAAGTTAGAGTAGACTTCATTGCATTAGAGTTCAGTACAGTACATTATCCTCTACCAAGCACCTACCCCGGGTCCGGGAGCACCCCCCACCCCCCCCACACTGATTAGCATCGCTAGCATAGCGTCACAATTAAATAGTAGCATCTAAATATCATTAAATCACAAGTCCAAGACACCTAATGAAAGATACAGATCCTGTGAATAAAGCCACAATTTCAGATTTTTATAATGTTTTACAGGGAAGACACAATATTTAAATCTATTAGCTAAACACGTTAGCAAAAGACACAATTTTTTTACTCCAACAGTTTTTTCCTGCGTCAGTAGCTATCACTAATTCGACTAAATAAAAATATATATAGCCACTAACCAAGAAACAACTTCATAAGATGACAGTCTGATAACATATTTATGGTATAGCATAGTTTTTTTTTGAAAAATGTGCATTTTTCAGGTATAAATCACAGTTCTACATTGCAGCTGCAATCTGAAATAGTGCCGACGCAGCCAGAACAATTACAGAGACCAACGTCATATAACTAATTACTTGTCTTAAAACATTTCAGAAAAAATACACAGCGTACAGATATTGAAAGCCCAACATCTGGTGAATCCAAACAATATTTCAGATTTATTAAATGTTTTATAGCGAAAACAAAATGTAGCGCTAAATTAGCATAACCACGCCAGCCAGAACCAGCTGGGCGCCCCCGACCAGTTCACATGCACGACAGATATATGAAATAACATCGTAAATTGGGTCTTACTATTGCTGATCTTTCATCAGAATGTTGATCAAGGTGTCCTTAGTCCTGATGAGTCGTTCAATCCATTCATAATGGCAACTTTCCCTCTTCATTTAGCATAGGTACTGGTCGACTGGCACGGTTCTGTCCAAAGTAAAAAAACTCACAGAACGGAACACGGCAAAACTCCCGAAAAAATTCAAATAATCTGATTAAACTATATTGAAAAAACATACATTAAGATGATATGGTCACATGTATCAAACAAACTTCGAGACGGAGATAGTTTTCATCCGTAACGGCAGCAAAACAGTAGACAATCGCACCTCCAAATCGCGCGATTCAGAGAACCGGAAGTTGTCGGTCACGCCAAAGAAATAGGTCTTATTTCACGTCAGTACAAGATAAACAAAAAATGTCTCCTCTGACGTCCTCTTGACACCCAGAGGAAGACGAATGAAGTGTGTTTCGGGTCATAGGTGGCGTGACCATATATAGGCAGAGCGTTGAAGCGAGCATAGAAGCGAGCATACACATCTTGCATTCTTCTTCTTGGTCAGGGAAAGTGCTGTCAAATGACTTCTGTTTCACTCAGAGACAAAATTGAAACGGTTTTAGAAACTATAGATTGTTTTCTATCCAATGGTATTAATTATATGCATATAGTAAGAGCAATAATTGAATAAGAGGCAGTTTAATCTGTAGAGGAAATTATGCTAATGCGAAAACAGCACCCCCTGTATTCTCAAGAAGTTATACTGTACTGAATTATAGTTTACTCAACTTATTTTTACTTTACTGTACTGTGCTCTCCATCTATGATTTGGTTAATTTTGGTCATGACGGGGCCAAAAATCAACATCTGTGGACGTTGAAATCAAGGCCAGGGTGGACCAGATTTCAACTACTTTTCAGCGTACATGGACGTCCGTTTGTTGGTCAGTGCTCAGTGGATAAGAATGATAGTTACAGTAAATGGAAAGAGAGGGGGCTCATGGGTAGGTGTCAGTAAGAGCCGGGAGAGGTGACATTAACTAGCGAGAGCGAGAGGTTGTTTAATAGAACCTTTATTTAACTGAGCAAGTAAGTTAAGAACGAATTCTTATTTACAATGACGGCTTACCCCGGCCAAACCCTAACCCGGACGACGCTGGGCCAATTGCGTGCCGCCCTATAGGACTCCCAATCACAGCCGGTTGTGATACAGCCTGGAATCGAACCAGGGTCTGTAGTGACGCCTCTAGCACTGAGGTGCAGTGCTTTAGACCGCTGCGCTACTCGGGAGCCTTAAACACCAGACGACAGAAAGAAAAAGAAAACCTTTGAGTTGAACGTAACCGTAACCGTATGCCAGTGGAAGGGAGGACTGTAAGCAGGTGTCCCAACGGTGGTTTGTGACTACTATCATTTCTCGTGACTACTATCATACTATCATGTAGCCAATTAAATTACATGAATTCCGTCACGGATTTTCCAGAAATTCCATTACCGATTTGGTAACAGAATTTAGAGTTTTAACCACTTAATCATTCATAAACCAATAGATATCAGTAAAAACACTAACTAATTGGTAGATCTACCCTTACTTGTTACTTCTGTGAACTTTTCATTATACTACTCCCTCATGAAGGAGAGAAATGTGCAAATATCTTAACGATATGCAGGTTTTTGGTAACAGAATTTCAAGGCAAAGGACAATTGTTCTTAAACAAGGCAAATAATTTCTCCAAAACTATAAGTGTTGTTATTAGTTGGCAGGGTTGTTAACTTCAACATTATTGGGTTTTGAAGTATTTTTACTACCTTTTTAAGACTCTGGTAGATATTTTCTAAGACCACTCTTCCATCTGTTTGACCAGAAATCAAAGCCTTTGCTAATAATTAGAATGGAAAAAGGATTGAAAAATGTATTTTTATTATTTTCTCTTACTTTTCATTTGACACCCGATTTGACATGCTCCTATAAACTTCACACGTTGGTGCTCATGGGTCCTTTTACATGGGAATGACCATCACCCAGGTGGTCCAGTAGCAGAGACTGGAGATGACAATCAAATGGGGCTAATAAGATCAACTTCAGAGCTGCAGCTGGGGCCAATTTGAGTTGTATTGAATATAAGACGGTTAGTTGAGTGTATGAGAAGAGAGAGAGAGAGAGAGAGAGAGAGAGAGAGAGAGAGAGAGGGGAAGCTGGATTTCCATCTCGCTGCATTCTGACTCCGAGGCGGCAGCAATGATTGAACACACATGGTCTTTTTAATAGACCCGGTTTGTGTTAAGCAATGCCTGAGCTTTAAGGGATTATTACCGTGCGTGCATGCATTTCTGTTGTAACTACTTTTGTCGTGACTAATCTTGCTGTCCCATGGTCATCTGTGAGTTCAAAAACCCCATATCCTTTTACATGACGGATAACTCGTGTGGACATGGACTAAGTTATAAATGATGGTGCCCAGGTGACTCAACCGGGAATAAAGGCATTAGAAGCACACTCCATAACATTTATGAGCATAGTGCCTCTTCTTCTGAATACAGCTCAACATGACTTACTGGTTGACAGAGCAGCTCTGCACGCTCCTGTCTGGAAGTCCCATGGGGAAGGGGCCCTGGTTCTGGCTGTGAAGCCAGAGGTAGAAACTTTAGATCGGAGTCACCGTTTCTCATTCCTGGGTGTAGCTCTGGAAGTCAAGTGTGAGCCTTAATAACCGTCTTACTTAGAAAGACAGATGTCACACTTTTCCCATCGTGCGAAACGTGCACATGGAGACTCTTAAGAAATGAAGCGGCAGTAGCCCGCCCTTCACTTGTAACAACTTATATTTAAAATCAGTATTCTGTCCCCTGGAATGTTTGGGTTGTAACCCCTCAGAGGGCAGCTCGTTATTCATATGTTCCAGACTGGATGCTGTTTTACCACGGGTCACATTGGGATGTCTTTCTCTCATACTTGGCTCACTGCTTCGCTTTTGTCCTGGACTGGTCTCTGGCTTGCACAGCTGACTACTTATAAGGAAGTGGAAAGTGATGTCCATTATAGGGACGTCTGTCATTGGCTTATCAATTGTCTACTTATAGGAACCAATCAGATGGTTTGTTATTTGAGAGCCGAGTGGCCCAAGTGTCTCAGTGGGTTCAGATCAGGTGCCTCTGGGTTGATATGACATGACACCCTCCTACCTCCTTACTCTTCCCCTCAGTGCCCTTGTGTTCCATCCCTCTCCATATCTCCCTGCACCCTTTTGCTCTGGTGTTGTTGAATCTGTTTAGCACACTGGCCTGGCCGTGTCTCTCTCCTCTCTCTAAATAAAAACACAGGGCTCTATTTTTGACTGCCGCTAAGGGGGCGCAAGTGTCAAATGCACGTTGGTTTGCCATTTCATCATGTAAAAACTGGCGCACTGGCATATTCCAGCCCTGACACCAGGTTTGGCATTTTACCTGTCTAATTTTAGCTCGCTTGCGCTGAGGTGGGACGGGTGGCAACATTTGAGCTGTGTCCTTAAAAACAAGTGTAAAAGTGACAATTTCATGTAGCTGTAATGGGAAGTTTTTAAGACCCACAAAGCAGGTCTTATCAGTAACGCAGTTGATAATGGCATGGATTTTGAGAGCGGAAGAGCAGCCTATCCAGCCATGGCGCACAGTGCCCATGGAAGGAGAGATGTGCCTTTTGTCCTGGTGAATCTCATATTTAGAAACATTAAAAAACTATTGGTTTCCCCCATTTCCATTTAATTTGATTAAAAACCAAGCATAGCCTAACCTCCCCGTAATTAATCAAGGCTGGTTTAGCAGCATTACACAGCTGCATGTTTTTATCCTGGCCATTAGCCAAAAGTAGACTAAAAATAAAGGAGTTTTTTTAAATGGTCTACTGAGAATCCTTTGAAATATTTTTGCCTTCATGCTTTTCCTTATTCACAATTCACATACCTCAATCAATCAAATGTTTTTATAAAGCCCTTTTTACATCAGCAGATGTCACAAAGTGCTATACAGAAACCCAGCCTAAAACCCCAAACAGCAAGCAATGCAGATGTAGAAGCACGATGGCTAGGAAAAACTCCCTACAAAGGCAGGAACCTAGGAAGAAACCTAGAGAGGAACCAGGCACTGAGGGGTGGCCAGACTTCTTCTGGCTGTGCTGGGTGGAGATTATAAATGAGTGACGGCCATTAAGGCAAGAATGTTCTTCATGATGTTCATTGATGACCCAGCAGGGTCGAATCATAATCACAGTGGTTGGAGAAGGGTGCAAGAGCTCAGTACCTCAGGAGTAAATGTCAGTTTGCTTTTCATAGCTGTGTATTCAGAGGTCGAGACAGTCGAAAACAGCAGGTCTAGGACAAGGTAGCACATCCGGTGAACAAGTCAGGGTTCCATAGCAACAGGCAGAACAGTTGAAACTGGAGCCTCAGCACGATCAAGTGGACTGGGGACAGCCAGGAGTCATCAGGCCAGTTAGTCCTGAGGCATGGTCCTAGGGCTCAGGTCCTCTGGGCGGGGAGAGAGGGAGACACCAGATAAGACAGATTTACACCAGATATAACAGACCGACCCTAGCCTCCTGGTACATAGACTTTTGCAGCATGGATAGATACCTACATTTCACTTGTTCAAGTAGGTTGTCCATCCCCATTTTCAAAGAGCGCCCCTCGTCCTATTACCAAAGACACACTCCTCCAAACTATTCAGTCGTCCTATAATGTCATATCAACGGCAGATTATTTTGAGAATCTTCTACGCACACAGGCAACTATACAATCGACAGGAACCTAGCATTTTGTATGGGGAGGCAGGTAGCCTAGTGGTTAGGGCGTTGGGCCAGTAACAGAAAGGTTGCTGGATCAAATCCCCGAGCTACAAGGTACAAATCTGTCGTTCTGCCCCTGAACAAGGCAGTTAACCCACTGTTCCCCGGTAGGTAGTCATTGTAAATAAGAATTTATTCTTAACTGGCTTGCCTAGTTAAATCAAGGTTAAAAAATAGATGTGTGAATGTTATACGTAAAAGACATTTAGGCCTACAGTACGTGTACACACAGTGCTATGGAAAGAGAGAAGCGATTTATGCATCTGACCCGATCCTTAAAAAAAAAAAAAATTGTTGGTGGTTGAATTAAAAAAAAAAAAAAATTGATTAAAAACCAACCTTTTTAGAAAGTTTGACCGTCCATGAATGTATGGCTCGAATGCAATGCAATTTCGTCTACTAGTTCTGGAAAAGTGCAAACATGATCTGTAACATGGTTCCATGATGTTTATAACACATTACATTTGCGAGCAGTATAAATGGTGAGTGGACATTCCCCCTCTTTATATTGGATCTTTATCTAGCTGCTGTGAAAAGTTTGGATGTGTGTAAAACCCTCCATAGTCTTTAAGTTTCCTTGTCTGTATTATACGCCCACGGGGAGCAATTATGGTGCCTGGAACTGTATTTAGACAGCCTATTTAAAACAGTTTTTTTTATTATTAGAATTTGATTAGAATTATACACTTTATTTTTAGGCCTTATCAATAGCCTAGGGAATTTAATCTTGCATATTGACTACGTTTGTCATGTCCCTCTCCAGACTGCTATTTACAGTGGGCATAGCCCCCTATATCAGTGTGAATGCTCTAGCCTATGTATGTTTAACAATGGAAGTCCATATTGCAGCAATACAATTACAACAATGTGGACTGCAGACATGTTCAACATATATTTAGCAAATATGGGGCAGGCTATTTAACGAGCTAAGCTATAAGGGACTAGCATTCGAATTGGAGTTGATGACAAAGCAATGTAGAAGTAAAAACACAACTTGAAGCAACCACATATTTAGCCATGGAGCACGTTTTGATTGGCCAGTGAGGGGCATCGACACACCCACAACTTGTTAATTCATCAAAACCCAGCCCTTTCGCACCACCACTCACTACTGCACCCATAAATCCAGTTGTGAAAATAGCTAAAATATTTCTGACACACCCCCGAATCTAAAACGCCAGCGCTAAGATTTACCATTGTGTTAGGTTTGTTAAAATGTAGACCACAGGTTGCATTTCAAATGGAACCCTATCCACTATATAGTGCACTTCTTTTGACCAGAGCCCTAAGGGCCCTGGTCATAAGTAGGGCATTACAGAAGGAATAGGGCACCATTTGGGACGCAGACACATTGAGCAGTCAAGGCTTTCCCCTGAGCCACATGTTCTGCTCTGTACTGCCATGACGTCATACACACCCTACCCCCTGAAGTTAGAGCGTGAGAAAGTGCTGGATGGAGGGACCGAGATTAGGGACCCTCAATTTTTCTCAATGGTTTAGATAATAAATATCTTGATTGCTTAAAGGAAACAATCAGATTTTCCTAAAATGGCATGTTTGGCTGCTCACTGACTGACAATCCCGGCAATCCCGGCTTGACAAATGCCAAATTTAGCTTGGCTTGTTGACCGGTTAGAAAATCAAGTCCAAAACTGCTAACAGATTTGGCTCGGGTATTTATGTTTTGTGTTCATTGGTTTGAAGCTCTATTGCAAAACAACACACATTTTACAGGGCCAACCTATCCACTCATGCGCGGGAGAAAGATATTTTGTTAGGTTTATCAAAAGTGTAGTTTAAGGCAATTTCCCAAACCATTAGTGACAACCAAGCAGCTAATGAGGTCTCTCCTGACCCTACCAAACACTACCCAGAGATTAGCTGTGTGTGTGTGTGTGTGTGTGTGTGTGTGTGTGTGTGTGTGTGTGTGTGTGTGTGTGTGTGTGTGTGTGTGTAATATGCCCACCCTTGCTTTGCCTCACCACCATCCAGAGGTTTCCTGACAATGGCATCTCCACACTATACTAAGTACTACTTCCTCAGTGTGTATGATATCTTGTGAATGTGCAGATGTTTGTGTCTAAAGTGAGTATGCTTACATAACAGCACATCCTTTTCATTGTGTTTGACAGAGTGGCCTCGGGTCACTAAAAGCCTGTTACAGACAACACAACACTTAAGGGTTCTGTTATGGCCAGTAAAGAGAACCTCTTCTGCCGCCACAGAGTCTATATTGTTCAGGTCAATGACCCTATGATAAATACGGCAGGTTGTCGGATGACAGTCCCACACACTGGCCAAGTGTGAAAACCCTGGGAGAGAGAGATGGCTGCGTCCCAAAGTGGCAATCGATTCGCTTTACAGTGCACTACATTTGACCAGGACCCCATGTGCTCTTGTCAAAAGAAGTGCGCTATAAAGGGAAAAGGGTGCCATTTGGGACGTAGCGCTCTGGCATTACAGGTGCTGGCCAAGATAGTCCAGAGCAGTGGCGGTCGGTGAAGGAGGACAATATTTAGTTTTTATGAGCATGGCCTTCTGACAAATCACTGGGCTCCCACTGCAGTAAAGACGTCACTTTAGTCTCTTGCTAAAACCACCATGTAACTGCTAATTTCTATTCCGCACTGTCCCACTAAACGAATGTGATATATTCATTTTTACAGGTTTAAGATGAAGATATTCAATTATCACTTTTTCCCCTGAAAGTAGACTTTAGGTCCAAACTAAAGTGAATGCATTTATTCCTAGATCCCAGACTCTGGATCGTGTCTGTTTTGGCTCAGGCTGACTCGTAAATCTTGTCGGTGGTACTAAACTGCTGTACAGTGGTTATGATGTGGTATGTAACATGGGTGACCACACGGATTCTTACGTGTCCTCAGACTGGTGGAGGGAATACTGTGCGGCTGTGAATGTAGGGTTTTCCGGATACATTGTAACACTCCCTCCAAGGCTACAGCCAGGGGCTCCCAGCTGCAATTGTTTACATCCACCTCTTTAATCATGGTGCACACATGCACACACACGTCGGAGCTCCATCCTTTAATCATTACCCTGGGATTGGGGCTGAGATTGGCATTCAGTCGGAGTCATCCAGGCCCAGCCGACAACTACACACACACTCAGCGTCACACGTGTAAATGCCGCCTCAGTCCCTCCTGTGGTGTTTTACAGGTTCCTAGTAGTCCCTTCTCTGTGTAGTGTTTAATAGGGAGTAGGGTGAAGTTGCCCCTAAGACTGTGATCTTAGTTTCAGTTAAGCATTTTCCACACTAATGGTTAAGGTTGGGGAAGTTGATCCTAGATAAGAGTTCTGGTCACACCTGTTGCTGATACATATATAAAATCGGGCACACAGCCATGCAATCTCCATAGACAAACATTGGCAGTAGAATGGC
Source organism: Salvelinus fontinalis (assembly GCF_029448725.1). NCBI lineage: Eukaryota > Metazoa > Chordata > Actinopteri > Salmoniformes > Salmonidae > Salvelinus > Salvelinus fontinalis. The sequence continues at coordinate 3,025,831 of NC_074689.1, read as the reverse complement.
CTTACTGAAGAGCTCAGTGACTTTCAACGTGGCACCATCATAGGATGCCAACTTTCCAACAAGTCAGTTTGTCAAGTTTCTGCCCTGGTCAACTAAGTGCTGTTATTGTGAAGTGGAAACATCTGGAAGCAACAACGGCTCTGTCGCGAAGAGGTCACAGAACGGGACTGCCGATTGCTGAAGTGCCTAAACATAGGCTATACTCGGTTGCAACACTCACTGCTGAGTTCCAAACTGCCTCTGGGAGCAACGTCAGCACAAGATCTGTTCGTCGGGAGCTTCATGAAAAAATGGGTTTCCATGGCCGAGCAGCTGCACACAAGCCTAAGATCTCCATGCGCAATGCCAAGTGTCGACTGGAGTGGTGTAAAACTCGGCGCAATTGGACTCAGGAGCAGTGGAAACGGGTTTTCTGGAGTGATGAATCACGCTTCACCATACGGCAGTCCAAACGGACTAATCTAGGTTTGGCGGATGGATGCCAGGCGAACCCTATCTGCCCGAATGCATAGTGTGCCAACTGTAAAGTTTGGTGGAGGAGGAATAATGATCTGCGGCTGTTTTTCATGGTTCGGGCTAGGCCCCTTAGTGCCAGTGAAGGGAAATCTTAACTCTACAGCATACAATGACATTCTAGACGATTCTGTGCCTACAACTTTGTGCACCAGTTTTGGCCCTTTCCTGTTTCAGCATAATGCTCCCGTGCACAAAGCGAAGTCCATACAGAAATGGTATGTCGATCAGTTTGGAAGAACTTGACTGACCTGCACAGAGCCCTGACCTCAACCCCATCGAACACCTTTGGGATGAATTGGAACGCCGACTGCAAGCCAGGCCTAATCGCAGAACATAAGTGCCCGACCTCATTAATGCTCTTATGGCTGAATGAAATGCAGCAAATGTTCCAACATCTAGTGGAAAGCCATCCCAGAAAAGTGGAGGCTGTTATACCAGCAAAGGGGGGACCAACTCCATATTAATGCCCATGATTTTGGAATGAGATTTTCGACGAGCATGTGTCCACATACTTTTGGTCATGTAGTGTATGTGAAAATGGCACGTTTCTTATAAAGGTAGGTCGTAAAAAATGCTTCTCTGTGACATCACACGGTAGGATTAAAAGTAAGAAACTGATTTTCAAAACCTGCATCCAGTTTCTAGCTCCCCGCATCACCTGCAAATCTGTATTTGAAAATCAATGTTTAAAAAAAAAAAAGTAATTTGATTATGTCATCGGCTAGAACCTCTTAACTTTATTTTTTTTTCTTCTACAAAACGTCGAAATGCGCCATTTTCACATATGGGAAATTCCATGGTAACGGAATTACACTGAGACTTTTTCACTTCAAAATGTTACCAAACAAAAACCATTGATTTCAAAGTTTAAACAAATCATACAACTCTATGCACAAGGACACATTTGTACTATTTCCACAAAACATTTTACAAACACACACTTACTGGAAGAACTGTGCAGATGCAGTTTGGCAGCAGAATTTTGGTAAAATCTCCCTCAGTTTTTGACCACATTTTTCAGAAACTACCTGCCCTGAATTAAGATTCAAAGATGTCTGCAGAAAGAATGGGGTGTCAGCTATGACATGACACCTAGACTTTGAAAAAAATATATTTTGGTTATCGAACTACAGTAAGTGAAGTGGATTTACATCTGGTAACAGAATTATGTGAAGTGAATTACATTTTGGGACCCTGATCTGTACCAAATGCACAATTATAGCTCTGAATAGGTACACAAAGCTTGAAATATTCAATATCCTCATTTGCATATTTGGGTATTGTTCTACAAAACTGGCTATTATTCAAATGAGCTCCGCCCCCAAACAAGACCACATTTGGTTGGTACGGACCAGACCAAATCTGAACCAATCATAGACATCTATGTTTCACAAGATTTGACAGTACAGCAGAGTTCAGTACAGTAAATTATACTGCACTCTACTGTGCTGTACTGTACTAAACTCTACTGTACAGTGCTGTACTATTCTGTACTTTTCTTTATTGTACTCTACTGTTCTCTACCATGCTTTACTGTACTGTGCTGTCCAAACTTATGATTTTACAAAGTTACAGTTCATATAAGGAAATCAGTCAATATAAATTAATTCATTAGGCCCTAGTCTATGGATTTCCCATGACTGGGAATACAGATATGCATCTGTTGGTCACAGATACCTTTAAAAAAAAGTAGAGGCGTGGATCAGAAAACCAGTCAGTATCAGATGTGACCATAGAGATGATCAGGCTGTTGATTGTGGCCTGTGTAATGTTGTCCCACTCATCTTCAATGGCTGTGCGAAGTTGCTGAGCATCCCAAACATGCTCAATGGGTGCCATGTCTGGTAGGTATGCAAGCCATGGAAGAACTGGGACATTTTCAGCTTCCAGGAATTGTGTACAGATCTTTGCGACATGGGGCTTTGCGTTATTATGCTGGCACAACAATGGGCATTCAAATTGGCATCGATAAAATGCAATTGTGTTCATTGTCTGTAGCTTATGCCTGCCCATACCATAACCCCACGGCCACCATGGGGCACCCTGTTCACAACGTTGACATCAGCAAACTGCTCGCCTACACGACACCATACATGCTGTTTGCCATCTGTCCGGTACAGTTGAAACCGGGATTCATCTATGAAGAGCACACTTCTCCAGTCTGCCAGTGGCCATTGAAGGTGAGCATTTGCCCACTGAAGTCGGTTATTTTGTTGTGCAAACTCAGTTTCATCAGCTGTCCGGGTGGCTGGTCTCAGACGATCCCACAGGTGAAGAAGCCGGATGTGGAGGTCCTGAGCTGGCGTGGTTACAAGTGGTCTGCGGTTGTGAGGGTGGTTGGACATACTGCCAAATTCTCTAAAACGACATCCGAGTTGGCTTATGGTAGAAAAATTTACATTCAATTCTCTGGCAACAGCTCTGGTGGACATTCCTGCAGTCAGCATGCCAATTGCACTCTCCCTCAAATTTTAGGGTGGCCTTTTATTGTCCCCAGCAAAAGGTGCACTTGTGTAATTATCATGCTGTTTAATCAGCTTCTTGATATGCCACACCTGTCAGGTGGATGTTTCCAGTCTGTCAGTCCTGAGATTGCTAAATAAATGTTCTTCTTAGAAAAGAGTTTGCAGCAGAAGCAGAAGAGGCTGTTTCTTTCAGAATGCACCAATCATCTTCTAGGGATTTTTTCACCACTTACCAAGGTCTTCCTGAAATACTGGTGGTGGAAACTTCTTCTATCACTCTCATTCCTTGGGGAAACAAAGTTAGGTGGTACCTCACTTGGTCGTCTGCAAACTAGTTGTGTCCGAATTCTGTCCGTCAGAACTGAAGGCCAGTCAGCAGGGTCTGTAGACAGTGGTTCATCCTCAGCAGCAGGGTTTGGTGGGAATGCTGCTACAGGCATTTCTAATGGAGAGCACATGGGCATTCGTTTACACACGTTATTCACAGCACTCATAGTGGTGGAACATCCCACATACATACCCAGTAATAATAAAATCAGCATTGTTACCTACAATATGGAAACTTGACTTTGCAAAAAGGAAATTATTTATTTTGTTTATGTTATGCAGGGATGCACACAAACACGTGTGTGTACCCACACCTGAAGAATCCTACTGGGGAGAAGTGGAAGCAAATAGGTCTTCATCCTCAGGCTCAGACAACATGTGAAAACACCTGTGTGTTTTCACAAAGGCGCCGAGATAATTTCTGAAGAAGCCTGTGTGGCTGAGGAGGTAGATGGCTCCTCATCCTGGCCAGTGCCAGAGGGTGCTCCAAAATATTTCAGAAGTGCCCCTGACTTTGCATTTAAATACAGTATGAGTCTGACACCCTAAATACATTTGTTGCACAATTAAATATACATTTCATTATGCACAGTTTATCAAAGTTTCAGAATAAGAACCAAATGAACCATGCAACCTCCTTGGCTAATACTAGTCATAAGACACCTCAAAAGACTCAATATATCACAAAAGATACAAAATATCAGCATAATATAGATGTCATTTAAGTTAGCCTACAGCATTGGAAATTCCCCTTACTGAGCTCAGGACCTAGTCAATACAATCACAGCAAACCTTTATGATGTCACCTTAAGTTAACCAAATCAATAATAATGCTGCAGGATACACACATTACCATGATGAAACGGTGTGAAATGATATCCAATGTTATGTAAGCTAGTTGGACAGAAAACAGAATATTGTCACCCTATGTGTAATAGCATAGCAAGCAACATAGGCTAACAAACATAAGTGTTAGGCTAGTATATTTCATTACATGCATAATATTATACTCATAAAAAGATGACATAGCTTTTATCTTTTGCACGTTTCTCCTCTTCTTTCCTCATTTTCCTAAACTGGGCACCTGATGGCTTAGACCTTTTCTTATCCATTTGTTGATTTGGCACTCGAGCATCAATACATTACCCATCTCCCAACACTGTCAACCAAGAGTCAAGACTAAACCAATTCACCTTGGTGAGGTTCATACTGGTTTTATATTATTAACGATTTCGCACAAACCCCCCCAAAAAATATGTCTGTCAAACTATATATTCACAGTATTATGAATTAATTGTGGTTTATTTAGTAGCATTTCGTAAGTGTGACTGATTTTACTAAGTGCATTAGTACTGTGCAAAGTTAGAGGTGTGCTATTTGATAGATTCCCCCACTCCCCCTACCTTGGGCTTCCAGTGGGGAGACCTGAGGTCAACCTACCCCTGCTCCCCTCCCCATCTCGTGCTTCTGAGTGGGAGACCTTCCCAGGCAGTAGCCTGCCGAGTTCACAAACTAGAATCAAGTGGCCCACTCCGACAAGGTTAATTGACCCACAGTCCCACACGGTGACATGATATCATTGACGTAACGTGCAAATGAGCGATAGAAAACCGATCACGCAAATGTCACCATTCTACATTTTTTGGTGCAGGTGCCCCGTGCTGCCCCCGGCAAGATACCTAAATCCGCCACTGACTGTGTCAGTAGTTGTTCAAAGTTGTGCAGCATTGTGAAGTTCCTCTCTGACGTCGAATGCATGTGTTCCTACAACACAGAAGACTTGAGGCTACAGGGCTGCTGAAGGCAGTGACGGACCCCGGCTTTAAGTTTACAGCCACCATGGTGTACAGAATCGTCGGTCTTCTCGATCCTCCAAACAAATTACTCCAGGCAAAAGCAACGGATCTTTACACTGGAGTCAAAGTGGGTCCTCAGTGTGTTGGTGTGTGTCAAGAAGCTGAGGTGCGTCAGCGAGCCCGAAGCCATTTGGGAACAGTGCCGTACCAGTGGCACTGATGCACCAGCTCCAAGCAAATGACAACGTTATGGAAGTACAAATTCTCAGCAATACGTGGTGGACAGTACAGTAGGCCAGCAGGACAGAGGAGAAGAGACTGCGTGTAAAAGACTGTTCTTCAGCATGTTGGATGCTGTCATTGGTGAAATGTCAGAACGATTCAGCGAATGTAACAGCCAACAGCTGTCAGCTGGTGGAGGCCCTGTGTGCCCTTGACCCAGAGATACATGACTTTCTCAAAAAAGGTGAAAACACTGCGCTGGAGCTAAGCAAAACAGATTTGATGGACGCTAGGTTTAGTGACGCCCGCTATGGCTCCAATGAGGACAAATGGCCCCACTTGATATCCTGCCATGATTCTCTAGGCCCCTCCACTATTCCTACCGTGCTTACTACACTGAAACATGGACTGACTTTTGGGGCATCCACAGCCACATGCAAGAACTCGTTTTCCACTTTGACAAAGGTGTTCAGTTAGCACAGAAGAAGCATGCTACACCTAAGTAAAGCTCAACTAATCTAACTGGCATTTTAGGGGGATCTTACGTGAAGATTTCGGGGAGAATGGAATGATCGATGACTCAGGAAGTTCCACAGAGCATCAAGGAGGCTGCAACTCTTTTGAAAAGTTGTAGATTGAAACCATGTAGCTGGTTGGTTTTTACCCAGTTTCCTCCCCAATTTCGTGGTATCCAATTGGTAGTTAGTCCTGTCTCATCACTGCAACTCCCGTACGAACTCCCGTACGAACTCGGAGAGGCGAAGATTGAGAGCCGTGCGTCCTCCGAAACACAACCCAACCAAGCTGCACTGCTTCTTGACACAATGCCCACTTAACTCGGAAGCCAGCCAAACCAATGTGTCGGAGGAAACACCGTGCACCTGGCAACCGTGTCAGCGTGCACTGTGCCTGGCCCGCCACAGGAGTCGCTAGTGCGCGATGGGACAAGGACATCCCTGCCGGCCAAACCCTCCCCTAACCCGGACGGCACTGAGCCAATTGTGCGCCGTCCCATGGGTCTCCCGGTCGCGGCCGGCTGTGACAAAGCCTGGACTCGAAACCCAGAATCTCTAGAGGCACAGTTAGCACTGCGATGCAGTGCCTTAGACCACTGCACTACTCGGGAGGCCCGGGTGGTTGGTTTATATTGAAATCTTGCTTTAGTTTGTAGGGCGCTGCCCATGGTGCTGATGGAGCGCGGCGGAGATTTCGTGCCATTGAACCTGTCACTTCTTTGTCAAAAGCATTTGAATGTGTATGTTTTATTGTGGTATAGCCAGATAAGGGTAATTCAATAATATTCCAATGCAAAAAAAAAAAAAAATGTGTCACTTTATCCTGGCATCGAGTCTGATGTGTGGTGTGGTCTTTAATAACCTCTGTTTAGGTCACTGATGACAGGGAGAGGTAATGACTCACTGTTTAGATGCTAATGACAGAATCTCTCAGGCATATTGAGAAAGATTCTATACAATAACTGTACTTTCATGTAAAATGACTAGAGAAAGTACAGTAGTAAGGTGTAAGTGCAGAGCTGTGGTCAAGTGGGTAACACTCACAGCACATGATGCCTCTGGGGTTAAATCCCCGTATCCATCCTTCCTCATGTGTCTCCAACCTATTTATCTCAAATAAAGTAAAAAAAATACTGAGGGGAGTGGAATTCCCCCCCAAAATTGAAAGAGAAGATATACTGTAACTAAAAACTACACAGAAAATGGGCCATTAAGGAAAATAATACAAGCCATTACAATGGCATGCTGTCAGTACGCAGACTATGTGCTGCATGTAGGGCCCCCGACCACTAGAAAGTCAGTCGGGGTCTCAACTTACAACAGCAGTTTTCCTCTGTCCAGTCACTGACAGCCAATCAATTAGCCCATATCAGCTAACATTTTATTGATTGCTAGGTAAGTTAGTCTAGCCAGCTATCTTGTAGTAATCACGGCCAAATTATTGACCGGGCACGCAAGACACGTGCCCAGGAGCACTCATTGATTTTGTAAGAAACTCTCACTCAGATATCATATGAACATTGCATAAGTCATGGCAAAATGTGTTGAACAGCAGGGAATCGACTTTAAAACTGCAAAATGTTCTTCCTATCCCACTCACATGAAAGGAGTTCTAAAAATGCTAAAGTTTCTTTCTGCCCCATGAAGAAATGTGTAGAATGGCAGCAAAATGTACTTTAAAACTGCAACATTTTCCCTACGCCCATGGCAAAATGTGTAGTATTGCAGGACATTAAACTTTAAAGCTGCAATATGTAACTTTTTGGGGGAGTTATAGATCTGTCAATCTCAATGAAAGCAAGTCTAAGAAGTGATAGATATGTCCTATGTGCACTATTTCTATGTGCACATATACGTTTATTTTTTGGAGGAGTCTTTCACTTTCTGTTTTGTACACCAGCTGAAATACAATATATTTGGTTATGGAAAAGTTATTTCACAGCGGTTTAGATGGTATGATGATTTTCCACATTGCTTGTTTTGTCACAAACTGAAATTAGGTAAACTATTTGAATTTTAGCAACCAGGAAATGGCGACGTGATTTCTGCATATTGTACCTTTTCTAAAGCTGCACATTTCTCTCCACCGCCAAGAGGGTGGAAATCTTGCTTAGGGCCCCCAAAACGCTAGAGGCGGCCCTACATACTGGTGTTAGTTCCCACAAACCAGCTTTTACTGGAAGGTTGACTTTACTGGAAGGAAAGTGAAAGCTTTCGCTCTAGAAGCAGAGGCTGTTTGAGTAATGACAGTGACAGCTTGACCGTTCTGTCTGAAAGGAATTCTCTCTCCGATGCCTCTCTTTTGTCTAGACATTTTGTCTTCACTGTCATTTTTGGCCCATAACTTAATGCTGACAGGGACGTGAGACTGGGAGAGTCCTACTGTCTATCAGTGTCAGGATTCATCACAACACCAGCTGGTTTGTGGTTTTATCCCTCGCGCCATCCTTTCTTTCTTTTGACGCCCTGGTTTGTCATTACCCCCTCTTTTCAGGTGTTCATGTAGGTGTGGAGGAGTCTGTTAATCCCACTGAGACCAAGCTTGTTCCTCAGCGCCCTGTCCTACCCATTGGTCCAATACCAGATGGGGTCCTACCACATATGATGGAGACTGGGGAGGCAGGAGCCCCCGGAATCATCATCTCTTCCAAACCGCCCAAAGGGGCCGACGGCAGCATGTCCACCCTCAAGGGCTTTGCTGGAGCCCCAGGTGAGATATAGGGGTAGCTGGGAGAGGCTAGGAACAAGTACAGAATGCATTTGTATATCTACACACACACACACACCCCAAGCAAGTAGGTATGTTTGCAAGATTAATTGCATGCTTTCAAAACCTCATGAAATGTATCTTCGTTATTTTACAGCCTCCCGACCTTCTACAGGGTCTTTAAAGCCTAATATGCCAGTGATTTCTGGTAAGTGCTATTTGACACATTTGATTTAATTTACTATCAATATACAATGTTGAGTCTCCTGAAAATGAACCTCTTTCAACAGTTGCCCACATTCCTCTGAGACCGTCATTTCTTAAACCATATTTAACAGGTAAGATATTTAGTACTCTTGTTAAGATAAATTCCATACTATTCCAATCAGCTACTGTATGGACAAGAATTGTCACTAACCACTTTTAAAAAATAAGTGGGAATGTGTGTCAATGTGACTCAATATATCAGATTAAACGTTAACCCTGTATCAGGTGAGCGGGTGTCCTTCTCGGCTGGTCTCAACCGCTTGCCCTTCCCTGGGGAGGTGGGCATCATCCGCTTCAACAAGGTGTTGGTAAACGATGGGGGACACTATGACCCTCACACAGGTGACGACTATATCACCAGCACACACATACAGACGTAAACTACAACCTATCAAAATAATCAAGTTTTTTAATAGTTGTACATCTAGGTGACAATACAGATTCATGTCAACTCATGTATGAGTGCCCCCTTGTGGCTGTTTCCTCTGACCCTCTTCATGTCTCCCAGGCATCTTTAACGTTCCCATGGAGGGCCGCTACCTGCTGAGTGCCGTGCTGACAGCCCAGAGAGGTGCCAGGGTGGAGGCGGTGTTCTCTGTGTCCAACCGCAGCATCCAGAGGCTGGACACGGCCGGTTACCTGCCTGATAATGGTGGAGGAGGTGGGGCTGGCTCCACCAGCTGTGACTGCGGAGGCTCTGCCTCCCTGAGCCTGGTTCTCACTCTGATGCGTGGGGACAGGGCAGGTTTAGTCATGACCGCAGGCAAACTTGCCATCTCAGAGAACACAGAGGTCCTCTCAACATTTAGCGCCGTGCTTCTCTACCCCACCCCCTCAAAAAAATAGCTGCCATGTTATAGACAAAGTTATCCCCTAAAAAAAAAGAGAACCCCACCAATGATATTGCTTTATGTAGCTCCACCCTCAAAACAACACTCCTACTTTAGATGTATGCCTTGTTCACGTGTTAGTCGGAACTAGGAAACTCTGAAATTTGACTTGCTAATTGGTTGTAGTTCTACTCGTGTCGTGTTCAACCAGTTAGCAAGATGGTACTTTCTGAGTTTCCTAGTTCCGACTAGCACGTGAACGTGGCAGTAGTATGCCCACCATTGCATGCCTTACAGGTATTTTAGTAAAACAGGTAGATTGCTTTAACGTACTATCATATTACAGAGCTTTCATACAAAAAGAGATGTATCAAATATTTGATCATAGGATTCTTATGGAGGGGACGGGGCAGGCTACTGCCATTTATGGAGTATTAACATTTAGTGATTGATTATATTTGAAATGTTTGAATGTGTGCTTGTGTTGATGTGTTCAATTTGTTTACATTTGTTGTAGTTATTTTCAAATGACTATTTTATGAGAACAATCAATTACAATACTGTACATACAGGTAACTGACAAAATAAAAGAAACGCCAACAAAGTTTCTTAATTGGGCGTGGGGCCACCACAGCTTCAATGCGCCTTGGCATAGATTCTACAAGTGTCTGGAACTCTATTGGAGGGATGCGACACCATTCTTCCACGAGAAATTCCATAATTTGGTATTAAGTTGATGGTGGTGGAAAACTTTCAGGCACCGGCCCAGAATCTCCCATAAGTGTTAAATTGGGTTGATCTGGTGACAGACAGCAATGGCATATGGTTTACATTGTTTTCATGCGCATCAAACCATTACTTGTGGATGGGGGCATTGTCATCCTATGGGGGTCATAGCCATAGTAGCCCCAAAACTTGCTAAAATGTATAAAATGCCCAGCATTTTATACATGACCCTACACATGATGGGATGTTGATTGCTTAAATAACTCAGTGTTCCACCTGTGTGGAAGCACGTGCTTTCAATATACTTTTGTATCCCTCGTTCATCAAGCGTTTCCAGTATTTTGGTAGTTACCTGTAGCATCGTTAGAGGAACTAACGTTAAACAAATAAGCTGGTCATTTTTCTACATGACAAGGGATCCAGAACTTTTCAACAAGGACAGTTGTTTTGAAAGGTCTTTTTGTATTTCAACACATCCCAATGAGTCAATGTTCTTTAGGACCAATGCCTGAAAAGGAAATGTTTCAGTACCTTTTCTTGGATCAGAGGACTTAAATTCAGCCCCGGGGGCCAGTAATAAAAGCTTTGTTTAAACAGTGGCCATGTGTTCATTAACTAGGGTATTGTGTTATTATTATAATAATATAGGCCTACATTATGACCGAATGGTATCACAGGTGTTTCTTACATGAATTACAGCGAGTTTTGATTAGGAAAAAGTGGATTGTGTGTTCAAACAACTGTAGTAGGAGGTGCTCATTTAAATAATGGAATGATGTATCAGAAGTTGGTGCAACACTCTCCATTCTAACACATTTATCTGATGAAGGTCTCTGAGCAAAATGTCACGCTGTGTTTTTAACAGAGCTGTTTAGCGAGATTGTTGGCACCATGGAGAGCTGTTCCAAAACGCACACCCTCATTACACCAAACATCTGCATGGAATCTTCGAATGTATTTATTCTTGTGGTAACCATTCATATCCCAAAACACACACTTCAATGTACATGGTGACGCGCAAAAAGGCATTTTGAGATTGGAAAGAGTGAGAACTGTGAAATGAATCTCTTAACAGATACACTGATCACGATCCAAGCAGGTGCTGAAAATAACTACAAATACCAGAGTGTTAGGATGTGTATACTCTCCACACACACACACACACAATAGCTCTTTCATAGAAAGAATGACATGGTTATTGAGGAACTCTGCAACACCATCACATACAACAGCCAAATGACGATGCCAAATCTAAATCTAAATATAGTTCCAAATATACAAGACTAACCCAAGCCATAACAGAAATATATCCAATAAAGAAGAATTCATTTCATAAACATTGTAAAGGTAACCCATAAAATGTCTGCTAAAAGTTCCAACATAATACTGTAATTGTGCTTTCTGTGCAAATGAGTCTGTCTCCGTCCAAAATCTCCCGTGCTGTGTGTGTGTGTGTGAGCATCATCTACACTTTAGAAAGTGCTTCCTTCACCTTTAACCTCACTACAGCTACCTGTCCGTATGTCTTAAACCTTGAGCCAGCTCAGATTTATTAAATCTCTACCTATTAAGACTTGTGCCAGTTCCACTGGCAGCTCAGAGAAAAATCTCAGTTAAAGCTTAGCATGCACTGTGTACGTTAAGGCCTTTCCAAGCAGCGTGATTCTCCAAATTAACATCTAACCATATTGCAACAATATAACCGTTATACTTAGAAGCAGACTGAACCAAATGAGAAGTGAAGAGTCAGCATTATCACTCAAGCCAAATAATCAACTAACCTTACAACTAAGCCGGCCTTCTTTCTCTTCACATTGTAAGGCTGTACAGTCTGTTAGAATGCATGCCTACATGTATTATGTGAGGCAGTTCTTATTGATATCTTCACAACGAGTGCTTTTGTACCTGGGGAGCACTAAACAATTGAGTAAGCATCAGCATCAGTAGACACATAATATCAGCTTTGATGACTGTATACTAAGGCAGTGCAAGCAATCATAACGGAAAGAGCCATGAAATTATTACGCAACACACAATATTGCCTACGCCAATTTGAGGTTGATTTCAAGTGATTTTTTTGTTTTGTTCAAAAAACACAAAGTTTATCTACCGTACCAAAGTGTCTATTAATTACTACCGTAATACCTGAAAATAATACCACAGCTGTGGGAATTGTCCAATCAGAATCAGGGCAGCTCCTGAAGACCGACTTCAGCGATTGGTTGTCTCAGAGCAGCTCCTCAAGACAGACTTCATCAATTGGCTGTCTCCAGAAGCAGAAAGAACTGAATTCTGGGAAACTGAAGGTGGCGCTCTGCTCCTTACTGCGTAAAGGAAAAACGTGCTCTACCAGTTCACTCAGTCGGCCGTACCTACATTGAGACAGGCAAGGGGTTAGATAACAGTTACTTACTGAACAAGGTCGGTTTCAAAGGCACATGGTCGACAAACGCAATGCATTTGACTTTGAAGGTAATTTATGCCTGAGCCGAATTCCGGCCCAAATACTTCCAAAGAAACCCACACTACTGACATACAGACAGATAAACAGACCTGCAAAGTAGCTACTTACGATGTTTTATTGCCTTTTGATTGCTCTAGGATGAGCTCTCCTTTGGGATTGACTGTGAATATCCGACACACAGGGACACCCACTTGCTTGTAGGCAAACACATCCTGAGCCAAAAATGGAAGAGTCATCATAACAGTCTCCCTATTCTTATATTCAAAATTAGGTATATAATTACAAGATAAAACAAAGCTTACATTTGTTCGGTTTCCAAAGGCTGCATAGAAGGGATGTGTGTTTGGGTAGAAGAGGTTCTTGATGTCTGTGAGGCATTCAATCTTGAACTTCTCTGGCTTCTTTTCAATTACCTCCCTTATAGAAGTTGAAAGAAAAATAAATTGCTTGAAATGTAAGCATACTACAAGACTATTACAATGTTTAAATCAATCCATTTTGCAACACCATCATAACTGTATCAGAGTTTCTAAACCCAGATGCGCAACAGCTTCTAAGAGTTTCTAAACCCAGATGCCCAACAGCTTCTAAGAGTTTCTAAACCCAGATGCCCAACAGCTTCTAAGAGTTTCTAAACCCAGATGCCCAACAGCTTCTAAGAGTTTCTAAACCCAGATGCCCAACAGCTTCTAAGAGTTTCTAAACCCAGATGCCCAACAGCTTCTAAGAGTTTCTAAACCCAGATGCCCAACAGCTTCTAAGAGTTTCTAAACCCAAATGCCCAACAGCTTCAAACCCAAGCCATAAGATGCTGAACAATTTATCAAATGGCCACCTGGACTGTTTACATTGACCGACCCCCTGACCCCCCCCCTCCCTCATTTTCATTTTAGTCAAAAACAACTTTATATCTAAGGAGTGCCTTTGATATGACGGCCTGCACATGCGCAATTCGGCATGAGACAACCGTTAGACCCGATGACGTGTTTCTGCGCATGAACTTAGCTAGCCAACGTCGCCATGACATCACCTATTTCAATTGCCCTAATTGTGCATTTCTACTGGAGAAGCAGTTTCTACACATCTTCATACTAAACCATATGACTGTATTACAATAATAAACAGACTGACCAAATGAGAATGGAAAGGTCAGTTTTACCTATGAAAGGCAGAGAAGAGGCTACTAGGGGAGAGCATGAGGGGTCCTTGAGGCAGGATGGTACCCCGGTCGTTCACCCAGTGCAGGTAACCTCTGGTCATGTCGGCCATCCCGATGGCCCGCGCCGAACAGTACAGGAACTTGTAGCCATTCCTGAAGACAGTAGACATGCGTACTGTAGTCACTGCAACCTCAACATGCATATAGAGCCTACATTGGATCATTATCCTAGCCACTCACTCTAATTGTTGAGCTACTAGAACTTCTTTATGTGGAACAAGAATGTGAATAGTCATGCATAAGTGGTGAATGTCAGAAACGGTAGCTCTGTATGTATCAAATGCTTCAGAGTAGGAGAGCTGATTTAGGATCAGTTTTGCCATTTAGATAATAAATAAGAACAGGCTCTATTCAGTCTGGATCGCTGAAGCGTTACAGATTGCGCAAAAGAAATGTAAAAGTAATTTCCGATATACACAGCGTTTAACTTGAATGCAGTCGCCGCTAACGCGGGAACATTGCCTTTACATTTTTTTTCTTTTAGAACGCTGAACTTCCGCGATACAGATTGAACGGAGGCCCTAATCCTAGATCAGTACTCTTGCTGAGACACTTTACACATACAGCCACTGGCCTGGGGCCTACTTACTCATGCACTGAGTGGTAGAGCTTAGCGATGCCTTGATGAGTCCAGTCTTTCCCAAGCTGAGGGAGGATTTGGCCAAACACATCTGACCTAAGAAAATAAGCATTTTGTCAGGCTTCAAAACTAGCTTCACCTGGAGGAATTAGCTAGCGTGAATGCCTTAGAGGATTATAATAATAACTTAAGGAATGATTAATTAAGTTTAACCATGATTTGATTACCAGACAGACCTCCAGTATCAAACAAACAAACTGTGAGATTAAAAGATCAGGAGAGGACCTTAATCCAACTCCCTATATAGTGCACTAGTTCTGACCAGGGCCCTATGGTGCACTAAGAGGGGAAAAAGGGTGCCATTTGGGACACAGCCTCAGACAGTAGGAGTTGACATTGAGTGATGTTACAGGCTTTTGGATTTTCTCTCAAAGTCAATTTCGAGGATGGTTCTGTGTGGCACGCTCTGATTGGAATCCTACTCATTGGTCAGGATGGGTTGCACTTGTCGTCCTCGTGAGTCAGAAGATGTTTCACCTGTGCTGGCACAGCTGCTATTTAAAAGCTGTTGGTCCAGTGCTTCAGATATCATGAGGGATGTTGGAAGAGCTGCACCTCTTTTTTTAGCTCGTCCTCTTTAAGCTGATAAACAAAGCCTTTTATCTTGTGTCTCCCCTGTTTGGTTATTTGGCTACACATTTATTTTCAGTCCCTTACCCAAGTTGGTGTGGGTTTACTTTTCTTTTAGCTTGTCTGTTACTGGGAAAATCTAGTGGGCGTCCATGGTTGGTGTGTTAAGACCATAGAGAATGATGGAGACCTCTAGTGGCCAAAAAGCCATTTTAGCATGGGTAGAGCCATTGAAGGCTTCCGCCACTTTAAAGTAGTCAACTGGGTGGGGATTCCTATGGGTTCTAGCCTCAATGGCACTGGCCATGCTGTCCCAGATGATATAATGGTACAGATGTAAAAATTAGTTCTCTATCTCTATGGTTAAGATCCTACTTGAGTTTGCTTGGACGGCACTCAGTAGGCACCCACTTGTATGCCTTTCAGAACCCATTTTAAAACCCGACCTGTTTTGTTTTGGTTGTCCGTGGCTCATGTTTGTACCATTTTTCTGTTGAGCGAAAGTATTTTTGGTTTCTTATTGGGGAATGTAACACTGGTAATGTAGTTCAACAGCATTGAAAGCCACTTTACTTGGTGATGGTGCCGTCGATGTCGGAGATAATGACTTTGTCATCCCAGTTCCACAGGTAGATGGTGCCCTCGCAGCGACACGTGCCCTGGTACTGAGTGGTGATGCTGAAGGTGACGTCATTAGGCCCCTCCCTCAGCTTCAGACTCATCTATGAGAAGATAGAGATGAAGTGGTGCGTGAGAGAGTGACAGCAAGTGGTTTTCCAAATATCTGCTGGTTATTGACAGGTGCCAATATACAGATTAGGAGAGAGGGTGCACTTGCCCCCAAAAGCCTTCAATGGCACTGCCCGTGCTGTCAGAGAAGCCATTATGGCAAGGATGTAGCGATGTGTACTCTGTCCAACTCTGTGGAAATATAACTTCATAAGTTATGAACATGGCTCTTACTATCTGGTCAGATGAGAGGCGGAGAGACTTCTTGTAGGAGTGGGATCCGGTTGGTGCTGAAACCTCTGTCTGCACACGCTCAGTAGGTGCCAGTGCATTCAGCTCTTTAGATTCTTCATCACTGGAGGAGTCTGCTGCTGCTTTCTGCCTGCATTCCAAATAACAACCTCATTTCAACATCAGACCTCCTAAAAACAGTATAAGTTTAAACTAAGATGAGTAAAGATGAGTGAGTAGTTACTCAAAATAAACCCCCAGAACTTGTATATGTTGCCGCTAGAGGGCAGTATCCCAACAGTCTGAATTGTCATTCAGCTTCATTTACTACTGAAAGACAAAAAATTGATGATACTTCTAAACCGAGTGCCTCATGCATGTTCTCAGGGGCACTTCCTATGCGTCACTGTTTTCCCAGAGCTAATCCAGTTTGTCATTTGTTGGTGTCAAGAATATGGGTGAGGAGGGTGACATCAGTGTGTGACTAATTGGGCTTTCCCTTGTGAAACAATGCCAGGGCTGGTGGTGGGGGACAGACAGGGTGGTGCTGGGCTGACTCACTGTGGGACTGCTGGACTCTGTTGATCAAAGACAGGGCTCTCTGTGTCTCTGTGTGTCTCTGTCAGGGACTCCTGTCTGTCCATCTTGGCCTCTGAAGACTGGCGAGAGGAACAGACAACATTAATTACCCCATAACGGAACATCATGTCAACATTGATTTGATATGACAGAGTATTTATTCATTGATTTATAGTGTAATTACTGCCCATTTTTACATTAACAACTCCTTCCTATAGTCATGCAGTACAATGAGCACATGGTTCTCCTCACTCTGACTTGCTTTGGCTCATTTACAATGGAAATTAAAACAAATCCAATGCGATTCACATGGGAACTATTTCCTGCCCACACAAACAGGCATGACGAAAAAGAGGGTGAACACCATGGACCATCTGTTCAAGTTGACGAAGCATAGTATCCAGAAAGTAGTTCAGCTAGGGTCGATTTCACTATGAGTACTACAGAGTAGCAATACCAGTGGACCTATAGCATACTGCAAGAACACCCTGTTATGCGTCCCAAATGGCACCCTATTCCCTATGTAGTGCGCTCATTTTGATCAGAGCCCCTATAGGCCCTGATCAAAAGCAGTGCACTATATAGGGAATAGGGTGCCATTTGGGATGCATCTCCTACCTGTTTGACGCTGCTCTTCCTCCAGAACCACCAGCGGCCAGACTTCTTAGGCATCTTCTCCTTCACCCACGCCTCTTCTGTGGCCTGAGATTAAGTATTTATGAGTACGCGCAGAGAATGTTGAAGTTATAACATACATTTATAATGCATAACTTGTGATCTACCTTGGGCAGGTTCTTCTGGAAAGCTTGCATACTCAGTATCAACGGAGCTGCCAATGTCCAGTTGTAATATCTGTAAAGAATATATATAAATAGAAACAATTATCAAACAGTACAGTACCAGTCACAAGTTTGGACCACACCTACTCACTCAAGGGTTTGTCTTTATTTTTTTACTATTTTCTACATTGTAGAATAATAGTGAAACATCAAAACTATGAAATAACACATATGGAATCATGTAGTAAGCAAAAAGGTGTTCAAATCTAAATATATTTTATATCTGAGATTATTCAAAGTAGCCACCCATTGTAAATATACACACTGAACACAAATATAAATGCAAGGCAACATGTAAAGTGTTGGTCCCATGTTTCATGAGCTGAAATAAAAGATCCCAGAAATGTTCCATATGCACAGAAAGCTTACTTCTCTCAGATTTCGTGCACAAATTTGTTTACATCCCTGTTAGTGAGCATTTCTCCTTTAATAATATAATCCCTTCACCTGACAGGTGTGGCATATCAATAAGCTGATTAAACATCATGATCATTACACAGGTGTACCTTGTGCTGGGGGCAATAAAAGGCCACTAAAATGGGCAGTTTTGTTACAACACACAATGCCACAAATGTCTCAAGTTTTGAAAGAGCGTGCTATTGGCATGCTGACTGCCGGAATGTCCACCAGAGCTTTTGCCAAAGAATTGAACATTCACATCTCTACCATAAGCCACCTCCAATGTCATTTTAGAGAATTTGGCAGTAAGTCCAACCGGCCTTACAACTGCAGACCACGTGTATGGCGCCCGGTGAGCGAGCGGTTTGCTGATGTCAACGTTGTGATCAGAGTACCCCATGGTAGCGGTGGGGTTATGGTATTGGCAGGCATAAGCTACGGACAACGAACACAATTACATTTTATCGATGGAAATTTGAATGCACAGAAATACCGTGACGAGATCCTGAGGCCCATTGTGAGGCCCATTTTTTTGTTAAGGTATCTGTGATCAACAAATGCATATCTGTATTCCTAGTCATGTGAAATCAATAGATTAGGGCCTAATGAATTTATTTCAATTGACTGATTTCCTCATATGAACTGTAATCTCAGAAAACCTTTGAAATTGTTGCATGTTGCATTATATATATATATATATATATATGGCATGTATAAAACAAAATATTGAGTTGCACCCCCTTTTTCTCTCAGAACGGCCTCTATTCGTCGGGGCAAGGACTACAAGGTGTCAATAGCGTTCCAAAGGGATGCTGGCCAATGTTGACTCCAATGCTTCCCACAGTTGTGTCAGATTGGCTGGATGTCCTTTGGGTGGTGGACCATTCTTGATACACACGGGAAACTTTTGAGCGTAAAAAATGACATCAATAGCTTTCGCCTGGATTCACCGGGTCAGTCTATGTCATGGAAAGAGCAGGTATTCTTAATGTTTTGTACACTAAGTCCATATAAAGTATATTGTATGTGTGTAATAAAAATAATTGTGATAAGTTTCAAGTTCGAGGAAATCTAATTGTGATCTTCTGCTCAAAATGTCATAGTCTAAGAATTAGTACAATGTAGTAAGATGAATTAGTATGGGTATGACAGCTGTAACGACTCACCGGTTTGAAATTCTAACCACCAAATTGGGATTGTCGATGATTGCTGGATTTTCAGCAAATTCGTGATATGTGATGATGTGCTCCATGAATTTCTCTGCAATAAAAAAAAATCAAAGCATTTGCGTCACTATTATCTTAAGTCATATTATTATTAGTGGCATTTGTGAGTAATAGTGTACTAGTTTATTATTTGCGTACTTATCAAGGTCCTAGGCTACATCCCAAATGGAACCTATTCCCTACAGGTCCTGGTCAAATGCAGTGCATTATACTAGGGAATAGGGTGCAATTTGGGAAACAGCACTAGTCACTATAATATAACACTTACACAGAGTAGGAAACCTTACCTTTGGAGATTTCCGAGTTCTCTCCGACCCCTCCACAGAGAGACAGGGTGACATCTGGTAGATCCCCAGCCGAGTCAGACAGACAATCGGTCCCGCTGTCGGCCGCTGCACTGCCCACAGACTGGGGAGACTGGGACCCATCGCGCCGGCCCACCTCTACCCAGTGCTTAGGGACCGCCTCGGACTCACTGCAACACACAGACATAACCACAGACTGGTCAGTCACTACAACACAATACAGGCCCTCGTCAAAAGTAGTGCACTATAAAGGGAATAGGGTGCCTATAAAGGGAATAGGGCTACAATACATGCGATGAAAGACATGATGAGGTACCTCTTGGGACCTAAGTAGCGTGCAACTATATCAGGCTCCATAGCGTTCAGGTCATCCAGGTAAATATCCTCAGGGCCCTGGTGTTGACTCCTCTTTCTCACACCTTCGTCACAGAGAAACCATCAACATTCACAAAAACCATCAACGTTCACATAAACCGTTTACATTCTTATAAACCATTCACAAATACTGTTGTTCACCTTTTTCACTTCTGAGAAATCTCTGAGCATTCTGTAAAGCCCCATTCAGACGGAGGGTGCATCCTAAATGGCACACTATTGCCTATTATAGTGCACTACTTTTTTACCAGAGCCCTATGGGTCCTGGTAAAAAGTAGTTCATTATATTGAGAATAGGGTGCCATTTGAGACACAGACTGAGAGGCAAGTAAGAACTTCCCAGACCTCAGAGCAAACCACTTCCTTCCTGTTATTATATTCTTAAACACTGCTCTACCAAACACTGTCTGGGTGTAACGTTAGTCAATAACCCTGTCTGGGTGTAACATTAGTCCATAACACTGTTTGAGCTCATGAATAAGTAATTTCCTCTCTGTTGCCATCACACCATTCTGAAGTGACAAAGCTATGGGGTTCTTAAAATAGGGGACACAAAACATCAAAAAGGGGACATATAGGTCCTGTGAAGACTTTGTTCATGCCAGCTGTCGTGGAGAACAGAGGGCTATGACATGCCCTCCTCCGGCACATTGTGCTACCATAAGCAAGTAAGCTAGAAGCCTTATTAAGTCATGTGTTATATTTGATCAATAAGCTATCTATATGAACCATCTCTGCATACTTTAGATGTGGTTTCTTAAATAAGTTTGGTTGCTTTTACACTGCACAATTAGTACCTCTCCTCTTGGACGGGGAGTCAGTCTTGGAGCCAATGGCCCCCAGGTCCCCACAGGCAGAAGAGCCACTGTCCCTCCGGCTGGAACCAAGCACACTGGGGGGGGTGGAGGTCCAACGAGCCCTACGCTCAGGCTTGGGCAGAAGGGGGGTGGGAGTGGGATAGGGCTCTGCTGTGAGAGCACCTGGCTCTGGTTTGAGGGGACACGGTTCAGGTTGGGGCGGAGAATGGGTTTCAGATAGAGAGTCGGACGGGTGGTGTTTGGAGCTATGAAGGGCACTTTGTTTGGGAGTCCGGGGTTCTGGTTTGACGATGGCAGGTCCACACACAGTGTCCAGAGAGGTGTGGATGCCCCCTGCCTCCACCCCCATGGCCTCAGAGCTGAGGATGACCCTGAAGTGGGTGCTCTCTGATGGAGTTATAGTTACTGTCTTAGTCAGCTCCGAGCGCTCTTTCTTACAGACCTGGACAAAGAGAGCCAACATGAAATCAGTGGGTATAGGGATTTCATGTCATGACATTTTTTGACATGTTTCCATCTCTGAGATGGAGGACATACAGTGTATACTTCCCAAATGGCACCCTATTCCCAATAGTGGCCTATGGGCCCTGTTCAAAAGTGGCTCACTATACAGGAAATAGGGTGCCATGAGACGCAAGACACAGGCCTTACCCTGGTGGATTCTGGGAACTCTCCCCAGGACCACTGCATGTGTGACTCTGCTCTGAGCATGCTCTCTGATGACTTCACCATCAGCTCAGAGTCGCTCTTTGGAGACATGGGCTCGGACAGGGATCTTGAGGATCTGCTGAAATCAACAAAAAACCTCCCAATACATTCACTTTGAACACAAGATGACATGTATACACAGCTCCACAGGCATATTTTTTTAAACGTTTGTCGTAGCACTTAAATTTAAAATCTACCTAGGGCCGGGATTCATACCAAGGCATGTTACAGAGCAGCAAACTGTACAGCCGACAACGCACCTTTTAAGGTCATTTTTGCTTGAGCCAACGTCACATCAGGGACATTGCGCCTTTAAAAGGTGCATTGACGGTTGTCCAGTGCGCTGCTCTACAACGTGCCTTGGATTGAATCCCAGCCCTAGTATCGGTTTTGTCAAAATCCTATGAAAACAAAAATCTCTAATGATCCTGTCTGTTTGTATGATCTGTGTAAATATTTGAATAAGAAGTTAATGACTGACTGACTGACTGTAGGGGTCATACCTGAGGCTGCCGCCGGTAGACCAGTCTCCATCAGAGA
The DNA here is from genome assembly GCF_029448725.1 of Salvelinus fontinalis. Classification (NCBI taxonomy): domain Eukaryota; kingdom Metazoa; phylum Chordata; class Actinopteri; order Salmoniformes; family Salmonidae; genus Salvelinus; species Salvelinus fontinalis. The sequence goes on along the minus strand of NC_074689.1, from coordinate 3,003,818 downwards.
AAGGGTAGCTGTCCAGAGAGTGGAGGGTGGGGTGCTGCCTGTTTTCCACTGTGTCCTTCACTGTGGAGAACGAAGAGGCCCTGAGGAGGTAAAGAAGATCACACCATCAACATCAGGGTTAACACTACACACTATGCAAAGCAGACCTAGACCACATCCCAAATGGCACCCTATTCCCTACATACAGTAGTGCACTACTTTTGACCAGGGCCCATAGGCCAAAAGCAGTGCACTATGTAGGGAATAAGGTGCCATTTTGTAGGTACCCCAACTTCCATGGATTTACCTGCTGTTGTTGTGTGTGCCACCGTGCTCATCGTCTGAACTCAGCTCACAGACCTCCTCCACACAAGCAGTGGGGGTCTGCTGCTCCTCCTTCCGGGGATCTGCTTTGTGCTTCCTCCTGCGTCTCTTCTTCTTTTTCCCTGCTGTGGTGCTGGGGGGGAGGAGGGGGGTGGAGGAGGAGGCCGGGTCCTCTAGGCACCCCTGGGGGGACTGCAGCCCACCCTCCAGACCCGACCCTCCAGCTCGAGACTCTCTGCCCCACCACAGAGCCTCCTCTGTGGTGGGGATGGGCGAAGTCACAAGGTGGGCAGGGACGATCTCCTGGGGCGGGGTGACAAAAAGAGAGATGAGTCACAAGTTTACGTCATAGAATGCGTCCTCAATGGCACCTTATTCCAAACAGTGCACTACTTTAGGTCAAAATAAGTGCTTTTTGGGGGGAATAGGGTGCCATTTGGGATACAGGAAGTAATAAGCTGTGTCAACAGTGGTTGACTAATACATTTTTTTTTAACTCACATTATGCTGCTCCGTTTCCTGAACAAAGAAGGCCTCTCCGTTGTCACCCAGCTTCATGTGCAACTCTACTGGTTCTCCATTGATCTCAATGTCAATCTGCAGCGGTAAAGGAAAGATCAGTCACCGATTTATGGAGGAACTCTGTATCAAGCATCTCAGACCAGAAGTGCTGATTCAGGATCAGTTTTGCCCATAAGTTTACATGGACAGGGGGCACTCCTACTCGAAGATGCTTGATATACTGTATACAGCCCAAAGCCAACTAACTGGAAGATGCAACTGAATTACTAGGCGGAACTGACGTTTAACTGAGACCTAGTAACCACATGAGAAGGTATGACTGAATTTGTCAAACAATCTCAAGCAACCCTTTATAATAATGTCCAGTAATAAACCAAGGCATTAATAAACAAACATTTTCCACACATTGTTATAGTGTGCTTGCTTAATTCAGCAAGACCACTCTAGATATTGGACACAGGCCTACTTCTTATTATGGTGTGCTTACATGCTCAAAATAACTTTTTTTATTTTGGCTAACACTATGCTATGGTTCCTGAATGCAAACTGGGCGAACAGATTACCTGCCTGCAGTGCATCATACTGTTTCCTGTTAAGCTTAATGGGATACGATGGGATTTTGGCAATGAGGCCCTATATCTACTTCCCCGGAGTCAGATGAACTCATGGATACCATGCGTATGTGTCTGTGTCCAGAATGAAGAAAGTTATAAGTAGTTTCACGAGCCAATGCTAGCAGATACCCATAGACTTCCAGTCATTACACTAATGCTAGTTAGCATTGTCTTGCGAAACTACCTGGCCTGGACCCCAGCCTAACGTCCTTCATACTGGACACTGAGATGTAAAAATGGTATCCACGAGTTTATCAACCTCCTCCTTGACTGTGTTTGTGCAGAAGGAATTGCCCTTCTGTCTATTGTTAAAAAATTACCCGCCGAAATTGTTGCAACCCCAATTACTAGCCTGTTCAACCTCTCTTTCGTATAGTCTGAGATCCCCAAATATTGGAAAGCTGCCACGGTCATCCCCCTCTTCAAAGGGGGAGACACTCTAGACCCAAACTGTTATAGACCTATATCCATCCTGCCCTGCCTTTCTAAAATCTTCGAAAGCCAAGTTAATAAACAGATCGACCATTTTGAATCCCACCGTACCTTCTCCACTATGCAATCTGGTTTCCGAGCTGGTCATGGGTGCATCTCAGCCACGCTCAAGGTCCTAAATAATATCATAACCACCATTGATAAAAGACAGTACTGTGCAGCCGTCTTCATTGACCTGGTCAAGACTTTCGACTCTGTCAATCACCGCATTCTTTTCGGCAGACTCAATAGCCTTGGCTTCTCAAATGACTGCCTCGCCTGGTTGACCAACTACTTCTCTGATAGAGTTCAGTGTGCCAAATCGGAGGGCATGTTGTACGGACCTCTGGCAGTCTCTATGGGGGTGCCACAGGGTTCAATTCTCGGGCCGACTCTTTTCTCTGTATATATCAATGATGACGCTCTTGCAGCTGGTGATTCTCTGATCCACCTCTACGCAGACGACACCATTCTGTATACATCTGGCCCTTCTTTGGACACTGTGCTAACAAACCTCTAAATGAGCTTCAATGCCATACAACACTCCTTCCGTGACCTCCAACTGCTTTTAAATGCTAGTAAAACTAAGTGCATGCTCTTCAACTGATTGCTGCCATCACCCTCCCGCCCGACTAACATCACTACTCTGGACGGTTCTGACTTAGAATATGTGGACAACTACAAATACCTAGTGTCTGGTTAGACTGTAAACTCTCCTTCCAGACTCACATTAAGCATCTCCAATCCAAAATTAAATCTAGAATCGGCTTCCTATTTCGCAACAAAGCCTTCTTCACTCATGCCGCCAAACATACCCTCGTAAAACTGACTATCCTACCGATCCTGGACTTTGGCGATGTCATTTACAAAATAGCCTCCAACACTCTACTCAGCAAACTGGGTGTAGTCTATCACAGTACCATCCGTTTTGTCACCAAAGCCCCATATACTACCCACCACTGCGACCTGTATGCTCTCATTGGCTGGCCCTCACTACATATCCGTCGCCAAACCCACTGGCTCCAGGTCCTCTATAAGTCTTTGCTAGGTAAAGCCCCGCCTTATCTCAGCTCACTGGTCACCATAGCAACACCCACCCATAGCAGGCGCTCCAGCAGGTATATTTCACTGGTCATCCCCAAAGCCAACACTTCCTTTGGCCCCCTTTTTTTCCAGTTCTCTGCTGCCAATGACAGGAACGAATTGAATTAAATCACTGAAGCCTTATATCTCCCTCTCTAACTTTAAGCATCAGCTGTCAGAGCAGCTTACCAATCACTGTACATGTACACAGCCAATCTGTAAATAGCACACCCACCTTTCTCATATTGTTACTTATCCTCTTGCTCTTTTGCACCCCAGTATCTCTACTTGCACATCATCATCTGCACATTTATCACTCCAGTATTAATGCTAAATTGTCATTATTTTTGCATCTAGGGCCTATTTATTGCCTTACCTCCCTACTCGTCTACATTTGCACACACTGTACATAGATTTTTCTATTTTTCCTTTCTTTGTGTTATTGACTGTACGTTTGTTTATGTGTAACTCTGTGTTGTTGTTTTTGTCGCACTGCTTTGCTTTATCTTGGCCAGGTCGCAGTTGTAACTGGAGAACTTGTTCCCAACTGGGCTACCTGGTTAAATAAAGGTGAAATAAATAAATAAAATAAAGGTGCTCTAAGGAGGGATACTGATACCACCTTAGTTTAGTCTGACCTTCACACAGGCTGAGGAGGCTCAGGCTAAACATCTATTTGGGATGCAGACAGAGTATTAATGGTCTGTTTCCGTAAAGAGAATAAAGAGACACTTGACTCAAGAGATATGCGATGAGGGGGAAATGTTTTCTGTCCATCAATAATGCAACCAGTGCAGTAGCTATACGAGTTTCCAAAAGGATCTTATAAAAGATAGCACCATCACCAAATCAACTACCTGATGCTGGGTCAATCATTCCACACTGTTACTTCACATTCCTCTCTGTACTGTATAAAGGCCAGCTCTCCTCTTCGCTATGCAGAGACAAATCTAAAATTGGGTTGCCATAGTGACTGAGGCGAACGGTAGCAGAAGCAGTACAGCGCTGTTCCTGCCAGCGTCCCAAACGGCATCTTATTCACTATTTAGTGCACTACTTTTGACCAGAGCCCTAATGGGCCCTGGTCAAAAGTAGGGCACTAAATAGGGAACATGGTGCCATTTGGGATACAGCCGCAGTGTCTCAGGGATGATGAGCTAGCCTGGTAGTCCTCCCCCTATTCACTCTCCTCTCTCAGGAGGAAGGTTAATACCTGGATCTGTGTCAGGCAGAAGCACCTCCACACAGCAATATGAAATGGCCCTAATTGCATGTCAGTTATGCATGTGACAGAGGGTAACAAAGACATGCAACCCTGTCATACTAAACTGCTATGACAGACCTGGACAAATGTTGTCGACATCCATCTGCCAAAGATGGGGAATACAGCAAAAAGGTATGCATCCCAAATAGCACACTATTCCTAATATATTGTATCACTTTTAACCAGTCTTATGGGTCCTAGTCAAAAGTAGTGCACTGTATGAGGAAATAGGGTGCCATTTGGAACATATGGGGGTGAGGTCATCCTTGGCCACGTGCGTTCTGCTTACAGTTTGAGGAAGCTCTGCTTGACTATACCCCCACCCCTCTCATTCTCTCTTCCTCAGTTAACCACAAACTCACCACTTTCTCCTTGGAGCGCAGCACGCCAAGTTTCCCGAACCGTACATGGAAAGGGGAGCAGTGGAAGGTCCCGTTAGGCTGTCTGACCACCACCACGTCGATGCAGCCGGACAGCGTGGCCTGGTTGATGCCCTTATACAGCTCCTTCACAGTCACCAGCACCTGGCCTGCCAGCTGGCCCACGTAGTTCATGGTGTCTACCTGTGGATCGCACACTGCCATTAGTGAAGATCAAATTAACTGCCAGTAATAAAGGTCAAATTATTTATTATTGTCTGATGTCCAATCCTCTCTGAGCTGAAGGGGTAAAATGGCTGCCTATTGTATTGCTGAGCAAAGGGATGGGCCATTCTTGGGAGATTCTCAATTGGTTTTGATAACTCCTCTGTCCTCCATCCTCTCCTCCTTTGAAAAAGGTCAATGGTAATTGAGGAGAGGAAACGTGGAAACAAATGCACGTATATGAAATGAGAATGTGTGAAGTGGTAATAATTCATTTTAGAGATAAAAGGACAATTAACATTTTGTTTTGAAATGTGTGCATGCTTTAATCCTCTGAGAAAACAACAGCTGATTAAAGGGGGTGTGGCAGATTTCGGCTGAGGAGACTCCACGGGAGGAAGCAATCGAGGTCAGAGGCAGACTCCTCCGTTCACCTAATAACGATAGACACTTGTCGAACACTCAACCACTTATCGGTTTCCAGGTCACGGAGGAGAGATGACGGAATCGTCGAGGAGAGGACGGTCTTTTTCCTAAATGAGAATCTCCCCTTGATTCAAAAGGGTCATCATCATCATCATTTGAAAGCTATCAGGTCAAAAGTTGAAGGATCTAAGGTAGGCCAATCACAAGACACGGTAATCTCTGTTGCCGAGTAGATCCAGGAAACAAAGCTTGCGTACCATAATCCCATCAATCTATGAGTTGCAGGAAATACAGTGACGATTCACACATTGTAACGTGACGACTTTCATTTACCACAAACACAGACGAGAAAGACAAAGCACAAGACAACAGAGCCATGCTGCAACCACTGCCAGATGAGGGGAAAATAAACTAGAATTTGAATCTCACTCTCTGAACACAAAAGTTTCAAACGATCAGAGCAGTTGAACCAAGTTGAATGGAACGTCTGAATTCATATAATACCGAGAAATAAAAATAAAATTTAGTTCTGAAAGAACATTTCAGATTCAGCAGGGGATTTTGGGCTCCCGAGTGGTGCAACGGTCTAAGAAACTACATCTCAGTGCAAGAGGCAACACTAAAGTCCCTGGTTCGAATCCAGACTGAATCACATCCGGCCGTGATTGTGAGTCCCATAGGGCGGTGCACATTTGGTTTGGCTGTCATTGTAAATAAGAATTTGTTCTTAACTGACTTGCCTAGTTATATTAAATAAAAATTAATGTGTAAAGACTATGTTAGCTAGGCCTAATGTATTGGTAAAATGGGACCAAACAAATCTCTAGATGTGGCTGCGGTTAGATAGAGTAATACTTACAGATTCATGTTTAAAAAGGACATTACATTTATAAATCAACATGTGTTTTCAGACCTCCAAAGTACTCCAATGTCAAGAGGAAACCACATCCCAAAACAGTGGTTGTGTAGATCCAGTTATACACCTTCACCCCAAATGAATGGAAAAGATAAGCACTGAATAACTTTCCTGCTATTGGGACACTGCCTCAACTAACCTTGTTGTTCCGGAGCTCCCTAAACACAGAGGGTCTGTCCCATTTCCCAAAAAGAGTCCCTGACAGCAGCAGACTAATCAGGCCTTCTACGGCAGTGCTGCATTCAGAATCAGATCACACCAGCAGCATGATGGCTGGGGTCCAGGCCAGGTTCCCATTGGTCACCATATGCATCGCCAATGGCACACTATTCCTTAAATAGTGCACTAGTTTTGACCAGGGCCCAAAGCATTGCTATCATTTTAAGGGGCATACGCTCCTAAAGATTTTGCTTTGCTACCTGGAATTTTTATGTGGGAGCACCAGTGCCCCTAGAAAATAAATCACCAAGGTAAAGATGGTTGTAATGATTTCTTCGCTGTCCCGCAGCCTTAGTAGTACACGAAGATGTGGTGACACAGAAAGAAAGGAACAGGGAGAGCTTCTGTAAGAGATGAGCTTCAAAAGTAGCTAGGATTCATATTGGCTGAGCCAATGTAGGCTGTTTTTTTGTGCAAGCTATATTTAGTTATTGTGTTACTTTTTACTTTAGTTTATTTGGTAAATATTTTCTTAACTCTTTCTTGAACTGATTGTTGGTCAAGGGCTTGTAAGTAAGCATTTCACAGTAAGGTCTACACCTGTTGTATTCGGCGCATGTGACAAATGAAGTTTGATATGATTTGATTGCTCATTCTCAATATCTAAAATAGTTTTTTCTGGTGCTCCTAAACTCTGTATTATGTTATTGCTGGATATCCTTATCATTAAAAAAAATGCAATATGCAGTTACTACTACAATTATGATTTTTCAACGCCGATACCGATTATTGGAGGACCAATAAAAGCAAATACTGATCAAATCGGCCGATTTTATTTTTTTATATACAGTTATCACAAAAGTGAGTACACCCCTCACATTTTTGTAAATATTTGAGTGTATCTTTTCATGTGACAACACTGAGGAAATGACACTTTGCTACAATGTAAAGTAGTGAGTGTACAGCTTGTACAGTGGGGAGAATAAGAATACGATTTTGCATGTTTTCCTACTTACAAAGCATGTAGAGGTCTGTAATTTTTCAGAAAATCCAAAAATCACATTGTATGATTTTTAAGTAATTCATTTGCATTTTATTGCATGACATAAGTATTTGATACATTATAAAGCAGAACTTAATATTTGGTACAGAAAAATTTGTTTGCAATTACAGAGATCATACATTTCCTGTAGTTCTTGACCAGGTTTGCACACACTGCAGCAGGGATTTTGGCCCACTCCTCCATACAGACCTTCTCCAGATCCTTCAGGTTTCGGGGCTGTCGCTGGGCAATACGGACTTTCAGCTCCCTCCAAAGATTTTCTATTGGGTTCAGGTCTGGAGACTGGCTAGGCCACTCCAGGACCTTGAGATGCTTCTTACGGAGCCACTCCTTAGTTGCCCTGGCTGTGTGTTTCGGGTCGTTGTCATGCTGGAAGACCCAGCCAAACCAATCTTCAATGCTCTTACTGAGGGAAGGAGGTTGTTGGCCAAGATCACACGATACATGGCCCCATCCATCCTCCCCTCAATACGGTGCAGTCGTCCTGTCCCCTTTGCAGAAAAGCATCCCCAAAGAATGATGTTTCCCCCTCCATGCTTAAAGGTTGGGATGGTGTTCTTGGGGTTGTACTCATCCTTCTTCTTCCTCCAAACACGGCGAGTGGAGTTTAGACCAAAAAGCTCTATTTTTGTCTCATCAGACCACATGACCTTCTCCCATTCCTCCTCTGGATCATCCAGATGGTCATTGGCAAACTTCAGACGGGCCTGGACATGCGCTGGCTTGAACAGGGGGACCTTGCGTGCGCTGCAGGATTTTAATCCATGACGGCGTAGTGTGTTACTAATGGTTTTCTTTAAGACTGTGGTCCCAGCTCTCTTCAGGTCATTGACCAGGTCCTGCCGTGTAGTTCTGGGCTGATCCCTCACCTTCCTCATGATCATTGATGCCCCCTGAGGTGAGATCTTGCATGGAGCCCCAGACCGAGGGTGATTGACCGTCATCTTGAACTTCTTCCATGTTCTAATAATTGCGCCAACAGTTGTTGCCTTCTCACCAAGCTGCTTGCCTATTGTCCTGTAGCCCATCCCAGCCTTGTGCAGGTCAACAATTTCATCCCCGATGTCCTTACACAGCTCTCTGGTCTTGGCCATTGTGGAGAGGTTGGAGTCTGTTTGATTGAGTGTGTGGACAGGTGTCTTTTATACAGGTAATGAGTTCAAACAGGTGCAGTTAATACAGGTAATGAGTGGAGAACAGGAGGGCTTCTTAAAGAAAAACTAACAGGTCTGTGAGAGCCGGAATTCTTACTGGTTGGTAGGTGATCAAATACTTATGTCATGCAATAAAATGCAAATTAATTACTTAAAAATCATACAATGTGATTTTCTGGATTTTTGTTTGAGATTCCGTCTCTCACAGTTGAAGTGTACCTATGATAAAAATTACAGACCTCTACATGCTTTGTAAGTAGGAAAACCTGCAAAATCGGCAGTGTATCAAATACTTGTTCTCCCCACTGTATAACAGTGTAAATTTGCTGCCCCCTCAAAATAACTCAACACACAGCCATTAATGTCTAAACCGCTGGCAACAAAAGTGAGTACACCCCTAAGTGAAAATGCCCAAATTGGGCCCAAAGTGTCAATATTTTGTGTGGCCACCATCATTTTCCAGCACTGCCTTAACCATCTTGGGCATGGAGTTCACCAGAGCTTCACAGGTTGCCACTGGAGTCCTCTTCCACTCCTCCATGACAACATCACGGAGCTGGTGTATGTTAGAGACTAGAGGTCGACCGGTTAAATCGGAATGGCCGATTAATTAGGGACGATTTCAAGTTTTCATAACAATCGGAAATCGGTATTTTGGGGGCGCCGATTTGCCGATTTTTTTATTTTGTATTTTTTTTACACCTTTATTTAATATTTATTTAACTAGGCAAGTCAGTTAAGAACACATTCTTATTTTCAATGACGGCCTAGGAACGTTCTGCCTCATTCAGGGGCAAAACGACAGATTTTTAACCTTGTCAGCTCGGGGGATCCAATCTTGCAACCTTACAGTTAACTAGTCCAATGCGCTAACACCTGATTACATTGCACTCCACGAGGAGCCTGCCTGTTACGCGAATGCAGTAAGCTAAGGTAAGTTGCTAGCTAGCATTAAACTTATCTTATAAAAAACAATCAATGACTGTCATTGCTCCAATGTGTACTTAACCATAAACATCAATGCCTTTCTTAAAATCAATACACAAGTATATATTTTTAAACCTGCACATTTAGCTAAAAGAAACCCAGGTTAGCAGGCAATATTAACCAGGTGAAATTGTATCATTTCTCTTGCGTTCATTGCACGCAGAGCCAGGGTATATGCAACAGTTTGGGCCGCCTGGCTCTTTGCGAACTAATTTGCCAGAATTTTATGTAATTATGACATAACATTGAAGGTTGTGCAATGTAACAGGAATATTTAGACTCATGGATGCCACCCGTTAGATAAAATACGGAACAGAATAAACGTTTTGTTTTCGAGGTGATAGTTTCCGGATTAGTCAAAGGTATATGGTTTAGAGAGAAATAGTCGACGCGTTATAATTCCTGTAATAACTTGTGGCTGAACTTGAAAGGGGTTCCTTCGTTATTTTACGGTTCATGTCTTCCATAGAGAATGTCTTGATCTACTTCAAATAAGGTCTGTGTTTCACGGAGGAGCAGACTGACAGGGGACCATGCAGACAAGCTCTGCTTTCTGCACTACAACCTAAAACTTCTTAACTGGGGATATTGAAGACCCATGAAAGCTGGTGGTTCGTTTTAACATATGTTCATGTTATTTGAGACTAAATTGATTTTATTTATGTATTATATTAAGTTAAAATAAATGTTCATTGTTCATTCAGTATTGTTGCAATTGTCATTATTACAAAAATGTGTGTGTGTATGAGATATATATATATATATATTTAAAAAAAATATATATATATATATCATTTATATTTTTTTATTATATCGGCCAATTAATCGTTTTTTTTGTCCTCCAATAATCGGTATCGGCGTTGAAAAATCATAATCGGTCGACCTCTATTAGAGACCTTGCACTCCTCCACCTTCCGTTTGAGGATGCCCCACAGATGCTCAATAGGGTTTAGGTCTGGAGACATGCTTGGCCAGTCCATTACCTTTACCCTCAGCTTCTTTAGCAAGGCAGTGGTCGTCTTGGAGGTGTGTTTGGGGTCGTTATCATGTTGGAATACTGCCCTGTGGCCCAGTCTCCGAAGGGAGGGGATCATGCTCTGCTTCAGTATGTCACAGTACATGTTGGCATTCATGGTTCCTTCAATGAACTGTAGCTCCCCAGTGCCAGCAGCACTCATGCAGCCCCAGACCATAACACTCCCACCACCATGCTTGACTGTAGGCAAGACACACTTGTCATTGTACTCCTCACCTGGTTGCCACCACACAAACTTGACACCATCTGAACCAAATAAGTTTATCTTGGTCTCATCAGACCACAGGACATGGTTCCAGTAATCCATGTCCTTAGTCTGCTTGTCTTCAGCAAACTGTTTGCGGGCTTTCTTGTGCATCATCTATAGAAGAGGCTTCCTTCTGGGACAACAGCCATGTAGACCAATTTGATGCAGTGTACGGCGTATGGTCTGAGCACTGACAGGCTGACCCCCCACCCCTTCAACCTCTGCAGCAATGCTGGCAGCACTCATACATCTATTTCCCAAAGACAACCTCTGGATATGACACTGAGCATGTGCACTCAACTTCTTTGGTCGACCATGGCGAGGCCTGTTCTGAGTGGAACGTGTCCAGTTAAACCGCTTTATGGTCTTGGCCACCGTGCTGCAGCTCAGTTTCAGCGTCTTGCCAATCTTCTTATAGCCCATGCCATCTTTATGTAGAACAACAATTCTTTTTTTCAGATCCTCAGAGAGTTCTTTGCCATGAGGTACCATGTTGAACTTCCAGTGACCAATCAGTATGAGGGAGTGTGAGAGCGATGACACCAAATTTAACACACCTACACCATGAGTCACATGACACCGGGCAGGGAAAATGGCTAATTGGGCCCAATTTGGACATTTTCACTTAGGGGTGTACTCACTTTTGTTGCCAGCGGTTTAGACATTAATGGCTGTGTGTTGAGTTATTTTGAGGGGACAGCAAATTTACACTGTTATACAAGCTGTACACTCACTACTTTACATTGTAGCAGTGTCATTTCTTCAGTGTTGTCACATGAAAATAAATACTCAAATATTTACAAAAATGTGAGGGGTGTACTCACTTTTGTGATATACTGTATATTTGTAATAATGACAATTACAACAATACTGAATGAACACTTATTTTAACTTATTATAATACATAAATCAAATCAACTTAGTCTCAAATAAATAATGAAACATTTTCAATTTGGTTTAAATAATGCAGAAACACAGTGTTGGAGAAGAAAGTAAAAGTGCAATATGTGCCATGTAAAAAAGCTAATGTTTAAGTTCCTTGCTCAGAACATATGAAAAATGGTGGTTCCTTTTAACATGAGTCTTCAATATTCCCAGGTAAGAAGTTTTAGGTTGTAGTTGTTATAGGACTATTTCTCTCTATACCATTTGTTTTTCATAGACCTTTGACTATTGGATGTTCTTATAGGCACTATAGTATTGCCAGCCTAATCTCGGGAGTCGATAAGCTTGAAGTCATAAACAGCGCTGTGAAGCAAGAATTGTGAAAAGCTGCTGGCAAACGGAGGAAAGTGTGGTTTGAATGAATGCTTACGAGCCTGCTGCTGCCTACCACTGCTCAGTCAGACTGCTCTATCTTATATCAAATCATAGACTTAATTATAACATAATAAAACACACAGAAATATAAGCCTTAGGTCATTAATATGGTGAAATCCGGAAACTATCATTTAGAAAACAAAATGTTTATTCTTTCAGTGAAATACGGAACCGTTCCGTATTTTATCGAATGGGTGGCAACCCTAAGTCTAAATATTGCTGTTATTGCACAACCTTCAATGTTAAGTCATAATTATGTAAAATTCTGGCAAATTAATTACGGTCTTTGTTCGTGAGAAATGGTCTTCACACAGTTTGCAACGAGCCAGGCAACCTAAACTGCTGCATATACCTGGACTCTGCTTATTAATTTTAACTTTATTTAACTAGGCAACTCAGTTAAAAACAAATTCTTATTTTCAATGACGGCCTAGGAACAGTGGGTTGTTCAGGGGCAGAACGACAGATCTTTACCTCGTCAGCTCGGGGATTCGATCTTGCAACCTTCCGCTTACTTGTCCAACGCTCTAACCACTAGGCTACCTGCCGCCCCATGCTTACACTGAACGCAAGAGAAGTAACACAGTTTCAGGCAACGCATTGATTACATGCAATGCTGGACAAGCTAGTTAAACTAGTAATATCATCAACCATGTGTAGTTAACTAGTGATTATGTTAAGATTGCTCGTTTTTTACAAGACAAGGTAAATGCTAGATAGCAAATTACCATGGCTCCTTGCTGCCTGCACTCGCAAAACAGGTGGTCAGCCTGCCACTCAGTCTCCTCGTGGATTGCAATATAATCGTTGTCCAAACATGCCGATTACCGATTGTTATGAAAACTTGAAATCTGCCCTAATTAAATCGGCCATTCTGATTAAATCGGTCGACCTCTAGTTACCACATCCATTTTTTTACTAAAAAATGTATGATATAAACCCATAAATGCCCAATGAGCTTAGTTCAACTGTGGTATCCCAACAGAAGCCAAATATAACGTTGTTTTACCAATGTTTGTAAACAAAGTAAAATGTAAACACAGTGTATCTTCAAAATATGTTTAAACTATAATGTTGATATCATGGATGGTCAGTCCTTGCATCCAAAGCTCTTTCTATGAATTTGAGTGCCTCTACATTTCTACAGCCCCATCACTTAACGTTTAACTAAATAGTTGCGGGGAATTGCTTTGTTGTTTCAACTACAGATTGCTGCTTTAATACCTAACATAGTTTTCATTGTGTTCCTAAAAGTCTCATTGTGTACCCCTACATTTTCCAACTTAGGAGCACAAGTGCTCAAACCATGCCTTGTGTGCTCAAAACATAAATGTGTGCATGCTCAAACCATTCCTTATGTGTGGGGTATAGTGTAGTGTGGTGTGCAATAGAGCAGAGATGGGACTACATTAGGAAAATGCTGTGTGCTCAAACCATGAAATGTGTACATGAAATGTGTGCATGAAATGTGTGCATGCTCAAACCATGCCTTGTGTGTGTGTGTGGTGTGGTGTGTGTGTGTGTGGTTTGGTGTGTGGTGTACAGTAGAGCAGATATGAGACTCCATAGGAAAATGCTGTCTAAGCTCTCTTTGTTCACATGGTGTGTGGTGTGGCGATAATAGAAGACCACAAACATTTAAATCCACAAACTCAGATCCAACCAAGCTGACTGAATGTGGGCATTAGAATACAAGGCTACTTCCTCTCAAAGCTTGCAACCCTACTTAGAATGCATTAGGTGTGATCTAGTTCACACTGACTGAGGTGGTAAGTTGGTAGTGAATGCCTTTCTCGCCCACATTCATAGACTTAAGCGAGGCTCACAGTCAAGGAAGAACACAGTTTTACTTCCAACCTGGGGCCATAGATCTCAAGCGTCTCAGAGTAAGTGCTGATTTGGGATCAGTTTTGATTTTAGATCACAATGAATAAGATGCAGGACAGGGGGAGCTGATCCTAGATCAACAATCCTACTCTGAGAAGCTTGATGCATATGTAATTGAAGTGTAGCTATTAACTGCCCGTAGCAAAAGTCAAATTATTTATTATTGTCTGATGTCCAATCCTCACTGAGCTGAAGGGGTAAAATGGCAGCCTATTGTATTGCTGTGTGGCAGATTTCGGCTGAGGAGACTCCACGGGAGGAAGCAATCGAGGACAGAGGCAGACTCCTCCGTTCACCTAATAACCATAGACACTTGTCGAGCACTCAACCACTTATCGGTTTCCAGGTCACGGAGGAGAGATGACGGAGGAATCGAAGAGAGGACGGTCTTTTTCCTAATGATTCAAAAGGGTCATCATCATCATCAGAAAGCTATCAGGTCAAAAGTTGAAGGATCTAAGGTCAGCCAATCACAAGACACGGTAATCTCTGTTGCCGAGTAGATCCAGGAAACAAAGCTTGCGCACCATAAACCCATCAATCTATGAGTTGCAGGAAATACAGTGACGATTCACACATTGTAACGTGACGACTTTCATTTACCACAAACACAGACGAGAAAGACAAAGCACAAGACAACAGAGCCATGCTGCAACCACTGCCAGTTGAGGGGAAAGGAAACTAGAATTTGAATCTCACTCTCTGTCTGAACACAAAAGTTTCAAACGATCAGAGCAGTTGAACCAAGTTGAATGGAGAATGGAACGTCTGAATTCATATAATACAGAGAAATACAAATAAAATGTAGTTCTGAAAGAACATTTCAGATTCAGCAGGGGATTTGTAAAGACCATGTTAAGCTAGGCCTAATGTCTTGGTAAAATGTCCCCAATTCTGTATAGAGGAAAATGGGACCAAACACAAATCTCTAGATGTGGTTGCGGTTACTTACAGATTCACGTTTAAAAGGACATTACACTTACAAATCAACATATGTTTTCAGACCTCCAAAGTACTCTAACATCAAGATGAAATCACTTCAAGACATTAGTTGTGTAGATCCAGTTATATACCTTCACCAAAAACAAATCTCTAGATGTGGCTGCGGATCAAGCAACACAAAAACATGTTTATCAGCGAGATGGAAGTGTTACTAACGTTAGTATATGGGGTTACGGTGAGTATTTGGACATAGACAAACACTCCATCCTCAGATGGCGGCAGTAACCAGGTCTAGTTGCTGAGCCTTTATTTGCACACATGCGCTGCCAATTAAGGCGATCGACAGTCGGTGTCCCAGCTGGCAGAGTCACGAGGCTGCTGGCTTTTGTTGAAGCCTTTTGTTTGTTTTTGAGTCTTTAGTTCTGGCATGCCTTTTTGTATTTTTTTTCCTTAACATCAAAGAGGATAAATAATTAAATACTGGACTGAAACAGAATCTTTATGCAGTGCATGTTTGGCTTAGTCTAACCAAACACAGCGACAAAGCCATAGCCCTAACATTATTCAAACTTCAACAACCGGCAATCAAACTTCTCAAGACACTGAAATAAAAAGCATCCTGCCTGCAAAACCCCCCAATGTACTCTTAAATCTCTACACTGTACATTCCTCTCTAGGTTTAGTCATTCTAGGGTTTTTCCTGTCCACTGTGCTTTCGCTTTTGCTTTGCTTGCTTTGGGGTGTGGCTGTGACTCTGTGTATCTGCTCATAAGACAGGTCCATTTTAGCATGTAAATCTTTGTAGGGCAAACTCAAAAATGTTTTTGGGGATGCATGCCAGCAAAGCCACGACACAACAATAAACAATGCATGAATTGCACTTTAACTGTGACAAACTGTGCCCACAAACTGTTAGGGCCTACATAAAGCTGTCCCAACAGCAGTCCCAACACTTTACCACTGCTACACCTGGCTATCAGCGGAGCCTTGTCTGGCAATGAAAAAGTTAATTCAGCCTCATTTACTACCTTTTTAAAATACATAGCTGAAATGGCTGACTTGCTTAAACAAATGTGGTTTCTACTGACCATTGATATGTACAAACTATGGTATAAGGAAACGATGAGTGGATAAGAGGCAATCCGTAATTTTGATTAAGACATGTGCGAGCTAAGACGGACGTAGTCAATATAACTATTTGTTTACCACTATTGAAATGTACAGTGACAGAATTCAGAACATGGGTCGTTCTTACAGTATGCTCCCTGTACACCAAGTCAAAACCGTAGGATAAATAAAGGGGTCATAAGCAGACAATGAAAGCTCTTACAATAAAGTGCAATATGTGCCATGTAAGAAAGCTAACGTTTAAGTTCCTTGCTCAGAACATATGAAAGCTGGTGGTTCAATATTCCCAGTTCTTCAATATTCCCATTAATAAGTTTTAGGTTGTAGTTATTATAGGAATTATGACGCGTCGACTATTTCTCTCTATACCATTTGTATTTCCTATACCTTTGTCTATTGGTTGTTCTAATAGGCACTTTAGTATTGCCAGCCTAATCTCAGGAGTTGATAGGCTTGAAGTCATAAATAGCGCTGTGAAGCAAGCATTGCTAAGAGCTGCTGACAAACGCAGTAAAGTTTGAATGAATACTTACGAGCCTGCTGCCGCCTACCACCGCTCAGTCAGACTGCTCTATCAAATCATAGATTTAATTATAAAATAATAAACACAGGAATCGTCTGATTAATCAGTAGCGGCTTTTTTTGGTCCTCCAATAATCAGTATCGGTCAACCTCTATTTTGTAAGTAAGATGTTGACATGATCAGTCCAATCAAAGCTACTGTAGATATAACGTGATTTGACGTAATTTTTTATCTGTGACCAATGACCATGAGCCTTTCTTGGATGGGCACTTCTACTGTAACTCTATGGCAGCACCCAAGGGCGCTTGAACATTCTAGCTCTCCCTATAGATTTTTTGGTGACGTAGTGTCCCCATGAGTGAGAACACTGAGCCAATCACGGCGCAACTAGAGCATATTACCAACCCCTACGCTCTGTATTTTCCGCTGACTTCCCCTCCACCACAGAAAGCACTGAGCTAGGCTGAAGCAGATGCATTTTGGAGCTGCCTTACTCAGGAAACCAAAAAAAACATTGTTTACAAACTGACACTGTATGTGACTCGTATTAATGCCAAAATAACATGCAAAACAGGCAAACAAGGGAGGGGCTCAACACCCTTTGAATATGACCGGTGTCAGTAAACGTCGGCAAAAAACAACAACCTTCAGTCACCAACGCTGTAGATAACATGACAACAGCCTAACCAGCTCTGCTAGGGCCAGTCAAATGGTCAGAGTGAGGTGTTCTCTTATTTGTGTCTGGAAGTAGCTAGCAAGCTAGCCAACGTTAGCCAGTTGGCTCGGGTGCAGAACACTCGGCTCAACCCTAATCCTCAACCAGAGCTTCCGTTGTGCGCTCTGAACGCTCCAAGAGCGAAATGCTCTGAATTTACTAACGGAACGAAAATCTGACAACTCCCAGCACTCCACACCCATTATAACCAGCGGCATTACAGAGGCCTTCATGGCATATGAACCTAAAATATTGAGTTCTTCATAGCCGACTGGCATAATACTCTGGGCTCATCCATTAACACCAAGTAAAACAAATCAAAATCATACATTCGTTGTTTACCAGTTTGTGTAGGCCTAAATGAGGGAGCAGAAAGGCATTGAAATATTTTAAAAGTTGTAGAGATGGATTGACTGAGTGTACAAAACATTAAGAACACTTGCTCTTTCCATGACATGGGCTGACCATGTGAATCCATTGAAAGCTATGATCCCTTATTGAGTGTATATGAAGGGGACAGGTTAAAGTCTCGAGACAATTGAAACATGGATTGTGTACGTGTGCCATTCAGAGGGTGAATGGGAAGACAACATTTTTAAGTGCGGGGTATGGTAGTAAGTGCCAGGCGCACTGGTTTGTGTAAAGAACTGCATGCAACGCAGCTGGGTTTTTCACACTCAACAGTTTCCCGTGTGTATCAAGAATGGTCCACCACCCAAAGAACATAAAGCCAACTTCACACAACTGTGGGAAGCATTGGAGTCAACATTGGCCAGCATCCATGTGGAACGCTTTCGACACCTTGTAGGGTCCATGCTTAGGCGAATTGAGGCTGTTTTGAGGGCAAAAGGGTGGGTGCTCAGTGTATATCTATATTGGGAAGGAAAGTAAAGGGGATACCTAGTCAGTTGCAAAACTAAATGCATTCAACCGAAATGTGTCTTCCGCATTTAACCCAACCCTCTGAATCAGAGGTGCGGGGGGCTGCCTTAATCGATGTCCACGTCATCGGCACCAGGGGAGCAGTTGTTGTTGGGGGTTAACTGCCTTGCTCAAGGGCAAAAACTGCAGATTTCCCCACCTTGCCGAATCTGGGATCTAAACCAGTGACCAACGCTGTTAACAGCTAGGCTACCTGTCCCCCACTGTAGGGGCCTGTAAGGTCATATTGTTTTCTGATAATCGCATAATGCTGTCTGTGTAACTCTAATAACCTGATGGCACTTGTGTTGTTGGTAACAACAGCCTCAGCAAATATTTAGTTTTATCTGCTGCCCCATACAGTTTATAGACAAAGGGTTTAGCAGTCCCTCGTGGCTGCAGCCCGGGCACAGATTACTGCTGTCTGCAGCACAGAGGTCAGTTAGGCCTATAGGCAGTGTCTAAAATGGCACCCTAATCCCTACGGGCCCTGGTCAAAAGTAGTGTACTATGTAGAGAACAGTGTGCAATTTGGGACGCATTCATAAACAGTGCTACAGTACCACAGAGTTCACTAATAAAAACCAAAAAGCCAACAGTAACAGTGGCACTTAAAAAGCTATTTTGTTTGGGGAGGATTTTTCTGATCTTGATGCTTTTGGGCCCATTCATTTACATGTTCCACTGTAGAAGAGTGATTTGATGGATTTAAAAAAAAAATGCATGATGAACATATATATAAAAAAGGTACACAGTACAGTGCACACACACGCAGTAGAGGTCATTGCCAAGGCACAACTCCAAAACAAAATCTTTGCGTGTGGTATAGGAGAATGTGTTGAAACCGCCCTCGTTTCATTAACACAAAAGTAGGACACAGAATATAGCAAAATAACATAACTCCACAATAACCATGTTTAAGCACAGGGCCAGATCCAGGCATACGCGACATAAGCGGTCGCTTAGAACAACCCTGGCAGCTAGAGGGCCCCGACCCCCCCAAAAAAAGTTTTGAGGAACTCAGTTGGGGTCTCAGCTTACTATTGAGAGTAAGAATAGCATAATACACGAGGAGCAATTTCGAAATTTGGTTGCGCATCAGCAGTTTGTTTGTACAAAAAGTACTGTAATTTCTGAACAGTTCATCCGATGTGGATGAAAATACCGCCAAATGAAAGCTGACAGTCTGCACTTAAACCCCACAGTCATTGCATCATTTAAAATCTAAAGAGCTGGAGTACAAACCCAAAACAACAACAAAATTGTCACTTTTCCAATAGTTTTGGAGCCAACTGTATATTTTGATTTTCTACCAACGGAGGCACTCAAAGCACTCTACAGAGTAAGGGGGAGACTCACCTCATCCACCACCAATGTGCAGCACCCACCTGGGTGATGTACGTCCACCATTTTTTAACAAGAATGCTCACCACACATCAGCTATCAGATGGAGTGGTGAGGAGTGATATGCCAATTAGGAATGAGGGGGATGATTTGGTGGTCATGATGGAATGGGGCCAGGTTGGGAATTTAGCCATGACACTGGGATTAACACCCCTAACTCTTACGATAATTGTCATGGGATTTTTTATGATCACAGAGAGTTAGGACACCCATTTAACGTCTCATCCGAAAGACAGCACCCTACGCAGGGCAAAGTCCTTAGACCAGTGGGAAGAGTGCCCCCTACAACCCTCCAACACCACTTCCAGCAGAATCTGGTCTACCATCCAGGGATCGACCAGGATCAACCCTGCTTAGCTTCAGAGGCAAGCCAGCAGTGGTATGCACGGTGGTATGTTGCTGACATGTCAGCTAGGCTTGAGCGGTATACTGTATATACCGTATACCGGGGTATTAGGAAATAGCCACAGGATGGTTTTTCAATACCGTCAAATAAAATGTTATTGGTCACATACACATGGTTAGCAGATGTTAATGTGAGCGTAGTGAAACGCTTGTGCTTCTAGTTCCGACAGTGCAGTAATATCTAACAACTACCTAATACACACAAATCTAAGTAAAGGGATGGAATAAGAATATGTACATATAAGTATATGGATGAGCGATGACCGAGCGGCATAGGCAAGATGCAATAGAATACAGTATATACACATATGAGATGAGTAATGCAAGATATGTAAACATTAATAAAGTGGCATTATTAAAGTGACTAGTGATCCATTTATTGAAGTGGCCAATGATTTTGAGTCTGTATGTGGGCAGCAGCCTCTCTGTCAGTGTTGACTGTTTAACAGTCTGATGGCCTTGAGATAGAAGCTGTCTCTCGGTCCCAGCTTTGATGCACCTGTACTGACCTCGCTTTCTGGATGGTAGCGGGGTGAACAGGCAGTGGCTCGGGGGGTGGTTGTCCTTGATCTTTTTGGCCTTCCTGTGCCATTGGGTGCTGTAGGTGTCCTGGAGGGCAGGTAGTTTGCCTCTGGTGACGCGTTGTGCAGACTGCACCACCCTCTGGAGAGCCTTGCGGTTGTGGGCGGTGCAGTTGCCGTACCAGGCGGTGATACAGCCTGACAGGATGCTCTCAATTGCGCATCTGTAAAAGTTTGTGAGGGTTTTAGGTGATAAGCCACATTTCTTCAGCCTCCTGAGGTGCCCCACACTGTCTGTGATGTGTACGCCGAGGAACCTAAAACTTTCCATCTTCTCCACTGCTGTCCCGTCAATGTGGATAGGGGGGCGCTCCCTCTGCTGTTTCCTGAAGTCCACGATCATATCATTTGTTTTGTTGAAGTTGAGTGAGAGGTTGTTTTCCTGACACCACACTCCGAGTGCCCTCACTTCCACTTCCTCCCTGTAGTTTGTCTCGTCGTTGTTGGTAATCAAGCCCACTACTGATATGTCGTCTGCAAACTTGATGATTGAGTTGGAGACGTTCATAGCCACGCAGTCATGGGTGAACGGGGAGAACAGGAGGGGGCTGAGCACGCACCCTTGTGGGGCCTAATTCTTTGAAGTTTTTCTATAAATGTTAATATTTGTAGCTACTTTTTAAGTAAATACCTGCAGTCAATTTATGCAATATGTTAGAAGATAAAGCAGATTGCGTTCTTCATTTCACTTGTCACATTATTTTCCATTATGAAGCATACCGTAGTTCCCCAGAACAGTTGAGCCAGTCACATGTGTGTTTGTAAATAGCACAACCGGAGAAAGAGGGAGCAGGTGAGTCCAACTATGTATTTGTATTTATTAAGGATCCCCAAGGCAGCAGCTACTCTTCCTGGGGTCCAGCAACATTAAGGCAGCTATATACATGACATTACATTTCAAAACACATTAAGTGTGTTCCCTCAGGCCACTACTCTACTATCACATATCTGCAATACAAAATCCATGTATACGTGTGTAGAGTGCCTGTCTTATCATGTATATGTGTGTCTGTGTGTGTCTCTTCACAGCCCCCACTGTGCCATAAGGTGTATTTTTATCTGTTTTTCTAAATCCGACTCTACTGCTTGCATCAGTTACTTGATGTGGAATTAGAGTTCAATGTAGCCATGGCTCTATGTAGTACTGTGCGCCTCCCATAGTCTGTTTTTGACTTGGGAATTGTGAAGAGTCCTTTGGAGACATGTCTTGTGGGGTAAGCATGGGTGTCCAAGCTGTGTGCTAGTAGTTTAAACATACACCTCGATGCATTCAGTATGTCAACACTCCTTACACAAACAAGTAGTGAGGAAGTCAATCGCTCACCCACTTTGAACCATGAGAGATTTACATGCATATTATTAATGTGAGCTCTTCGTGTACATTTATGGGCCAGCTGTGCTGCCCTGTTCTGAGCCAATTGTAATTTTCTGAGCTCCCTCTGTGGCACCTGACCACACAATTGAACAGTAGTCCAGGTTTGACAAAACTAGGGCTTGTAGGACCTGCCTTTTTGATAGTGTTGTTAAAAAGGCAGAGTAGCGCTTCATTATTGACAGACTTCATCCCATCTTAGCTACTGTTGTATCAACATGTTTTGACCATGACGGTTTACAATCCAAGGCTACTCCAAGCAGTTTAGTCACCTCAACTTGCTCAAGTTCCACATTATTTATTACACGATTTGGTTGAGGTTTAGGGTCTAGTGAATGATTTGTCCCAAATAAAATGCTTTTAGTTTTTGAAATATTTAGGACTAACTTATTCCTTGCCACCCATTCTGAAACTAACTGAAACTTTGCTGACGTGTATTGTGCTGCGTAAAGCCAGTGTGTTATGTAGATGACTAGAAATCCAGTTGCATGTCATTAGTAATGATATAAAAAAGGGGCCTAGACAGCTGCCCTGGGGAATTCCAGATTCAACCTGGATTATGTTGGAGAGACTTCCATTAAAA
The DNA here is from genome assembly GCF_029448725.1 of Salvelinus fontinalis. Lineage (NCBI taxonomy): Eukaryota > Metazoa > Chordata > Actinopteri > Salmoniformes > Salmonidae > Salvelinus > Salvelinus fontinalis. The sequence continues at coordinate 2,981,208 of NC_074689.1, read as the reverse complement.
AACACCCTCTGTGTTCTGTTAGAAAAGTAACTCTTTATCCATAATATAGCAGAGGGTGTAAAGCCATAACACATAAGTGTTTCCATCAGTAGACTATGATCGATAATGTCAAAAGCTGCATTGAAGTCTAACAAAACAACTCCCAATCTTTTTATCATCAATTTATTTCAGCCTATCATGTAAGTGCCATGCTTGTTGAATGTCCTTCCCTATAAGCGTGCTGAAAGTATGTTGTCAATTTGTTTACAGTAAAATACCATTATATCTGGTCAAACACAATTTTTTCCAAAAGTTTACTAAGGGTTAGTAACAGGCTGATTGGTCGGCTATGAGCCAGTAAAGGGTGCTTTATTACTATTGGGTAGTCTGAGGGCACAACCTTTCTAGTAGGCTTAGAATGAAGATATGGGAAATAGGAGTGGCAATATCATCCACTACTATTGACATGGGTCACGTTATATTGAACGTTCTTTTTGCTTCAATAGAGTGATCAGGGACGTGCAACTATAGTTTTCCTTCGCAGAAAATACATTTGTGCAACACATTCAACAGAAAATAGCTTCATTTTCATCAGATGACAACAGAACTGCAACGCTACAATGAAAAAGCACAGTCGTTTTTGCAAAAACTATGCATGGCCATCATATTTCTGTTTATCCTAGAAAGAATGTAGCCAGCTACATTTCCTAATTTTTTTCTCAAAGTTAATCTTGCATTTTACTGGAGAAAAGTAGGCTGGCTATACTGAGAAAAGTACTGGTGAAAAGGAGCTACACATCAGTCAGACTGCGGTCTGCTGATAGAATGCCGTTCGCAAATTCTCAATCGAGTGGAGTGCAACTGAAGCACAAAATGAGTTTGATCCCAAGCAGAAATTACAATAAGAAACATTTTTTACAAAACGCAGTAAGATACCGTATTTATGAGTTTTATATTTTTCCGCTCCCGCGAGCCTTAAATTTAACTTCCTAGTTATCTAAGTAAGTGGCTGAATTAATAAGGTAATGGGGCATCATATTCTGTTGGCTTTCTGCGGTGTTTGAGAAGTCAAAGCCCTTTGGACGAGATGTCTGTACAGCTGCCACTGCTTTACAGCTGCCACTGCTATATTTTGCTCCTCCCCCATATTCACTGAGCAGAGCAGGCAGGCCGGTTGCCCTAGCAACACCAGACTCCACACAAACACAGTGTGTACACGTGCACAATGTCTCTCATTCACAATCACTTGTAAATGTTCAAAGTCACCAAAAATTACATTCGGTATTTCCTACCTATATACGTATAATTTTATGAGCTGGACCGCCTGTCTTCGCAAAAAAAAAAAAAAAAAAACATGTTTGCGAATGTTAGCATATTTTGCTAGCAGCCTCCATGGAAATTTGCTATTACTTGTGCTAATTTTATTAGCATTCTGGTAATTGTGTTTTTTTGCCGCCCCCTTGTGTACTAAGCCGATAATACTGTAAATCCCGTGATATGAAAATCTGGATACTGCCCGACCCTAATGTCAGCCACAAAAAACAATTGTGTTTCAATTGGATTTTATTTTTTACATTAGATGAAACCAACTATCTGATTCAATGCCATCAGTTCTATTTTACTATTAAAACAAGTCTATATTTCAAGTTACAACCTATTTCTTTCAACACTGATCTTAAATTCCCCTTTGGTTAAAGGCCCAATGCAGAACATTTTATATCAATATCAAATAATTTCTGGGTAACAATTAAGAAACTTACTGTAATCGTTTCCATTAAAATAGCTTCTAAGCAAAAAAATATTTCTCAAAAAATTATTTTGTTAGGACTGGGAGTGGTCTGTTAGGACTAGCTGTTATTGGCAGACACATTTGGAACTCTGTTATTGGTCTATTCACCAATTTCCTACCTGGTGATGTCGCCAGGCAAGCGAAACACCCGGCCATGTAAACAGGCTGATTAGAAGGTCCTGTGTACATTGTATTTTTAAAAGGCAACTATCAGGAAATGACACTGATATTTTTTCCTCTCACACTTTTACAGTGTTAGTTTCATTAGCTATTGTACAATATGATAAAAAAAAAACTACATTACATTTTTGGGGGACTGAATTGGGCCTTTAAACCTAATAAATTAATTAAACTAATGGATAGGTCTATACAAACACATTTTTCATGTTGTACCAAGTAGATTTTTTACTTTGGAATTACCTATCCACATTTTTTCAATTGGGTTACAAGCAATTCAATACATTTCCTTTTAAGATATTAAGTTGGTTCCAAAAATGAAATAATGACATCAGACTTATTTAAGACTTACACATTAACTGGTTACAATATTGTAACCAAATCATCAATGGAAGCCTTTCCAGGCTCTTGAGTATCACAGTACATATACAGATAGTGCATCATTTAAGATTCAGTGGTGGCAGTAAACATATAATTATAAAAAAAATGTAAATAAACAGAACACAATACCTGGAATGACATTCACTCTCACAGGTGGCCAAAAATAATCTGAACGCCATGCCCCTTATAGGCTATGCCTCCAACTCTTCTGATAGGCTGCCGCCGCTACATTGCGCCCACCGCTATGTAACGCGAATGTACATGAGGTGTTACAAGCAATTTAGAAGATTTCATTCAATAAAAACAAAATAAAATCACACTGATCTGTCAAATTCGTTATTTGATTTCAGACAAATTTAATAGAATAGGTTGAACGAACCAAAGCCTAATTTTGGATCATACCAATCAGAAAAAGCACTTCAGATGAACAACAGTGCCGTCCCACTTTTTACAGTGCATGTCAGAATTCTGGAGGATTCAATTGGCTACACATCTGCTAGGTCAGAGACCTGTACGTACTAGTACAATGCCTAGGGTTGCAAAATTCTGGGAACATTCAATAAATTCCCTGTTTTTTTCAGAAATCAGTGAGTAGAATTTCAGTAAAGCAGACATCAAATTAAGTTTGATGAGTAAAGTAACAAAAAATGGCATGCACACACAGAAGGAAGCCACTACATACTCTTGCTGAGCTCAGCTTATGTGAACTACAGAATAGCAAGACCAGACAACAGAGACTGTGAAAAAAAAAAAGATTTAACTGGGCAAGCCAGTTAAGAATAAATTCTTATTTACAATGATGGCCTACCAAAAGGCCTCCTGCAGGGACGGGGGCCTGGGATAAAAAAAAAATATATATATATAGGACAAAACACATATCACAACAAGAGAGACAACACAACCTAAGACAACAACATAGCAAGGCAGCAACATGACAACACAACATGGTAGCAATACAACATGGTAGCAGCACAAAACATGGTACAAACATTTTAAATGTGTCACTTGCATGTGGAGGAATTTTTCTATCTGTGAGGCATTGCAACCATGGGACTGTATCCTATTTTGTGGATCAGAATAATCTGAGGTATGTTGCTGTCAACATCAATAAGCTCCTTCCAGAGTATCCTATTGGTGCTTGATGGTGTATTCAACTAACACATAAATGCTCTTCTTACCTGTTATCATCCTAGACTCTCTGGCCGCTAGGGTGATTAGAGAGAATCTTGGGTGGCGGTTATCGTTTTTACAAGCTTACAGTACAAATCGGTCTTTCCCTGTCTACTGCTGGCACATTCTTCTACTGCTCCAAGTCCAAGTGCCCAGCAATGTGCTTTGCAAAGATTGTGTGTTCAGTACTGCCAATTGAATGGCAAAACACACTATCACACGTTGGTAATAGTTAAAGCCACATTCTGTAAGATGTGCACAACATCAAAGAGTGGGCCACCAACAATAATGTAAACAATAGAATATAGAGCAAATGCATCCCATGACATTTCATTTTCAAATGGAAATAGCACTTTACAGAATGTACAACAGATTAGGAGCACCTATCTAAAATTGAGTTGCACCCCCCTTTGCCCTCAAAACAGCCTCAATTCGTCAGGCCATGGATGTTGGCCCATGTTGACTCCAATGCTTCCCACAGTTGTGTCAAGTTGGCTAGATGTCCTTTGGTTGGTGGCCCATTCTTCATACACATGGGAAACTGCAACGTAGCAGTTCTTGACACTCAAACTACTACCATACCCTGTTCAAAAGGCACTTAAATATTTTCTCTTGCCCATTCACCCTCTGAATGGCAACAATACCCAATCCATGTCAATTGTCTCAAGGCGTCTTTAACTTGTCTCTTCCCCTTCATCTACACTGATTAAAGTGGATTTAACAGGTGACAGGCTCATAGCTTTCATCTGGATTCACATGGTCAGTCTGTCAAGGAAAGAGCAGAGGTATGTTCAAATACTCATACTAACCACACTATTTGTGACGTAAATTGAGTATGTAGTATGCTTAGTAGTCATAGTATGGATATAGTTAGTATGCCAAAAGTTCCCGGATGTTGTACTACATTCGCCAAATACAAAGTATACAAGTAATGCACACTATTTCTGTGCTTTTAGGGCACATAATGCAATTCTTCAGAAAATGGGCGTGGCTTCACAGCGTTTTCAAATTTGAAGAAAAGGGCGGAAAATATGTAGCCGAAGTCCGACGAGAGCGGATACAAGTTTGTTGCTTTAACTCAACATTATTAAAATGTTGAGTAATGTAATAAAGTAATGACTTCTCAAATAAGTTGCGTTATGTTGGCTGACGATTTGTTAGCTACGCTATCCTTACGAACAGCATAGCATAGCATATCATTACAGCAGTATGTACTGGGTATTTTAGCTACCTACTGTAACGTTAATTGGATATTAATACATCGAACTTGCCAGTATATTCACTTTATGCTAACTACCTAACCAACGTTTATTGACTTGATTATTCACAGCTTAGCTAAGTGGTATAGTGGTTTGAGTGTGTTCGTAAATTCACTCTGGCTATCTACTCCGATTTCAGAGCACTCTCATCTGATCGTGCTAGAGCACAGAATAACTAATGAATTTACAAACACTCAACACCCATTGAATATGGCCGGTTTCACTAAACGTCAGCAAAAAAGCATAATTAAACTATTGCTAGCAGCACATTTACAGTCACCAATGCTCTGGATAGCATGAAAGCTGCCTAACCAGCTCTGCAAAAGCAAGTAAAATGGTCAGAGTGAGGTGTTCTCTCATTTGTGTCTGGAAGTAGCTAGCAAGCTAGCCAATGATAGCAAGTTAGCTTGGGTGCTTGACTACCGTTGAGAGGTCAGAACACTCGGATCAACCCTACTCCTCGGCCAGAGCATCCAGTGTGCGCACTGAACACTCCGAGAGCGAAACACTGAATTTACGAACGGACAATCTGACAACCCCATGAATTTACAAACGCCCAGAGCGCACTCCACATTAAATTTACGAACACACCTGAAGTCTAGCTAGTAATTTGTTATGCTAACAAGAGGTTCCATAGCAACAGCATCAACTTCCAGTAGACAGGCGAAGAGCTAGTATGATCAACTGAAAGGATACAGTGTGTTTACAGTATACTAAAATTAAGTAACATTATGTAGTATATACTCATTAAGTATGTAGTATACAGTATGTTAGTATGGGTATTCGAACACAGCTCAGGTGTTCCTAATGTTATCTACACTCAATGTATATCATACTGCATCTGTAATGTTCAAGGAATGACATTCATGAGAGCAACATTACTTTGAAGCCATATAATTTGTTTACAAAGTATCTAATGAAAACAATAACATAAAACAATCAAGTATTATATGTCCTTAGTATTTATGACAAGATCTTATTCACCAATTCACGGGGTATACTATTCATTAATAAAAATGAGACTGTGGAAATCTTAAGGTTACTTGCGTTTTCTGATATTACGAGTGAGATCTCTCACTGTGGGATTTACCAGTGTCCACATTGGCAGTTTGAAGTGACTCAAATCATATTTATTTGCTTATCCGATTCTAATCTGTTCTTTTTCTTGAATAGCCAAAAAAGCACATGGAATTGGATATTTCAAGCCACCTTTAAAACCACTTTCGTAGGTGGTTTGAAGTCTGATACAAAGTCTGATACAGACTTGTGTCTGAACGGTCAAATCTGATCTTTTTGCCCTCGTGGTTTTTAGACTGTTATTCAGCATATCTTGTTGCTTGTTAGCTACTCTGTTGACCGTTTGACAAGAACATGTGGTAGCTAACTAGCTTGTTAATGATTTACAAACAAATTTGTGAATGCGCTAGAAAGCAAAACAGCTACCTAGCTAGCTAGTTGACTTTTGTAGCTATCCAAAAAGGACTCATTTTGAAAGTTGGATCATCTTATCCTTTGAGGCTTTAAAAAAGGTGTTCTTACACTATGATTTTGAACATTCAAAGCAACTGGGAAACGTCCATGGCAGGCCTTGTTGTCACCTTAGCTTGCTACATTAGAAAAGGGGATACCTGGTCAGTTGTACAACCGAATGCATTCAAATGAAATGTGTCTTCCGCATTTAACCCAACCACCTGTCAATCAGATAGTCATAATCGACATCCACGTCTTCGCCGCCCGGGGAACCAGTGGGTTAACTGCCTCGCTCAGTGGCGGATGACAGATTTGTACCTTGTCAGCTGGGTATTCGATCCAGCAACCTTTCGGCCCAACACTCTAACCACTATGCTACCACCACCAATAATCAGCCTACACTGTACACCAATGCACACACACCCGCTGTTACTACGACAACTAGTGTAGCCTTGTCAGCAAATGACAAGTCTGAACACACAAATCCGATTTGGTCACTTGTAACATGCTGTTTGGACAGTCAATAGTCCTAAACAGATTTGCAAAACAGAACTGATTTGAGCATTAAGGCCTGCAGTGTGAACAAGGCTTAAGTAACTCAAATAACTAAATCATACACATCTGTCAGAGACAGACAGGTCAAGTGGCAAATGAAGGAGCCCCTCTCATACTAAAGCAACACTAGCGTGCCCTCTGGTCATTCTCAATCATGCCGGACTTCCTCTCACTCTTGCGAGTAGGTTAATGTGGTGAGATATTGCACTCATATCAGAGAACCGGGGTTACGCAAGTAAACTTAAGTTCTCTTTCAATTATTTGTTTCAATATCTCACCGTGCGACATGGCCAACTCCCATATCGGACATGCTCTCCGAAGCCAGGCAGTTACAACTATCAACCCTCAGAGGCCCAGACATTGAGGACAGCATGCGCCAAAGACGCAGTGACATCTAGCCGGTAGTACCTCATAATAGTATGAGGGGATGCCCAACAAGCCATATCACAAACCTCCTTTAAGAAGATGCCATTAAAAGTGCCCAAGAGGTAGCTATAATTCTGGTTGAGTGAGCCCTCTGGCCTTGTAACCCCTTAATATTATAGGCAAATGTACTAGACACAAACGGTGGAGTCTTCCGAAGACAACGTAAGCTTAACTTTCTGAACATTCGAGACGTGTAGCCCACTTGTCATTCTAATCTCCTTTACATTAGCGTAGCCTCTTCTGTAGCCTGTCAACCATGTGTCTGTCTATCCCTGTTCTCTCCTCTCTGCACAGACCATACAAACGCTTCACACCGCGTGGCCGCGCCCACCCTAACCTGGTGGTCCCAGCCCGCACAACCCACGTGGAGTTCCAGGTCTCCGGTAGCCTCTGGAACTGCCGATCTGCGGCCAACAAGGCAGAGCTCATCTCAGCCTATGCGTCCCTCCAGTCCCTCGACTTCCTGGCACTGACGGAAACATGGCTCACCACAGATAACACTGCTACTCCTACTGCTCTCTCTTCGTCTGCCCACGTGTTCTCGCACACCCCGAGACCTTCTGGTCAGCGGGGTGGTGGCACCGGGATCCTCATCTCTCCCAAGTGGTCATTCTCTCTTTCTCCCCTTACCCATCTGTCTATCGCCTCCTTTGAATTCCATGCTGTCACAGTTACCAGCCCTTTCAAGCTTAACATCCTTATCATTTATCGCCCTCCAGGTTCCCTTGGAGAGTTCATCAATGAGCTTGATGCCTTGATAAGCTCCTTTCCTGAGGACGGCTCACCTCTCACAGTTCTGGGTGACTTTAACCTCCCCATGTCTACCTTTGACTCATTCCTCTCTGCCTCCTTCTTTCCACTCCTCTCCTCTTTTGACCTCACCCTCTCACCTTCCCCCCCTACTCACAAGGCAGGCAATACGCTTGACCTCATCTTTACTAGATGCTGTTCTTCCACTAACCTCATTGCAACTCCCCTCCAAGTCTCCGACCACTACCTTGTATCCTTCTCCCTCTCGCTCTCATCCAACACTTCCCACACTGCCCCTACTCGGATGGTATCGCGCCGTCCCAACCTCCGCTCTCTCTCCCCCGCTACTCTCTCCTCTTCCATCCTATCATCTCTTCCCTCTGCCCAAACCTTCTCCAACCTATCTCCTGATTCTGCCTCCTCAACCCTCCTCTCCTCCCTTTCTGCATCCTTTGACTCTCTATGTCCCCTATCCTCCAGGCCGGCTCGGTCCTCCCCTCCCGCTCTGTGGCTCGACGACTCATTGCGAGCTCACAGAACAGGGCTCCGGGCAGCCGAGCGGAAATGGAGGAAAACTCGCCTCCCTGCGGACCTGGCATCCTTTCACTCCCTCCTCTCTACATTTTCCTCTTCTGTCTCTGCTGCTAAAGCCACTTTCTACCACTCTAAATTCCAAGCATCTGCCTCTAACCCTAGGAAGCTCTTTGCCACCTTCTCCTCCCTCCTGAATCCTGCTCCCCCGCCCCCCCCCCCCTCCTCCCTCTCTGCAGACGACTTCGTCAACCATTTTGAAAAGAAGGTCGACGACATCCGATCCTCGTTCGCTAAGTCAAACGACACCGCTGGTTCTGCTCACACTGCCCAACCCTGTGCTTTGACCTCTTTCTCCCCTCTCTCTCCAGATGAAATCTCGCGTCTTGTGACGGCCGGCCGCCCAACAACCTGCCCGCTTGACCCTATCCCCTCCTCTCTTCTCCAGACCATTTCCGGAGACCTTCTACCTTACCTCACCTCGCTCATCAACTCATCCTTGACCGCTGGCTACGTCCCTTCCGTCTTCAAGAGAGCGAGAGTTGCACCCCTTCTGAAAAAACCTACACTCGATCCCTCCGATGTCAACAACTACAGACCAGTATCCCTTCTTTCTTTTCTCTCCAAAACTCTTGAACGTGCCGTCCTTGGCCAGCTCTCCTGCTATCTCTCTCAGAATGACCTTCTTGATCCAAATCAGTCAGGTTTCAAGACTAGTCACTCAACTGAGACTGCTCTTCTCTGTATCACGGAGGCGCTCCGCACTGCTAAAGCTAACTCTCTCTCCTCTGCTCTCATCCTTCTAGACCTATCGGCTGCCTTCGATACTGTGAACCATCAGATCCTCCACTCCACCCTCTCCGAGTTGGGCATCTCCGGCGCGGCCCACGCTTGGATTGCGTCCTACCTGACAGGTCGCTCCTACCAGGTGGCGTGGCGAGAATCTGTCTCCTCACCACGCGCTCTCACCACTGGTGTCCCCCAGGGCTCTGTTCTAGGCCCTCTCCTATTCTCGCTATACACCAAGTCACTTGGCTCTGTCATAACCTCACATGGTCTCTCCTATCATTGCTATGCAGACGACACACAATTAATCTTCTCCTTTCCCCCTTCTGATGACCAGGTGGCGAATCGCATCTCTGCATGTCTGGCAGACATATCAGTGTGGATGACGGATCACCACCTCAAGCTGAACCTCGGCAAGACGGAGCTGCTCTTCCTCCCGGGGAAGGACTGTCCGTTCCATGATCTCGCCATCACGGTTGACAACTCCATTGTGTCCTCCTCCCAGAGCGCTAAGAACCTTGGCGTGATCCTGGACAACACCCTGTCGTTCTCCACCAACATCAAGGCGGTGGCCCGTTCCTGTAGGTTCATGCTCTACAACATCCGCAGAGTACGACCCTGCCTCACACAGGAAGCGGCGCAGGTCCTAATCCAGGCACTTGTCATCTCCCGTCTGGATTACTGCAACTCGCTGCTGGCTGGGCTCCCTGCCTGTGCCATTAAACCCCTACAACTCATCCAGAACGCCGCAGCCCGTCTGGTGTTCAACCTTCCCAAGTTCTCTCACGTCACCCCGCTCCTCCGCTCTCTCCACTGGCTTCCAGTTGAAGCTCGCATCCGCTACAAGACCATGGTGCTTGCCTACGGAGCTGTGAGGGGAACGGCACCTCAGTACCTTCAGGCTCTGATCAGGCCCTACACCCAAACAAGGGCACTGCGTTCATCCACCTCTGGCCTGCTCGCCTCCCTACCACTGAGGAAGTACAGTTCCCGCTCAGCCCAGTCAAAACTGTTCGCTGCTCTGGCCCCCCAATGGTGGAACAAACTCCCTCACGACGCCAGGACAGCGGAGTCAATCACCACCTTCCGGAGACACCTGAAACCCCACCTCTTCAAGGAATACCTAGGATAAAGCAATCCTTCTGCCCCCCCCCCCCTTAAAAGATCTGATGCACTATTGTAAAGTGGCTGTTCCACTGGATGTCATAAGGTGAATGCACCAATTTGTAAGTCGCTCTGGATAAGAGCGTCTGCTAAATGACTTAAATGTAAATGTAAAATGTAAATGAAAGGCAGCAGGTGGAATGCCATAATCTCCAAGGCAACACAATTGTAATTGCCGCTGACCTTAGCTTGTTGCACAACCCCACCTTTAGGCCTAACTTTGGAAAAGCCCTGGGTAAACTGTAGTTCACTCACTCGCTTTGCAGATGTATGGGAGACCAGTAAAGCGGTCTTAAAGGAGAGATACAATGCCTTCAGAAAGTATTCACACCCCTTGACTTTTCCAAATTTTGTTGTGTTACAAAGTGGGATTAAATGGATTTAACTGTCATTTTTGGTCAATGATGTACACAAAATACTCTGTCAAAATGGAAGAAAAAATAAAATAAAAAATGTTTGAATTTAATGTATGACAAATAAAGCTATTAATATTTTTGGGTAAGTCTAAGAGTTATGCACATCTGGATTATACAATATTTGGCCATTATTATTTTAAATAATTTTTCAAGCTCTGTCAAGTTGGTTATTTATCATTGCTAGAAAGCCATTTTCAAGTCTTATAATACAGTTTCAAGCCGATTTAAGTCAAAACTGTAACTAGGCCACTCAGGAAAATTCTATATCATCTTGGTAAGCAACTCCAGTGTAGATTTGGGTCTTAGGTTATTATCCTGCATAAAGGTGAATTCATCTCCCATGTCCGTTGGAAAGACAACCAGGTTTTCCCTCTAGGATTATGCCTGTGTTAACTTCTCTAGGATAGGGGGCAGCATTTTCACATTTGGAAGAAAAGTGTGCCCAGAGTAAACTGCCTCCTACTCAGTCCCAGATGCTAATATATGCATATTATTATTAGTATTAGTATTGGATAGAAAACACTCTGAAGTTTCTAAAATTGTTTGAATCATGTCTGTGACTATAATAGAACTTATTTGGCAGGCAAAACCCAGAGGACAAACCATTCAGATTTTTTTTATTTAGGTCACTCTTTTCAATGGGTTTTCATTGGGAATCCAGATTTCTAAGGGACCTTCCTGCAGTTCCTATCGCTTCCACTGGATGTCAACAGTCTTCAGAAATTGGTTGAGGTTTTTCCTTTGAGAAATGAAGTAGCCATGTTCAGAATGAGGCTCCAGTGAAGTGTACTGTTTGTTAGAGGTGACCAGAAAGCATGCTACACATTGTTTTCCTCCGGTATTGAACACAAATCATCCCGTCATCAATTTTATCGATTATTTACGTTAAAAAAAAAACTAAAGTTGTATTACAAAAGTAGTTTGAAATGTTTGGACAAAGCTTAAAGGTAACTTGAGATATTTTGTAGTCACGTTGTGCAAGTTGGAACCGGTGTTTTTCTGGATCAAAGGCGCCAAATAAATGGACATTTTGGATATATATAGATGGAATTAATCGAACAAAAGGACCATTTGTGATGTTTATGGGACATATTGGAGTGCCAACAGAAGAAGCTCGTCAAAGGTAAGGCATGAATTATAACTTTATTTCTGCATTTTGTGTCGCGCCAGGAGGGTTGAAATATGATGGTCTGTGATTGTTAGCTGGGGTACGATCCTCAGATAATAGCATGTTTTGCTTTCGCCGTAAAGCATTTTTTTTTTTTTTAAATCTGACACGTTGGCTGGATTCACAACAAGTGTAGCTTTAATTTGGTATATTGAATGTGTGATATCTTTCAAGCTTAATTTTTATAGTAATTTATTTGAATTTGGCGCTCTGCATTTTCACTGGATGTTGGCCAGGTGGGACGCTACTGTCCCACATATCCCAGAGAGGGATAAGGCTGCTTTGAAATAGCCTCCAGCAAGACTAAAGGCTTGGAATCTGGACGTAGGCGAAACACCCCATTGATGAAACTACACAACAAGGGGTCAATGTCCATTTGGAAGACCCATTTGCAACCAAGCTTTAACTTCCTCACTGATGTTTTGAGATGCTTCAATATATCCACAATCTTCCTTCCTCATGATGTCATCTATTTTGTGAAGTGCACCACTCCCTCCTGCAGCAAAGCACCCCCACAACATGATGCTGCCACCCCCTTGCTTCACGGTTGGGATGGTGTTCTTCGGCTTGCAAGCCTCCCCCTTTTTCCTCCAAACATATCGATGGTCATTATGGCCAAACAGTTCTATTTTTGTTTCATCAGACCAGAGGACATTTCTCCAAAAAGTACGATCTTTGTCCCCATGTGCAGTTGCAAACCGTAGTCTGGCTTTTCTATGGCGGTTTTGGAGCAGTGGATTCTTCCTTGCTGAGCGGCCTTTCAGGTTACGTCGATATAGGACTCGCTTTACTGTGGATATAGATACTTTTGCACCTGTTTCCTCCAGCATCTTCACAAGGTCCTATGCTGTTGTTCTGGGATTGATTTGCAATTTTCGCACCAAAGTACGTTCATCCCTAGGAGACAGTACACATCTCCTTCCTGAGCAGATTGACGGCTACGTGGTCCCATGGTGTTTATACTTGCGTACTATTGTTTGTACAGATAAACGTGGTACCTTCAGGCATTTGGAAATTTCTCCCAAGGATGAACCAGACTTGTAGAGGTCTACAATATTTTTCCTGAGGTCTTGGCTGATTTCTTTTGATTTTCCCATGATGTCAAGCAAAAAGGCAGAGTTTGAAGGTAGGCCTTGATATACATCCACGGGTACACCTCCAATTTACATTTACATTTAAGTCATTTAGCAGACGCTCTTATCCAGAGCGACTTACAAATTGGAAAGTTCATACATATTCATCCTGGTCCCCCCGTGGGAATTGAAGCCTGGTCCCCCTGTGGGAAATGAACCCACAACCCTGGCGTTTCAAGCGCCATGCTCTACCAACTGAGCCACACGTGACTCAAATTATGTCAATTAGCCTATCAGAAGCTTCTAAAGCCATGACATAATTTTCTGGAATTTACCAAGCTGTTTAAAGGCACAGTCAACATAGTGTATGTAAACTTCTGACCAACAGGAATTGTGATACAGTGAATAATAAGTGAAATAATCTGTCTGTAAACAATTGTTGGGAAAAATCCTTGTGTCGTGCACAAAGTAGATGTCCTAACCGACTTGCCAAAACTATAGTTTGTTAACAAGAAATTTGTGGAGTGGTTAAAAAATGAGTTTTAATGACTCCAACCTAAGTGTATGTAAGCTTCCGACTTCAACTGTATCTGAAAATAACCATCCTTTAGATCAACTGAGGTGAACCAGTTGCCTCAATGAATAGAGCGAGACAGCACGTTGAACATAAGCATACAGAATGTGAACTTCTTCAGATAGCTGTTGAGGACCCATAGGTCTCCTCCCCCTTTTTGGGAACCAGGAATCACCAGGATTAGAAGCCGAAATGGCTCTCTGCCGCTGGTATCGCCCTGATAGTCCCATAAAAGAGAGGAGAATTCCTGCTCTAGTATGCATGCAGAGTCGCGTCACCACTGATTTCAAAATGTTGTTGAAAACAGGTGGTCCCAGAGCAAACTGCAGTCTGTACCCCTTTGTAACCGTGGACAAGACCCAGGGCTGGACTGCAAATGTACGCCAGTTCCCTGCTCTGGTGGCGAGTAGCCTACAAGTTGGTATACTCTTGCTCACCAGTGGTGCCAAAGGCGATGGAGCGAGTATCGTTTCTATTGTATTTTTGCTTTGTCCTTGGCATGACGCCTGGATACAGCAGACACTTTTTATTGAAAAGGGCAGTGATGACACACTGGAACAGTGCTTGGGGGCGACTGACAATTAGGGTTCTATTCAATCTGTAAAGCTGTAAAGATTCGGCAAAAGAAATGTGCAGGTAATTTCTGATTGAGCCGACATAAGCAGTGTTTACCGTGAATGCAGTCTCCGCTAAAGCGGGAACATTGAAATGTATAGGCAATCCAGCCGTAATGCAGAACTTCTACGATGCAGATTGAACAGAGCCCTTAGTCCTCCTGCCACGGATAATTCAACTAGAGCCAGGTGGAGAGCTGTGGCAAGGAGAGCACTCGGGGGTAGAGTGGATTCCCTCAGTCTTCATTGAGAGCAAAAGTATGAGAATGGATCAATGCACAAAGGGAAGGGCTCTAGGAGCATAGATGTGCCTCTCCCCCATTGTCTTTGCTCCAACCTAGAGGTGGCACCCCAGAACACGGGGTGAACTGTTGGCTGCGCTTCTCTGCCACAGGGGGCTCTGTTGGCCCCTATTTGGGGATCCAAACTGTAATGTCGATGCCTGCTGCGTCATTGGGAGCTTCCCTTGGAAAGCCCTGGTGCCAGCGAACTGCCCTCTCCCTGCCACAGACTCCTTTTTTATAAGTTCTCACTTCTGCCAAATGGCGCCGACAGCCTGCATGGCACAGCCTTGAATGGTGCCCCCACCCCTGGAGGCTCGGTGGTTGAGTTCTGTGACTACACAGATATCATTCCAAACGTCTGGTTTAGGCCTGCCGATAGCTAGGAGATTATGCATATCTAGCTAATTGGCCTGGTAAGCCAGAAGTAGGGACGTAACGTTCAACGCCCATCCAGAATGGGTGGCAGACGCGTAGACCTTTTGGTAGATGGATGCGGAGCCTCGTTCTGTCTTACCAAGGAGAGAAGTGCCTGTTAGTGACAGGGTACTGGGGTTGAGGTGCCATTGACGGCTCGACCATCGGTGATTTGCTCCTACATATCCTTGACATTCATGCTGGCAAAAAGTCTGGTTTGAACCTTGCTGGTCAAGCATTTGTCCCAATTGTGTTTGGCTTCCGCCACGCAAGCTTGGGGGAGTTGCTTGCCTTGGACGGTGCGAGAGGGGAGTTTACTCCCATCGTACCAGTCCCTCTTCGACGGAGGGTGTTAGCAGCAAAATCCCCACAATGGATGCATGATTGGGGGTCGTCGAACACTGCTTCTAAGTCTTCAAGACCCAGGCAGACAACACACAGGGAGTGCGTGTCCTTGCCTGATATGGTTGCTCTGCATGGACACAGACGTGCAGGTGCTGGGCCAGGGGCCGAGGCCTTCCCCTGTACCCCTTGGGCTGAGCTAACAGGCTCCATAGCTCCAAAAAACAGCTAATCCGAGAACAAACTTAAATGTAACTAGCATTCGCCACTTGGGCTAGTAGCCTAGCTAGTTAGTACAGTGCTAACTGGAGAAGCTAATACTTAACAATGTGAACGTAGCTAGCGTTCACCTCGTGGGCTAGTAGCCTAGCACAAACTAAAGGAAGCTAGCACTATGTTAGTCATGCAGCAAACACAAGCGTGGCTTGCGGCACTGGAAAAGAGATCAAGTGCTGAGAAGAGCTAGAGTATAACTCTTCTGCGAGAAAGCAACGAGAGAATGTGGCTCTTTAGTATGAGGGGAGGGGCTCCCCCATAAGCCACTTGACCCGTCTACGACAGACGTGCATGATTGGTTCTTCAAGCTACTTAAGAGATTCTGTGAATCCCACAGTGAGGTAAGGGGGGTGGGTATTTTACCTGAATACGATTGGAAATTAATGTTGAAAGTTCCATTTTTTATTCTAAAACTGCCAATAAATTGGTTGTTAGTTTCAACCTGTCAAGAGAACAACTTGCAGAAGACAGCCAGCTACATTTTGTATTGTTGCATTTTGCTTCAAGTGGGTCGCCAACGTGGAAAGGTAAACGCAACACTATTTTGTTAATCACTCATATTGATTAGGGATGCACCGATATCCAGTGCAGTTATCTACCCACCTCGTTCCTTTCTTTTAGCATGTGCATGTAGTAAGTACACCAGCATGCTTTCAGGATACGTGTCTTTTCAGATTGCTCAATGATTGTTTAGTTGTGGACACTACATCACCGCACTCCCTCTCTTACTCTTGGTCCTCATCTTTGTAAGTCACCTTGAATTTGCACCTGTGTGTTTTATCAGTTTCTTTATGAAAATATTTTGCAAACTCCATGGCAGTAGCTAAAGATAGGGGCTATAGCAGTGTAACAGTATAGCTTCCGTCCCTCTCCCTGGGCTAGAACCAGGGACCCTCTGCACACATCGACAACAGTCTCCCACAAAGCATCGTTACCCATCGCTCCACAAAAGCCGCGGCCATTGCAGAGCAAGGGAAACAACTACTTCAAGGTCTCAGAGCGAGTGACGTCACCGATTGAAACGCTATTAGCGCACACCCCGCTAACTAGCTAGCCATTTCACACCAGTTACAGCAGCAAAAAGTAGACTATAAATGCATGCTGGGCCGGGCATGCCCTGGGCTCTTGAAGTGACCGCTACTGGAGCGAAATTGGAGTAGGCGAGAAGGCTAATGATGCTCCAGCCTTTGGGAATCTCGCTCCGTGCTCCAGTCAAATTGGGCACGCTCCACTCCTCGCTCTGCTCACATACTCTGGGTAGAAGAGAATTAGCTAAAGACAGTGGTCTAGATTTTAGGAGGCTGCAGAACCGGGGAAGAAACAAATCAGTTGCTTTGTTATGTAACTTAAAACTAATCACGACCCGACATAGTATATTAACACCGACAAGGGTTGGCTGTTAATTGACTCTCAAATCCATGTATCGGTGTGAGGCAAGTGACTTATAGAGAGCCAGCCCTGACTTATCCGTGCCATTGGAGTTCGAAAATGAGAGCAAGAGTTCAAAGTCCTACAACCTCCTGCGCAGTATGACAACATCAACAGTACAAAACCAAAGATATTAAACTGTTTTAAAGCAATTGTTCTTATATCATTGGCTTTAAAGTTGTATATTAACATCACCAATCTGAGGTTAAAAGGATGTGTAACCCCCCCCCAATTCGAGGAGGTCAAAACATGAGTTTATGTAAGTAGTAACACATCCGGTCCACATCAAGGAAAGTAGCATAATTTAATTAATTCTAATAATTTACCTAATTTCCGTTTATGTGACAAAACAAGCGTAGTGTAGATGATTCTACAAGTGTAGAGAATCATTGTACCATCGAAACCGCTGTGAAATATATTTTCAATAACCGAAAGTAAAAAAGACAAAAACTACTGGAAGCATAGAAAAAGAGCACATATTACACATCTAACGCTTCTTAGACATGCTTTCAATGAGAATGACATATAGAATTCTCATTTCTATTTGAATTTTTTCGGGTCACCCAAAATGTTACATATTGCAGTTCTTTAAATAATGATGGCAAAAAATATTCAATATTTTAATCTAGGGTTATAGTAAATGAAGCAAATCCACAGATTATTGGAACAATCACATATTGATCGCTAGTTTAACCATTTTGAGAGACTAAAAATGCTCGTATTCACAATTGAAACGGGAGCTCTAGAAATAGTTTCCATAGTGACTGTGCAGCAGCACATTAATTTGCCCTCCCTACTCTGAGTAAGATTGTGTGATATTTAGCTGTGGTTTCATTCACATTTTCTGAAATGACGTTATGGCCACTCTTTACACTTTATGCGTCAGGACAGACAAAAGACAAGCCTACCCTAACCTACACATATGCTTAAATATATGCAGCTAACAGAAGCTGGTCGTCAGAAGTCCTTAAAAGAAAACATTTCCTTATAGCTTCATACAATAGCCTAAAGCCGATACTGTGTTGCCCTACACAGCCCAGTCATACGTGAGCTTCACACCAAAGGCTCTATGAAAAAACTGCCGTTTCTCAGAAAACTGGAGCTTATCAACTTCACCGGCGAGAGTAGTACTTGTATACTTACCGTTAGCAGACAGTCATTTGCCAGCCGGTATCCCTTATTTGTCACGGTCGTATCTCCTCAATAACCGCAGTTCACTTCAGCTCGACATTGAATCGTCTCGCGGCACTATGATCTGACCATGTGACCAGGTAAACCGCTCTTCCACGTGATACAATGTTATAGTCAAAGATGATGGATAAATAAAGATGTCCCACTCAGTCCGTTTAACATTTAAAAAACTGTCAGTTCCGGTCTGCTTAACGGGGTGGCTCTCCCATAGGCAACAATGTATTACAGCTGGGTCAGGTCCGTCAAATACAGTCATTGGTCTAGTCTGTTTGACACTGGGCACATACTTCAATTCAACGTCTATTCCAAGTTGGTTCTACGGAAACAACGTTGATTCAACCAGTGTGTGCCGAATGTGTTACTTCATTGACTGTATATGACTGTATATGAATCAGAAA
Organism: Salvelinus fontinalis; assembly: GCF_029448725.1. Classification (NCBI taxonomy): domain Eukaryota; kingdom Metazoa; phylum Chordata; class Actinopteri; order Salmoniformes; family Salmonidae; genus Salvelinus; species Salvelinus fontinalis. The sequence goes on along the minus strand of NC_074689.1, from coordinate 2,962,593 downwards.
AACGAGGGAGTGTGATGTCTCGCTTCCACTTCCAAATCTGATTTTGACCAATATCATGTTCCACACAGATTCACTCTGGAGTGTCCGAGTGCGCTCTGGGCGTGTGTAAATTATGAGTATTGTCCGTTCGTAAATTCCGTGTATTTCGCCCTCGGAGCGCACACTGGACGCTCTGGCAGAGGAGTAGGGTTGATCCGTGCGTTCTGACTTCATAACGGCAGTCAAGCAGCCAAGCTAACTGGCTAAAGTTGGCTAGCTTGCTAGCTACTTCCAGACACAAATGAGAAAACACCTCTGAACATTTAAATCGCCCTAGCAGAGCTTGTCAGTGTGTTCATGTTATTAAGAGGGTTAGTGCCTTTAACTGTGTTACTGGAAACAATTTAATAAAAACATTTAGCCAATGTGTACTTACACATGTCATAACAAACCGAGTTTGGGCATTCATAAATTCTTAAATTATTCTGCGCTTTGGCACTCTCAAACCAGAGGCAAGAAGAGCCAATCTCCACTAAAACCATTGACAACTACATGCCGTTTTCAAGGGATTGTTAAATAAATGTTATAACTATTTGGTTTAATATAATCATCTCCTAAAGAGCAAAGTCAGAACCACAGGAGGCTGGTTGCACCTTAATTGGGGAGAACAGGCTCGCGGTAATGGCTGGAGAAGAATGGGTTGAATGGTATCAAAAACATGGTTTCCATTTGTTTGATGCCTTTCTATTTGAGTCTTTTCAGCCATTATTATGAGCCGTTCTCCTCTCAGCAGCCACCACTGGCTTGGAACTACACATTTCCAATGAGTCCACGTTTACCCAAGTAGCACAAAACGTTCCTGGAACCTAAATCAACGTTGAACTTAAGTTGGGAAAGGTTGTATATTGGTGTTGCAAAAACAAACGTTGTAACAACGTCCTCTCAACATTCCAAAATAAACGTTTAAAAATAAATGCATTTGAAACCTATTCCAATGTATCCAATAGGTTGGGATTTGGTACTGTTTGACACGTACGAGAAGGAACTCTTGGCCAACGTTTATAAACGTTGTCAGTGGGTTTCTAAATAAACCTTAAAAAATAAATGTATTTGAAACTTATTCCAATGTAGCCAATAGGTAGGGATTTGGAACTGTTTGACACGTACGAAAGGGAACTCTTGGAACTCTTGAACTAGGTTTCAAAATTAACTTTTGCTTGTACTCCCATTGCCATAGAAACACACAGTTCCATCAACTTGTTTGCGGAAATCTGAAATGCGCGACCACTTGAGACGCTCTTTTCTAACTGGTCACTTGGTCATTTTTTATATCTGATAACATGTATCATTAGCTTTTAATTATGTAATCAGTGTTGATGTTAGATTATTAAACAACTGAATGTCTGGAGTTAGTTAGCTAACGTTAAGTAAGTTAACGTTTTAGTACACGGTAACGTTAGCTATCGTTAGCTTACCTAACTCAGTTGACTCACGTAACGTTAACTAAGTTGACTAACGTTAGAATAAACTAGGCTTACAGTGTTATTAACACTATCTAACTTTGCTAGTTAACCAGACAGCTGACCAGCCGTAACGTTACCCCACCGAGGTAAAGACAGTTTCAGGTTGGACATTCAACGGATATTCGTGCTTTTAAACCACTGGAGCCACAGACTCCAAATAAGTGTCATGATGTTGGAAAAATGTATATCTTATTTTCACGACTTGGACCTTAATTCGCTTTGCAAAGCTAATAAACATGTAGAAATGTGAGCAGCATTTTGTATTCCTAGTTTAATTAGTTGTGGAGTGTAAACAAAGTACAAACCTTTACATTCTAATTTCAATAGCTCCCTGGTCATGTGACCTACTGACTTCAAAGAAGGTTCAGAATGTACACTCAGTGGGCCTACACATTGCACACCCTTTAGTTTGTCCATTTTCATCTAATGCAATTTTACAATGTTTTTCAATGTTTCCAATTTCAATAGCACCTTGGTCATGTGACCTACTGACCTCAAACAAGGTTCAGAATGTCCACTCACTACCCTTCTATATTGCACACCCTTTAGTTTGTCCATTTTCATCTCACACACTTTTACATTCAATTTTTAAACATTCTAATTTCAATAGCTCCTTGGTCATGTGACCTACTGGACTCAAAGAAGGTTCAGAATGTACAATCAGTGGGCCTACACATACATTCTAATTTCAATAGCTCCCTGGTCATGTGACCTACTGACTTCAAAGAAGGTTCAGAATGTACACTCAGTGGGCCTACACATTGCACACCCTTTAGTTTGTCCATTTTCATCTCACACGATTTTACGTGAATTTTGTAAACATTCTAATTTCAATCGCTCTTTGGTCACTCACACACCTATTCACTTGGGCCTTCTCCCCTTCCTGACCTCCAGGCAGGCCCCCATTGACCTGGTGACCTCTGACTCCAGGCCTCTAGGCCTACACTCCCTGCCCGCCTGCCTGCCCTCTCCCTGGGCCTGAGAGTGTATAACTTACTCCCTGGAACTACAGACCACCAGGCCTCCACACCTACTCTCCCTACCCGGTCAACACCTCTCTCCCTTGGCCTCCTAATTCCAGGGAGTAAGCTATACTCTAAGGCCAAGGTCTGTAGTTCCAGGGTGTAAGCTATACTCGAAGACGTCTACAGTCCCGCTGTCAGGAACCATGTGCACAGAGGCTGTTACAGGTTAACAGGTGCCCATGGTTCCTGACAGCGGAACTGTAGATGTCTAATTCGAAACAGGCTCTGTGTTCCTGGTGACCCGCCCGCTTTTTTCTGCTCACAGACTAAGTCCCCACTCCAACCTACATGGCCTGAGTGCTGCCCCCAACCCCCGAGTCCGGCTGCCCCTGCTTGAACTCGGGGGTGCCCCCTGCCTTGATGGAGGCCTCCTTGTGCACCTGGTAACCTGAAACAAGCTCTGTGCACCTGGTGACCCGTCCGCTTTTATGCGCTCAGAGACTAAGTCCCCAACCCAACCTCCACAGCCTGAGTGCTGCCCCCAGCCCCTGAGTCCGGCCGCCCCTGCTTGGACTCTGAGTGCTCCCCGCCTTGTGCACCTGGTGACCTTTTGACTTCCACAGCAAGTTCTAACCCGACACACAGTCCCACCAGAGGACGGGCCCGGGCGGATCGGCGACCACCACCTAGTCCCCTATCTATCCAGAGCCCAATGTCAATGTCTTGTGCCTTCTACCCACCTGCCTGGGCTCCCTCACACTGTGTCTGGCCCCTGGCCCTTCTCCATGCACCTCGTAACTCATAAGTAAAGAAGGAGGTGGAGGAAGACGCCTTCCATCCCCGACAAAAGCTTGGATCGAGTGCTGACTTTCAATAGATTGCAGCAAGTGAGCTGCTCTGCTACGTACGAAACCCTGACCCAGAATCAGGTTGTCTACAAATGATTTAGCACCAGGTTCCCCACAAACATGCGGTGCGCATCAGGAGAGGGGCAGCAACTCATCCGGCCGAACCCCAACCCTGTCACGAACGGCTCTACTCACCTGTCAAAAGAGGCTATCCCGACGGCCGAGGCCTCCCACTTATTCTACACCTCTCATGGCTCTTCACAGTGCCAGACTAGAGTCAAGCTCAACAGGGTCTTCTTTCCCCGATGATTCCGCCAAGCCCATTCCCTTCGCTGTGGTTTCGCTAGATAGTAGGTAGGGACAGTGGGAATCTCGTTCATCCATTCATGCGCATCACTAAGTAGATGAGGCATTTGGCTAGCTCAAGAGTTTTAATTATGTCCCACCGTTTACCCCCCACTTCATTGAATTTCCTCACTTTGACATGAGGGGGTCACAGCCACCCCGAAGGTAGTTTAAGTTTGACCGCGAAGGGTAGCATGCTACAGTCAGATATCATCAAATTGACATCCATTCGAGTCACGCCCGGTGGTATCAGAGGCTTTTCTGTCTTACAAACTGGACATCAGTTGCCGCTACTAACCTTCAGCGGACTTTAACTGGGTTTTTACACCCAATCGACATCGATATTCCTCACTTTGACATGAGGGGGGTCACAGTCATCCCACGGGTGATTTGAGTGTGACCGCGACAGGTGGGTACGCTCCTTTGAATTTCATCAAGTTGACATTCAGTGATCCATGCCCAGTGGGAATCTTGGCTTATTACGTCAATGGTATGGTTCCGCAGCAAATCAATGGTCGTGGATGGTACTACCCACATCAGATGTAGGCCTCCCTCCCCAGACAAGCTGGAGATACCTCTCCCCACTTCGTAGGGCATGAGTCAGATCCATGCAATGCCCTATCACTGCGGGGCAAATGGGTTTAGTCTCCACCTCAAGTCTAGTTAGCGTATAGGAGACCTCCCTACCTACAATGTGTGGGGTTGGCGAGCACCGTAGATTGGGAGATCCGCAAGAAGGGCCCAGCGCACGTCCAGAGTTGCAGCCGCCAACCGCCGGACCCAATCCCCCACCTGTCTGCCTTCGGCCCGCCGACGGACACCACACTGACAAACCCCCGCACGAAGCCCTTTGCGAGACCACGGACGAGAGACCGCAAGATGGACCGCACAACGAACTTCCAATGGTGGCGAGAGGAGGGCAATGGAACGACTGCTCCCCCAGCATCTGCTCGAGCCCAGCCCCGCTTTGCACCCCAACCCGACCGACCCAGCCCTTAGAGCCAATCCTTACAAGTCTCTGCTAGGTAAAGCCCCGCCTTATCTCAGCTCACTGGTTACCATAGCAGCACCCACCCGTAGCACGCGCTCCAGCAGGTATATCTCACTGGTCACCCCCAAAGCCAATTCTTCCTTTGGCCGCCTCTCCTTCCAGTTCTCTGCTGCCAATGACTGGAACGAACTGCAAAAATCACTAAAGCTGGAGACTCTCACCTCCCTCACTAGCTTCAAGCACCAGCTGTCAGAGCAGCTCACAGATCACTGCACCTGTACATAGCGCATCTGTAAATAGCCCATCCGATCTATCCTCATTCCCCTACTGTATTTATTTATCTTGCTCTTTTGCACCCCAGTATCTCTACTTGCACATTCATCTGCTGCACATTCTACCATTCCAGTGTTTAATTGCTATATTGTAATTACTTCGCCACCATGGCCTATTTATGGCTCTTGTGCTACCTCATTTGCACATGCTGCATATAGATTTTTCTACTGTATTATTGATTGCATGTTTGTTTATTCCATGTGTAACTCTGTGTTGTTGTATGTGTCGAACTGCTTTGCTTTATCTTGGCCAGGTCGCAGTTGCAAATGAGAACTTGTTCTCAACTAGCCTACCTGGTGAAATAAAGGTGAAATAAAAAATAAATAAAAAAAACATAATCCAAAGGACGGCAGCCTACAATCTCAATCCTACTATAGTGCGTAACCACAACATTATTTTGTGCAAAACATTTGTGGTCTAGGCTGCCACCCTTTGAATTATGACGGAACTTTTATTGCCAAAATAATGATAAATACGTTTTCTTCATGGAAAATTACATGAGCCAGGGGCAGGGTTCATGAAAATAAACAATTCGCGGGCAGGTGTAAATCTGGTATATTTAAGCGAATATAGTTTCTTATCTGAAGATATCGGAAGAAGTTAGATGCGGGGAGATCGTACATTTCCCTCAACTGTGTGAATGTGGTCTGCAATAGTACTAATAGAATAAAAAAGTGTTGTCAGATAGTGAGGGGGGGGGGGGCATGTTTATGGCAAATAGGAGTACAGACAGAGGTCTCCAGGAGACCAAATGTTTTCCTTATTTGATAACAAATTTGTCATGATTTTTTTTGCATAAAGTTATTGCCAGTAATACCTGTAGGGGATTTAGTTGATGAAAAGAGAAGTGCTGGAAGAGAGGTGTTGTGTATATCTTGTTCAATAGCTAGCCATGAAGGGGTGGAGGGATCTACCATGCCAGGGTATGCATCCTGCCAATAAATCAGTGCTCTAGCATTTGCTGCCTAATAATAATGCTGAACATTTGGCAGGCTCAGGCCCCCTAATTGTTTGGGCTTGATGATATGTTTTTTTAGAGATACGGTGTACTTTGTATCCCCACACAAAAGGCAAGATAATAGAATCCAAGGATTTGAAAAAAGCTTTACTTAAAGATATAGGCAGATTCTGAAAAAGATAACGAAATGTAACCATTTTAATAGCGTTAACACAGCCTATCATAGATAGAGGCAACACTCTACAGATCTCAATGTTGCACTTCAACTTCTCCATCATGTCGAGGTAGTTCAATTTATAAATCAATTTAGAGTCCTTAGGGATGATAAAGGAGATGCTGATCTTTGTGCCATTCAACACGTTGGTATTGATACATGAGGGAGAAGGTGACATGACAGGAGAAACGTCAACACATGTAGACACTCATATTTCCACTGTACTCTTAGTATTTAATATGACATTATGTGGTAACAATCAATACTTTCTGGTACGTTCTTCAAATAATTAACCTCAGTTGGTAACAAATGGTACCAAGTAGCTACTATTTTAACCCCTTAATATTACATTTAGCCACCTGTGATTTTAAAAGGTATACGTTTAAGGAACTCTGGGTTTAAGTCACCTTTAGGAAGCATGAATTCACTTTTATCCCAGTTTATGGTGTACCCAGAGAGTTCTCCAAATTATTCAATGAGCTCCAACAGCGGTGGAAGTGACTCTTCGGGGCGTGAGACCAACAAGATGATGTCATCCGCATAGAGCGAGATGCGGTGATCAACCTTGACTATGTTTAGCGGAGCAATAGCAGGATGGCTTCTGATACTGATAGCTAGGGGTTCCATAGCAATGGCGAATAGCAATGGACTCAAGGGGCATCCCTGGCGGCAGGAACGTTGAAGTGAAAACGGAGGTGATTGATTGTAATTAGTGAGAACTGAAGCCGTCGGGCACGCATAGAGTATTTCAACCCAAGAGACAAAACTCACCCAGACCAATCTCATTTATTACTGTCAGAATGTAGTTCCGTTCCACTTGGTCAAATGCTTTTTGAGCGTCAAGTGCAAGTATTGCAACTTTAGAATCTTTGTCATGTCTGGAATACATGATATTCGGTCGCCTAATGTTGGAAAATGAAACAATGCCTGCGATAAAACCGGTTTGGTCATGATGAATTATAGTCGAAATGCATTGATTTAGTCTGTTCGAGAGTATTTTAGTAAACACCTTGAGATCGCATCCGAGGAGGGCAATAGGACGATATGAAGATGGATCTGTTTCATCTTTATCTTTCTTTAATATTAGGGAGATATTAGCTGAGTATAAAGATTCCGGGAGTCTGCAAGTTTCAATGGAGTGTTTAAACAGAGGAGGAGTAACCTTTTCTGAATAAACTTTGTAAAACTTGATACCAAAGCTGTCAGGGCCAGCCGCTTTTCCATTAGGGAAGGAACGTACTGCAGAGACAACCTCTTCGAAAGTTATCTCTGCATTTAGCTCCCTTTGAGCAGCGCCGCATAATTTAGGTAGGGAAAGGGAATGTCGGAAATCAGACATTTTTGCGGTGTCTGCAGTGGTCTTTGAGGTGTAGAGGTCTTGATAAAACTTTGTGAAACGTGTTAATTTCTTTTGGGTCCGTAGTAACAGCTCCTGTACTAGATTTAATTCTATGACTAGCTCTATTGATTAGCCTGTATACATCTCAGCTGGCGCGCCAGTAGTTTTTCCCGGTTTGTCACCCAACTCAAAGTGTTTCTGTTAAATCTTTAATAGCATTGTATTTACTTGGTTAGAGAGAATAGTATTGTATTCATATTTGAGTTTTATGATGTCATTCAACTTGGCGCTTCTACATAGACTCTCTCAAGCTCTGGGAGCTGGGGCTCGATTTCTAATCTTCTCTGCACCGAGGTAAAGACAGTTTTAAGTTGGATATTCAACGGATATTCGCGCTTTCAAACTTCAATAGCTTTCAAACCACTTGAGCCACGGACTCCAAATAAGTGTCATGATGTTGGAAAAATTGCGCAAAACATTGCACTGGTCTTATTTTCACGATTTGGACATTCATTCACTTTCCAAAGCTAATACAAATTTGGAAATGTGAGCAGCATGTTGTATTCCTAGTTCAATTAGTTAGTTAGTTAAAGTATAAACTTTTTTTACATTCGAATTTCAATAGCTCCTTGGTCATGTGACCTACTGACCTCAACCAAGGTTCAGAATGTCCACTGACTACCAGTTAGTTTGTCCATTTTCACTCGATTTTACATGAATTTGTATAAATGTTAAATTTCAGTAGCTTGGTTATGTGACCTACTGACTTCAAAGAAGGTTCAGAATGTACACTCAGTGGGCAAGTCAGATCCGTAATGTCAGGATAAGGATTGGCTCTAAGGGCTAGGTCGGTCGGGCTGGGGTGCGAAGCGGGACTCGAGCCGCGGCTGGGGAGCAGTCGCTCCATCGCCCTCTCGCCACCGTTGGAAGTTCATTGTGCGGCCCATCTTGCGGTCTGTTGTGCGTGGTCTCGCAAGTGGCTGCGTGCGGGGGGTTCGTCAGGGTGGTGTCCATCAGCGGGCTTGGATCCGCGGACAGGGGTTGGATCTGGCGGTTGGTGACGGCGACTCTGGACGCGTGCCGGGCCCTTCTCGCAGATCTCCGCAGCTACGGCGCTCGCCGGCCCTGTTCGTGCTGGGTCTCATCGGCGCCTAGCAGCTGACTTAAAACTGGTGCGGAACAGGTGAATCCGACTGTTTAATTAAAACAAAGCATCGCGAAGGCCAGAGGTGGGTGTTGATGCAATGTGATTTCTCCCCAAGGCTCTGAATGTCAAAGTGAAGAAATTCAATGAAGCGCGGGTAAACGGTGGGAGTAACAATGACTCTCTTAAGAAGTCCTTAGACTTCGTAAGGGAGATAACGAGGTAGCTGTCACGTTCCTGACCTTATTTCCTTTGTTTAGTCTTGTTTAGTTGGTCAGGACGTGAGCTGGGTGGGCATTCTATGTTATGAGTTTCTATGTTGGGTTGTCAACTAGCCTGATATGGTTCTCAATCAGGGGCAGGTGTTTTACATTTCCTCTGATTGAGAACCATATTAAGGTAGGCTGTTCTCACTGTTTGTTTGTGGGTGATTGTTCCTGTGTCAGTGTTTGTGCCACACGGAACTGTATTCGTTCGTTTCGTTCATTTCATTTGTGTGTTCCTTCCTGTTCGTGTGTTCATGTTATATGTTCACAAGTTCAGGTCTGTTAACGTCGTTTATTGTTTTGTAGTTTATCAAGTGTTTTTCCGTGTTCGTCTTTCTTTAATAAAACAAGTATGTATTCAAACCACGCTGCATATTGGTCCGATCCTTGCTCATCTTCAGACGAGGATGAGGACGAGCGTTACAGTAGCCCTCTAGCAGGGCTCTTCCAAACCCTTCCTGTATGTCACCTGTTGTCGCTAACGATGCAAACCAAACGGGAGTTACCTCGGTACTAGTCCGTACGCAAAGAGAGTCTTGCAGATGGTGATGGGTGTTGATTGTTAACGGTATGCGGCAGTCGGTCCTGGAATATGGGACTTTCGGTCAAGCATACAAATGTGAGGGGGGTTCCACCAGACTCAATGATTTGCTGTGGGGCTCTTGTAAACGAATCCTGATCTTGACAGGAAGCCAATCAGAGAATGATGTCTCAAAATCATCCCTGGCTTTGGCTGGGAGGGGGGAGTTAAGACCTGGGAGATGGCTGATGAAAGTGTACTACTGGCATAGTTTTTAAGCCACAGATTTCTAATCCCTTCATATTATTGTTTGATCTAATTTTAACAGCTAACATTTCGATGGCAATAATAAATAGATATGCCAATAGTGGACAACCTTGTTTTACTCCTCTAGATAGTTTAAAACTTTCTGAGATGTAGGCATTATTTACTATTTTACACCTAGGGTTACTATACATAACCTTAACCCATTTTATAAGAGATTCCCCGAAATGTAAATGTTCTAGGCATTTATATATAAACTCCAGTCGTACTTTATCAAAAGCCTTTTCAAAATCAGCTATGAAAACCAGGCCTGGTGTCCCCGATATTTCATAGTGTTCTATTGTTTCCAGTACTTGTCTTATATTATCTCCAATGTATCGTCCATGTAAAAAACCTGTCCGATTAGGATGAATAATATCTGACAATACTTTTTTTATTCTTCTCAGTGATCTTTTCCTCCTTCTACCCCTCCTCCTCTAGAGGCTTCAGGATTACAACATTTTAGAAAGAACACACACACATACAGGTCAATCATTTTGCCAATATCCCTGGATTTCACAACGCTCCTTCCAGAAAAAGCTAATGCGTCATGACTAATGTTTTTAATCACTTACTCAATAAGAAGACTTCTTTGCCATCACCAAAAAATCCATTCAAAACAACTTAACTAGTTTGGTGGTGAAAAACCCAACTCAACTATTTTCTTAACTTCAAACATAGCTTGTTGTGATAGTGTTTACAGTGCCTTTGTAACGGTTTTCGTCGTCTGAAGAAGAGTAGTCGGACCAAAGCGCAGCAGGGTAAGTGTTCATGTTTTTTTATTAGAACAGAACACTATAACAAAACAACAAGATAAATGAACCCGAAACAGTCCTGGTAAGGTGCAAAACACTAAACAGAAAATAACTACCCACAAAACACAGGTAGGAAAAAGCTGCGTAAGTATGATTCTCAATCAGAGACAACGATAGACAGCTGCCTCTGAGAACCACACCCGACCAAACACAAAGAAATACAAAACATAGAAAATTAACATAGAATGCCCACCCAAATCACTCCCTGACCAAACCAAAATAGAGACATAAAAAGCTCTCTACGGTTAGGGCGTGACAGCCTTGCAAAAGTCTCCCGTGGCATTTTTCCTATGTTGTTGCATTACAACCTGTATTATAAATACATTTTTATTTGGATTTCATGTAATGGACATGCACAAAATAGTCCAAATTGGTGAAGTGGGAAAAAAATGACTTAAAAAAAAAAATATATATATATATATATATATATATATATATTATAAAAAAAAGTATATATATATATATATATTTTAAAACGGAAAAGTGGTGCGTGCATATGTATTCACCCCCTTTGCTATGAAGCCCCTAAATAAGATCTGGTGCAACCATTTACCAAAAGTCACACAATTAGTTAAAGTCCACCTGTGTGCAATCTAAGTTTCACATGATCTCAATAGATATACACCTGTTCTGAAAGGCCCCAGAGTCTGCAACACCACTAAGCAAGGGCCACCACCAAGGAAGCAGCACCATGAAGACCAATGAGCTCTCCAAACAGGTCAGGGACAAAGTTGTGGAGAAGTACAGATCAGGGTTAGGTTATAAATAATATCAGAAACTTTGAACATCCCACGGAGCACCATTAAATCCATTATAAAAAATTGAAAGAATATGGCACCACAACAAACCTGCCAAGAGAGGGCCGCCCACCAAAACTCACGGACCAGGCAAGGAGGGCATTAATCAGAGGCAACAAAGAGACCAAAGACAACCCTGAAGGAGCTGCAAAGCGCCACAGCGGAGATTGGAGTATCTGTCCATAGGACCACTTTGAGCGTACACTCCACGGAGCTGTGCTTTACAGAAGTGGACAGAGAAAAATACATTGCTTCAAGAAAAAAATAAGCAAACACGTTTGGTGTTCATCAAAAGACATGTGGGAGACTCTCCAAACATATGGAAGAAGGTACTCTGGTCAGTTGAGACTAAAATTTAGCTTTTTGGCCATCAAGGAAAATGCTATGTCTGGCACAAACCCAACACCTATCATCACCCCGAGAACCCCATCCCCACAGTGGATATGGTGGCGGCAGCATCATGCTGTGGGGATGTTTTTCCATCGGCAGGGACTGGGAAACTGGTTAGAATTGAAGGAATGATGGATGGTGCTAAATACAGGGACATTCTTGAGGGAAACCTGTTTCAGTCTTCGAGATTTGAGACTGGGACGGAGGTTCACATTCCAGCAGAACAATGACCCTAAGCATACTGCTCAAGCAACACTCGAGTGGTTTAAGGGGAAACATTTAAATGTCTTGGAATGGCCTAATCAAAGCCCAGACCTCAATCCAATTGAGAATCTGTGGTATGACTTAAAGATTGCTGTAAAACAGCGGAACCCATCCAACTTGAAGGAGCTGGAGCAATTTTCCTTGAAGAATGAGCAAAAATCCCAGTGGCTAGATGTGGTATGTCTCTATAAGCTTGGCACAAGATACTTGCAGCTGTGATTGCTGCAAAAGGTGGCTCTACAAAGTATTGACTTTGGGGGGTGAATAGATATGCACGCTCAAGTTTTCAATTTGTCTTATTTCTTGTTTTTTTTCACAATAAAAAATATTTTGCATCTTTAAAGTAGTAGACATGTTGTGTAAATCAAATGATACAAACCCCCCAAAAATCTATTTTAATTCCAGGTTGTAAGGCAACAAAATAGGAAAAATGCCAAGGGGGTGAATACTTTCTGTATGACTCAAAAAGGATAAACATGACAATGAGGCTCTCTCCACTTCTTCTGAAGGTGTTTAACTAAACTGACACATTGTAGTGAGATAAGCCTTAGTCTCTTGTGACAGACTGTTTTACCAGTACTGGATTCTGAGATTATATAAGGCCTGACTCATGGCTGATAAGAAATTAGTCTACACAGTTGAGACAATTTACAGATGTACGATTTACAGATCTTAAGGAATGCAGATGAGCTTCATGATTTCCATAAATTCACTGAAAACCGGGCCTTCCGGGTGGCGCAGTGGTCTAAGGCACTGCATCGCAGTGCTAGCTGTGCCACCAGAGATTCTGGGTTCGAGTCCAGGCTCTGTCACAGCCGGCCGCGACCGGGAGACCCATGGGGCGGCGCACAATTGGCCCAGCGTCGTCCGGGTTAGGGAGGGTTTGGCCGGCAGGGATATCCTTGTCTCATCACGCACTAGCGACTCCTATGGCGGGCCGGGCACAGTGCACGCTGACCAGGTCGCCAAGTGTACTGTGTTTCCTCTGACACATTGGTGCGGCTGGCTTCCGGGTTGGATGGGCATTGTGTCAAGAAGCAGTGCAGCTTGGTTGGGTTGTGTTTCGGAGGACGCATGGCTCTCGACCTTCACCTCTCCTGAGTCCGTATGGGAGTTTCAGCGATGAGACAAGACTAACTACTACCAATTGGGGTGAAAAAAAGGGGTGAAAAAAACAAATAAAAATTCACTGAAAACCCACACTAACACATGGTTATATTAACTCTTTTCACTGCACTTTTCATGTAGCCTACTTCTGACCAAGCAACGTTATGGACTAAATGTTCAAAAACCTAAAATCCGTATTTATTCACATTAAAAGTATTTTGTCTTAGATATAAGGTTAAGTATTTTCTTGCACACATTGTTGTTTCATCACCCTCTCTTTTCTGCATGTTCTTCCCAGTGACTGACTGCCTTCTTCTCTGATGAAGTGGTAGGTCTACATTTAGAACCAACGATCACATTTCCTTCAGCATCAGTCAAAAAGGAGGTCACTCCCAAGTCCCCTTTGACTTCTGTTAAAATCAACTGGTAAATAGAAAAGGTTTTAGGGTTAACGCGCACACACACACCACACACACTTTGCAAACACATTTTCCCTAGCTACTTTTAAAACTTGTCTCATGAATAAAAAGTTCAATTTCATCAAGCCATGTTTGCAAATGTGCTCTGCTTCAAAGACAAGTTTGTTTGCATTTGAGATTACTTACCAGACTGAAACATTCCTAATGTGATTTATACAAATGTAATTACACTAAAAGATCTTTTGAAGCGAGTTTAGCTCATGTCTGAAAGCAGAGAGAAGCCTTTTCTACCACATAGAAATGCCTACAGCAAAAAAAAAAAAAAAAAGGAATACAACAGAGATAAGTGACTGGAACCTGGGCCTATATTCATAAAGCATCTCAGAGTGCTGATCTATAGGATCAGTTTGTTTAGCCTTTCAGACTATAATGAATATGAACAGGTGGGACCTGATCTTAGATCAGCACTCCTACTCAGACTCCTTACGGATACGGGCCCTGGTATGTTTGTTTCAGACCGATAGTCATCTGGTTCATACTGGCTAACCCACATCCTGGTCCCTCCACATGTTAGAGGTATGTGACAGGCTGCTCTCATTATATTCTGGTGACTTAATGCATTATATGTTTCTACCATCCATCTTTTCTGGTGGCCCAGACAGACACCCACGCTAGACTTTTTCTATTCAGCACTCATAACACGGTCATGTGTGTAAGATGCGGATACGTTGTTCGTTTCCTTTATCATGGGGGCTTGGAGCACTGTTGCATCATATCATAGACCCTATATAGCAGTTTACAGTGTATTCAGAAAGTATTCAGACCCCTTGACTTTTTCCACATTTTGTTATTATTCTAAAATCTATTAAATCGTTTTTTCCCCCTCATCAATCTAGAATTTTTTGCAAATGTATTAAAAGTAAAAAACAAAAATATAAGATTTACATAAGTAAATAAGCAGCTTGGTAGTGATTACAGCCTTGAGTCTTCTTGGGTATGACGCTTGGCACACCTGTATTTGGGGAGTTTCTCCCATTCTTCTCTGCAGATCCTCTCAAGCTCTGTCAGGCTGGATGGGGAGCATCGCTACACAGCTGTTTTCAGGTCTCTCCAGAGATTTTCGATCGAGTTAAAGTCCCGGCTCTGAATGGGCCACTCCTGGACATTCAGAGACTTGTCCCGAAGCCACACCTGAATTATCTTGGCTGTGTGCCTAGGGTCGTTGTCCTGTTGGAAGGTTTTTGCTCTGACATGCACTGTCAACTGTGGGACCTTATATAGACAGGTGTGTGACTTTCCAAATCATGTCCAATCAATTAAATGTACCACAGGTGGACTCCAATCAAGTTGTAAAAACATCTCAAGGATGATAAATGGAATTAGGATGCACCGGAGCTCAAATTCAAGTCTGAATACTTATGTAAATGTTACATTTCCTGTTTTTTATTATTCTTAAATACAGGTCTAAATCGGTTTTCGCTTTGTCATTATGCAGTATTGTTTGTAGATTGATGAGCAATTTTTTTCATTTAATCCATTTTAGAACAAAGCTTTAACATAACAAAATATGGAAAAAGTCAAGGGGTCTGAATACTTTCCGAATGCACTGTATAATGTCTGCCTCCCAAATGACTCCCTATTTATTGCACTATTTTTGACAAGGGCCCATAGTTCTGGTAAAAGGAATGAGGAATAGGGTGCCATTTGGGACACAGGCAGTGTAAGGTCCTACTAGTGGTCAATCCTTGATGAGAAAACATGTAATGAACAATAACATGATGGGTGTCTGAGGGTCACTCAGGTGATTTGTGCTTACCTTTCAAACACTCAGTACAGAGAAATGTGATGAGAGGAGTGGTGCTCACTGGAAGTGTGTGTGGACAGAGACAAGGTACAGTTAGCTGATTGTATTGCGAGACAAAGTATATGGTATAAAGCAGCTGGGTTGTCAAGCTCAAGTCCTCAAGGGCCACACATCGGCAGTATCAACACACCCGATTGCCCAGGTGTAAATGAGACAAAATCAGCAGGAGTGCAGTCCTCAAGGAGTTGAGTTTGAGTCCCTAGTGTAAGAAGAGAAGTGTGTGTGTGTATGTTCCCGATAGATGCCTTCTTGGCCTTCGGAGACTAGATGACCAACAGACAATATCAGACAAGGGACCAGGAGTGAATGGTGAAAAGGAGACTGAAGAAGAGTGAAGAGAACGGAGAATGAAGAGTGGGGTGCCATAGAGAGGGAACAACGCAGTGAAAACAGAGGTGGTGAGGAAATGCATGCTCCATTTTATTAGCCCTTCTCGTGAGATGGGACAGAGGAAGTGATTTCATAATCACTACTGTCAGGGGAAGTGATGTCATAATCAGAAGGCGTGGTGTCATAATTCAAGGAAGTGGAGTCAATCACTACAGTGACAGAAGGAGTGATGTAATAACACAACTGAGTAATTTGAATCAACAAACTGTCTACGTGCCTTTTAAGTACGTAAATTCATATTTTTCAGCTATAGCAACATCCCACTGGGCACAGACGTCAATTTAATGTCTGTTGCATGTTGGTTCAACTTATTTTCATTGAAGTGGCGTGGAAACATTGATTCAACCAGTGTGTGCCCAGTGGGATATTGTAATTAGGGCTGTCAAACGATGAAAAAAATGGAATCGAATTTATTCTAGGATTTGCTGTGATTAATCACAAATTCTGAATTTGCTCAAATTGAGCTGTATTAAGATTTTGTCTTTGATTTTGTCCAAAAGTAACAGTATGCAAAATCAAGTAGATGAATTAAGCACACTTTCTTTAACCTAAATGTCAACTTGTTTTGACATCACATTGTTTTTAGCTGTATAGGTGATGTATTGGGGATGTTTTCAATGTATTTTGAACGCATTCAGACAATGCGATTAGTTGTGAAAAAGAAATGTGTGCACTTAAATTACAAAACAAGTTAGCTGAGTTAGCTGATTTACAGCCTTAATTATAATACATGGGGAAAATGCTATGAATGTATAACTAAACTCATAGTTGTGTCAAGATAAAGGACGATTGGACCGTTAGTATAGTATATGTTTTTTTTGTCATTCTGAAAGATAAAATGCTGAAACAACTCTTCTCCGATTTCTCTCTGAACCTTTGGACATTTCATGCTCAGAGTAAAACGATACACCTTTTCAAACTTGAGTTAAATACTTTGTATAGTACCATAAAAACCATCTCAAACCAATGCTCAGGACTCAATCTGTTTTTATACATTATATTTACGCAATTGAGGTCTCCCTTATTTCTTGCCGGCCGGCCTTCTTTCTTTCTCCCTTATTTCTTGCTGTCGGGGCTGAAGACACTTATGGTGAAGTCTGCGCTCTCTGTGCCGTACTTGTTCTTCACCAGGATGCTGTACTTGCCCGAGTCTGTAGTGTTCACCGTGGTGATGGTGAAGCTGGCGTACTTGCCCGACTCGAACTTCATGATGTAGTGGTCGTCCGACACAATCTCCCTCTCGTTCTTCAGCCAGACGACCTCAGGTATGGGGTCGCCTGAAATGTTACAGGTCAGGTTCAGGGCCTGGAGGGAGAGAGAGGGACGGGATCACACCTTATGGTCTATGGATCACATACATATACAGTAGGGTACGTCCGAAATGGCACCCTATTCCCTCTATAGTGCACTACTTTTGACAAAAGCTCTGATCAAATGTAGTGCACTATGTAGGGAATACTAGGGTACTGTAATGGGAAATTATTTGAGTTATCCTTTTCCTATATTTGATATGTAGTAAACATGATTGTATGTGCGGGGAGATGCACACACTGAAATATTCTACTCAAGTAGAAGTACTGTTACTTTAATGCCATTTTACTCAAAAAGTACATATTTTTTTTACTTAAAAATAAATAAATAAGATTTGTCAAAAATATAGTGTGTTCCTTTGCCCATCTTAATCTTTTCTTCTTATTGCCCAGTCTTTCTTCTTATTGCCCAGTCTGAGATGTCTTTTTTTTCAGTTGAGGACTTGTGAGACGTCTGTTTCTCAAACTAGACACTCTAATGTACTTGTCATCTTGCTCAGTTGTGCACCAGGGCCTCCCACTCCTCTTTTATTCTGGTTAGAGGCGCTTTGCTCTGTCCTGTGAAGGGAGTAGTACCCAGTGTTCTACGAGATCTTCAATTTCTCTCATGGAATAGCCTTCATTTCTCAGAACAATAGACTGACGAGTTTCAGAAGAAAGGGCTTTGTTTCTGGCCATTTTGAGCCTGTAATCGAACCCACAAATGCTGATGCACTAGACACTCAACTAGTCTAAAGAAGGCCAGTTTTATTGCTTCCTTTATTGCTTCCTTCATCAGCACAACAGTTTTCAGCTGTGCTAACATAATTGCAAAAGGGTTTTCAAATGATCAATTAGCCTTTAAAAATTATAAACTTGGATTAGCTAACACAACGTGCCATTGGAACACAGGAGTGATGGTTGCTGATAATGGGCCTCTGTACTTCTATGTAGATATTCCATTAAAAATCTGCCATTTCCAGCTACAATAGTCATTTACAACATTAACAATATGTACACTGTATTTCTGATCAATTTGATGTTATTTTAAAATGGACAAAAAAAATTTGCTTTTCTTTCAAAAACAAGGACATTTCTAAGTGACCCCAAACTTTTGAACAGTAGTGTAGGTGTTCCTTTTGTCCAAGTGGGAAAGGACAGTGTGGAGTGCGATTGAGGTCATCTATGGATCGGTTGCGGCTGTATGCGAATTGGAGTGGGTCTAGGGTTTCCGGGATGATGGTGTTGATGTGAGCCATGACCGGCCTTTCAAAGCACTTCATGGCTACTGAGGTGAGTGCTACGGGGCATTAGTCATCTAGGCAGGTTACTTGGGCACTATGGTGGTCTGCTTGAAACATGTAGGTATTACAGACTGGGTCAGGGAGAGGCTGAAAATGTCAGTGAAGACACTTGCCAGCATGCTCCGAGTTTGCGGCCTGGTAATCCGTCTTACATCGGCTACGGCGAGCGTGATCACACAGTCGTCTGGAACAGCTGGTGTTCTCATGTATGGTTGAATGTTGCTTGCCTCGAAGCGAGCATAGAACACATTCCGCTCATCTGGTAGGCTTGTGTCACTGGGCAACTCGCGGCTAGTTTTTCCCTTTGTAATGATAGTTTGCAAGCCCTGCCACATCTGACGAGCGTAAGAGTCGGTGTAGTAGGATTCAATCTTAGTCCTGTATATATGTTTGATGGTTCATCGAAGGGTTCTCCTTGAAAGAGGCAGCTCTAGCCTTTAGCTCAGTGCGGATGTTGCCTGTAATCCATGGCTTTTGGTTGGGATATGTACGCCGTGGGGACAATGTCGTCGATGCACTTATTAATGTGGTAAACTCCTCAATGCCATCAAATGAGTCACGGAACATATTCCAGTCTGTGCTAGCGAAACAGTCCTGTAGCTTAGCATCCGCTTCATCGGACCACATCCGTATTGAGCGCATCACTGGTAATTCCTGTTTGAGTTTTTGCTTGTATGCAGGAATCATGAAGATAGAATTATGGTCAGATTTACCAAATGGAGGACGAGGGAGAGCTTTGTATGTGTGTCTGGAGTAAAGGAGTTTTTTCCCGCCTCTAGTTGCACAGGTGACATGCCAGTAGAAATGAGTTGACAGATTTCAGTTTTTCTGCATTAAAATCACCGGCCACTAGGAGTGCCGCCTCTGGATTAGCATTTTGTGGTTTGCTTATTTACAGCTCGTTGAGTGCGGCCTTAATGCCAGCATTGGTTTGTGTTGGTAAATAGACAGCTACAAAAAATATGGATGAAAACTCTTAGTAAATAGTATGGTCTACAGCTTATCATGAGGCATTCTAACTCAGGCGAGCAGAACCTTGAGACTTCCTTAATATTAAATATTGCGCACCAGCTGTTAACAAAGAGACCCACACCACTCCCCTTGAGCTTACCCGACGCTGCCGTTCTGCCCTGCCGATGCATAGAATAACCAGCTAGAATATTATCCATGTTTTTATTCAGCCAAATATCAGAGAAACATAGGATATTACAGTTCTTCAGGTCACATTGTTAGGATAGTCTCGAACGGAGATCGTCCAGTTTGTTCTCCAGTGATTGTACATTCGCCAATAGAACAGAGCGTAGAGGAGGATTATTTACTCGCCAGCGTAGTTTCATCAAGATAAATGCTATTCAACTGCAGTAACGACAGTAGTTATAATTCCTTAATTTACGCCCGTTAGTCTATAATTATCTGTTGATACTAAGTATTGACCTGTTTAACTGCCAGTATCAAATGTCTGCCAGTGTTGAAAGTTATGTTTAAAGTTTGACACCAGACTAGATTCGAGGACACACTGATAATGTATCTGTGACACTGTGTGATTCTGTATCACCTGATGTTATGATTTCCTACAAGCCTGACAGGCTGGTGTTTACAGAACATTTGGTGCTGTGTGATTAATATATAAGGGCCTTCTCAGAGAGGGCCCACTAGACATTTTCTCTGCTTCTGTTCTGGAGGTCCCTCCCTGTCGCAACTTGTATTAAACCAGATTGATTTTGATTGACTATCTGTGATTGTTCTGCTCTTTTATTCACTTTGAAAATCCCTATTACAGGTACCATTTCAGATGCAGCCATAGTAGTGTCATACACTATCAAGCCCACATGGCCAGTTTGGGACTGTAGACATGCATAGACAGATACAGATCCATCCAGACATGGTTACCTTGAACTCCTGTATGGTGACAACATCAGGCAGGCCTCCCGCCACTCGAGCACGATCTGAAAAAAGGAGCACCAAATTAGGCCACTGAGCTCAGATCAGTTTGAAAATATCAGTACCCACTAAAATACAGTAAGCAGTCCTCTCATCCCCATCTTATAATAACATTTTTAAAAGTTGAGGTATGTGTGTGTGTGTGTGTGTGTGTGTGACAGAGCGAGTGAGAACTTACTTCTCTCTGCAATTGCGGCCGCTCTGACAGTGGAAGAGACAGAACAAATTGAAGAACAAAGGTAAGAGAAACAAATGCAGAGAATGTGTTTGGAGCCAGGAAGCGTGTCTAAGTAAAGACTTCATCTGTCTACCTACTTCCCTTCCTCAAGTCCTGTCAGAGACTGTCTGCTATTTAAACAGTACATGCAAAGCGAGAGTGGCTGGGCAAACAGGGAGGAACACCAAAAATAGCATTTACATGAAAAGAAGGCCAGTATTTACTGACACGTCCACAACGTGTAGATATATATACACTTTGTGTAAGCCTATTTTTTTTTATGTACAAAAATCCACAAATTTTAGGTCACTTACTTGAGCCTCTGGAACTCAGCATATGCGTCATCAAATGCTGCAATACAAAAAGAGAGGTTAGTAAGCCTATCAAAGCATTGGTGTAATGGGAAGCTGCCCAATTCAAAAGTAGATGTAGGCCGCATCCCAAATGGCACCCTTTTCCCAACATAGTGCACTACTTTTGACCACAGCCTTATATGGGCCCTTGTCAAAATTAGAGCACTATATAGGGAATATAGGGTGCGATTTGGGAAGCAGATGTAGTCTCACCCTGGCCGGCCAACTCCACAGTCCTCTTCAGACCGCCCTTCCCATCATGGAACTCAATGGCATATTTGCCCTTGTCTTTCTCTGTGGGCTCTGTGATCTGTAGCCACAGCTGCTCTCCTACCACACCACTCTTAATGCGGTCTGTGAAGGCTATCGCTGAATCCCTACGAGAGAGGAAAACAGGTCACTGACTTACACACATATAGGCTGCATCAGACGACACACACCTGACAGATACATTTACATGCAGACACACGCTCGTAACGGACTTCACGCTGTTTGCTTAGCGAGTACTGCTTCCTCCTGATTTCGGCTCACACCGAGGCTCAAACCCAGGACCGCTGCCTTGCTTGGACACGTGACCGGCCTCCCGAAGCGTCTTAGCGGTCAGCACCATCAAAAAGCTCGCTATTCTGCAGCGCTAGTGGGGACACTTCAGGCTGAGGAGTACATTTCAAAACATCTCCATACACTACATTCAACCCCCAAACTTACAACACAGCGGCCCCAGTGTTGAGCTGAGCACAACTGCAGATCCGGGTCACGGCACCATCTGTAACTGACATCTGTAACGGGCTTCACACGGTTTGCTTAGCGAGTACCGTTTCCTCCTGATTCACCTCACACCGAGGCTCGAAACCCAGGACCTCTGCCTTGCTAGCACACGTGACCGACATCCCGAAGCGTCTTACCAAGTCGGCGCCACCGAAAAGCTAGCTATTTGTCAGTGCAAGTGGGGACACTTCAGGCTGAGTAGTAAGTTTTTTTGTGCTACATGCACACACACCAGAGGCTGGTGGGTTGAGCTATAGGAGGTTGGGCTCATTGTAATGGCTGGCATGGACTTAATAGAACAGAATCAAACATATGGGAACCACGTTGGACTCCGTTTCAATTAATCCATTCCAGACATTAAAATGAGGCCGTCCTCCTGTAGCTCCTCTCACCACCGACACACAGCAGTAAGGAGAGTACACACTTGTGGTGCCAGGTAACCTGAAGCGCTTCATTGTAGTAGCTGACAAAGGAGTACAATCTGATGCCCTCCTCTGTGCTCTGGATCTTCAGTGCGGTGGAGGAGTTGGCTAGCGGAGGTTACAAAGATGTTACACAGTGCAATGTTACACAGCTCAACTTTACAGAGGGACACTTCAGGGATGTTTTGAAGACAAGTAAAACTTAAGATGACGCTTCTACTACTACAGTGAAACATGTACTTACCGATGTGACTGAACATTTCATTCATCAAGTCTCTGAAACCTGGAGAACAGAAATGTGACAATAATATAACTTTGTAAAAATGACAGACCTGTGGCGTTACTGTACAGACAATGAGGTATGGCTTTGAGGGTTTAGTCACCTTGTTCTGTCAGATTCAACGTAGATGTGTCCTTCCCTCTGTCATCCTTCATAACAATCTCATAGACACCGGCATCCTTCTTTGAGATCTATAAGAGAAGGCTAGGTTTGAGACACACATCTAAAGAAATGCACAGCCACCATTTTTTGTGAAGGAAAAAAATGAAAATCTCAAGTGAAAAGACAAGCTTTTCTCCCCTGCTATGGGTGCTGCAGGACACACATTTATAGGACGCAAAAGCAAAAAAAGCATTCTCATAACAAAAAAAAACAAGAAGATGGCAGAATGACCACTTTTGGCAGCGCTGGTCAATTATTTTCCATGGAAGGCCACATTAGAATATATTTTTGCCATCGCGGGCCAGAATCATATTACATGATTATACATAATGTGCATGACTGTTGACAGATATATCTACTGTAAATCATGTCCAGATATGCTACTTATTTTACTTTTTGAACATGCACAGAAATAAACCACATCCATGTTCTCCTTTCGGTAGGTATTTTCGTTATTAAACATGCAATGAACTACACAGAGGGAAAAGTACACTGTGCATTCAGCACCACCGACAGAACTCTTGTTAACGGGTTTACACAAAAACACAAGAAAGGGAGAACTCAACATTACATTTAAACTAGTCAATCAGTGTGAGGAGTGAAGTCTCTGATGGGCATTGTCTAGAGCAGTGAAGTCAGGTATAGTTTCTGACGTCGCTATGCGCAGGATTGCTGAGATGTGAGAGTCAGTAAGAGATGATCTGTGCCTTGACTTATATTTCATCACAGAAAAATGTCTGCTCACATACATAGGTTGGTGCAAACATCTTCTGAGCATGACTCAATCTTTGGAAAGTTTTGTTCATCAAGAGATGCATAGAACCTCAGTGATATTGTTTTGAATAGTTCTCCAATCACTGAATACGACTGAAGAACGATCAGCTCAAGTTGCAGGTCAGTGGGAGCATTATCCACATTGAAGGTGAAAGGAGAGGAAACCAACAGCATGTCATTTTCCACCACTTCGAAATCCTCAAAACGATGAGAAAACTCACCGTTCAAAGCACGCAGCAGCGATGTATATTTCTCCCGCTGGTCATCTGATAGGGAACAGACTAGTAGTGTCGGAAGGTGGGTGAGATTGTTGGCTTCTACTTGGCGGGTCAGGAGGAGTAATTTTCCCTTGAAGGCTTTGACAAGGCTGTACATCTGAAGTGCAAAAAGGCCCTTCCCTTGTAGTTTGGAATTCAGTTTATTCATGAGGGCCACGATGTCCACGGTGAAGGCAAAATCAGCCATTCTTTATCTAGCAGTTGAGGGAAATCCACATATTTTCCTATCATTTGCAAAACTCCTACACCCTTTTAAGGACCTTCCCCAAACTCAGCCATCTCACATTTCTGTGGTAGGGGAGATCTGCATGGCCCGACTGCCTCTTCCAACAGAGAGACAAACTGCCTGTGGTTGAAAGATTTTGCCACTTTAGTGACTGTATCCACAACATGGCTCATTTTCAGAACACATTTACAGAGCACCTCCTCATGAATAATGCAATGCAGGAACATACTTTACTGATCTATCTGGGTTCAGCTCAGCTACCTGATCTTGTATCCTTTTCAAATGGCCAATGTTTTTTTCCCTGTCAAGTTTGGGCACCCGTCAGTGGTCACACTGGATAACTTTTCAAAACTCAGTCCCAGCTTTGCCACACACTTATATGAACCTCCTCCAATAAATATTTCCCTGTGGTTGTGCTGTTCAGTGACTGCACTGAAGCAAGCTCCTCTGTAATTTCAAAGTCTGCGGTCTCCAGGGCCAAGGAGATTTTCTTTGACTTGTCTTTCAACTGTTGTTCCATATTCTCTGCGATGTCCTCAACGCGCTGTGTCACTGTTCATCTTGACAGGGAAACATTTTTCAAACAGCTCTTTCTTGTGGGGGTAAAGTATTGCTGCAGAGTCAATTAAACATTCTTTAATAAACTTGCACTCAGCGAATGGCTTGATATGTTTAGCAATTTTGTGGGACAGTACATAGCCATCTCTCGCAATTCCGTCATTTGCTGAATGCAGTTTTGTGAAAAGTCCTTGGTGCTTTTGCGTGTGCGAGCGTTGCAAAATAAATGTACACATACACATTATTCAATCATTGCACCCACACTGCTCGCGCGCTCCAACGAGCATCTGTGTTGCCAAGCTCTAAACTAGAAGTCAGTTCTAATTGTGACGCTAAATGCAGTGAAAGTCCTGCCTCTCCCATCTCCTCATTGGCTTTTAGAAGCACACACACACATGGTCAAAAGTTTCAGAACACATACTCATTCCAGGGTTTTCTTTATTTTTACTATTTTCTACATTGTATAATAATAGTGAAGACATCAAAACTATGAAATAACAAATGGAATCATATAGTAACAAAAAAGTGTTAAACAAATCAAAATATAACTAGCCACCCTTTGCCTTGATGACAGCTTTGCACTTTTGGCATTCTCACAACCAGCTTCATGAGGTAGTCACCTGGAATGCATTTCAATTAACAGATGTGTCTTGTTAAAAGTTAATTTGTGGAATTTCTTTCCTTCTTTCCTAATGCACTTGAGACAATCAGTTGTGTTGTGACAAGGTAGGGGTGGTATACAGAAGATAGCCCTATTACGGCAAGAACAGCTCAAATAATCAAAGACAAACGACAGTCCATCATTACTTTAAGACATGAAGGTCAGTCAACTGGGAAAATGAAGAACTCTGAAAATTTCTTCAAATGCAGTAGCAAAAACCATGAAGCGCAATGATGAAACTGGCTCTCATGAGGAGCGCCACAGGAAAGCAAGACCCAGAGTTACCTCTACTTCAGGAGGATAAGTTCAATAGAGTTACTGTAACTGCACCTCAGATTGCAGCCCAAATAAATCCTTCACAGAGTTCAAGTATCAGACACATCATCAACTGTTCAGAGGAGACTGTGTGAGTCAGGCCTTCATGGTCTATTTGCTGTAAGGAAACCACTACTAAAGGACACCAATAAGAAGGAGAGACTTACTTGGGCCAAGAAACACGAGCAATGGACATTAGACTAGTGGAAATCTGTCCTTTAGTCTGATTAGTCAAAATGTGAGATTTTTGGTTCCAACTGCCGTGTCTTTGTGAGACGCAGAGTAGGTGAACGGATTATCTCCGCAAGTGTGGTTCCCACCGTAAAGCATGGAGGAAGAGGTGTGATGGTGTCATCAAGGCAAAGGGTGGCTACTTTGAAGAATGTCAAATTTATTTAGATTTTGTTGGTTACTACATGATTCTATGTGTTATTTCAGTTTTGATGTCTTCACTATTATTGTACAATGTAGAAAATAGTAAAAATAAAAGAAAAACCCTGGAATGAGTAGGTGTGTCCAAACATTTGACTGGTACTGTATAAGGATGTTAACTTATTTACAGAACTGTGGTAAGAATGTGCCCCAAAAGCTGTCAGAATCGCTGATTTCTGAAGATGTTATGATCAATAATTGTTATATTGTTGAATTCAATTTTCATAATAGACGGGTTGGTTGTATCGCAAAAAAACCGACTGCGTTGGCTTAGATTGTTGACATGTAAACTCTTTTTCTTCTCCAAACGTTTATCGAAAACATAAATACATTTGCGCTTGTTGTCTCAAATACATTGTTATGGTTTTTGGTTAACTAGCTACAGTCATGAATCTCTTCCATATTATTAGCATAAACATGGCATGAGTCAAAACAAGACATGGTAGCAATAACAAGATACAACGAGCTGAAACGAGCCACATACGATTCCCCACATGGCAGCTTCTTGTCATTGTTGCTCGCTATCTGACCGTTCAGTATCATAACACCACAGGCACGCATCATTTCTGTGACTGTCAGCCAACCCCTCTACAGCAAGGACAGACGATTTGGTTAGCTAAACTAACAAGTCTGTTTGTTCGGGTTACAAAGGCAACTACTGTAGCTATCTCGTAAAATTGCTAGCTACTTCAGTGGATGTTGAACACATTTCTAGCAGCAAATGTGTTACATTATAGTGTGGTATAATCAACTCGGGGCTCTATACGTTCTCTGGAAAATAATGCTTCACCTTCCACGTCATGCATTATCGTCCATAGAACACATAGCTAGCCCCTCATAGGGTTGGGTTCGATGCTGGGATTGGAAACGAGGGAAATGTTGAGAGTGACATATTAGGCTATTGTATAAAGACATTTAAGATGACTGTAAAATAACTTTTCACAGGGTCACAACCTCTTTAGACCACCTTATGCTCAAGTTACCACCAATTAATCTTGTAGCCAGAAGATAGTATCCATGAGGTGTGAGGAACATATACAGTATTTATGATATATGAACAGAGATGTGCAATGATGATGTAGTTTCATAGTTACATACAGTATTGCAAATGAACAACACATAATGTTTGTATAACACACCACTAAACATTCAATACATAGTATGTTACTACATGTGCCGTGTAATCATTGAAATATATATTTTCCAACCTTTATCTAGCCTATAATGTACACAAGAGCCATTCAAATAGTATACAGAAATCTGCAAAGCAATACTCTCTAAGCTGTAAATCCAGGTGTTGTGCAGTATGGTCTTACAGTCCCTGTAATTTGTCATGTACGAGGTGCATGAAACAACTTTAGAATTCCTCTCACCTGAGCAATCTCCAGGTTGAGCACTCCCTCTGTGAAGGTGAGATTCCCGTCTCCCTTGACCTCCCGCCCATCCTTGTACCACAATGCAACGGTCTCCTTCTTTACGTTTCCAACCTGCGGGAGGTGAGAGACACCTATAAATGTTCAGGATGTTGTCCGGCTGCACACTGGTAAAACCAACTCATCTGCAAAGTTGAGAGCTGAGCTGATCTATTTTCATAAAACCCATACTTCACTTTGTGTGTTCTTCTCCTACCTTGCACTTCAGGAACACACAGCATTCTGGGGTCACTTCGTAACTCAAGTACTCAACCAAATGAGGACCTGCAAAAGAAAAACAAAGCAGGAACTATTCAGTAGTCTCCAATATTGTGTCATAACATACCGCTATTCTATTTTCTAAATTAAAAGAAAAATCCCATACCTTGCTTTCTGTGCCACTCTTTGCACATGAACTCAGACTCCTTCTGCAGCTGTTTGAACACTGGGAAAAGGAAACAAAACTGTATCTAAAATCATATTAATCTTTCTTGTAATATAGTTACTACGATGTGTTATGTACATTGACGTGGATATTATTTAAACAAATACATTTTTCATACATTTGTATGTAGTTCATTCACAGTAATCTTTCACTGCCCCCTAGTGGAATATGTTAAGATCTAACTTCTGATCATAGTGAGGCTTGTTTCTTTCCTTCTTTATTACAGAGGGGTGATAGCCTGGTCCCAGATCTGTCTGTGCTATTGCCTACTCCATTGCTGTACTTGTCAAGCCATGACAATGAGTGACAAGGAGTTGGCATGATAACACAAACTGGCACTCTCAGGCGAGAGTGAGAATGATGGAAGGTGATTGGAGGAGGAGATAAGGACAGCCGGAGTTAATCCTACCTTCTCCGATCAGCACCAGGCTGGACTGGTTAGTGGCTTTGCCATCCTGCAGCTGGAAGGTGAAGGTTCCCTCGTCCTCTTGGAGCAGAGACTCCATGATCATCTCAATCACACCCGTGTCCTTGTTAAAGTTCATCTTGTATTTCTGAAAAGCAAAGGCCATAGACAGTCAACTATACTTTACCTGAACAACATCAATTACAGTAGTTTTCATTCCATTTATTTATTTATCCATCCAAGAAGTCTGAGGTCAGAAGACCTCTTTTACAAGCATGTCGGAGAGTATTTTTTATTTCAGTCCCAAAGCGTGCCTACCTACCTCTCCCTGGGAGAGGGTGTTGTCGTTAAACACATATTGTATTTTGCCATTAGCAGAGATCTTCTCAGCCTGCAGCCAGAAGCGAACTCTGCCCTTCTCCTGCAGCTCCACAGCCAGCTCGGTCTTCAAGGGAATAACTGGAGGGGGAAAAA
This sequence comes from Salvelinus fontinalis, assembly GCF_029448725.1. Classification (NCBI taxonomy): domain Eukaryota; kingdom Metazoa; phylum Chordata; class Actinopteri; order Salmoniformes; family Salmonidae; genus Salvelinus; species Salvelinus fontinalis. The sequence goes on along the minus strand of NC_074689.1, from coordinate 2,934,102 downwards.
GAAGGAAAGTGCAACAGTACGTGAGAGCAGGGACGGAGGAACATCGGTAACAAGTTGAGAACATCGGTAACAATATGTTACTTACTGGGGAATTTGTGGTCATGGCTGATCTCCAGCAGTTTTTTCAACTCTGTCAAAAAAAGGACACAAAGATTAAAATCAGAGACTAGAATGTAGAAATTAAACCAGGAGCAATGGAGCTCTGCTAACCCTCTTAGCCTGCTAAGTTAGCTTCCAAAGTGATAACGTGGACAGTGTTACAGTACCGCGGACACACAGTGGGACTCACCCTCTGCTGAGAGGGTGTAGCTGGAGGATTCGCCATTGGTGTGGGTGACGGCACAAGAGTAAATGCCGATGTCATCCTCAGCAGGCATGTTAAAGATGGCCTTGGACCTGAGGGGATACAATTAACACAGGCTACTGTAGAAACGTTAGCAAACCTTATTAACTTTCACGCACACACACACAGACGCACACACACACACTTCTCCCCACTGGTCACCACAGTAATGCGGGTTTCGTCAGTGATCTCTTTGTAGTTCTTGGACCACACGAATTTGGAGTCTGGAGTCAGGTTTGAGCAGGCAAAGTTCATGGAGATCACTCCATCATCATCAATGTCCACAACAATCTCTGTAGTGCCTGAGAGAGAACACAGCAAGAATCAAATATGGCTGGAGACTCAAAATACACAAATATGCAAAGGTGCAGGATTACTTAAAAGGTATGACTTTACTGGTATAACAATGTAATTCTCTGTCCATCCCTCTCCCCCACCTGCTCTGTTGAGGGGTCTTTAACATGGTCCTACCTGGTTTGGTTTCAGCCAGGACTGGTTCTGTGGGCTCAGAGGCCTTTCCTACACCTGCCTTGTTCTGAGCACGCACACGGAACACATAGGTCTCCCCCTCCTTTAGAACCTTAATCTGTTCATGAAAGAGTCACATTATAGACATGTTAGTCACATACATCAAATATGTTACTACTGAGACAAACTTTTTCACATACGAAAGCAGTAGTGTTGAAAATCCCTGACAAACACCTCCACCAATCACATCCTATTTACAAGTAGACTATGTCACCCATATTGCATCACACAATCTGGATTCACATTTTGAATTAGAATGTCTGCTCAATGGTACGATTGACTAAGTGGATAGAAATGGTGTAGTTGCCCCTAGACGCTGATCCTGGGTCAATTTTGCATTTTCAACACTAATGGCTAAGGTTAGTATTGGAGGAGGGGGAAGCTGATCCTAAATCTGTTACAGGGGAAACTTTACCCGGGAGCGATTGGAGTGGATAGGGTCCTGACCTTCATGTAGTTAGTGGAGATAGCCTTCTCATTGACTCCTCTCCAGGCCTCCTCCTCAGCATCAGCCTCCTTAATGTCAATGTAGAATCCGTTGACTGGGTCACGGCCCTGGTACACTGGTGGCTTAAAGAGCAACACCAGAGTGTTGGCGCGCACCTCTGTCACCTGCAGATCATGGGGAGGTCCTGTGGGAAATTAGGGGTAATTCGTTTCAGAGTTGAAGAACACGGACACAACATAGGCTAGTGTCCCAACTCGCACCCTATTCCCTTTGTAGTGCACTACTTTTGACCAGGGGCCATAGGGCTGCCATTTGGGACGCAGACATAGACATGGCAATGTACATAAATAATGTCCCTGTGCATGCAAGCTTCAACAGACCATTACCACAAAAGGTTATAATACAAGTCAAATATATATATATTTTTTTTTACACACATCTTTGAGGTATAACTTGTACTGTGATGTGTTATTAAATTGTTATATGTTAAAGTGTAATTATCATACTTGCTCAGGTTTGCGAGTGAATGTTATTGGCACTACACACCTGGCACAGCAATGGTCCACTCCTCGCAGATAAACGTCTCACTGGGCAGAGACGGGATGCCCACGCCTGCCATGTTGGCAGCGCGCACTTGGAACTGGTACTTCCTGTTCTCCTTCAAGTCAGACACCTGGACAGACAGTGAAAAATAATTCTCCCTTTTCTCCCGATATGACAAAAGGTGGCTGAAAATTCAGGTTAAAGAGGGTAGCGAAATCCCAAAGAAGCAGAATGGCTGACTCACTCGGTAGGCTCGGTCGCTAACAGCCTTGACATTGGCCTCGTGCCACTTCCCTGGCACCCCATTGATGACCTCACGGTAGTCCACGAAGTAGCCGGTGATGTCAGCACCTCCGATGAAGGTGGGCTGCTTCCAGGCCAACACCATAGAGTCCCGCACGCACTCCAGAATGCTGATGCCATAGGGTGGAGTAGGGGACGCTGGAACAGCAGAGGACTCCAGTTAGCATCATGCTGTGTGAACTCTGACACTATGAAGTCATGGGAGACGGAAGCTTAATGCTCTTGGTTGAGCTTCAGTCTTCCATCACTTAGACCTGCTAACATTCTCTTTTCTTAGAGCAAGTATTGGGCACTCATTCCCTTGTGCATTTCTGAACAGTCCACTGGGCACAGACGTCAATTCAACGTTGGTTCCACGTAATTTCATTGAAATTAAACAGCATTGATTCAACCAGTGTGGGCCCAGTGGGTTGGTTCAAAGTTCTTTAAATGTCAGTTAACATTATTAAGGTACAACAGCTAATGCCATACAGTTTGTGTCACATATACTTCTTGTAAGATAACCTTTCACCTTAAGATATGGTTCAACTAGACACTATGTCATAACACATTGACAACATTATGGGGACACACATTTCAGGGACCTGGAATATTAAAAAAATATTTTAGCCACAGGAGCTGTGAGGACACATATGACCTCAGTGGCTGGTCTTCGATAGAGGGAGCGCATACAGCTGACTGGATAATATTACATATAATAAATTAACCTGTCACACAGTCACATGGACATGGCGTTCTCCATAATTTGGGGGTGGGGGTATGGCGAAGAATCTGACTTGGAAGTACACTACCAAAAAGGTCTCAGGTCATGGGTGTCCATTTCTGTCTTGTGATTGGCTGACCCTCTTCAGAGACAAGCTGTGATAGGCTAGCTCCAGCTATGTCGCAGTGCCTGTGTGTTCATGTGCACTGATCTCCCAAGGTGACGGTGGGCCAAAAGAGCCCAGAGTGTGTGTGAGCCAGCCAGGCTACAGTAAGTTGAGAGGTGGTCAGCACAGTGCCTGAACACTGAGGGTGTGGAGGGAGGAACAAAAGCCCCCCTGTGTGTGTGTGGGGCAGCCCTGTGCTAGAGGTGGCCAGTAGATCGCCTGAAAGGCCACGCGATGGTGTAGTTAAACCTGTGAAAGCTGTTATGGAAACTTACCTCAGGATAAAAACAGAATTTTACCAGTTGAATACTTTCACTATAAATATTGTTTTAATTATTTACCTGTGAATATTACAGTAGAACCACATACGTTCAAACTGTGACCACTATACTAATATTACAGTGGCAGATAATTTTGTTCAAAATAGTCTTCTACCTTCTAAACAAAGTGATAAAAAATATTCACATTTCAAGATCGATTAAAAAAACTGTTTAAAACAGGAACAAAAATCTTTGAGGGGAAAAGATGACATTTTACTTTGGATGATTTGATGATATAAGGGTTGCCGTGGCCTGACAGTGTAGTCCCGTGTAGCTCAGTTGGTCGAGCACGGTGCTTGCAACGCCAGGGTTGTAGGTTTGATTCCCCCTGGGAACCAGTATGAAAATGTATGCACTCACTAGTGTAAAATCACTCTGGATAAAAGTGTCTACTAAAATATACATATTCTCACCTGAGTCTGTCCTGGGCTGATTCTTTCTCTGTCCCCTGTTTGGCTGAAGCATCTACAGAGGACTTATGTGTTTGCCTGGCCACTGGCACTTTAACCTCATCAGAGGTCTTGGCCTGGGGCTCTGTGACCAGGTCAGACTGCCTCCCTTGCTTTAAATTACTGTGGCCCCTGCCACAGGCACACTGTCAGTCTGAGCATTGTGAACTTCAGCGTAGTGTAATGTGGGTACTGAACAGCCTCGCGTGTTGCCCGTCCAGTGTGGCGTGTGCTCAGTTAGTCCGCCCACGTTACCACCCGTTGGTAACTCCCCCTCCGGCAAAACACCGTGATGAATACCGCCCCCTACAAGGAGTTAGCAGAGAAAAGCGAAAGCCATTTTACATAGGCAAAGAAGAACAACCATTCACACTAGCAAACAGCTCAAATCAGAACACTCAGAAGGTAGAGAGAGCAAGAAATGTTACCAATACCCTATCAAATGCAGTAAAATATCTTCATCTGACAGACTATGAAAAATGAAGACAAGATGACCAACAAGTGACATCTGCGTGAGGAAGCAATTTGCGGAGTTAAAAGACAAAGCACGAGCGTGTGAGGGGAGAAAGTGAGTGTGTGTGTGGACTTTGCGCCAACCCTTCATGAAAAAGCCACACTATATGCCAGTGGATTTCATTATATGCACTACATGGCCTAAACTGATCAAGTGTATGTACTGGGAGACAACTATTGGAAATTGTTATGAGTAAGATCTATGGTACAGCAATTCTTTCCTAATATATCCTGATAACTTGTGTGATAGAAAAGTTCACTAACAAAGGAAGGAAAGGGGATACCTAGTCAGCTGCACAACTGAATACGTTCAACCGAAAAAGTGTCTTCCGCATTTAAACCAACCCCTCTGAATCAGAGGTGAGGGGGGGAGCTGCCTTAATCGACGTCCACATCGTCGGACCCGGAGAGCAGTTGTTGTTGGGGGGGGGTTAACAATACTAACCTCGCCTCAGTTGTGAGTATTATTTACCTTTCATCGTGTAAGACACTACCACTAATGGGTCTACGCCCTATGTCTACCAACTGCTATTGGTTGTAATGGACTGTGGAGAGAAATCCATTGACCTTGCCACTAAGTGTGTTTCATAAGGGAGAACGGCGCATGCTGCTCGGCAAAAAGCTTGCCAGTGACTGACTGACGTCTCACAGCTGGAAGCCTGGTTAGTCACAGCGCAAACTGACATTATGGGACAACTGTGTAAAAGAGCAGGGCTGTCAGGTTAATATTCCTGTTCCCTAGCTCTGGTCCAGGGCATTAGTGCGCCTTGTAACACTGAGCCGCACTCATGCCCTGGACCAGAGCTAGTATTCCCAGATGAGTGTGAGTAGAATGGACAGACACACAGCATAAATCAGGGGGATTGGGTGTAGGGGGGGTTACCTTTAACAACAGGTGGGGTTGTGGTGGCTGACACATCTCGTGCCCAGGACAGGTAAGGGGTGGGGATGGTTGGTTGGGAAGGGGGTGGATTGCGCGTGACAGAGGAACCAAGGTGGGCTGGCCTGTAACAACCACTGAGCTGGATCGCACTGACCCAAGTTAGAGGAAGTCTACAACTCCTGACCCTGGCCCCACCTCAGGTTGTGCAGGGAGGGTGGGGATAGTTTATGACTCATCGGGGGGGGGGCATAGAAAATAA